>NC_141669.1:67295000-67895000 GCF_028749965.1 Puma concolor | reverse complement strand
TGATTTTTTAAAATGCTTCTTACATGAATTTATTCATTTAGCATTTATGCCTGAGATGTTTATTTCTGAGGGTACTGTGATTTCGTAGGAGATATTTTTGCTGGCTTCGCGTATTTTCACAGTTGATCCTAAAAATTTCAGGAGGGACCAGGGGATGAGATTTGATGTTGTCGCTAAAGGAATATGATATTAAAATGTGTTTAGTCTACTTAGTAAGCAAATAAGTGTGACTTATTTACACTCTGATTTAAGGGTCTGAGATGTAGAGTGATATCTGTCACACTGGTGTTCCTGGTATAAGTAAAACAAGAAACAGACTTTCAGCCTCTGATGGCTTCAGACGTTAACCACCAACACCCAGCACACCTAACAGACACACCCAAAGTGCATTCTCTCTCTTTTTGAAATTGTTCATCTGCAAAATTAAGTTACCACCTTCCTCAGAGCCTGATCATGTGTCTTTAAAGGTGGGTTAGTTTTTTTTCCAAATAAGAAAGAAATGCTAAAACAAAAAACTCAACCTGACATGTTTAAAAAAATGTGTTTGTAGTAACAGATTCATAATACCTTTCCTTCAGTTTCAAATCAGCCACTGAATTCCCTATAGGAATTGCTACTCTTCTACTCAGGAACTGTTGCTTGTGCCTAGAAAGTAAATTAAATGCCAGACTCTTTAACTTGGCATTGGACCCTCCCCAAATGGCCCAAACCCCAAATACTTCATATTCTGCCTCTTACATTCCAGTCAAATCTTCCAGGTAGGCAGGCTTGCAGCTCTTCATAAAACCAAGCCCCAGGTTTTGCCTTCATTGTCTGCCTTTTGCCTTAAATGCCCCACTCTTCATTTTACGTGCACAAATCATTCCTATAATTTTTTAAGACTCTGCTCACATTCCAGTTATTCGATAAAGCTTTTTGTCTCCTCTCTTGTGGTTGGTGGGAAAAAGATTTCATTGAGTGCTTACTGTGTCCCAGACAGGTTAGTAGGAGCTTTATATATGGTATCTTGTCTTTGTAACACACCTAGGAGATTTTAAAGATGAGAAGACAATCAAATAGCTTGACGAGGGTTCACAGGCATTACTGAGGTCAGGCTGCATATTGTTGTTCTCTGGGTTTCTTTTCCTAGACTTTTAGATACTGATTTTATTTCTGTAATAATAATAATAATAATAATAATAATAATAATAATAGTTATGAGGTTACATTGTGAAATGGGCACCCTAACCAGATTGCTCTCTCCTGCCTACCTGCCTCCCAGAACACTGATTCTCTTGGCCCCGGCGGTGGGGTTGTAATGAAGACAGGATCTAGTTGAAAAGCATCAACATGAATTTCTTGTGCCTTCTTTGCAGCCTAACCCTGACATCTAGCACTTGGTATTTCTGGAAAAGGTGCTTTTTCTTAGCTGTTCTGGCTCAATGAACATGTCCCAGTGTCCAGAAGGAGTTATGGAGTCATTTGTCTTCAGTGGGACACAGAGAAAACTACAGAGCAGTTTATTACTTGCTATCTCAGAGTTGTCTTATTGCATTTCTTTATATTTTTTTGTGGTCCTGGTTTCTTCTCTTAGTGAAAGAGCATTGCTGGTCTTAAGTTTTTAAGAACTTGCCAGTTTGTTAGGGTACCTAGATATTTGTCTTGCATAATATCTTAAACCTTAGAGAAAGAAGATTGCTGGGCTTCTACCTCCTCATCATGAAGAAAATTTAAAGTTCTTAGATACAGTGTTAGCCTTCATATATTTCCCATTGTGACAGTGAAAAGAGTTGGTGACGAATGAGAACTCTTTTTTGGGGGTGGGGGCCAGGATTTATAAGAGCATTTTTGGGTTTAATGAAAGCATGTCAAGATTGGCGTTTTGGTCTGGATACCTGCCAATACGATACGATAGCTTTTCTAAGCCCAGATAACTTTGTGGGACAAGTAACCAATTAAAAAAAAATCTCTTTAACAGTTTACCAGACTTTCAGCCTAAAATTTGGAAGTTCTTTTAAAAAAAAATTTTTTTTTTAATGTTTATTTATTTTTAAGAGAGAGAGACACAGCACAAACAGGAGAGGGACAGAGAGAGAGGGAGACACAGAATCCAAAGCAGGCTCCAGGCTCTGAGCTGTCAGCACAGAGCCTGACATGAAGCTCGAACTCTTGAACTGTGAGATCATGATCTGAGCCAAAGTTGGACACTTAACCGACTGAGCCACCCAGGAGCACCTTAAAATTTGGAAGTTCTTAACAGATTTGTGAATTAGAATCCTTTTTGAATGGTGTAGTAATAATAACTACTACTAATGTGTACAGCACTGAACTTAATCATCTTGCATAATTAACTAAATGAGACTATTCAAAGTACCCAGCATGGGATGTAGTACTTAGTAAGTTCTAAGTAAGTGTGCATGTATTTAATAATAATATTTCTCTGGGCTAGATATTATTTTTTATAGGTAAATAAGCAGATCATTTGGTATGAGGCTACCGCTCCAGAATCCAGGTTTTTGGATTCCAAATTTGATCTCTTCTAGGACAACAAAGTGGGTTAGGTATGAGCCATAGCACCCATTCCCCAGATATCATGAATTGCATTGTGGTGGCATGGAAAATTAATGGACTGGTCAGATTACTGGACATGTGGTGCTCTCTGGTTTTGGTGGGCTAGGAACTCTGATGGTCAAGGAAATGCCAATTCCTTTAGCTTAAATCTGGTGTTTGACTGGGATGTCCATTAAAAGGACTGTGGGAGGCCAGCTAGCAAGAAGAAGGAGGTGACTGATAACTCCCTTTGAGGGAGAGAGACCACTTTTTTTAGGGTAGTGAAACAGGAGTAAATGACCTGACTGCTGAGGAAGCTTTCTGATGACTCTGTTCCTGTCACCTCTTCACATGCCTAGGGCCCAGAAAGGGATCTCTTCACCGCGCCCCACTGCCTCTACCTGTGTTTTAGTCTCTTTGGTCTCCTAAAGCCTCCTAAAGCTGGGCCCTGATTAGAGCTCTGTGCAAAAAGTTTTGGGATTTGACTCCATTGTGACTTGGCTCCAGCTGACCTTCCCATTTCCAGCTCCTGCTACTCCTTCCTCAACAGTACTCAGTATTCCCTAAACCTACCCTGCATTTTCCCTGCCCTTGAGACCCTGCTCTCCAGCTTTCTTGCACCGGGAATTCTTTCTTGAGTCAGGATTATTACTTTCGAGTTCCAGTTCAGATGCCACTTAATTCTAAGTATTCCCAGAGGGAGAGGAGGTCAGAATCTCTGCTTGGATTCCCTTCCTATAAGATTTAAAGTTTAAGCACTTGCTCATTTTGTGATTTTTACATACTGCTTTTGGTTACTATAGGGGCATAAAGACAAAAGTCTGACATAACCTGTCTTACATGTAATAGTTACCAAGTCTGTTAAAGAGTAAATAAATGCAATTATTATTATGGGCTGCTTTATTGCAGTGGTTCTCAATAGGAGGCCCCCCAGCCCAGCAGCATCAGCATGATCTGGGAACTTGCTAGAAATATAAATTCTCAGGCCCTACTTCTGAAACTCTGGGGTGGGGCCCAGCAGTAGGTGTTTTTTATAGCCTGCCAGGTGGCTCTAACGCACACTCAACTTTGAGAATACTCCCTTGTTGGATCATTCATAGAATCTTTGTAATTTGGTGATGGGGAGGAACTGACTGCATGAATTGCTCCTAAATAGGAGCAGATAATATATGTGATTTATTGAAGAATTAAGAGTTGTGAAAAAGTATGTTCAGAACAAAATTGTTTAATAGTGGAAAAGGCATTTAGTCAGGAATGGCCTCTGTCCCACTAAATTAGAAAAGCCATTTAACATCTGCAGGCTTCAGCTACCTCATCTGCCAGATGGGTCAATTACCTGTCCTAGTTGCCCACCAAGTTGCTGTGAAGATCAATCCAGAAAGATCTAAGTTTAGAAAAAATAGAGGTAAAGACACTAGTATCTGCAGGTTGTGAGTACAGTTCTGTAAGGCATCTCGCTTAGTTCCATTTAGGTTCTTAAGAATCTACTGCATTTAACTGTAAAAACAGAAATCCCAACGACCTGGTGACTGGAAGGCAGGCATGCAGTACCTCGCCACAGCCCTGTCCTGGATCTCTGAAGATCTGGGCTGCTTTCCTTATCCGAATACCTGTCAGGTTTACCTTCCAGGGTTGTGTTGAACAGTAGCTGCCATAATCTATATGAAGCTTCCTTGAAAACATCCATGTACTATTAAAAATGTAAAGTGTGGTTATTGTTTCCATCGTCATCTTTTCTTTTAAAGAAAAGTTCTACATGTGGATGAACTTTTAAGAAGTCTGGTATTGCACAGCAATTTAAATATGGGTTTCAGGGTTTGTTTTCTTGTCTTCTGGAAAATGACGTGACTAGTGACAGAGCTTCAAGTTTTCAGTTAATGATAGCTTCATAGGCATACATCCATCAAAGTGGAATTACACCTGTGCACATTATCAAAGTAAGCCAGGTAGATCTCAGCCATTTTTAGATCTTGGTATCTTTTCTCCCCCTTGTCTGACAAGTTTCTATCAATTCTTAGGCCCCCAGCTATGAAAAACTAATGACAGGTGAAATAAACAATAAAGGTATTGTAAGCATTTTTCTAACTTCTGTGTTCTTAGCTGGCTAAGATTGCTGGCTATGTTCTTAGATTGGCTTAATTAAGACTTTGGCAGTTGTTAAACCAGTTCATGGGTGTGAAGGACTTGGCATTTAAAAGCTCAGTAGTCCGTCACTAATCTAGGCAACTTTAGAGCAAGAAGAATCCCAAGAAATAATAAAACTGATTTTTAAATTTTTTTTTTCAACGTTTATTTATTTTTGGGACAGAGACAGAGCATGAACGGGGGAGGGGCAGAGAGAGAGGGAGACACAGAATCGGAAACAGGCTCCAGGCTCTGAGCCATCAGCCCAGAGCCCGATGCGGGGCTCGAACTCACGGACCGTGAGATCGTGACCTGGCTGAAGTCGGACGCTTAACCGACTGCGCCACCCAGGCGCCCCAAAACTGATTTTTAAAATAGAGGGTTTGGGGCGCCTGGGTGGCGCAGTCGGTTAAGCGTCCGACTTCAGCCAGGTCACGATCTCGCGGTCCGTGAGTTCGAGCCCCGCGTCGGGCTCTGGGCTGATGGCTCAGAGCCTGGAGCCTGTTTCCGATTCTGTGTCTCCCTCTCTCTCTGCCCCTCCCCCGTTCATGCTCTGTCTCTCTCTGTCCCAAAAATAAATAAACGTTGAAAAAAAAAAAAAAAAAAAAAAAAAAAATAAAATAAAATAGAGGGTTTGCTTTCTTGCTTATCCTATCAGCTTATTAATAAAAATGTGTTGAG
This sequence comes from Puma concolor, assembly GCF_028749965.1. Taxonomy (NCBI): domain Eukaryota; kingdom Metazoa; phylum Chordata; class Mammalia; order Carnivora; family Felidae; genus Puma; species Puma concolor. The sequence goes on along the minus strand of NC_141669.1, from coordinate 67,889,666 downwards.
ACCTGTCCCCTGGTTAGGAAGTGTGTGAGGAAGTATATTTCAGCAATGCTGGAAATGCTGGTTGAGTTTACGGAGTAGAGATGCAAGTGGAGAATAAACTTGTTCCAGATTAGAGACCCAGGCTAGGGATGCAAGACCAGGGTAGGGGAAGTGGAGCAGGTTCAGGGTGGCCAGAGTTTGTAGAGTACAGAATGAGGAAGGGTGGATAGGAGGGGTTCTAGAAGGATAATTGAAAAGCCAGAGAATGTGTGGTTCTGTAAATCAGGTTAAGGAGTTCGGAGGTAAGTTGAGCAGTGGAAAGCCACTGAAGGATTTTAGATAGAATAGTGACTTGTTCTGACTTTTTTTTTTCCTCCCAAGAAAGGTGTGTTTGACTGCTTAGTGTGTTGATTGCTTTAGAGGGTAGTGGTCAGGAAAAGAGGCTGGAAACCAGTTAGGAGACTGTTGCATTTGTGGGGTGAGAAACAGCATAGCCTCCTCGAATTTTAAATTGCAAGGTACTTAGAACCTGGTTACTTAGTGTGGTCTGCAGATGACCTGGGGGTTTGTTAGAAATGCAGAATCTCAAGCCCACCCCAGATCAACTAAGTCAGAACTTCATTGTAACAAGATCCCCAGGTGGTTTGTAGGCATCTTCAAGTTTAAGAAGTGCCGCCTTGGGGGGCACTGGGTGGCTCAGGTCATGATGTCACAGCTCAGATCGTGGGTTCGAGCCTCTAGTTAGTCTCTGTACTGAGTTCAGAGCCTGGAGCCTACTTAGGATTCTGTGTCTCTCTCTCTGCCCCTCCCCTGCTCATGCTCTGTCTCTCTCTCAAAAATAAATGAACATTTAAAAAAAAAAAGTGCTGCCTTGAAAATAATCTCTACTTGCCTCTTTACCCCTGTGAGCAGACAGCAAAAAAGTTCCAGAAAGCTTATGACCTTCCTGAGGTTTAAAGTTCATGTGTTTTATATGAGTCTACATTAAAGGTTTCCTGGTCTATTTCTCTTTCAGGTAATCTAGAGCATTTTAAAGTAACTATAAAAATAATCTTATATCCAAATGTATAATAGTTAATTAAAGAAAGTTTAGTATTACCCTAGGAGATTACAGGGTTTTAAAAGCATGGTTGGTTAATTCCTATCTTTGTAAATCTTTGTAGAATTTGGCTGGGATTTTTGTATTTGCTAATCCTGCATTTCTCAAAATTGGTGAGGTTAAAAAAGCACAGTTTCTTTTCATTTACCCATTTGGTATATGTATTTTTTAAGTTTATTTTTTTAATTTGAGAGAGAGAGTGTGAGTGGGGTGGGGGGAGGGGAGAGAGAGAATTCCAAGCAGGATCCCTGCTGGTAGCGCAGAGCCTGACACAGGGCTTGAACTCAGGAACCTGTGAGATCGTGACCAAGGCCAAAACCAAGAGAACACTTAATCAACTGAGCCACCCAAGCATCCCTACCCATTTGGTATTAATGGAGCATTAAAACAATTCTCTCGGCCAGTTTCTTTAAGTTCTTTCAGAATTTTAGCGTGTTATCCTGGGAAGTAGAGGCTTGGTAAATTCATACCTGCTTTATGACTTCAACCTTTTACATACTTTTAAACTTTTTTTTAAAGCAAAAAAATTCCTTCCCCCATGCTCCGTTTTAGTAAAAGCATCCTATATGAAATCAATGATGCCCTTGTTGCACTTGCACTTAGACTTTAGTCCACTTTCATGTATATCAGGCTTCCCTAGCAGTGCCTTCAGGTGTGGCTGTTAAAAGTGGATTTAACATACATTAAATATCTGTTACTTGATAAGTGCTCATTTCCTGTGAGTCTGCAGGTGAAGCTTTAAAATTAGTGGGTATTGATTAGGTGGAGGAGAAAAAACATCTGCTGAAACTTGATGACTGGAAGTTTTTGCCCCTTAAAGAAGAAAGAAAAGGGATGGGGAGATAAGTTATTTCTGTTCTCAACTAGCACCAGTCCAAAGCCTTCCTGATGAAAAGGGCACAGGTAATGAAAGCAGTATGAGTCAAGAGGCCACTCAGGTGATATTCTTACCACAGTAGGATTGAAGGTCACTTATGGGCAAAAAAAGTTTAATTTCTAACTGTTCTTTATATTACTCCAAAATTCACTTATACAATAATTATTTCATAGCCAAATTATGACATGTTCAAAAAGAAAGAATAGTTTAAGATCCAGCAATCCCAGCAGATTTTAACTTTTCGATAGTTCTTATCTATATGCATGTACAGTTTAACGTTATTATAATCATTATATAGATTCAGTTTTTTGGTGTCTTGTTTCTGTTTTTCATTTAACATTTTATCATAAACTTTCATATGTGAGTATTTCTGTGCCTATTGCCAAATTGCTTTGTAGATCAGGGCAGTCTTTTTACTAATCTGAGCCTGTTCACTCATCTCTGGGATGAAGGTAAATACAGATTTTATGAAATAAAATTATTGTAAGAAAAAGTCAGATTCTCCATGGAAATGGTCACAGTACCTGGTACATAGTAGACCCTCAGTAATCAATGACAGCCATTATTATTACACGTTCTGGTTAAATGGTAAAGTGGGGCCCAACAGTGGCTGGTCTCTTGAACTTAAGTTGGGTATCTTACCCCACCTCCACCCCTGAAACCTGTTCTGGGTGTGGTTTCCTTCAGCATGTCAGAAGAGTGTTTGGTTTGCTTGAAAATGCACCCAACTGAAACACCCCTTTTATGTTCCCCTTTAGAACATATTACAAGGTTGACTGCAGTCACTTGAGTCTGAGTCTGATGACTTTTGATGTAGGTTGAAGGTCACAATGGTGCTGGCTTTCCCAAGTTCATAAAAAGCATCTAGAGCAGTTATTGCTGGAGCCAGAGCTTCCAGCACTTTGTCAGAGAGAACTACTGTAGCCAAACTAATATTACCCGCCCTGTGCAGATTGGTGAATGCCTCTACTGTGTGTGCTTTTGAAAGGCCTTTCTTAGCTTTTCTCTCTCTGCCCCAACCTTGTTTTCAAGAGGCATAGGGTCTTTAAGTGGCAAATTCAGTAATCACAGTAGCATGGAGACACAGGCCAGCCTATATTTGGTTTTCACAAAGGCCTTGTGAAAGATCCGGCCTTAAAGTCTCTTTTAATACTGAAATGATGCAAGTGGAAAGTTAATTTGAGGATCACTGAGGCACGCTTTATTCATGAAGAATGTGAACAAAACATAAAAAGTCTGCAGGCTCTGTTCTTCTTTGGTGGCAAGGAAATTACATAGGCTGTGTCATTATTTGGGTGAATTTTACTCCCTACGGAGTGTAATTGTGCTGGAATTTTTGGAGTGAGAGCTGCCGTTTAAGTACAGACTAGTTGGAGTGTGTGTGTGTTTTGCCTGAAATACTTATACAAACCATAGACCTTATTTTGGTGACACTGAAGATGTGCAAATGGTGGTTATCTCTTGGAATGTGGCCTTGGCATTTTGAATTAGGTTTTTTTTCTTTTTTTAAGAGAAACTTTGAAGGTCTGTTTTAATACATATTTTAATGTATATGAAATCTTTAAAAGTCCGTGTATTCTGTTTGAACTATTAAATGCCAGTGAGTTTCTGTTTATCACTAGTTTGAGTGTGTAGTAGTTGAGAGGTGAGTACAAGTCTAGTGCAAAGTGTGTTTCTGATGCTTGAAAATGGTGCCCTGATTTCTATTGAAGGAGACGTTTACCTACAGAGGTTTAAACAACTTGCTATAAAAAGTTGACTCTTGTAGTGGTAGAGGGAGATTATGCATTATCTGTGAACAACTGCCAAGCAGATGAAATCACAGCTGCACAGTCTGTGGTGGAGACTGGGTGGGAGTGGCTGAGGGAGCAGAGGAGGAGAATGATCAGAACCTAGCTGTGGTGGTGTGGTGCAGAAGACTCAAGGGCTGTGGTCGGCAGTGTTCAGCGTTCGGACATTTCATCTCAGAAACACAGCATCGCGTAAAGCACATGGGCTGCGGAGTCACGTAAACCAGTATCAAATCCTGGCTTCACCAGTGACCTCCCTGGACCCCGTTTTCTTGATCTGTTAAAAACTGGGAAAAATAAATAGCCCTTGGGGTGGCTGTAAAATTTAAATTAGTACATCGTATTGATTGGGTGACAAACTCCTAGTATGTCAGAGACTTTCCCAGTGTCAGCAGTGGCTATTCCTTCTGGGCAAGCTCCCCAAGTCCCAGGCAAGCTGGGCAGTGGGTCACTATAGTTACATATGAAAATACTTACCATGTACAGAAGACAAGGTCTGTGTGTGTTTGCTCATCCCTGTATGCCTTCCTACTGTTTGACACATAAATGAGTAAAGTAAGGAAGACAGTAATGCGTACAAAGTTCTTTAAAGTGAGTTAGCTGGTCTTCCTCCCTGTGGCCTCTCCTCTCCTGAGAAAAGAGGTGGCCTTACCAGCCACATAATAAATAATGTGTTGAAAGAGTGAATCATATAATAATGGTTTTGGCTCTATGATGTATGTAGCTAAGCTATAACTTCAGGAAGGGCTCATCTGGATCTATTTACTTTTTTGATAAAATGAAATTTCGATAGGACCCTAGGGACCTCTCTCATAACAGTCCCTGTAGTCTGCAGGGTGCTGGGGGATTTAACTTTGGCGAGGAGAGAAGGAAGCCCATGGTACTGAAGTACTTAGAGAGGTAGTAACAGTTCCCCAGAAGTTAATTAGACTTATTGTTGTGGTGGTTTTTCCTTTTTTCCCTTTGAGTGAGATGGGGCAAGAGTAGTTGGACCAGAGAAGGTTAGGATCACCCTAATGTAATCTAGTTTCATAGCCAGAGAGGTGAAAAGTACCCTGTGAAATTGAAATCCATTGTTCTAGGTGTGGTAGCCATTCGTTCAGATTTTTATACTGTGTGACTGTGAAATGAAGGCAGTTTTTCTAACTGCAAATATGTCTTTGCTCACAGTGATACAGCATGAGTAATGTTTTTCTGGAAGCCAAGCAGTTAATGATACTCTGAGCAAATAGAGGCAGGGCCTCAGAAATGTAGATATCAGATTATGATGCAAGCTTGGCTTTTTAAACTGAAGAGATAGCCACGAGAAAACTAGCTGTGGCCAAAGACTGTTTCTCAGCTCACAGTGATTTCCAGTCCCCTGCCCCCTCCTTAAAAAAAAAAAAAAATGTTGGTTTTCCTCTGCAAATATATATGATTTCTATTTTGAGACAGGAGGTTATTTTTTCATTTGAAACACAAGGAAGCAATTTTTAAAAGTCCTAGTCATTCAGCAGTGGGCCTGACTATAGCCAAGCTTGACTAGGAGTTCTTGGCCACAGAACCACATACTGCAGCCTTTATTAGGGTAGTAAATTCAGTTGGCTTTTTGGGAAAGGAGGGGCCTGGAATTGAGGGAGAGGCACTAGGGCACTGGCCTGCTGGTCTAGGGCTCTGCATCTGGCCGGCTTTGGGACTGTTTGCCTACCTGTGTGCTGAGTCAGATGGGAGGGTGAGTCCAGATATCTTCTCAGCCAGTGTTGTCATCCAGTGATTCTGTAGTGACCTTTCTTACCTCATTTTACTTATGAGCTCATAGTTGTCTGCAAAGGTTAAGTTATGCTGTGGATCACTTTTTCTGTGATAAGGAGCAGCTCTTTTGCTCATCAGTGTTTTTTGGAAGAGGAAACTGAGGCACAGGGCACTCAGTGATTTAGCAGTTGGCTTTGGGATCTCCTCTATTTCCCCTTCCCTAGTGGGAATTTACAATGTAAGTCATTTGCTAAGGTCCCCTGCATTAAAAACCGACAAATAAAACTACTGCAGTGGGAGACGTGATTGTTAGAATAATAGTTGGTGTTACTCAATTCCTGTTTAATATTCTGCCTTTTGGAGGACATCTCTGTAGCTCGTTGCTAGGCACCTAGGGTACAACTTCCCTCTAGAGGCTCACAAACAAGTCAAGAGACAGCAAAACAGATATGCTTTTCGTAATAGGATTTAAATGGGTGAATATAAAGATGGGGTGGGTGCTTCATATACCTGCAAAATGGAGAACACCTGCCCTCCTTGCTCATCCAGGAGTTGCTTTGAGAATCAGTTACAATAATGTGTGTGAGCACCCTATGAAAAATACACATCCGTAATCAAATCCAAGAAATTTTTGTGTGGGGAAACGAATGGCAAGACTCTGTTCTCAGTTTCACTCAACTGGTCTGAAGAAGGAAACAGACCTTTTCAATAACAATTGCCTGTATTTACTGAATACTTAAATACCTGACTCTGTGCCATTTATTATATGCATTACCTCATTGCAGGCTCAGAGGAATGCTAGAGATAGGCATAGATGTTATCTCTGTTTACAGATGAGGAAACCAAGGCTTGGAGAGATGAAGACGCTTGCTCAGTGTCACAGGGCCAGTAAACGGCGGGGCCATGATCACACCCAGCTGTGTGTTCACAGACCCCACTCCACGCTGCCTCTCTGGAGATAGTTATCTTCCTGGGAAGATCTAGGCGTGCTGAGGTGTGGAGAGAGCGGTTGGACCTCGTCTAGCAGCAGCCTACACAGTTTCTTGAGTGTGCTTTGAAGCAGCTTCCTCAGCGCTTGCTCCTCAGAAAGCGTCCTCCCCTGTGGGTGTGGGATTTATGATGTGGTTTCCTTCCTCCTGCCTCTGGCCCTTCTCCCCCAGGGTCAGAAAGCCCACGGGTGGCTGATAATGTGCTGTGCTGGAGTCACTGGTCCCCGCCCTGTGTTCAGGATGGGTCATGTTTGTGTCACCGTGTAGTAAGCTGGTGGTGCTGTGGGGGCCTGACCAGTGCAGGCTGGCTTGGAATCAGAGGTCACAGCCTTGGCCACCACATTGCTCATGAGTCCCCTGATGCCTGTGATGTAAGAGTTCAACCACAAGCTTCTTTCTCCTGCACTGAATGTAACCTTAAAAAAAAAAAAAATGCTTTTGTGGGTGAAATTTCCAGCACGAACCAGGTATGAACCAGGTGCTTTGATGTCTACTGTATATTATTCTTTCAGTAGCCTTGTGAGGTAGGTGGCGTCCTATCTGCCCTGAGAATTGAGGAACCTGAAGATCACAAAGGTGAAATAAGGTGGCATGATCACTTAGCCAGCAAGTGACAAATGGGTGATTTTGCAGCAAGAGGGGGCTGTTTTCAACATTTCTTTGAACTTAAAGTATGTATTTTTTTTTTTGTTTTTACATAGGGTAGAGGCAGATAGCAAGGCATAGTGTACATGTTTATCAGCACATGGGTAGATTTTACTGATTTTAATTTCATTTACATTTTGTTGAAAACACATGTGTTCAATTATTTAGGGATTCAACCAAATTCATAGGTGTTTTAAAGTGTCACACTTAACCTAGCAAAAGATTGAATACATAGATTAAAAATGATAGGCTTGTCAGTCAGGTTTCTCAAGGATGAATTTCTGATCATACTGCTTGCTACTGATGAGTATATCCTTCCATTAAAAACAGTGTCATCTGCTAAACTGCTTAGAGATATTGCAAGGGGCATAACATTGCCGGGAGGGGTGCTGTATCTGCATATCTTGAAGGTCAGAGCTGACATCCATTTGGATACATTGGATAAATGGTAAATGCATTTAGGGTATTTGGGAGGATGTTGAGCCATGTGATAGCTCAAATTAAGGTGATATTAAGCCTTGGTCTATCAGGATCTTTTTGAAGATAGCTATAAACACGCATGTAGATAAGGACCCAGTTTCAGTACTTTGAGGACTCTGGATTTTGAGTTGTTAGACATGAGATACCTGCAGCCAGACATCTCTTGTGATTTAAATGATGTGGAGACTCAGTGACAGCCAAACTGTAGGACAGCTCAACTTTAAAGTATCAAGGACTCATTTGAATCTGTCCACAAACCTCTGAACCAAAAGGGGAGGGAAAATGTGTTTACCTACATTTGGAAAGCTGGGTCGCAACATGCCTCTGCTTAGGCAGTCATGAAAACCATGTCTTTCTTCCTTTCTCCTGTGTGAGACAGGAGTTGACCTGTAGCCTGAAAGAAATGTGTTTGGGTGGGTACTTAGGGCAGCTTCCAGAACCCGGCTCACTTTTTAGGTTATCGTGGTGGAGTTAGAGGGAAAGCTGGGTAACGATGTTGGTCTTTTATTTTGATGTCACCTGATGTCACTGGGGTCTGCTTCACCTTTTGCTGCGGTGGCTCAGTTTGTGACTGAAATCTAGAACATCGCTGAGGGGGGAGATGCATGTAGGCATAGGAAGATAGCTGTTGGCTCTAGTTGTTGCTTCCATTTCTTTCTGTTGGTGATAAGTATTATTATCTAGAACTTGTCCTCAACTCAACTGGCATAACCTGGAAGCCACTTGCTTATAATGGGCTCTAGTTGATGCACTATTGCAGACTGGCTGTTGGGATGGAGTAGCATGTGCCTACTAAGTAACGAAGAATAAGTGCTGTGGATGAAAGCAAGATCAAGTTTTAGAACATGTTTATAGCTCTAACACTGCCGAAGGAGCCATCAAATCCATCCACCTGTTTAATCAACAATTCAGCAAGTGAGTGAGTGTCATGGTGAGCAAGTTAAGATGCTAAACACTCTAGAAAACAGGTGTAAGAGACAGTCACTCCCTTGAATAACATTCTAAAAGGGAATACTAGGTAGAAAGTGGCAGGTGTTCTAAGATGTGCACATAACACCCCTAGGTTGTGGTCGGATGGGAGAGAGATTTTTTGGAGTTGACATTTCAGCTACAACTTTAGGACCAGGATTAGGTAATGAGATGGTGGGTGCTGGGGGGGTAGGGATGGGCTTTGACCAGAGGGAGCCACAAAAACAGTGAGGCATGTTGGGGGAATGGCTAGACACCTGCCTAGGATGTCAGATGTATATTTTCCCTTCCATTTCCATTGTTAATGCTTTATTACTAGTTGGGGGTTTGGCCTTTTTGTTAGCCAACATGCAGCTAATGTTGGTACAGAGAATCAGGTGCTTAGCAGCCGATTTTGGTAAAGTGACCTTGCACAAGTGATATGCATCTCATTTCTCTCGCCCATTAGAAAGGACTGTGAGATCATCATTTGGCATAAACGTGAAGGTTCCTGCAAATAAACGTATGGAAGGTATTATTGGTAGTACCAGTAACCAGTGGTAACTTTGATTTTACTGAAGGCATCTGTTAAGACTTTGCTGGGTAGATGCCCACTAAGAAAAAAACAAAAACAAAACAACAACAACAACAAAAAAACAAAAACAAAGCAAAACACACACAAGCATCTGGCTTCTGTGTCCTCTGGGCTCACGGAATCAGTCCCGTTGGAAACTAACAGGCTCCTGAGGAGAAGGAAAGCAAAAGAAAAGCTATATCCTCATGCAGAGAGAAGGAAAAGTAGGTCCCTACCTAAACTCCAGCCTGGTGGTGGTGGTAATAGTAATACAGCTAAAGGTTCTTGATACTTATCCTCATGCACGTGTCTAATACTTTGCATGTATTGATTCATATGCTCCCACAGCCTCCCTGTTAGAAAAGAGTTATCTTCATTTTGGAAATGAGAAAACTGAGGTACAAAGGATGCTTTGTCCAAGGACACATAGGTAGTAAGTGGTGGAGTTGGGATTCCAGCCCAGGCCACCTGAACTGGAGTCTGAATCCTTAACCATTTTGCCATTCTGCCTCTCCAGAGCATTTCTCTTAAGGCAATTAAGGCCTATGCTTTTGTAGATCGCAGGTTAGCATTTTGCTAGGACTTCTCAAAACCTTGATTGGTGAAAGCATTTGCTGGGAAGTGGAAATTCCTGAGCATACTCCAACTGTAAAGGATCTGTTGACTTTGATTCTGAATTGGTGGAGGTAGTGAAGGGCAGCATGGTGAATGCAACGTAAAATTTAAGCCTTGCCTAGTCTAGGAAGACTTCATTCCCTTTTCTTTGGTGGTTTGCTTCGGTAATTCTGGTAGAGTAAGAGGCATTCATCTGACAGTGCAGGCTCCTCGATCTGTCCCCTCTCCTTCTAGAGTGTCACAAGTTATTTGTCACTGTGTTACATGCTTTCCACCTCCATTTTAGCGGGATTGGTTTTTTGTTGTTTAGATGTGTTTTTTGTTTGTTTGTTTTCGTTAGTGGTGTTTTGTTTTGTTTTGCCTGGTATTTTGCCAGTGTACAACATTATTTGTAAAGAGACTTGGAGAGGCTGGAATGAAGGGTCATAGTGCTGGAGTAGAATTTTGGAGTTAAAAGGGTGATATTTACTCCTGTGGTAGCCTCCACAGAAGGTAACCCTGGAGCAGTTTTCAGTGGTGATGGTCTTACCCTGGAACATGGAGCTGGGCCAGAACCCACGTTTTAAGTTTACATTCATGGAGTTTGCTGATTTTTCTTGACTTTAAACATTTTCAGCTGCTGGAGCATTTGTTGGTGTATTTAGGCCAAGTTGCCTTTTATTCTGTGATGTCCATGTGTGAATAAAGTAGATAATCCCAATTTCTGGCTCGACTGTTGCTGCCAAGTATAGGCGAAGACTTCCAGCTGCTATTTATATTTTGTTTTCGGGCCACCTTTTGAGTTTTCCCACAGCAGATACACACACAGTTTTTAAGAGAAGCACCAGTTCATCCTTGCTCATTGCTATTCTAAAACTGCATGCTTGATTTTGTTCATCATACATTGTGTTGTAAATTTGGCATAAGAGGAGCAAGTGATTTGTATTTATTGTATATAGTTCCCTCCACCGCCCACCCAGTTCCAGAAATGATTTAATTTGACCTAGGCAATTGTCTTCTCATGACCTTTTTTTTTTTTAAATGTTTATTTATTTTGGGGACAGAGAGAGACAGAGCATGAATGGGGGAGGGGCAGAGAGAGAGGGAGACACAGAATCGGAAGCAGGCTCCAGGCTCTGAGCCATCAGCCCAGAGCCTGACGCGCGGGGCTCGAACTCACGGACCGCGAGATCGTGACCCGAGCTGAAGTCGGACGCTTAACTGACTGAGCCACCCAGGCGCCCCGACCTTTTTTTAAAAAAATATATGTGTGATGGTAATTCTGCTGCTTGCACTGTCTGGAATCACAAAACTCATGATGGGTCTGTTGGGTTGGTGAACACTGAGTTTGTTCTCTTCTTTGGCCCCTATCTAGAAAATTGTGAACATTTTAGGAAGGCCTGACAATTGCAGTACTGAGAGGTGCCATGTCACTGCTGCATGTCTTTCCCCACGCCTCCCCCCCAGCAAATTTTCTTTTGATGGTGCTATAGAGAAGCCTTCTTATATATATGATGTATGTGTTATGAACTCACATTTTGATCTCTTTGGAAAGTAAGCTTTATATTTTGGATTTATGTAGTTCAAGTGATCTCATTCACCTTTTCTCTGAGATGCAGTATACTCAAGGTGTAGAAGGAGGTATGACAAGCATGTAGTCAAGATGAATTATAACAGTTTCCATTCATCGTGTGGTACACCACAGCTGTAAAGAGTGACATCCAAAGAGAGTCAGTACCAGATTATCAGCTGCTATTTTTTTAGGATTGATTCTGTGGAGATGACAGCTGGTGTGGAGCCATTTATGGGTGAACCATGTAATAACCATAAACCAGAACATTTCTGAAAACACCTGAACTCCCCGTCTTTCACATTTACGGGGAGAGACCATAGCACCCAGTGAGGGGTGCTTCATCTCTGTGCAGTAGGAATACAGGGAAATCTTTAGTCCCCTCAATATCAGAACTTGTGGGCAGACCAGATCTCACCTAGCTGGAGCACATGGCTGAAGATTAGGCATATCAGGGAGTATGATCATTGCAGTTCAGTCCTGCTTTTGAATTGGGAAGATCTGCTGTGTGGAGTTCTGAAAGGTATCTTTATGTGTTCCAGTAACTCCTGACTATTGACCCTGGGGTTTAGGTAGAATGTAAGTCTTAAAGAGTCTTAAATAGAATGTAGGAACCAGTTCTAGCCAAATGCATTGACTAAAATGACTGTCAGGTCTTGTGAGAAAGTACGGTGTGACAGCAAGATCCTAAAACTGTAAAAGTAAATAAATAGTCGACAGGAGTTAACTATATTTACTTGGGGGGCAGGTGATAAACCCAAATCTCTATGCTGAACTTGAGTGTTTCTTTTCTCCTCTCCTAGAGTAAAGGCTCCTAATGAGGACTGCTCTCCCGTGTTGCTAGGACAAATCTGTATGACCTTCTTCATGTAAATGACTAAGAGGGGAATATTTTCATTTACTTTAAAGCCATGTATTTAAGAGGTTTGCAGACTGGTCCTGACATGATAGCCTTTGGCCCCTGTCGTGGGGAGGGAAGCTAATGCTGAACAAATTGAAGCTTCCAAGTGGTCAGGTAGAACCCTAACAAATCCTCTACATGATAGTGATGGCTGAAAAGCTGTTTATCTTTGAAGTAGTGTCTCTGTGAGAGTTACTCTGGGGTGACTTTTCTGGTCCATAAAGAGTAGATTTTGTTTCTTGCTGCTGTGTAGAGTTGTGGTTAACTATGTGCGAAGCTGAAAACTATCTGAAACTTTCAGGAAACCACCATTTAGAAGCTTCTGGCCCACTTTGGCTGGGCACCTTTCATTTTAAATGCCCACTGTGGCTCTTCACAGTGCATGTCTTGAATACACAAAAGACAAATTCATCCCCATTACTGGGAATGCAGTTTGAAGCACAGGACTTGTTAATTAGTATGATCAATAGTATTGCCATCCTCTGCTTATTTGTGTGTCTGGGGCAGTGGGGTGGGTGTGGTAATTCCAGTATGTTCTCATTCTTTCAGCAAAAGAATCTTCCCTCCCTCCCTCATTGTTTCTTGACAGAATAAGAAGTTTATTGTGAGGAGTGAGTTAATTCTGACAGGATTTGGGTTCTTACCATGCCTGGAGGTGATGAAGTTGAGATGCACACATAACAAAGATAATGAGAGTACAAGTGGAGGGTGGAGAGTAGAGGAGTTGTCTGTAGTCACTAAGTGCTCCTCCTTTGTGCCTTATAACCTTTCAGTATTCTAAATTGAAAATTCTCAGTAAGGGCTTCAGTGAGACACAAGCCGGTGTCTGACCAGCTTGCCCAGGACATGGGCTTCCTTCGGGGTTGACCAGTTGGTGTTGCTCTCCAGAGGATCATGGCCGGCACTGAGCTGCCCCTGCATCTGGGCTCCCGAGGTTACTCCTCAGCCGGCGAGCCAGCCCTTGGGTGGCACAGCATTCATGCCATTTTGTTGTTGTTGTTCTGGGACCACTTTGAGGCCTTTCATGGATTTTCCTGGGGGTATAGCCCCATGGTTTAAAAAAAAAAAAAAAAAAAAAACAAAACTGTTCAAGGCCTGAGCTTCATAACAAGAACACAACCCTTTCCCCCTTGTCATTACTGCGTCTTCCTTACTAATTAGCCAGCTGCTGCAGGTCTCATTAAAGTTCATTAATCCTGAGCATCTATCTGTCCATAGGAACTGCCTCAAGATAAAAAGAGGAAATTCAGCTAAACATTTTTGTTGCTGCTAATTACTCTAAGCTATACTTTTTATTAATTAATTACTCTGCTCACTTTCCAAACCTGAATGAGGACCTTTGCCTGTGCCAGACAACAGGCATTTCACTCTCCCCTGGCTGCAGATATGCTACCTTGTGGTTTGGGGTATGGGATACCTGTAATTATCAGGGCCAAGAATAGGGTGCCTCTGGAAGCCTGGTTTTGTGTAACCTCAACTGTTGAAAGCTTTCAGTTGATAATGGATTTATTTTTTATTTTATTTAGTTTATTTTTTGATAGAGAAAGAGCAGGGGAGTGGCAGAGAGAGTGAGGAAGAGAGAGAATCCCAAGCAGGCTCTGTACCATCAGCGCAGAGCCCAGTGCAGGACTTGAACCCACAATCTGTGAGATCATGACCTGAGCTGAGTCGAGTTGGATGCTTAACTGACTGAGCCACCCAGGTACCCCTCAATAATTGATTTTTTTTTTTTTAAACAGATGCATTCTTTAAATTATCTCCTATGTTTGTTAAAATACGTGATGGCAGAACAGTCACAAAGCTAGTTGTTCCAGAGTCTAACAAAGAATTTTAATGGGGGTTGGGATGGGAGTGTAATGGATGGTTCTGTGTTGTAGCTACAGGTGACATGAAAAGCAAAGTGTTGATCTTGGCGGTTGGACTGGTGGTGACTGAAAGCAAGGAGTCCTTGATAGTACATGGTGACTTGTACAGGCAGGGCAGAGGAGCATGCTTCCATTGTTGAGACTTAACGGGAGATCCCAGTGGAACTGAAAGAACTGTTGAAAGGAGGATTCTTTTTAGTGAGGGCTTCTGCACTGAATTTTAAGTAAAACTCCTGGTGTTCAAATTGTCAGGAAGTAAGTTTACAGGATACTGTAAGATATTTAGTTCCATGTGCTCCCTTTAGGTGGGGGAAAAAACGTATTCACCAGTCAGGCTTGACTCCTCTATTTCATCTCAGATGCAGCATAGTGTAGAATTCTGTTTGGAGCAGTGGGGGCTGGCAAGGCAGATCTTGGTTCCAATCCATTGTGACTTTGGTTTGCTGTTACGCAAAACATGTTTGATAAGAGTACCTCCTTTACATGGCGGTTGTAAGAAGCAAATGAGTTTAGGGGCGCCTGGGTGGCTCAATTGGTTGAGCGTCCGGCTTCAGCTCAGGTCATGATCTCATGGTTCGTGAGTTCAAGCCCCGCATCGGGCTCCATGCTGACAGCTCAGAGCCTGGAGCCTGCTTCAGATTCTGTGTCCCCCTCTCTCTGTGCCCCACCCCTGCTTGTGCTCTGTCTCTGTCTTTCAAAAATGAATAAATACACACACACACACACACACACACACACACAAAGTTAAAAAAAAAAAAAAGAAGTAAATGAGTTTCAGTGAAGTGCTTAGAAGGGTGCCTGGCCCTTTTACAGTAAGTGCTCCATAAACCCTAAGTACGCTGGTTAATATAGAAGAGTAATTGAATTTCTCTATCATTTAGAATTGTTAGTGGATGAACCCCGTTGGGCTCTGATCTTATCCCTGTGGCTGTGTAGTGATGTCACCTGGACTTAAACCTCATTGGTGACACTTTGACCCCTTGAATCACCTCTGGTCAGATGATCCTACAGTGCTTTGCTCCTTCCTCTCTTTTGCCACTTCTTACATGCTGTGTAATTAACTGTCATGTGTTATTAAACTGAAAACCCCTCCAGCATGCATCCTAATTTCCTATTTCTTTGTATAGTGATTTATGAACGCTTTTTAAAAATGGAATTATTTTCCCGGCAGATGAAATCAGAGGTGGAACCTAGGTAAATAAAGGGTATAATGGAGCTTTTCTGACCCGAGTGCAAATAAATAGGTACTTGGAGCCTGACCTCTGGGAGCCTGGTTTGCAAACTACTTCCCAAGCATCCTGTAGACCTCAGTGTTTCTTTAGTGAATGTCACTTATTTTTGTATTAATAGGCTCAATTCCCTATTAATTAGGGAATTTCTTCCCTCAATTAAAGGGAAGAAATAGTATCTGTTTGCCTTATTTTGCTTATAAATGTTGTATAAAGTTAAATATTGATTTGGCATTCTCCAGATGATAGGCATGAAAATTTAGGGTGACATTTTATTTATTTTAGAGTAGTCACTGGAGACAGCATTCACATATGACCTTTTGTTGTGCCCTGGGAGAATGATTTCCTCCAGCAAATGCCCTTTCTATTCCTGCTCATCAATCTCGCACCCATTTGTGAGGCTTGGTTCTCCTACCCAAATTAAGATGAATTGTATGTTTTTCCCTCAAATAGAAATGCCCTTTGAATATTTAGAAGTGGTATATGCTGTTTTTGTTTTGTTTTTACAAAACAACTAACAAACAGTGCAGAAATACAGAAGCATAAGTCCTCCAGGTTCTGGTTGTCTC
Organism: Puma concolor; assembly: GCF_028749965.1. Lineage (NCBI taxonomy): Eukaryota > Metazoa > Chordata > Mammalia > Carnivora > Felidae > Puma > Puma concolor. The sequence continues at coordinate 67,873,826 of NC_141669.1, read as the reverse complement.
CCTTGAGACCATTACAGTTAATAGTTTGGGAAGTGTCCTTCCATACCTTTATATTTGGTTGCTTACATTTAAATACATATCTTTCTCTATAGGATCATACTAAGTATATACAGTGTTCTGTAAGTGACTTCATTCATGGCTGTCTCCCTAAACCTGTATGCTGCACATTTCCCTTACTCTTTTTAATGCGTACAGACTATTCTTTTACATGAATGCATCATATTTTACTTTATCAACCTGTTAATGTATATTTAGTTGTTTCTGGTCTTTACTCTTTTGTTGTTACTGATAAACATTTTGTTTGTTTTTTAGTTTTTTTTAAAAAGTCTGCAATCTGTGTCTCATACATCTTTGTGTGCTTGCACAAGCATTTCTGGAAAGTGACTCTACAGGTGTGATTGGTAGATGGAGGAAATGCGTATTTTAAGTTTTGATATTGCCCATTTATCCTCCCACCAACCACATACTAGTATGCCCTTTTCTTCATGTTTTCAGTAAGTGACAGGATTTGTTTTTCAAGTCCAAGGAGTAGAATTAGTTTATTTTTGCCTACTTCCACCTAGTCCTGTAGGTGGAACTTATTGCCACCTTAGCGGAACATCATCTATGGGCTGTGAGCCCTTCCCACCCAGTTTCCAAGATTACTATCTTTATATAGGCTATTGAGGAGAAACAGCTAAAGTCTTCATTAAGCAATAAAATGTCCCTCAAGAACGAATCAGCCATGGCAGTTGGCTTCCCAGGCATATCTAGGTAACTAGCAGAAATACTTCTCCTGTGACAGGGTTGCCTTACCCTTCACCATCATGTCACAAACCTGCAAAACTACAAACAGCAAGGTCCCCACACCTGTTACAAGTACCCAAAGCTGTGGGATGGGAGGTAAAGACTTGCCTCATAGAGACAGGAACAGACCCGGAACAACCGAGGTGGTGGTCCTGTGTGTGGGGGGCGCACTCTGGGGTATTGTAAAGATATGCATTCCGTGTTGTGGGAAGAGATTGGCATTTGGGTTAAGTAATACTATATAATTACACCTTGTGCATTGTCTTATACAAAATTGTGCTTAAAGCTTTGATTAGTATTCCTATTAATGAAAAATAGGTTTTAATTAAAGAAAAAAAAATAGTATAAACTCAACTGTCCTGTCCTCTGTTGATTAGGGTGAGGGATTCTTTGGTGCCACCCACCCTGTTGACTAGGTCACCATAGGGGCTAAATCTGAGGTCATTTATACCTCCAAGTTTTCTGTCCTCCTTTATTAAAACAAGGTAGTGTACGTGTGTACTTAAAAGATCTGCGCGCCAAAACTCTGTATTATTTGGCTTTGTAAGAAATCTTGTGTAACCATTCTATGTGTGAGGTTGAGTAAAGCCACAAAGGAAGTTACCGGAATTGTTTTTCAGTGTTTGGTCTTGTGAGTGATAACTTTCTCTTTTTCATTTTAATATATCCTAAAAATAACTAAATGGTGGTTGAATAGGGGTATCAATTATCTAATGTTGTGAATTCTCAAGGAATTGAAAATTTCTCATTAACTATTTTAAGAGAGGACTTTTAATGCTTTTAGGTACCCTTCCCAGTGCCTTCACACTTGTTAATAAATGGTTGCTTACTGGTTAACAGATTAACTCAAGAAGAAAAAAAACGAAGAGGCCCATATGGCTGAATGTCAGGTACTAATGTGTAAAACATGTGCTGTTTGAGGTGCCTGGGTGGCTCAGTTGGTTAAGCGTCTGACTTCGGCTCAGGTCATGATCTCACAGTTTGTGGGTTCAAGCCCTGCGTTGGGCTCTGTGCTGACAGCTAGGAGCCTGGAGCCTACTTCAGATTCTGTCTCTCTCGCTCTCTCTGCCCCTCCCCCACTCACTCTCTGTCTCTTTCTCTCAAAAATAAATAAACATTAAAATAAAACATATGCTGTTCTACAAGGAATAATTTTTTAGGCAGTGAAATCGTTGGCTGAGTTTAAATCTTTAACCAAGGATTGGGTCAGAGCTTATCATTCAGTAAATTACTTCCTGAATGAAGAATACTCCATGAAAAGTGAAAATTTTGGTTTGATGCACTGACATATCACTTTACAAAATAGTGTTAAACTCGGAAATTTTTTAGTTCAGTTCAGGAAACAGCTTATCTTTACAACATTATGCATTAAAAAAAAAAATCTTGTTGCAACTGTTGGTTCTTTCTGATATGCAACTGTAATTTGAACATTTCTCCCCCATCCCCAGTACATGAAACCTTGGGCTTACTTGCATATACAACTGCAATTTTGGAGTTTGGCCTTGAAGTTGAAACAGTTTTATTTAACGTCCCAATCTGCCATTTCAACTCTGAGTTTCTACAGCGGGTCATATTCTCTGTCGGAGTGGTTTGGGTAACTAATTTGTAATGATCTTTAGGACGGAAGTCAGTTTCTAAATTTTTTTTTTTAATGTTTTTAATGTTTAATTTTTAAGAGAGACAGAGAGAGAGTATGAGTGGGGGAGGGACAGAGAGAGAGGGAGACACAGAATCCGAAGCAGGCTCCAGGCTCTGAGCTGTCAGCACAGAGCCCGATGTGGGGCTCGAACTCATGAACTGTGAGATCATGACCTGAGCTGAAGTTGGATGCTTAACCGACTGAGCCATCCAGGCGCCCCCATTTCTAAGTTCTTTTGTGTTTACATTCATTTGTTTTTAAATATAATTTCCCATTAATTAGAAAATTGTCCTAATTCTGTAGTTCCAAGTGATACCTTGGCATCCCTGTAACATTCTTTGTTCCAAAATAGTAATACTTTGCAGATTAAATTTACACATAGAACCATAGTTGGAGGACTTCCATGGTAGATTATCTTAGAAGGGCACTTCCACAACTGATTTCGGAAATGATCATTGTACTAAATGCTATACCATCCGTGAAAAGGAGATGGCTTTGTGATGACATGTAGGTTTTTGACTGTCCCCTCCTTCTTGTTTTTGTGTTTCTGGCTTAAAAAGTTTCTTGGACTTTTGCTCTTTGGAATAATAAATTAGAGGTGAGTTGGACATCCTCTTTAAATAGAACTGTCAGAAACTGTCCTGAGTGGCTAGAACTGGTGCAGTAGCCTGCTGGCAGCATCAGCCCTTCTGAAAGCATTGAGGGAGGGCTGTATCCTCTCAAGAAATCTTGAATTTCTTACAATAATGTGACTCTAGTGTGTGGAAGAGAGTTCTGTTTTTCTCCTTGCACTGTTGACCCTGAGAATTCTGGGAAACTGGAGAAGAGAGAAAATCCTAAGCAGGGGCCAGGGTACATGCTACTTGATCTTTAATATACTGGCTTAGACCAGCTGCATGATCCACAGAACAGTGTGGCTACTTTTTTTGTGCATTTCATGAAAAAAACATAATAAATTTTAATTCTCTCTCACCACCTCCACTTAATCTAATCCCAAGGCTACTATAATAAAAAACTACCTTTAGCTCTTGAAGTAAAGGATTTTATTTTTACAAGTAAATTTGTATGCCATATGATATCCTGGTTAGGATACATTATTTACTGCTTCTTTAGTTGTTGCTAAGAAAAGATACAGATAATATCCCCCTCATATATTGCAATGGAATTAACCTTTATAAATTCTTTAGTGTACCCATTATAGTTGTTGCCCTTTAAAAAATTCTCTCCTAGTGAGTCTGTATTAATGTTAGCATTCTCCCATATAAGCTGAATACTTAAAGTGGTGTCTCTTTAGTTCCAAGGTTTTCCACCTTTTGAGGATATTACAAATTACCCTCATCTACCTGGGACTTCATGTTTTTTAGTTTTCTTCCAGGGAGGATTGGAGGAGGAGAGGTGATGGCAAATAAAGTGTACCTGAAGCTTGTGCATAGAGGAAGTGGGAAGTTGGGAAATCTGGCCTGAAGCCTCCTGGCTTTTCCTCATCCTTTGAAATGAAGGTACAGCCTCAAGTTCTGGCCTGTGTGCCCACTGTGTTGTGTCCCTCCTGACTGCTGGGTTAGCACTGTTAATCCTTTTTTTCAAGGTGGCCAGAAGAATACCTCAGCTAGGGAGGGAAGTGGGCCCAGAGTTCACACCCTGGCTGATTTGACATGTGGACAGAGTCCTAGTAATTCAAATTAAAAAGGAAAAAAATGTGGCACATCAACCTGTCTGCCCGTTTAATAGTAGAAATTCAAATGGTCCCCAGTGTGGTATCTTCTTTATAGCAAGCACTCAGTGTGTATTTGCTAAGCTAGTTTTGATTGGAAAATGGAAGCTAACAAAGGGGATACAGGACTAATGACAGTATAAAAATGTTTAAGCCAGGAATTGATGAAGCTTTTTCTGTAAAGGGCCAGACAGTAACTATATTAGGCTTTGAGGGCCACATAGGGTCTCTGTCATATCTCCTCATTCTCCTTTGATGTTGCCCGTAAAATGCCCCCCCAACCCTAATATAAAAACATGCTAGCCCCTTGACTGTACAAAAACAGGCTATAGGTCAAAGTTTGCTTGTCCCTATTTTAAATTGATCTTTTCAGTCATCAAGGAGCTGACCTGAGTGGATGGGTGTTGTTTGGGGGAGGTAAGATGTTATTTTCCGCAAGCAATGTGGGATGATCGTGTGAGTAGGAGCTTTGGGATTCTTCAGGGTTCACAGAGATGAGCGTTCTGATCCTGGTTGTGCCTTTGCTAGCCACATGCCCTCAGGCAAATCACCAAAATCTTTCTGTGCCTCATCTAGTTAGAGCTAATATGTTAATGAGCAAGGTGAAGCTAACACTGGCCCTAACAGCATCTACCAGTGTGTAGGAGCCGTGTAGGACTTCATCCTTGGTCCTGCTGACTCTCCCTGGCTGCAGTTGCAGACGGTTTGTGCCAGAATGTCCCTTAAAGATAGAGAGTAGCGGTTAGTAGGCTCACACTTTTGAAGTGTGCCATCCATTTTCAGGCATATTTAGTGAATGGTTTCTTGAGTATTTCTTTATTAGGTCCTGTTTCTTGGTTTTTTTTTTTAATCTTTATCATATTTTATTAACATAAACATATTTTATGAAGACATGCAACAAATTTCAGAAACATTTTCACCAAAACACATTTACAGCCCCAAACTTCCAAAGATTAAGTTGCACTTATGTTTGTTTTTTTTTTTTTAATTTTTTAAGTTTATTTTGAGAGTGCGCATGAGCATGGGAGCAGTGGAGGGCAGAGGGAGAGGGAGAGAGAAAGAATCCCAAACAGGCTCTGCATTGTCAGTGCAGAGCCCGAAGTGGGGCTCGAACTTGCTTACCGCGAGATCATGACCTGAGCTGAAATCAAGAGTTGTACGCTTAACCAACTGAGCCTTCCAGGTGCCCCACGCTGCATTTATGTTAAATATTAAGTGGAGGAAAAGTGTATTTTCGGTGTCAAATATATGAGGTGTTGTTACTCAACATGCATCATAATCCCATTGCCGGAAGCTTAAGAAACCTGTTGATTATAATCACTTAATGACTATATAACCTTTGGCACCTGATGCCTCCATTTCTTCACCTGTAAACTGGGAATAATAATTAATATATCTAATAACAATGGGTCTAAATAAATGGATAGATTTAAAACGGAAGAGATTCTGGCAAATGGGCTCAATAAATTTAATATGTTATTGTTGCTACGATGGGAGCTACAGTAATTCTTTTAGAATCACCAATATGAATCAGGGTACTGACCAAATAATTTTTTAAACAGTATAATGAAATCTGATATTATTTAATAGTTGTGTTCCTGGAAAATTATGTGCAATTTAAATTTTTAGTAAAATAACATTCTTTCTTAAAATAAGCTTCATTGATAGATTATTTTGCACTGGAACCAATCATTTCCTTTTATCATTTACTGATATTTTTTCTGTGAAACATTTTTGGTATTTTAAAATAAATATTAAAAAATTAACAAACATTCCCAAGTTCATGTGAATGAACTCTCTCGAGGTGAATTTCCCCACAAATCAGTGATTTGATAAATTTGGTGTGTGCGTGTGTGTATCCTTTTGAGTATAGTTGACACAGCAATTCAACAACTCCGTAGGTTATGCTGTGTTCACTGAAAGTGTAGCTGCCATCTGTCACCATACAAAGCTCTTACAATACCATTGACTATGTCCCCTGTGCCAAACCTCCCTTCTCCCCTTCTCCCGTTTTACCCATTCCACCCTCCTCTGGCAGCCATCACTTTGTTCTCTGTATTTATGGGTGTGTGTCTGCGTTTTGTTTCATTCGTTTGTTTTGGTTTTTAGTTTGCACATATAAGGTAAATTTTTCTATTTTTTTTAAGGCATTTAATTTTCCCTCCTGGTTTTGGCATTTTACACTACTTAATTCACCCTAGTTCTCAGCTTTGCTCTCATTGAAACGAATTAGTGGTGTTGCTTTGGCCATTTGCTTTCACAGATCATCCCTACCTTAGCCTCATCCACAGTCTTAACTTTTTGTGCATTGTGACTTTAAGGGGCTCACCTTGAAGTGATGACCGCGACAGGGAGGCAAGATCACTGGGAATTGGCCTGTCTATTCAGTTCATTATTGTGAGTCTCCCCCCGCAGTGCCTTAGTTTCCCCATTGGCAAAACTGGGCTGGGCTACTCAAAAGAAAGGCCTGCCGCAAGCTCCAGGCAGGGCCTGCCTGAGGGATGTAAACCCTAGGTGCAGGGTTATATAGAGTTCACAGTTGTTCTGTAGTCTGCGTATCAGGCTGTTAAGTGTTAGCAGAGAATTGCATATTTGCTGTACATGCATTTAGAACAGATGTTTACGTGTGTTTTGTCCACAAAGCAGGTTAAACTGTTAGGAAAAATATTTTAACTCAAGTTCTATTTATATATAAATCAGCAAACATAAATTAAAGGCCCGCACGCAGACTAACCCGTCACAGGGAGGCCTTTAGTCAGAAGATTAGTTTCCTTCCTTTTGCTGCTTCAAGATAACAGCTCGATTCTCTATTATCAATACAGCCAGTTGCCTGTTTCCGGTTTCCGGCTGTGTGTATTTTGCATGTTGCTCATGGGAAATGATTTATTTATTTTTTCAAGCCAAGACACACATGGGAACTCCACCCTTCTGTAGTCTTTTGTTTTGAATTAAGATGCTTTTTTTTAAAATAACTCTAGAATTGAGCTTTAATGGATAAATTGTTAAAATTATTATAAATTGAGTCTTGTGACTATTGGCCTACTTGGTCATGTTAAAATAATGTTGTAATTACACCCTTATGTATTTTGCTGCCTTGTTCTGTACAGGTATGTGATGGCAGTTGTCACAAAACAAATAGGAAAGAAGTAAAAACTTCAAACTTTTTAGGTTAGCTTTGGACCCCTTTTATTGTGAAAGGCTATACCACAAAATTACATTTTTATCATTTATCAGACATTGAGGAACAGTTGCAAGAAGCAATTCAGTTGTAAAAGATTTTTAGTTGCTGTTCAATGATAACATTTAACTTCTTAAGGCCTGTCTACGTGATTTCAAATTTCTTTCTTGAACAGTTTAAGTAGGATCACCAGTAGCAGCAGGATTTATCAGTGTGCCTGTTTGTTGGGCACTGGAAATCTGCTGGTTCATTCAACAAATGTTTGTTGTGTGCTTTATCAGGCATATGGCACTAAACAGATGTAGAATTGAGTCCTTGCCCTGGGCACAATTACAGGCTAGTTGAGGAAATAAAGGACACAGGATATATGATAAAAAGATAAGACATAAGGGGCGCCTGGGTGGCTCAGTCGGTTAAGCGTCCGGCTTCGGCCCAGGTCATGATCTCACAGTTTGTGAGTTCGAGCCCCGAGTAGGGCTCTGTGTTGACAACTCAGAGCCTGGAGCCTGCTTCAGATTCTGTGTGTGTCTCTCTCTCTGCCCCTCCCCCACTTGTGCTCTGTCTCTCTCCGTCTCTCAAAAATAAATAAATGTACAAAGAAAAAAAAGATAAGACCTCACATCCCATCAAATGAATGGCCCCTCAAAGAGCTTATCTTGGTCTGGGTCTTAAAGGAGAAGGGTAAGAGATGAGTAAGTGCCCTCTAGGTTAGGAGAATGGTGTAAGCAAAGGTAGGACAAAGGGATATGCAAGGTGTGAGTTCAGAGTGTAACAGAAGAAGCTCTGTCAGATTGGAACACAGAGCTCATGTGTCAGGGAGGATCCCAGAGGAAGCATGTGCCTCCTCAAGAGAGGCTGTTCCAGACTTTTGAACTCCCAGCTCAGTGATTTGGACCCTCTTGTGGATGGCTGGGAGCCATTGAAGATTTTGGTACAGTGGTATAACTTTGAGAAACTGCTATTTGGGGGAGATAACCACAGCAGTGATATTTAAGGTGGGTAAGAATGAGAAAAGCATGAGGCAGGAGACTTCAGGAATTGTTGAAGGGGGTGGGCCTGAAGCCATCCTAATTGTAGTAAACTTTTTCTTCCAAACACCCAGAAATACATCTTGAAGTCATTCTCTTGGCAACTGATCCTGTACTACTTTTGTTATTTTTTGACTTTCGATTTTGACTGAGACACAGAATTCTGCATACAGTCGGTGCCTCATAAAGACTGGAACTTGTTAATACTCTGACCTTCTGATTGATTAGTCATTACTCAGATAGATACAATAATGTCCATTCAAATAGCCAGCCATGGAGCAGTGTTCAAGGCATGATTGCTTCATCGCCTCCTTTTGGTTTCTTCTCAACTTCTGTCCTTGTTTCTCCATTCCTACTGTGAACCCACATCTACATTTAACGTAGCTGAGTCTGTACAAAGAAAAATTGTACATGATTGCCACCTCTTCCTTAAGATAGGCCACTATCTTAGCACACTTGAAGAAGATCCTGGGAAGAAAATATTCTTGTGTTATACCAGCAGGTTCAGACTATTTGAAAAGTAGAAGAAAGATCTATTCTCTGCAGCCAGGTATAAATCTAGTCTTTGGGGGAATACTGCATGGGTCATTTGCTAGTTCCTGTTTCTGTGTTTCCCTTATTTTCCATCCAGAAATGTTCCATGCCTTGAGGCCTTTCTTCATCCCTGGCTCCCATCCCTTTTCATAGCCAGAATTGTGGCGTATGGTGAATATGATCGTGTTTAGCACTCCATGCACAGGGTGTTGCCGAAAGATGCTATACAATCATTTCCATAACACAATGCCCTTCTGTTCATCAAAGCTATTTCTATATCTTCTAGCTTAACTTATACTAACACAGTGTTCATTTTTCTAGTTGTAGCAAATCCTCCAGAGTAAATAAATGTTGAAGCATTACAGTCTTATGGTATTGGTAGTAGCCATTCCCCAAAAAGCATGGAAGTCAGTTATGTGCTTCAAAGGGGCTGATGATGGAAAGGATAGTCACAGCCTTTTGGTTAAAATTAAGCAAGTATGGGGGCACCTGGGTGGTTCAGTTGATTAAACATCTGACTCTTGATTTCAGCTCCAGTCATGTTCTCAGCGGTCATGAGTTCAAGCCTGGCGTTTTGGAATATTCTCTCTGCCCTCCCCTGCTCGCACTTGCTTGCACGATCTTTCTCTCTACTGCTCTCAAATTAATTAAATAATTAATTCATTAAAAATAAGCAAGTATGTTTCTCTGTTATAAATATTCCATCCCTTTTCAGTAAGCCATCTTCTGAAAATTTCAAGTTATTTATCAAAACCAAAAGACAGTGAATCTAGATACTTCAAGAAGGTATAGCCATGCATAATAATTGGTCTTAACTTGACTAAACAATGGAAGAGACTGAGCAACGCCCAGAGACACCCAGCGTATGCCAGCTGTGCCTCTACTGGCTGGCATTGCAGAGCAGCCCTTGTGCTCACCAGGCCTTGAGCTTTGGTGGAGATACCTCTTGTGCCCCACCTCCCTGATAGAGTTGCTGTGCAGACAGAGTGCAAATTGCTGTTGGGATGCATGATGGTGTTACTGCAGACACACCATCTTGTCAAATTCTGTTTTCAAGAAAGGTCACCATAGTAGAATTTCACCTACAGTTCACTGCTTCTAGGGATTGCCTCTCACTCAAGGTTGGGTTTTCTCTTCTGCTTCTCAATAGTCCTCATTTTCTAGGTGGTTGGCTAATTTTTCTCTGTGTCTGTGCGGACAAAGACTTAGCTGGCTAGATCTCACCCGGAACCACTTCTGGTTCTGGGGGTCTGTTCTGAGGACATTTTGGTAGAATTGGTAGTTCTGGGAGGCTTATTTTGGGAGTCACTTTAGCCCTTTCTGACTCCTACTCCTGCACTGACATGTAGACTCACCACACCCCCTCCTGTGAGGGGCTGCTGGTTCTCTCTGCCCTTTCTTCACTTGGTTCACCACATTCCTGGTCTCTGGGCTGCTGACACTGCAGGTTGACTTCCACTGGTCGGTATGAGTTGATGCCAGGCTGCCAGAGGTGGTAGCGTCCTCGTGTACCACCTTGGTTTCCACTCTGCCTACCACATCATGATGCTCATTGCAAAGAGGCATCAATGAGGATTGCTTAACATGAAGGCCCTTATGTGGAGGAGTGAGGAGACCTATATTCTCTGTAGCTTTGTGGGTAGAGTGAGCCTTGCTGGGCCATAGAGACATATCTAGACTTGCTAGGGACACAGTTGGAGTTACCCAGTAATGGAGCAGACCCTTTGGCAAAATAAGGACTTAAGTTAGGATGGTGAGATGGTGGGTGATTCTACATCTTGTATCATGGACACGTTTGTTTTTGTTTTAATGTTGTGCTAGAGGCATTATTACATGATTGAAAACCCAGGCTTTAGAGCCAGCCCATCTGGAAAGTTACTAATTCTACCTCATAGAGGGATTACAAGGATTGTAAAGCATGTAGATAGGTACCTGGGACACAGGAAGTCACATTAATGCTATTATTTTTTTAATAAAAAGGAAAGAAGCTGTTTTCTTCTGTATGACTGTTAACCTCTTGCCATGTACACATACAAAGTTCCCCCCGCCCTTCCCGAGATTTTTAAATAGCTGGCCCAGGTGTGGTAGAAGGGAATTTTTTGCTTTTAAAAAAGAGTGTTGTTTTAGATAACTTTCAAAGCCTTGTTCTACCCTGAGAGCATATGGCTCCATGATACTGGATCTCAGATGGTTTGAACTAATGAGAGTGCTGCTGTACTGGGGCAGTGCAGAAGAAGCTGATAGTTACAAGCCTGGCACTTTGCTGTGCACTTGACCTCCTCTCATCTAATGCTGGAGCGACCTTAGGTCAGTCCCTCTAAATAAATAAATGGTGGGGGTGGGAGGGGGATGAACAAATACCTGAGAGACACTCACTGGGAACAGAGCTATGGAAGTGCCTGTTCCTTGGAGGCAGCACTTACCAGGTTATGGGCAGGGCTAGGGCGGGTGGGGGGCACTAAACCTGCCCCAGTGTCAGGCTCAGACATCAGCAGATGCAGGCATGATTTGGCTTGGTTAACAGCACTACAAGGTCCTAAAAAGGTACAAGGAGAACAGAAATGGCTTGGGGTACAGAAATGCCCAGTGTCACACTGGGCCCTACCCTTTGGTTGTCCTGGAGGCAGACACAGCTGCTGCTGCTGCTGCTGCTGCTGCTGCTCTTTCTTACAAGGAAGCAGTAAGCAAGAGCTTTGTGGAATGAGTGGGGTTGAGGGTAGAGAATTTCTCCTGCTGCGGCCAACATGCAGACCATCGGGCTCATAAAACCTTGGGTGTAGGCTAAGAGAATAGTGAAATGAACAGCACCCCAAGTCAGGTGTCTCTCTGGGGAGTGCAGTCTGAGACACTACAAATGCCAACTCCTTTTGGCAGAAGACCAGAATGTGTACACCAGGATTTCCCAACCTGGATACTACTGACATTTTGAGCTGGATGATTGCTGTTGTGGGTGCTGTCCTGTGCACTGTAGGATGCTTACCAGGATCCCTGGCCTCTACTCACTAGTTGCCAGTGTAGCACCCACCCCTGGGCGGGACAATGTCTTCAGACATTGCTAAATGTCCCTTGGGGAATTGAGAACTACTGCTCTAAATAACCAAATCAATATGGAGTTTGCAAGGGCTCCCTTTTCATGGTACCAGATTTGCCTCATACCCGTAGAGCTGAAATGGTCTCTCATTTCTTAGCTATTCCCACCACTTTCTCACACAGTTCTGGCACAGTGACAGCAGCTTGAGCTTGGAAACACGCCTCTGGACTGTCTTCCATCATCTGTGCCAAGGGCCTCCTGCTCCTCCTCAAGCAGGCATCTGGCTTAATCTGCCCCTGTCTCGTTGGGTTGTGAGTGCAGGGGTGATGTCATTGTGCCTTCCCAGGAAGGGTGGAACAAAGGACGGGGTCCCCAAGGACACACAGCCTCATCCTCAGCTAGGCTGCTGGGTAGATTTCTTTCCTTCCCTTTCCCTCCTTCCGGCCTCAGAAGTGTTTGTTGTTCACCAGGCCCTCCATTGTCAGAAGACACACTAAGCTGACTGGACTTTGTGTCTCACTGCTGAGCCCGTTTCCTGCCCCTCGTGTGTCATAAGAGTGTTGGTTGTGGTCCAGTCCTTGGATGGAATCTTCCATGTCTTTTCCAGAGCAGTGGCGCAAGCCAGAGGAACTTAGGCTTTATGTGACTCTTCAGCACACTTACGTGATCTGGGGCCTGCTCTTTAGCTGTGTGGGGAGAGTAGAAAGAGGAAACAGGAGTGAGGACAAGAAAGCAAGGGCTTGTTCTTTTCCTTTTGTTTTTGTTTAAGTTCTCTTCATCTTCTTTTCCCCCTCCTTCCTGGAGTTTCTGGGGATGGAAGTAGCCCTCCTCACACAGATCCTCAGCCTGTTTTATTTCCATTCAGTTCTCTGCCCCACCTATGACCTCTCTGCCCACTTCAGGGGGAGGAGGGTCTGGGTTCGACTATAACTCCCAGAACTGGGTAGTGAGGGAGTGTACTTACTGTCTTGAGAAGCAAATCCTTCGAATCTCCTTGTTTGTAAGGGAACCTGTGAATTCAGAACCTGAAGGAAGCCAGGAGTATTTTTGTAATGTGAGATTTATCTAAAAGAGTGACAGTTGGCTGAGGAACACCTTTGTGCTTGTTTATTTAGAAATACCATAATCTAAGCAGGTTTTCATTTTGATCTTGTTCCCTTGATAGGTTGGGTGTGGTAGTGACTTTGAGCCCAAACCCTTGAATAACAGCTTCGAAACCCATCAAGGGCTTTATTAAAGACATTTTTAACTCCAGTGTAGCACATAAAATGTATTAGAATTTTTTGAAAAATTAGCTGTCCCTAAATACGTCTGAACCAGGAGTTACTTGCCATCTCTGAAATGTACTTAATGTCTATGTATTCTGCTTTGGACTTCCTCTTCAAAACAGCCAACCTTTGGCAAAAAAATACAGCTCCCTGTGTCAGTGTCTTGAAGTTGCCATCCATCATGATGATTGTGTGATTAATAATGCATGTGATCTTCTCTGTGTGACCTATCATGATGTTATTGGTACAACTCCTTTTTCATCTGCAACTGTGCCCCTTACTACCGTTTTCTTGTTCCCCCAATCCTGCCCTTTCTGATCCTTTCTTTTGGTTTGGCTTTTGTCCCTTAAAAAGGCCCTCTTTTCTGCTGGACGGACTGTTCCTTTAGGGAAAGGCTGGGCAGGGAGGAGCTGCTCATTGCAGCAGGTGGCCAGCCGCCTCACCTGCCAGGCTGGCAGCAATATAGGCTTGTCCTGTGTTGTCTCTGCCTGGCCCCCTTCCTGTGGAGGGATGGCTGGAGGCCTCAGCAAAGCCTTCCAGGCAGACTCCCGGGATATTCCGGCCAGGCCGGGAACCCAGTATCTCCAGACCACCAGATACATGCCCTTGTCCACAAGGGTGGCTTTTTAGTTGTCACCAAGTGGTGGCGAAATACATAAAAATTATTGGGGTCTGCTCCCTTTTTTGTAGATTAATGCATAGACATCTTGGTGGGTTAGGGCTTACACTGGAGGGAGTAGATCTTGGGTCCTTTTGACGCAAATTTATGCTACAGAACCAGAAGTGGGGTGAGTAACTGGCAAAAGGGTATCTCTATAGAAAACAGTCAGTGAATATGAATGTGTACAGGGCATGTTATGTGGATCTCTGTTGAAGGTTTCAACAGCCTGTTGGGCTGATATGTCTAGAGTTTTAGGCTTTGAATTGGACAAAACTTGATCACTGAGGCTTGAAAAACTTAGTGTTGTTTCCTAGATGACTTGGATGTACTACTACTACACTTTAGACCATAAACTAGCAGTTGCCTTTTTTTTTTTTTTTTAACGTTTATTATTTTCAGAGAGAGAGAGAATGTATGTGTACTCATGAGTAGGGGGAGGAGCAAAGAGAGAGGGAGAGGCAGAATCCCAAGAGAGGGAGAATCCCAAGCAGGCCCTGTGTCATAAACACAGAACCCGTTGTGGGGCTCCATCCCAGGAACCATGAGATCATAACCTGAGCGGAAATCATGAATTGGATACTCAACTGACTGAGCCACTCAGGTGCCCCTAGCAGTTGCCTTTTCAACTAATGGTTGTAGTTTGGAGATTACAGCTGTCCACTCCTCTTATAGAAGGGGGCACTGAACACAGTATCTCAGCACATTTTTGGTGAAACCTTGGGCCCAGGCCCTGCTCTCCCAGTGCCTGGCCAGATCTCTTTGTACCTTACCACATTGACTGCCATTTTCTCTGTTGTTCATGGGTGTGTGATTTAGCAGGTGAGAGGGTCATTGCAGATCAAGGTCATGAGTGAATTTGTCTTTTTTTTTTTTTTTTTTTTTTTTTTTAAGTTTATTTTAATTTTAAGAGTGAGAGAGCATTTGAGGCACCTGGGTGGCTCAGTCGGTTGAGTATCCGACTTCGGCTCAGGTCATGATCTCACAGCTCGTGAGTTTGAGCCCCTTGTCAGACTCTGTGCTGACATCTCGGAACCTGGAGCCTGCTTCAGATTCTGTGCCTCCCTCCCTCTCTGCCCCAACCCACTCACATTCTGTCTCTGTCTCTCTCAAAAATAAACAAACATTAAAAAAATTTTTAAAAAAGTGAGAGAGCATGAGTGGGGAAGGGGCAGACAGAGAGGAAGAGAATGGATCCCCAGCAAGCTCCATGCTGTCAGCCTGGAGCCCAATGCAGGGCTCTATCCCATGAACCGTGAGATCATGGCCTGAGCCGAAACCAAGATTCGGACGCTTAACCGACTAAGCCACCCAGGCACCCCTTATCTTCTGATCCTTTGTATATGAGAGAAGCAATTTCTTGCTTTAGCTTTTTTACCCCATGTCCCTCCCTGTACTGTGTGCTTCCCTAATACTCACGTTTTGAAGGAACAATAGTAGTTGTAACATACACATTAGAAACTTTACCAAATGTTATGCTACGGGGCAGGGCTGCACAGGACCCCACTGTGATCTGCTGTATCCTCTTGACTCTTCAACAGAGATGAGAGAAAATGAAATGAATGAGAGCAAGAATATTCTGCTGGTGGTACACATAGGGGCTCAGATGTTCAAGGATTGTATGATTCTTACATTCCTCAAGCGTTTATCATGCTTCAGAGAAGCTAAGTAGCAGTTTCAGTTAGAGTTGAGTTTTCCTGTTCTTCCTTTGACTGGGCTCTTGTGACGCTGCTAGCACAAAGCTGCTGTTGCCATGCTGTGATTGATGGTAAAACGAGCTCTCTTCTGCTTGCAGATGAGCGTGAAGCTGTGCAGAAGAAGACCTTCACCAAGTGGGTCAATTCCCACCTCGCCCGGGTGTCCTGCCGGATCACAGACCTGTACACTGACCTTCGAGATGGACGGATGCTCATCAAGCTACTGGAAGTTCTCTCTGGAGAGAGGCTGGTAAGTGGGAATGTTATTAAGTGACTTTGCATCATAGGCCGGAAAATGTTTTTGAAAAATCAAGTGTGGACTTGTGTTTTCTGATGAATTTTGCAGTTAATGACTAATATTTTTGAGAACGAGAATCTGGATAGGTGAGATGAGTATGTTGGGAAAAGCTCCTGTGTACCATTGTGAGTCTGGGTGATATTTTTGAACTGTAATAAAGCAGCCTCCTTCTGGTAATTTGTGAGGTTACTACCCTTGGTCTGAAAGATCTTGGCTGGTGTCCCCTGTTAAACTGGGCACAGCACTGGAAATGGAAGGGCCAGACGTAGGCACTGGCTCCAGGATGAATCTGTATCCCACAAGATCATGGAATAATTTTAAATCTGTTTCTTATTGATTCTCTGGAAAATCTGAGCTGCTGTTACAAGGTGGCAGGAATTGAATTCAGTAGTCTTTGATGTTTTTTGCTTTCTTCCCTGCATACTTCATATTTTGGGGGTGGAAGGAGAGGCTGGTGTTTTGTCATCTTGGAAACTCAGCTTCTGATGAATTCACTGTGCCTTTTTGGGCAGGGGAATTGTCAGCCTACAGTGAAAATTCTCTTCCCATTTTGTTTCTCAGAGCTACTCTGGCTTTCTGTGATGTGACTTTTGTTTATGAACCATAAACCAGTCACTGTAACTGATCCAACAGGTTTTGTCTCGCCTTGGTTTGAAAATAGATGCTATATTGTACCAGAACACATGTAGTTCCATAGGTGGTGGTGGGACAGAGCCAAAAACTGACGCCCAGGGATAGAGTCCCACATCTGTAGTGACATCACCAGGAAAATATGATGCTGGTGGTTGGCAGGGCTGCCAGAAAGCCTTATTTTTAACTTGAGCTCCACCCTGTAACTTGACAGCCGCATGGGTCTGTATGCAGACCGACCCACACACCTCTGACCACAGGCAAGGGGCTAAGGTTGTACCTTGCTCTATTATTAGCCTGCCAACAGAATTGCCTCTTGAGCCTGGGTGAAGGCACAGAGTTTTCTCTCTCGCATTCCTACGTTCAAGAACAGAGCCCTTTAAAAGATAGTGAGGCAAGCCCTATCTCATCTGTAGTGAGTTTTGTCTGTGTGCTTTGTTTCCCAAGATGCAGGTCTTGTTACCTCATCTTTGAGAGTTTGTGGGTCAAGCTAAACTAGAGAACTAAACTCAAGCTAAACTTGAGCTTCTGTTCCAGCCCATGATGGCTGCCTCACAAGTGGTATATAGGGTAGGAGTTGGGGCAGTTGGGCTCGTGTGGAGGGGATGTAAGACCCCTCATTTATTGCATTTTGATTTTTTTTTATTATTTTTTTTAATGTTTATTTTTGAGAGAGAGAGAGAGTAAGCCAGGGAGGTGCAGAGAGAGGGAGACACTGAATCTGAAGCAGGCTCCACATTCTGAGCTGTCAGCACAGAGCCTGATGCGGGGCTTGAACTCACTAACTGTGAGATCATGACCTGAGTGGAAATTGGATGCTTAACTGAGCCTCCCAGGCGCCCCTTGACTTGTTTTTTGAAGTGAGCCTGTGTGAGAACCTAGGATAGAATTACCATGATATGCACCTTTAAATATAGTTTTTGGTTTTGGTTTTGGTTTTCCTATTTATTGTTTTGTTCATTTTTTGAATTTATTTTTTTAAGTAGGCTCCACGCCCTATGTGGGGCTTGAACTCACAACCCTGAGATCAAGAATTGAGTGCTCTACTGATTGAGCCAGCCAGGCACCCCCTCCCCTTTTTAAAAATTTTATTAAGTGATCTCTACACTCAACATGGGGCTTAAAGTCACGATCCCAAGATCAAGAGTTGCAGGTTCTGACTGAGCCAGCCAGGCACTCCTAAATTTCACTTTTGTAACCAGACATTTCCCCCTACTTCTCAGACTTTTTTTCCCCCTTCTTCAATGTTTAACTTAGTATGATTATTTTATTTTATTTCATTTTATTTTATTTTTTATTTTTTATTTTTTGGAATGTTGTTTGGAAAGTAGCTAAAAAATCATTAAAGGTCATATGGATGAAAATTAACTTGAACTTTTATTTTGGTTCCAGTAGGGTCGAGTCTTCCAGGCTCTAGGGAGCAAAGTATTCACCTTTGAAGGTCCATGGTTCTTTAATACCAAGAAGATCGTGTCCTTGATAATGTCCACATAATAAATGGGATCAGTCCCATAACCATTTATTCTGAACAGGGCAACAAAAACTTTACTAGGGAAAAAGAAAGCAACCAACAAAGCATAATTCTTAGTTATGTGTGGGTCCCACTCCTCTCTTTATTTGCTGTTAGCAATACTCTTTTTCTTCTTTTTCTTTTTCTTCTTCCATTATTCTTTTTCTTTTTCTTTTTCTTGCAGTCATCCAGAGGCCTAGGAGAGTAGGAATGGGGAAAAACAGAAAATGGGAGCCATTTCCAACCTCTTAGGCAGTCAGTGCTAGAAATGGTGTTTAGCAATAACATACCCCTTTGTGAAGCCCCAAGTGCCTCGAGTTCTTTCATTATCTGTTCCTCACAGCCAACCCTGATTATAGGTTGGGCAGTCTGATTAATCTTCTTACTCCAAAAATAAGGGTACCATAGATAGAGTGAGCTAAGACTCTTGTTCATTCGAACTGAGACTTTTTAGCCTGTTTGGCCCCATGGTTTATTTGTTTCATGGAACTTTCTGGACGGGACGCAAACTACTCTCTGCTCTTGGCCGCGGAGGCTGCCAGGGACTCAAGTTAGAGACCCTCCCTGCAGCAGATGACCTCTCTGAGGTCTGGCCCCAAAGAATCTTTGCATATTCAGAGTACAGAACTAATGAGTTGTGGTTAGAGCTTCCAGGCTTGGGTAAATTCTTGTCCACAGCTAAATGTGTATGGTCAGATAGCATTTAGTGAGCTCTGGGCTTTCTGCGCCAGTGGTCCCAAACCCTGGGTAACATTTTTGCCCTCTGTCTGGGCCTATATCTCAGTCAGCATTTTAGCCCCAGCCTTACCATCAGGTTGACGGTGAGTAACAGATGAATATAGGAGGAACTAGAGTATTTAAATATAATAGATCTATGGAGCCAGTTCATCCTTCTTTACAAAGGAGAAAGTTTGATTTTTATTGAGTAAAGTTCAGAGAAACAACAGCTCCAGATAATTCTTACCCTAACCCCATCCTGCATTTTGACTCAATAAAATTTGAGTTACATTTGAGCAAGTATCACTCAGACATTCGGGTTATCGAGGCACTTGACTCTGCTGTATTGGGAGCGTCAAGAGAGCAGAAATCCCTTTCTTTGGTCAAGGCTTGGACAGAATCCATGTCTGGAAATGTCCCTTTGTTTGCCTTAAATATGTCAGCTTGTGGAGCATTGAGGAAACTTTGAGACTGAACTAGGAAGCTTCTCTTACTTGGGTGGGATTGGGTTGATGACAAAGAAAACCATTTTTTTCCTCAATATCTTACTCTGAAATGACAGTGGCTTATAGCTCTTCATAAAGGCGTTGCCTTAAAATTCCCTTAAAAATACAGACCCACCCTTAACTTTAACATCACCTGAGCACATAAATGCTGTGAGCACAGAAGCTGTGCCAGTCATTCTGTCAGTGGTCCCAGATCTTAGGGCCTCAGGAGTAATGCTGTCAGGCTTGGACTTTGGTGAAGTGGGGCCCACGGGTCATAACCCAGGGTTGAAGCTTGCCTGTGCCTGCCCCCTTTCCTCCATGGGCCTCAGCAGTGAGGGATGGTTCTAAGTAAGACTGCCAGCTTTCTGCCCGGTTCCTGCCACACAGGGCACTCACCTCTGACCCAGAGAGGACAAGGTTTTCTGAACACCTCTGCCTGCCATTTCCAATAGCAGATATCACTGGTTTTTGCTTGCCTGTTGTTTTCCTGATATTCGGTCTTCTTACTCTGTTAATCAGTGTCAAAGAAGAGAAAGCAACAACAACAAAAAGGATTTTTTTTTTCTTTGCCACTGTTAACTCCAGAACAGGCTGAGCTAGGTGAGGAAGATAGATTTACCACGAGATTTGTTAAGCCTTAAATCCCACATTGAACTGCTCTGAGTGAGTTTTGCATAAAGCCTTTGTTAGGAGAACCATACTGGCATGTATTGTTGAAATGGGATTTTGTGGACTGGCCACAGAACCTACCTGTTGTTTGTAATATTGTTTGTTTGGGAGTATTTGCTTTTGTTCTAAATATGGCCACAGAAGAAAGCACCATTAAGTTGCAGTCTAAATTGCACAAATGCAAAGAGCGAATTAATAGTAATAGGTACATATGATCAAGTACCAAGTGAACGGTCCCAGAGTCCTAGAGTTCAGAAGGGGAAACCAGCCTTTTGGATGGCTTATCAAGAAGCCATAGCAAGTGGGTGGGGTTTCATCGGGATCCAGGAGGAGGGGTTTAGGTTTAGATGGCCCAGGAGATAAGGGTCAGATGTCTGCTGTGAGGGAGAGTGAAGGAGCAAGTTTGGCAGTGGGCATTAGGAAGGAACTGGTGTAGGAAAGTATCCTGGCTAAATTGGGGATTATTTTTGGAAAGAGTGATGATGGTAACTTGAGGGTCTGTTGCTTTTAGTTTGTACTGTCACATGCATGATCTCACTGAGTTCTCACAGTCTAATGAAGTGGACAGTTAGGCTTTATGAAAGAAATAGGCAGAGGTGACCAGGATCTTGCCCAAGGCCAGTATCACTAGTAAGTAACAGAACATGGACTCCAGTCCATTCTCCTGTTTATATTGGTGCCTTCCTTTCCCTCTGAGCCCTGCTAAAGGGAAATGTTCACTGGGAGAGGGCCCAGCCAGTGAGGAGCCAGGCAGGACCTAGCACAGTGTGTTGTTTCTTGATTGATTTTAATTGGACGGGAATCATCTATACTCTTATTAAAGCTAACACTTGACTGGGGACTTAGGGTGAAGTGAGTTGGGCTGTGTATTGTATTAGAGGAGACTGGAATAAATGCTTCCCATCCCACCATCTATATTAAGTAGAGCCTTTTGCGTGTGATGGAACCATTTGTGATTAAAAGAAAGACAGGGGCACCTGGGTAGCTCAGTCGGTTGGACGTCCGACTCTGGATTTCGGCTCAGGTCATGATCTCAGTCATAGGATCGAACCCGCATCAAGGCCCTGTGCTGAGCATGGAACCTGCTTGGGAGGATTCTCTCTCCCTCTCTTTCTTCGCCTCTCCCCCACTTAGACTCTCTCTCTCAAAGAAATAAACATTAAAAAAAAAAAAAGGCAAAGACATAAGTGTCAGTCACAGTGGTAGGTGGAGACCAGTTAGTGTGTTTTCTCCATTTCCTCTTCAACTGAACAAGAGACCAGGAGGCATGTTAGTAAGCCTTGCAACCTCTAACATATACATTGTGTTTTATAGCTGGAAGTTCATCCCTTCATACTAAGAAAAAGCAACCAGCCAGGCCATCCAGCTAGTGTGTGGCAGATGGAGGCCTAGAGTCTGCTTCTTCCTCTTCCCAGGGCTGGTTCTCTGGTCACACTGCAACCCTTGGAGAGCTGTTGCTCCAGGTGGCTTCAAGGTGACTTTGGAAACCCATGGAAAGTATCTGAGGAAGTAGGGGTTACCAGGGTGGAACAGCATGGCCCAGCTCCCAGGGGGCCTCCCAAACACCCTGCCAGAAACCCTCCCTTATGTTTTCCTCTTTTATTCAAGGAGGCGAAATTAGCTCTAGGAAACATTTGTTTTCTCTTTTCTATCTCTAGACTCTGACAAAAACGCTGCCATTGTGATTATTCTGTAGTTCTGCAAATCCTGATGCCCTGCAGGGTATAATAGATTCAAACTCAAGGACGGGCAGACAGTGGAGGCAGAGTGGTGGCCTGGACACCATCCAGCTCCTTTGTTCTTTAAAGGCATTGGGTCCACTCAGGCAGATTTGCCCAAGGCCATACCGCTTCTCAGAGGCAGAGCTTGGATAAGTTGCTCTAATAAGCAATTAGAATTGTGTTGTCAGATGCTAGAGGTGGTTCTTTAGCCCTATAATTTCTACTCCTTACTTGGAGTCTGAAAAAAGAAGGGTCTGGGGTGAATGTAGGATGGAGCTGTGGTTGAAGATTTGGGACTAGAAGGGACCTTGGGAAGGGAAACAGGAAAAGTGCCTGCAAAATACAGGAACATCGGCCTTGTTGTGGGAGGAGCAGGAAAGCTTATTTTTTAAAGTTTACTTATTTTTGAGAGAGGGAGGGAGGGAGGGGGAGAGAGAGAGAGAGAGAAAGAGAAAGAGGGTAAGAATGAGTGGGGGAGGGGCAGAGAGAGAGGAGACCAGAGAATCCCAAGCATGCTCCACACTGCCAGCGCGGAGCCTGATGCGGGACTCGAAATCATGAACAACGAGATCTTGACCTGAGCTGAAATCAAGAGTTGGATGCTTAACCGGCTAAGCCACCCAGGCGCCCACCTTGTTAAAATGATTTCCAGGAGGATCCATAAAAATAGGCATTTCCTCAGAGGAACCTTCTCCCCACCCCCCCCACTCCCCACCCCCCACCCCCCACCCCTGCTGCCACCACCACCACCGCTTGTTTCTGAGTCACATATGGGTCTGGTATTGATCCTTGTCTCCACATTAATGGCATTTCAGACTTCCCCATCAGAAATGACCTACAGAACAGAAATGCACATGTTGTTGTGGGAACACACCAATGCCACACTAGAAGTTTGACAATAATTAATGGAGGCAAGACAGGGAGCACTCCATTTCTTGGCACAATCAGCCGCTCTTGGGGCGTGGCTTTAAGAAAGTGTTTATTACTGAGAAATGCACCCTTCCCCCTAGTTCCATTGTGTTCAGTTTTCTCCATTGTTATCTCTTTTTTCCTTTTAAGAGGATGGAAGTTTAGTGATATAAAAATAGCTCTTAAAAAAATGAAAACTATCTGCTAGATGGGAACTGAGTCTATTTCCTTTCGTGTGGAAATGTGCACTGCTCTTGGTTCTCGGTGTAGCATGAAGACTGTGAGCTTTGGAATCCTTACCGGCCACAAAGGGACTAGCCACATGGATTACTCCATCTCTCTAAACCAGCGTGTTCTCATCCATAAGATGGTAATTATTATTCAGTGTTACTGTGAGGATTAAATGCAATAACAGTTATTAACCACCTAACAGAGGTTAACATAGTAGGTCTATCAGTGGCCACCAAGAATTTTTAAATCTTGGGGGCTTTGCAGTTTTGTTTTGTTTTGTTTGTTTTTGTGTTTTTTTTTTTTTTTTTATATATTTGAGAGAGAGAGAACGAGGAGGGGAGGGACAGAGAGATGGAGACAAAATCTGAAGCAGGCTGTAGGCTATGAGCTGTCAGCGCAGAGCCTGACACAGGGCTTGAACTCATAAACCTCGAGATCATGACCTGAGCCAAAGTCAGACACTAAACCAACTGAGCCACCTAGGTGCCCCTAAGGGGGCTTTGCAGTTTTAATGACCAATGTGTTTCACTGTATAGCTCTGTGAGGTCATTAATATGTCTTAAAATTAGTTTCCTGTAGTCATTTCTAAACGTACCCAAGTATTATGCCTGAAAATATTTTATAGCCCCTCTGTGAAGCACACAGAACACGAGACTTGAAAACCGGGATACTTGAGTTTTAGTCTTGATCCTTACTCTCCCTTGTATCGTGCCACCATCCTTTAACCTCACCATGTCTTGTTTATTACTCTTTTGGTTGAGAAGGAGTTTAACAAGTGCCACCAAAGATGAGTGAGCTTCCACTGAGATGAAATGTGGGAAAGCGTTGGAGAAACGGAAAGGTGGTAGAGTGATAATTTTTACTATATGGTAGTTAGCTGAGTTTGAATTAGCAGCTATAGAGCAGTAATAATATTTATTTAGTTTTCTTTTTTTAATGTTTATTTTTGAGAGTGGGGGAAGAAGGGGGTGGGACAGAGGACTGGAAGCAGGTCTGTGCTGACAGCAGTGAGCCTGATGTGGGGTTTGAACTCACAAACCAAGAGATCATGACCTGAGCCAAAGTCGGACGCTCAATTGACTGAGCCACCCAGGCGCCCCTACAGTAATAATATTTAAAATGTCTCTGTAAATCATGTTTCTTAGACTTGTTTTCTAATAAACTTTGAACTACAGAGTCCTCACTATTGCAGAAGCCCCAAGTGTTGAGGTTTGGGTATTTTCATGTCCTTTCCCCTTTGTCAAGACACCAACCAGTCAGTTTTCCCTACCACTTTTTCTTTTCATTCCAGTCCAGAATTTAATTTTGGGTGTCAAGATTAGAAGAGTGGTATTATCATCACTGTTTAGAGGCACATTTTCTTCCAGTTTTAAACTTGCCTTTCAAAAATTGAAGTATGTTAACTTTTCAACTTTTCAGGCTCTTAGTGGGCAAGTTCTGTCTAGACCCTAAAAATTTGCTGCTGTCTCCAGAGAGGTGTGTTGTACCTAAACACAGAGAGAGGGGAGAGTCTTCCCCCTTTTGTTTTAAGTAGAATTGTTGGGAGGAAGATACTTGAGGTGCCCTTTGCTGGTAACGAGACATTTTGTGTGTTTGAGAACGCTATAGTGATTAGATTACCATTTCATTTATGTAGCGGCCCTTTGAGATAATTATTGGTATTCTGATCAATTTATGGGTAAACAGTTGAGAAGTGAGGCTCTTATTTGCCAGAAAATGGGGAAATTGTAGCTTGAACATAGGTATTTCAACATTACAGTTGTTATCTTCTATACTCAACTGTCCAACAAAAACTTACCGCAGAGGGCTGGTTTGCTCGTGTCTGATGATTTAAAAGAGAAGAGGCCATGAGCAGTAGGGAAATTTTAGGGAAAGGGAAACTCCACTCCCGCCTTGGTTTGATTTGGGGAGAATTGCAAAAAAGAGGGTTGGTTCCTAAAGTTTTCCCTTTTTTTTTTTTTTTCTTTTTCCTGGGTTTTGGAAGTTCATAAGGTTTGTTTATTTTTTAACCATTTGAAGGAGTCTGACCATTTTACCTGAAGAGGTTTGTCTGAATTTTTTCTTCTAGTTCCTTCCTTTGTCTCATGCCCTGGTGTTTCCAATGGCTGGTGCTTTTCAGGGACTTAAGTTGCATCTGGGTCTCTAGTGAACCATCCAAAGCTCATCTGGCATGGCAAGTCACATCCACATGGGGTCCCTGTGAGGTGGCATTAGACTTGATCAACCTGTTGGGAAGTGGACCTTTATCACCATTCTCCCCCACTCACACTTTGTATATACATTCATGTGGAAAGGAGCACAGGTTCCACTGAGATTTTATAGAGAGAGAGTAGAGGCTTGGAAGGCCTGTGTATTTGCGATTGAGTTTTTTAAAATAAAGTCTGAAAGAACAGTGGTTATACCTGATGGAGCCTGGGAAGATACCAACAGCCCCCCAGTCTACTCCTTCCCCATCTCTTTAGCTCCTTCTGATTCCATCCACACTGTTCCTCTCACCCTCAGTTAGGAAATGACCTCTTCTGTCCCCTTTGAGGCACACTTGGGAGACTGTACTGCACTTAGTAGAATGGTCCTGTCCTCATTGCTCTGCAGGCCACTTTGGGACTGAAACAGCATGCATCAGCGGACCCAGGTCTTACTAGTCAGGTGCACAGTCATTGAAAAGAGATGAGAGGGAGAGGCCTCAGGACGTGAAAGGAAGTGTCAGTCTGAGGTGCTGCCTGTGCTAGAGGGGGCTGTGCTGGGAAATAGGAGGGGAGGGACAGAGCCAGGCGGTGGAGGCATGAGCTTGCTCTAGTCCCCATAGAGGACAGAGGCGCACAGAGAATTTCCTGTATGTGTGCCTTTGTCTTTTGTTTTACTTATTTAAAATGTTCACCTCCCCAGGGCCTCTTGGATTAGATATAACTGAGTAAAAAAAGAGACATTGAGGTATTCACATTAAACTACTCTCTCGTTTTCTTTTCCTTTATCCTCAGGGGGTCACACCCTTTTTCTCAGCCCTTTGCATCACTCTCACAAAACTGCCACTTGGAAATTCTCATTTGGTGGTGTATCCCCTTTTCATTTTGAGCCAGCCTTAGGAAACAGCCCAAACCTGCAGGTAGCAAACCTACTTTTACATTGAAAGCAGTCAGAAAAATCATCGAGTGTTTTGCCCTGCATCTGCAGAAAACTGTGTGGGTGGCAGCAGTAGCTCTGAAATCCTTGATGGAAATGGGGTTCCTTTCTCTCTAACCTTCCAGCTTCTTTGCTCATTTGTAAATTGTGTCACTTGCATAATTAAACCTCTGAAGAGTGATCACCATCCGTTAAGTAAACTTCTCTCTCATAAGGATGTTAGGTAGATACTGTCCTTGTACTGAGTATACATGTTTTTAATGTTTTGGTTTGGGTAGAAGAGTGCTGCATGAGCAGGCATGTGTGAACTCTGGGCAGTAGCTCTGAGCTGAGCCTGTCTCTGCCCCATTACATGATCTGTTTCTATTTTCTGCTCTCCTGTTTCTAGCCTAAACCCACCAAGGGACGAATGCGTATCCACTGTCTGGAGAATGTGGACAAGGCCCTTCAGTTCCTGAAGGAGCAGAGAGTCCATCTTGAGAACATGGGGTCCCATGACATCGTGGATGGGAACCACCGGCTGACCCTCGGCCTCATCTGGACCATCATCCTGCGCTTCCAGGTAAGGGCTTGGCCCCCAAGGTTCTGCCTTCTCCCTGGCTAGGAGCATCCTTGTGGAAATGGCATCCCCAAGTCAGGTGTGCGGAGCGCTGGGTCCCACACCCATAGGCACATTGCAGCTACCACATCCTCCCTCAGTCTTGCTAGCCCCTGAAAGTCTTGGTTCTCTTGTCAGATAAGGGAGTTTCTGGGCTACATCCCCACCCATCGTTTCACTGGTACCCCCTCTAAATGTCTGGTGTCTGCCACTAGTCTTTCAGGAGCAATGATAAGAAGGATGTGGTTGATGCTGGGATACTGGTAGCAGACTATCTGAACTTCACCAGATTGTAGCACGTGTCATGGAATATATTCAGGAGAAGTTGTTTAGGATTATGATATGTGTGTGCACTCTGTTTTCACTTTCTCATTCTCCTTTGGATGTGAGGAAGCCATTTTCAGGGGAAATATGCAAAAACCTTACGCTTGTTTGAATCGATGACAATTCTTTGGGTTTGATATACTTGAGGGGAAGGTTCTAAGTATAGATGTCTAAACCAGAAGGAACTCTCAAGGTCGTTCTGTCCAGTTTCTTTGTGAGGAAAGGGAGGAGCTTTATCCAGGATTACAAGGCCAGTCAGGGCTGCAATGCATACTTGTGACCCTTTAGGAGAGAGCTCAGAATTTCAGCACTGTGGAGCACCTCTGGCCTGATTACTGGTTCTTTCTCCAGGCAATGCTTCATGCTCTTGCTTTTCAATTAGAATTTGAAATGCAGGAAACACTTCTTAACCAAAGCGTCAGGTTACTCTGCAAACAAATGTCCTAACAATCCTGTCTCCTGGGTGGCTGTGTTCTCTGTGCCTTTCCTTCCTGTTCCACCCCTTTGATATAAAGTCTGATTGATTTTTCTAGCTAAATAA
Source organism: Puma concolor (assembly GCF_028749965.1). Classification (NCBI taxonomy): domain Eukaryota; kingdom Metazoa; phylum Chordata; class Mammalia; order Carnivora; family Felidae; genus Puma; species Puma concolor. The sequence continues at coordinate 67,846,540 of NC_141669.1, read as the reverse complement.
AAATCTCACCAAAAAAGGGCAAAGCCAGAAATCAAATTATAGCTCTCTTTATATTCTTCCTAAAATTCTGAAGTCAGCGGGTAACCAGTTGTTTTCTTTCTCATTTCCACTGGGAGTGGGTTTGAGTTAGCAGTGTTTTGGGTGTGTATGTGGGAGGAGGAGGTGGGAGCAAAAAGAGCTATCCAAAGAAACTCCCTGAATGGTGGTTCCCAAGTCTGGCTGATCATCTGACTCCTTGGGAAAGCTTTTTACCAATTCAGATTCCCCTGTCCACACTCCCAACTATTCTATTTAGGTGGGTTTAAGGAGGGACCACTGTTGAAGAAGACATCATGAATGGAGTTAATTACAACAACCAAAGACTATTTTGCAAACAATTCTCATGTAGGTTTCTGTCATTTAGTTCCTGAATGACTTGAAAATGAATACCATTAAATTCACTAATAATAGCTCTCATTCTCAGGCCAACAGAGGTGATATTAACAGCACCCTCCTTGAACCTCACCTCAGTTTTGTAGAGTAAAATGTTCTGTTTCTGTTGCCTTTGGCCTGTAGGAATCAGAGCGTGGAGGGGCATCCTGATGGTGGCCTCTCTTCACATCGGGTCATTGCCCACGTTGGTGAGCTGGCACACGCAGCCCTTTCCAGGATTCTCAGCATGAATGGGGTTAAGTCATCGATTAATTAGCTTCCTGACAGCTTGCCTTTTTCTGTAATTGAACTTGTAAATGCTGATACATACTTTCTCTCTTTTTTTTGAGGCAAGAAATTTAGGCTGATGATGTCACTGCATGGCCTGCAGTGTTAGTGTCTTACATGACCTAGCTTCCTCCAACAGGCTTATTGAATCATCACCCATTTCACAAATATGTATTGATTCTGCGTCAGCCAAGGCCCAGCTTGCTTTCTGCCTCCTCTGTGAAGTTTCCCCACGTTCTACAGAAATCTCTTTCTCCCAGTTTCTGAATATACAGCCTCATCTTACATTCCTTCTTTGTGTGTGTCTGTGTGTGTGTGGCCCCAGAACTCCCAGGACATGGCCTGGCCTGTCTGTGCATAGTAGGTATCCATTTTTCTAAATGAGCAAGTGTGGAAATAGACTCCCTTCTTCACCCTGAAGCATAAGGAGGTTGACAGGGGTTAGTGTGTGGGATTCCACCTGTCTGTCCTGATGAATCTGTGTCTTATCCCTTGAGTAAGGTTGTTCTTTCACATTTACTTTGTGCATAAGAACTCAGGATCCTAATGATAACGTTTGGAGCTTATGCAGACTCACCTCACATACTTACCACAGTTAAAAAAGGATATTTTTTTTAGAAGTATAATTATTTCAATTTGTAGGTGTTTTTCCTAGTTGAAAGTTTCTGACTTTTTCATCTCTTATTTATATATTTTATCCTCCTCCTGTCTCTTTTCCAAAAAGAATGCTGGGGCACATCTCTAGATTAAATGGGAAGACCTTTAACAGGGACGAAGGCAGGGAAACTTGGAATGGTTAGAGCTAAAAGATAATGGAGGGCCTGCTAGGCCACCACCATTTACCCCCACCCACCATCCCACATTGTAGTATCATAGGCAAGAACCTAAAGACAGAGGGTATATAGAGCATTTTTCTAAAATCACATAACTGGTAGATAGCCCCTAATCTAAAGAGCTATCATTTATGGATCTTTATTATGAAGTCAGCACTTGATATTCTTTCTTCATTTAAGTGCACAACAGTGCTGTGAGACAGCCACTGTTGCTGTTGCCACTCCTCAGATGGGAAGCTAAGGAACTTGCCCAGTGACACACAGTTGGTGGTGGAACCTAGTTTTAGACCTAGGCTGTCTGATGTTGGTGCCAGTAGACCAAGCTCTGTGTATACTGTTGCGTTTATGATGCCAGTGAGCAGCTTATGAATGCAGACTGTCTTGGTCCATTTGGACTGCTATCACAAAATACCACAAACACGGTAGCTTACAAACAATAGAAATTCATTTCCCGCAGTTCTGGAGGTGAAGTCTGAGATCAAGCCAGCATGGTCTGGTGAGGGCCCTGTTCTGGATCACAAACTTCTCCCTGTGTCCTAACATTGTGGAAGATGCTAAGGACCTCTCTGGAGCCTCTCTTATAAGGCACTAATCCTGTTCACGAGGATCCCATCCTCATGACCTAGGCACCTCCCAAGGGCCCCATCTCCTAATACTATCACCTTTGGGAGTTAGGATTTCAGTGTAAGAATTTGCAGGAGTCATAGACATTCAGACCATAGCACAGACTATAGAAGCACAGAGTGTAAATGTGTCCTTTCTCCAAGAATTTGGGTCACCTTTTAGGAAAAGGAATATAGACTATCCTCATCTATGAGTGACACACACCCTAGTGTGAAAAAATAATTAGTTATAAAAAACTGAACCAGGTATTTTTCTGGGATCTGACAAGGTTCAAGTTATTTACAATGTGAACCACTGTGCTAGCTTGTAGTTGGAAAGATGGGCTACCTAGAGGTTAGAAGTGACTCCCAGTGGATAGTTCTGAGAAGTCATGCAGGTTAAGTAGTCTTCACTTCTTACCTCCATGCAAAGTAGAAAACCTAGTTGGTGTTTCTGTTAGGTGAAGTGTGAAGAAAGCAGTTTTCTTTGGCACAGTAAGTAAATCTGCAGGACTGGATTGTGATCTGAAGTTTACTCTTCATGTATAAGACCTGTTCTTCTCTGGCAGTCGTGGACAGCTTGACCCATCTATTTGACTAATACTTCTTTGTAAATCTCAGATCCAGGATATCAGTGTAGAAACTGAAGACAACAAAGAGAAGAAATCTGCCAAGGATGCATTGCTGTTGTGGTGCCAGATGAAGACAGCTGGGTGAGTGTGAACTCACAGGGGATCAGGGGCCACTGCGCCCAGGACAAGGTTCCGCTGCAGTCATCACTTCTGAGGTGTTGACAAGTATCTCTTCCACTGCTTCCATTGAGAAATCTTATTAACTCATAAGCAGTTGATAGCTGACATTTTAGCTAGCTCACAACATGGAAGGAGTTCTGATTTATATTCTGGACCTGTCATTTCTGTAGTCACTTTCCCCCTCTTTGTTAAAGACGCTCCAGAGAGCAGTATATCTTGAATTTTAAAATCAAGAAACCATGTTTAGGAAACACATCCATGATATTTTTAAAAAGCAACTGTGGGTTTTCTCCTCCCTTTAATTTTCGCTGCTGTTGGAGAGCTTTGTGTGATAAACTTAAGAGTAGTCCTTATACATTATCTCAGTTTTCCTTAGTGAAATTTTAGTGAAAATACTTTTAGAGCACTGCCCCTGTTGTGTTGCTCACTAAAATTGCTAGGATTCATGATACTTAGCACCGATTTTGGTTAACTGGAGTTTTTGTCAGAACTACTTTGAGGACAGTTATAACTCTAATGGACATGATCAATTAACAGTAAGCATGGAGCCCATCAAGAGTATATGTCTAATAAGGGCATCAGCTTAGTTATAAACCTTTAGTCAACCACAGATACAAAGTTAGTAATGTGCAGTATGGTACAGAATAGCTCAGTGATGAGGGGTAGGTCTCAAACATAGGGAAGTTTTTCAGGGAGATACTTGGTTTATAAGACTTTATTCAAGTCAGTGATAATAAGCAAGAAAGCCAAGTGTCATGTGAATCCCAGCTGCTTCCTCTCCCCAAGTAGCTTGTGAATTCAGATCTCAGTGACTGCAGACTCCTGATATCTTTGCTGACAGAGTAGAAGGCCAGTGAAAGCAGAGAGGCCTGTAGGCATCTGGGTTGTGGTCATTTTTTCCTCTTTAAGTGTCGTTTTTAAATCTAGGACACAGTTCACAGTCTTTTGGCCAGTTTACTTACCAAGAAAGAAAAGCCATGTGGATGTGTATTTTTTTATTTTATAGCATGCTGAAGTTGAAACAGTGTTTGCTCTGACTTAATTGTCCTTTTGACATTTACTGCCTCAACATTTTTACAGTGCTTACAAACTTTTTCTTAAACACTGCATTTCACGAAATTGTAAATCTTTATTTAGTAATTCTGTTGATTTTTCTCTTGTGCTTGGTCTCTGCTAGGTACCCGAACGTCAACATTCACAATTTCACCACCAGCTGGAGGGACGGCATGGCCTTCAATGCCCTGATACACAAACACCGGTAAGTCAGATCCTTAGGAATCATGCTAACGATTTGGGGGTAGAATGTTGACACTCTTCTGTTAGCAGATCTGGGTGACTTTTGATCCTCATATCCATTGCCTTAGATGTTGCACCACGGTGAGAATTCTGCATTCCATGTGAGGAAAATGTGAGAGAATATGTAAATTCTCCCAAACAGACAAGTTTGCCCATTATCTATCTTCAGCTGTCTTAATAAACTTTGAAGTGTTTATTCAAAAATCAGATTTCATTGTTTGATGATTAAATAATATTATAGAGTTTTACTCTAAGGGGTGATTTCTACAGCTTTTGGAGTAATGATCGCGTCTCATTGGTCACATGTGTTTTCAAGCCATAGTTTTTGTCATGTTCCACTGTTGTTCTGCATAGGCCTGACCTGATAGATTTCGACAAACTAAAGAAATCCAATGCACACTACAATCTGCAGAATGCGTTTAATCTGGCAGAGCAGCACCTTGGCCTCACTAAACTGTTGGATCCAGAAGGTAAGGACGTGAGGGATGAAAGGTAGGATGGTATTGGGGGGCTTATATAAAATCTGCTTTCTGTCAATTTGTTTTATTTGTGTAGTGTGCTTTGGGAATTATTGAAGGAAGAGGAGCTTAATTTTGGGGTGGGAATTACTTGAGGATTTGTGCAAAGGATTCTGTTTAAAAAGGCCTTGAAAGATGAGTGTGGTTTAAACATGATGGGAAGGGAGGGCTTGCTAGGCAGAGGTGCTTGTGTGAGCAGAGGTGTGGAACCAGGAACTAGGAAGGTGTGTTTGGGGACTAACAGTTCATTGGGAATGGTGTTTAGAATAATAATAGGAACTACCACTGGAAAGGTGGGTCAGGGCTCTACAGGCTAAAATTTTTAGAGGTTATTCAGCAGTCACTGGAAGTTCTTAGAAGCTGTGCTCAAGGAAGAGAACCTGCCATAGACTCTCAGCAAATGTTTGTTGACTACTTTCATCCCAAGGTGGCAAGCAGCCATGGGGGATGAATGGGTGCAAGACTAGGGGTGGGGGGTGGGGAAGGTGCCTCCTAGGAGGCTGTTCAGTGTTTGCTGTGAGCAAGAACAACTTAGGTGAAGAAGGTGGATCAGGAAGGGGAACATGTGAATGGAAGAAGTGTTAAGACTTAGTCCCTTCTTACGGCTGACCGCTTCTGCCTGAAACCACTGTCTCCACTCTCAGTTCCTGCAGCAGGACCCCAGAGACTGACTGCAGGTGACTTGGAGTCGACTGGTGTGGGGCATTCCCTCAGGCCATAACTCCCTTAGTTCACACAGAATCCTAATTGTAGGATTTTAGCGTGAACTGTCATAGGTACTTTTTCTTATTTTGAAAAGCATTTGAAACATAAGAGGATTTGTTTGTAGTGCTGGAGCTCTTCAGATCATGGCTCTCAGCTGCGAGCAGATATTACAGAGAAAGCTGTGAGTGAAAGTTTAAAGTTCTTATAAATATAGAACAGGAAGTTGAACTCCCCAAGGACAGATTGAGGTCATGAGGCTGCCAAGCAGGCTTGCTCTTTCCAGTGCATCAGATTCACTGATAAATTCACTATACAGGAAGTGGAGATAAAATTATCTTTGTGCTAACCCATTAAATGATTTCTTAATATAAACAGAAAACTAAAATTCCTTGGGCTGTGATTAATCTTCCTTCTTAACCCCTACTTTAACTATGGGAAGACATTCTTCTTCAGCTGTAGCTCTTTGTGCTTTGCTAAATAACCTTTTTTTTCCTACCACTATGACAGATATTTTTTAAATAACTTGCTCATTAGTTAATCTTTCTAATCACTTCCCAGTATGGAAAAGGGGATTGATGTTTCCCAGATCACAAGACAAGGAGCTAAAAAAAGGCAGTTGATGTCACTTGTCCGGTTTGATCTTGATTATTAGTTGTTCTTAGCTATTGTTAGTTGTTGAGTGCCCCAGAGAGCATCAGCTAAGATAAGATTGCAGTTTAGTTACAAAACCACAAGGTTTTTGCCTGCTCACATCTTCCCAGTCATGTTGACATTTTGTGTTTATTGTATTGTGTACAGAACCAGCATTTTTTTTCTGGCCTTCATCCATTTCTCTCTCTTTGGGGCATACTTGAATGGGGCTGAGCCAGATGCAGAGTTGGCCACAGGGACTCTGGGGGGGAAACAGTAGCTGCTCTGCTGGCCCCCATTGCCATCAGTTGCCTCGGTGACACTGGCAGGGAGCTTTCTTGCCCTGTGCCCTAGTATTCTCATCTTAAAAGTAAGAGAAACAATCCTGCCTCACACAGGGGCTCCAGGAAGATAGAAGGCACATGTGTGAATGCATTTTGAAAAGCAGCCTGATTATCCTATGTATTATTCATCCTATGTGTTCTCTTCTCCATCTGTCCTGAGTTTAATACTTCACTTGTATTGCCATACCTCAAACACTTGCCATCTTCATGCATTTATTCCCCCTCTTAGTGAATACTTTCTGACTACCCACTTTGTGCAACACAACACACCAGGAATTTGAGAGGTGGAGCAGCACCAGGCTTACCAAGACACAGGGTTCCTACCCTTGGGGACTTAGTCTTGTAAAACAAAGAAAGTGTGTATGAGTACTGAATTATAATACCTGGCAGAGAATGGACTGTGTGTCCATGTAAACAGAGTCCTTAAGGGAACTTAGGAGAGAGACACTAATTCTGACTGTAGGGATCAGAAAGAACCGTGTTGAGGTGGTATCTTCAGGTGGAGCTGAAGGTTAGGAAGAAGGTGATGGCGTGGGGAAGGATGTCTTAGGCAAAGGGATATTGTGAGTAAAGGGAAGGAGTATTAGGAATTGTGGAATGTGTGTGTGGGGGGGGTGTTGAATAGCCCCCTTATGCCTGAGTCTCCTTATGCCTGAGAATAAATAATAGGCTATAGAATTAGAAATGTCTAGAACAGTGGTTGGCTCTTATAGGGAGCCTGATAAATACTCGATGGATAGATGGAATGAAGGGAAGGAAAGTTATGGCAGAGGGTTAAGGGGCTTAGACTTTATTTCTGTAAATTGTAGGGCACTTTTGAGTAATTTTGAGCTAGGAGAAAGAGTGTTCACAGCTATGCTTCTGGAAGATCAACCAGGTACAGTGTGTAAAGTGACTTGGGTGGTAGGGAAACCCAATGAGGAAGCTATTGCTTCATATCTGGTTATGTGACCATGAGAGTCTGAACCATAAATGACAGTAAAGACTCCATAAGTAGAATCATCTGGACTCAGATTTGGTGACTAACTGGATAACAGGTAACAACAAGGTAAAGATGTCCAAAGACTGAATGATTGGAAGAAATTCAGGTGACATTGGCATAAATGAGGATTCAAGCAGCACAAACCCAGTTTGGGAGTAGAATTGGGCAGGGAGATGAACGTGGTGTGGCTAGATAGTAGCCACATTGCTAAGAATTCTGACATAATTCTTACTGTATTCTTCATTTTTCTCTAGTTGTTTTGTGTACATGTTGTTTTCTTCATGGCTTGGGATCCTGAAGAGAAAGGATCATGTCTCTTAAGACTTTTATGTCCTTATTGCAGTAGTAGAAGGCATTCGTGAATATTCATATCATAAAAGAGTCAGTGAGATGGTTTCATCCTCATTAGCCTTGTAATTACTGCACTGATGGCAGAACTCTAAGTATAAAAATTGGAGACAATGACCTGTGTCAGTATTAGATGGTCATTCTGGGTTGTTGCTGCTGCCTGGGTGGTAGCACTCTGAGCAGAGTACTGAGGAAATCTTCTCCGGGTTACAGATATCAGTGTGGACCACCCTGATGAGAAGTCCATTATCACTTATGTGGTGACTTATTACCACTACTTCTCTAAGATGAAGGCTTTGGCTGTTGAAGGAAAACGAATTGGAAAGGTGAGTTCACACCAATTTTATAAGTTGTGAGACATGATTAAAGCTCGTGTCTTAATGTACTGCCACCGAGCACCTTGTTCTCCCGTGCACTCATCAGTTCAGCCAGCAGCAGCTTGTGGTGGACACTTCTGGTGGCAGAGAAGTAGGCAGGAAGCCTCTTTGTCCCTAAGAGTAACAGGAGGTAGGAGTAGCTACAATGTTTAGGGAGGGATTTCAGGGGCATCTCAGACCCAGAGACAGCCCTCCCCTACACCCTATCAGAAGATTGGGTATTGGAAATCTGAGTCGGTTGATGTCATGGGTAGGAAATCCTATTTATTTGGTTGAAAAGGCCTCACTGTTATGCTTCTTAATTCTCATTTGGCTGATGTTCACCACCATATATTTCAGAACACCTCAGAAAATTCAAGGGCATTCATGGGATAGGACCAAGCAAAATAGAGCCCTTTTCGTTTTTTCTAGGAATTTTGGAGCTTAGGCAACAGGAGTCATTCAGAATCTGAAACCCTTTGCCTGGGGGTTGGGAGGTTACAGAACCAATTACACTTGAGTTAAGCTGTCATTGCTCACAAATAATGGCTGCAGTCTGAGTGCCTATTAACAAATAGTTCCTCTAGTTTGAAATGCTTGGGCCAGAGTAGCAGAGAACTATTTCAAAGCCAGTCCATTAAGTGTGCATGTGCTCATGTAGGGTTATAATCACGTTTTTCTTACTTGGCAATACAATCTTTCCCGTTTTTCTAACTCTTGTTTACAGGTGCTTGACAATGCTATTGAAACAGAAAAAATGATTGAAAAGTATGAGTCACTTGCCTCTGATCTTCTGGAGTGGATTGAACAAACCATCATTATATTGAACAATCGCAAATTTGCCAATTCTCTGGTTGGGGTTCAACAACAGCTTCAGGCTTTTAACACTTACCGCACTGTGGAGAAACCACCCAAGTAAGATGCAGATTGGAATGTGTTATAATTAGTGTGGAAAGAGAGATGATTGCAGCATGGACCCCTGCTTTCTGACTTGTGTGATCTCCTCACTTAATGAATGCCTGTCACCAGTGGCCTATCTTACTCCTTTTCATCTGACCCTGAGTGGCTGAACTTTATTACAAACCATGCCCTCTGTGAGCCCTTCCAGTGGATTGTGTCCCTGGTCTGATACATGTGATACATGAGAATCCTAAGAAATAGTACAGGTCCCTTATACCAAACCCTCATGCTTGATGTGGATTTTAGAGAAGCAGCTGAGTGCATGGATATTGTTTATTATATGACTCCCAGTAGACCTGAGGCAGTAACCCATTGTCAGGCTTACTGAGACGTGTGTAGCAAAATGTGTAAATACTCACATTGTGTTGAGTAAAGACAAATAATATATAGTTTTATATCTATCTGTTCAGATCAGTTTTCACTTCCCCTAAATTTGATTTTTCACTTCTTTTTGAAAATTCTAATTGTCAGATAAGGATTATGGACCTTATCCCTTCTTATAGTTGGAAAGTCATTCCTTTTTCTGTAAACGTGCTCTGTTGAGAACTCCTTGCTGCGGTCTCTGAAACCCATTGAAAGTTATAGTAGGTAGTCATTTGAAGTAATTCTTGCTGAATGTTTTCAGCTGTGCCCATCATCCGGGATGTATATAATCTAAACCTTGAATGAAGTAATTAATGACTGGTATTGTATGCCCCCAAATATAAATCTCAGTAACAACAGTCAACCAACCCCACCAAAATTCCACAGTTAGGTGCATTTTTTGAGGTCTGTAATACCCAAAAACTAATGTACTGCGTTTTCTCTAACCTGAGTTGCACATAAATCTGACCAGAGATAAATGGCTTTTAAGATTGTGTGGCTGTGGGAAATGTTTTTTTCTCCAAAAGCAAATTAATTTTTCCCCTTGAAGGAACAGCATTTTTTTTTTTTTTTCTGTGCTTAGGTTTACTGAGAAGGGGAACTTGGAAGTGCTGCTTTTTACTATTCAGAGCAAGATGAGGGCCAACAATCAGAAGGTCTACATGCCCCGGGAGGGCAAGCTCATCTCTGACATTAACAAGGTAAAGCCAGTCAATCCATCTGGTCCTGTTAGGGCCTTGACCTGCTTTATTGCTTCAGGTTCTAGGTCTTGATTGCTAAGAGGGCAGTCTGAAAGGGTCTGTCCCAGCCTGCTGAGTTGAAGAGTAACAGTGGTGGCTGGGGTTTTGCAGGGGGTCAAGCAAATACTTGAGGTGGGCTAGTCCGTTGGAGTTTGGTGAGGGAATGTTAGATATTATCAAACTGGTCTTGGTTCATTCTCTTTACCTTGTTACTCTCATTTGTTCAAGGCCATCGACTCCATCTTTATTTATTTATATATATTTTTAATGTTTGTTTGTTTTTTGAGAGAGTGGGGGAGGGGCAGAGAGAGGGGGCAACCCAGAATCTGAAGCAGGCTCCAGGCTCTACACTGTTAGCACAGAGCCTGACACAGGGCTCAGACTCATGAACTGCGAGATCATGACCTGAGGCCAAAGTTGGACACAACTGACTGAGCCTCCTAGGCACCCCAACTACAGCATCTTTAAATTGCAGAAGGGAGAATTTGAAACCTTATTTCATATATCTGGAATATATATATGAACCTCTGGAGGTTTGAGCTTAGGATTTGGGCTGTTTCTATCAGAGAAGCTGTCCAAAAGTTTCTATTATTGGCCTGTTTTGTCTGTAATGATAGAATTTCGTGGTGGGTATTATTTCCAAGTAGAAATTTGAAAAATGTAGAACTGTGGTCAGTGGTACACATTTAGATTATTTTATTTTACATTTTTTTTTAATGTAAGATATATTTCATAGAAATGAATTTAATGTGGACATTTGGTGAGGATTTTGAAAAAAAATGCTAGGTGTGTGAATTAAAAACAAAGTGGCACACAAAGAAGGGGGAGGGCATGGGAGGTGCCTGGCTGGTTCAGTCGGTGGAGTGTGCCACTCTTGATCTTGGGGTTGAGTTTGAGCCCCACGTTGGGCATAAAGATTAGTTAAATAAATAAAATGTTGAACCAAAAAAAACAAAGCAAAAAAATAACAAATGGCCCAGTGTGGGGTGAATAAGAGATTCATAATATGATTTCTTTCTGAGAAAAAGGATTTGTCTTTTTTATGTGATCAGAGCTGTTGAAGATACTTTGATTCCTCTCAAAGTAAGAGATTTATAATTTAGTTATATTTCTCCATATCTGCCCTGTTTTGTTTTCCAAATATAGCAGACCTTTAAATAAAGATTGGAGAGAGTGTTCCCATGTGGCTCAACTGAGAGAAAACGATTTCTTTTCTCCGGGCTTAAGGGTCAGGGAGGCTGGAAACAGGATGTCCCTTTTTAAGTTCTCAGGTCTTAATGAGAAGTACTAGCCATTGACTGTAGCCAAGGAAAGTTCCTTGAACATTGCAGGAAGCTGTTCTTTTTCGCCCCTGTAGGCCTGGGAAAGACTGGAAAAAGCGGAACACGAGCGAGAACTGGCTCTGCGGAACGAGCTCATCAGACAGGAGAAACTGGAACAGCTCGCCCGCAGATTCGATCGCAAGGCAGCTATGAGGGAGACCTGGCTGAGCGAAAACCAGCGTCTGGTGTCTCAGGTTCTGCTCTAGACCTTCTTCGGGAAACCACTCCTGGGGTCATCTAGAAATGTAGACCATACCCAAGGACTGCAGGACAGCCACTTATCAACACCCACTATTCTGAAGTAACTCGAGTCCTCTTGCTCACTTCCTATGAAGAGGATGTTTATCATTTCTAATATACTTTGTCTTCTGTTTATCTAACTTTTCATAGATTTGAAAACAGCTCAAGCAGTTTGTTTAGAGCCAGTGAGTGAGTGTGAACTGCTCACATTTATATAATTTTTAGAAATTTCTCTTACCTTCTGTCTCTGACCATCTGACATTCAAGGCAGTTAGACTAGTCATGAAATAAATAAAAGTGGCTTTCTTTTTCTACTTAGCATAACACAAACTGTCACCTGCTCCAGTCACATAAGTATAAAGGTCTAGATATGAGCTTGGACTCCAGTGTAAAATGAGAAGTTGCTGATTGGCTTTGGAGAGGGCATCCTAGCTCGACTAAGGTGTTGTAAGTGTCCTAAGGAAGGCGGAGACAGACCAGCATCTGGCAGGGCTCAAGTCAGTGTGGCCTTAGAACCACCAGAGGTGGTGTTCAGGATTCATCCTCCGTCTCGGTTTCTTTGTTCCAGCTGGATGACTTTTTTATTTTGTGGGGTTTTTTTTCCTCCCATTTCTCTATAGGACAACTTTGGTTTTGACCTTCCTGCTGTTGAGGCCGCCACAAAAAAGCACGAGGCCATTGAGACAGACATCGCCGCATACGAGGAACGTGTGCAGGCGGTGGTAGCAGTGGCCAGGGAGCTTGAGGCGGAGAACTACCACGACATCAAGCGCATCACAGCAAGGAAAGACAATGTCATCCGGCTCTGGGAGTACCTGCTGGAACTGCTCAGGGCCCGGAGGCAGCGTCTTGAGATGAACCTGGGGCTGCAAAAGATATTCCAGGAAATGCTCTACATTATGGACTGGATGGACGAAATGAAGGTAGAACTTGAGTGAAAGGAGGCCAGAGCTGATGAAATGGGGCCTCCCTTTTCTGGAACCCACGCTGTACAGTGTGCCACTGGTCTAACTGCCCTCTCTGTGAAGCCACAGAGGGGCCACATTACCCGTGGGAAGATTGTTAGTTTAAGAGTTAAATGGCGTGTGGAGTGTAAAGATGAGTTCTGTAGTTAGAGGTCAGCTGCAGTGATTTAGACTTCATTTAGATCTGTTCCACAGTAGCGAGTCAATCAAATGTTGTTGATTTTTGAGAGTTGAACTAGCTTTCCATCTCATTGATCTGTGTGTGAGTGGCTCTAGTTTGGGGAGGGGCCTGGGAAGATAATGTGGGCACATGGGAGAGTGGTAGGCAGTGTGTTTGGGAACCAGTTGAGATTGTCGGTGCTGGAGCTGTGTAGTCTTCTTGAGCCTCCTTTCTTTGTTTTTAAGTGGAGATCGCACTGACCACCTACCTCAATCCGTTGTAGCAAGGACTAAGTGTGGTAATATGTGTACACATCATAGGACAGAGTGGATTCAGAGTGGCTGCCACTGCCAGTTTGTGCTTCCCCTTCCTCACTGGACAGCCCTGAGCATAGAGTTCCAAGCTTGCCTCCCGTCCGGGAGGAGACCTGCCATTGTGCCAAATCCCCACGCCCATTTGTGTTCTCTGCTGCAAGTGGTAGAAGGCTCGTCCATGTCACGCAGTCCCCCAGCTGGAACGCACGTGGCTTCATAGCTTGAACAGAACAGGGCAGTTTGTAGACAGTCCCGGGAAACCCCCTTTATCTCAGCACACTGTGTTCCCAAGCTTGACCTTATGCAGGGGATTTCCTTCCTGGGATATAAGCCTTCGTCTTTTGCCTCACCTCTTGAACTGTCCCTGGTGGCAAGGCAGAGTCACCTCATAACATCAGTTTGCCCTCTTATCGTCCAAGATTTATTATGTTCTCAAGTGTGGTCTGCATTGACTTTTTAACGTAGAAATGTTCATAAAATCTAACAGGGATATGCTTTTCATTTTATAAATCGTGTTGTACATTATAGTTCAGATTTGGGGCCAGAGATTTCCCTCAGAAGTAGGAGTGAAGTGGAAGTTCCATCTGGAGGGGAGGTCTCATGAGGCCCCCAAGTTGAGCTGATGGAAGAAAAGAAGAAAATGGTAATGGATTCGAACTTAAACCAAAGAAATTGCTCAGGCCCTTCTAAGCATGAAGCTGCCTGACTCTGTGTTTGTTTGGTTAAAGGTGTGGTTTGTAAGCTTTCAACTAGATTGTTCTCCCATTGATGATAGAAGTATCTCAGAGGCATAACAGTAAGCTTTTAACTGAGGCAGACATCCATTTGAGAGGTCCACAACTTCTGGGAGATTTCTTTAAACTTTGAAGTGAAATAACTCTGTGACCTTTATCTCTTATCTTTTTGGATAGAGTCTTCGAGCCCCAGGTTACCTGCCATACCGCTTTCCACCACTCCCTTTTTTTCTATTCTGTTCTTAGTGTAGTTGTGACCTGCTTATTCCAGGGTAAATCACCTTTAGTTTATCATGTCTGTCCTGATGAAAGCTTCTGGGTTAGTTTGATTTTGCTCCGAATTGCTTGTCTTTCTGCTCCGAATTGCTTGTCCTTCTCCCCTTGAGATGCAGGGAGGGAGGGTGTAGCATGGTTGCTGGCTCTCGGCATGTCCAAAGATTATAAGACACTGAAGTCAAGATTGTGTGCATTGATGTCCTCTCTGTTTTCTCTGGCACGCAGGTGCTATTACTGTCTCAAGACTATGGCAAGCACTTGCTTGGTGTGGAAGACCTGTTACAGAAGCACGCCCTGGTTGAAGCGGACATTGGCATCCAGGCAGAGCGAGTGAGAGGCGTCAATGCCTCTGCCCAGAAGTTCGCAACAGACGGGGAAGGTGAGGATGGACTGTTGCAGACATTACTTCTTCATCACCAGAGATCCATTTTTATAGAAGTAGATAAGTGGTGTGTGCCAGCAGGGACACTGTCCCTCCAGTAACTGGAGTTACTGTGCCATTGTAGGTTCCCAGTGGGTTTGTCTGCTATCACATCATGGGTACACAAGATGCAGTGGGGTAGCCTAATGGACACTTTATTTAACTCTGTCTGGCTTTTCTGAAACGGACAGGTGTTTTCCTTAAATACCCAAGTGCTCCTTGGTTTTTAATGGTGATATTTGGCAATCAGAGTTGACCTAGACCACACTTGATTCATACCAACACCCTGGTGTGGCTGTTTAAGCATCTCATGGCTTTTTCACATCTGGTTGTACATATCCTTGTTGAGAGGATGTTTGGAAAGATTTGGTTGTGTTCCTTATATTTGCAAAACAATTAAATGTAGCTGCCCTTTTTCTTATAATTTATGTGCCTTTTTTGGTTCATAAGTAATGACTTTGCACTTGGGCCAAAAAATGACACTTCTCATTGCCCCTGCCTCATAATCTGGCTCTGCAGTGAGAATGGAACTGGTAATCTCATGGTGAGAGAATGGGTATAGCTCACTGCCTGCGAACGAACAGGGACCTCTGCTAAACTGTCATACTCCCACATTCCTTCCTTGACATTAAACAGGTTACAAGCCCTGTGACCCTCAGGTGATCCGAGACCGCGTGGCCCACATGGAGTTCTGTTACCAAGAACTCTGCCAGCTGGCAGCCGAACGCCGGGCTCGACTGGAAGAGTCCCGTCGCCTCTGGAAGTTCTTCTGGGAGATGGCAGAAGAGGAGGGCTGGATACGAGAGAAGGAGAAGATCCTGTCCTCCGACGATTATGGGAAGGACCTGACCAGCGTCATGCGCTTGCTCAGCAAGCACCGGGCATTCGAGGATGAGATGAGCGGCCGCAGTGGCCATTTCGAGCAGGCCATCAAAGAAGGTGAAGACATGATCGCGGAGGAGCACTTTGGGTCAGAGAAGATCCGAGAGCGGATCCTTTACATCCGGGAGCAGTGGGCCAACCTGGAGCAGCTCTCGGCCATCCGGAAGAAGCGCCTGGAGGAGGCCTCGCTGCTACACCAGTTCCAGGCAGACGCCGACGACATTGACGCGTGGATGCTGGACATCCTCAAGATTGTCTCCAGCAATGACGTGGGCCATGACGAGTACTCCACGCAGTCTCTGGTCAAGAAACACAAGGACGTGGCAGAGGAGATCGCCAACTATAGGCCCACCATCGACACGCTGCACGAGCAGGCCAGCGCCCTCCCCCAGGAGCATGCCGAGTCTCCAGATGTGAGGGGCCGGCTGTCAGGCATCGAGGAACGGTACAAGGAGGTGGCAGAGCTGACGCGGCTGAGGAAGCAGGCACTGCAGGACACCCTGGCCTTGTACAAGATGTTCAGTGAGGCTGATGCCTGTGAGCTCTGGATCGACGAGAAGGAGCAGTGGCTCAACAACATGCAGATCCCAGAAAAACTGGAGGACCTGGAAGTCATCCAGCACAGGTGAGTGCAAGAGCTGCCAGCAGTGCTGAGGCCACCACCCGCCCCCCATCACCACTTGTGACCAAGAGGGTGACCTACCCTGTTCAATTGCTTTTCCAGATTTGAGAGCCTTGAGCCTGAAATGAACAACCAGGCTTCCCGGGTCGCAGTGGTGAACCAGATTGCACGACAGCTCATGCACAGTGGCCACCCAAGTGAGAAGGAGATCAAAGCCCAGCAGGACAAACTCAACACAAGGTGAGCGTGCAGCCAGCAGTGTGTGAGGCCAGGGAGGGCAAGGTCACTTGCTGAGACTTGCTGTCAGGAATTTCCTACAAAGGTTCACTGATACTGTGGCACTGATGTCACAGCATTGGCATGTGCCTTACAACATCCCCTAGTTTTGCAAGAAGTATCTTTTGGGGTGGTGTCATACAAGGCAGCCTAGCCCCTAGCATCAGAAGTCAAGATGTTAAGGTGAGGCCTGTGCCAAGAGTGGAGCGCCACAGTGTCAAGGTGGCACCTCTACTGTCCCTTTTAAAAATTTTTTTTTTTTCAACGTTTATTTATTTTTGGGACAGAGAGAGACAGAGCATGAACGGGGGAGGGTCAGAGAGAGAGGGAGACACAGAATCGGAAACAGGCTCCAGGCTCTGAGCCATCAGCCCAGAGCCTGACGCGGGGCTCGAACTCACGGACCGCGAGATCGTGACCTGGCTGAAGTCGGACGCTTAACCGACTGCGCCACCCAGGCGCCCCTCTACTGTCCCTTTTAATCTTAATCTTTCTGGGACAGGGTTTTAGCATGTTTTAGACCTAATTGGTCAGTGAAAGTCCTGATTATCAAGTTAGACCTTTGTTCCCTTGTCATCTTTCTGTTGCATAAACACATTTGACTAGGTTGTGGTGGCCTTGGCTCTGAAGGTATCTGTCAGGTTTTGGGTTTGGAAAATGTTCATTAGCTGCAGTTCAGAGGTGAGTAAAATGCACATGGCAGAAATGCAGTTACAGAAAAGTAACTGACTCTTTGGGGGACAGATGTGCTGCTGTCACAGCTCCATTGGAGCTCTTTGAACAAGTGCCTCTCATGACTGGCTTTTTTCAGATTATATTGTGTCCCTGAGCTGTTTTGATAATATTTGGTATCCATATACAGAGTGAGATGATTTTCCAAAAAGCATGTATTCCTAGAAGAGATTGAGAGAGGAAATGACCACTGCAGTTAATGTGACTGTCCAGCCGTGGGCTGTCAGCCTGTCTCTTACATGACTCTCTCTCCATGGCCTTGCACTCACAGGTGGAGTCAGTTCCGAGAGCTGGTCGACAGGAAGAAGGACGCTCTTCTCTCTGCCCTGAGCATACAGAACTACCACCTTGAGTGCAATGAAACCAAATCCTGGATTCGAGAAAAGACAAAGGTCATCGAGTCCACCCAGGACCTGGGCAACGACCTGGCCGGCGTCATGGCCCTGCAGCGCAAGCTGACCGGCATGGAGCGGGACCTGGTGGCCATCGAGGCAAAGCTGAGCGACCTGCAGAAAGAGGCGGAGAAGCTCGAGTCCGAGCACCCCGACCAGGCTCAGGCCATCCTGTCTCGGCTGGCCGAGATCAGCGACGTGTGGGAGGAGATGAAGACAACCCTGAAAAACCGCGAGGCCTCCCTGGGAGAGGCCAGCAAGCTGCAGCAGTTCCTGCGGGATCTGGACGACTTCCAGTCCTGGCTCTCCCGGACCCAGACGGCCATCGCCTCTGAGGACATGCCCAACACCCTGACTGAGGCAGAGAAGCTCCTCACGCAGCATGAGAACATCAAAAACGAGATCGACAACTATGAGGAGGACTACCAGAAGATGAGGGACATGGGCGAGATGGTCACCCAGGGACAGACCGACGCCCAGTACATGTTTCTGCGGCAGCGGCTGCAGGCCCTGGACACCGGGTGGAACGAGCTGCACAAAATGTGGGAGAACAGGCAGAATCTCCTGTCCCAGTCACATGCCTACCAGCAGTTCCTTAGGGACACGAAGCAGGCCGAGGCCTTCCTTAACAACCAGGTACCTCTCCTCACTGCCTTTGCTTCCTTCCTTTCAGAGCAGGCCGCTGCTTCAAAGCATCCCTGTGTGGAGGCAGAAGGGTATCTGAGAGGCTCTTTTCCCCGACTTCTAAAGTGTTGAAAGCCATCACAGTGTAGGGGATGGGAGCTGCGGGTCCCTGCGGGAGCTCCTCATCTGCAGAGTCCTCTTCTGTTTCAGCTGCTTCTGAGGGTCTGTTACATTCATAGTATGTCCTCATGGTATCACGTCAATTGGCGATATTCTGTGAGAGAGCAATCCAGTTTGACAGTTTGAAAGGTGCGGTGAGGGATTTTTTTGTTTGATTGGTTTTTTTATTTGTTTGCTTGAGTTTTTTGTTTTTTGTTTTTTTTTCATGGAGGAGTAAATGGTTCTGTCTTCCTTGCTCTAGTATAAGAGGGACTTTGAGTCAGAAACAGCTGAAGATGGTGGCCAACATCAGGGTTGTTAATCTCTCTTTTTAAGAGAGCGTTTGAAGAGTATGTCACTGTTGCCTTCATGAGCATATGAGAGGACCCTGGTGGCTGATGCACAAAGCTTTGGTTACTGTCCTCACTCACTTTAGAGAAAAATTTAGCACATGGAACCACTTAAGGAAATTTAGTTCCTTATGGTGTCCCACTAGGTATTTTCCCCTCCCAACTTCTGTTTTTTTCTGATTCAGTAGATTATTTTATTTAAGAATAATGAAGCAAGTGTAATGAAGTATGTTACACAAAAACCCAGGATATGGGAAACAGTGCTCTCATTATTCTCAAAATGAGTTGTATTTCATATTTCATCCTGCTGTGATTTTGGTTTTCTCTCTTTGAAAAAGGAGTATGTTTTGGCTCATACTGAAATGCCTACCACCTTGGAAGGAGCTGAAGCAGCTATTAAAAAACAAGAGGACTTCATGACCACCATGGATGCCAATGAGGAGAAGATCAATGCTGTCGTGGAGACAGGCCGGAGGCTGGTGAGCGATGGAAACATCAACTCAGATCGCATCCAGGAGAAGGTGGACTCCATTGATGACAGGTACAGTGTTCCAAGGTTCCTGAGGGAGTCTGGCACCCTAGGACTCTCTAGCCTCTGAATCACTGGCCAGACATCCTTGGGACTGTGGGTATAAATTTCCCAGTGAGTGAAGTATGGGCAGCTGGCAAAATTTAATCTATCAGAAAATCTCCCTACCTCACAGAAAATCAGTGAGCAGTTGCATGGCTACCTGGCACTGTGGTTCTTATGGTCAAGCATGTGCAGGTGTCCACAAAAGAAAAGAAGCTGTGAGAAGCCAAACTAATACTAAATCAAAGGGTTGTAAGAGCCCTCATGATGCCGAGTAGCAGTTGGATATGAGCCATGCCCTTGGAGAGTTGATGTATAGCCTGTCACCTGGTGGGACTCTGAGAGCCACATTTCCCCAGCTAAGCCCATGTTCACCTTCATCCACACAGGACTCCTCTGAAGCCTTTCGGAGGGAGTAGCGAGGGAGGGCGAGGTTTCCTTGTCCTACCTACCTGGCACAGCCACAAAGGAGTGTTATCAGGCCCTTCTCAGAAAATTGGCTTGGATAATACCTTGATAGGATTTTTTTTTTTTTCTGATGAGAGAAAAGCCCCTTTCCTCTTCTGCCAAGACATCTCCAAGATTGGATGCTCTTCTTTAATTTTTATTTGTTTACTCATTTATTTGGAGTTCTGTAAGATTTTTCTCCCTGACTGAGGGCCAACGCGCTCTGTTTGTAACTTAATTCTTACCCTGCCTTGGTGGTTACTAAAGTGCGAGGTCAGGGCAGATCAAGATCTGGATGTACCAGCACAGGCCGGTTCTCGTCTGGCCCATCTGCTGCCTAGCCTCTGTTCCAGTCAGTCTTCCGTGGTCCCGGTTTGGGTTGGATTTTTAAGGGCTCATCGTGAAACCGATGTCATCAAGAAGCAAGTTCTTCCTCAAGGCTTCTTTTCTGACTTTCAAGTGCAGTGAAAAGGAAGAACTTGCTGAGAGCGTTTCCTTGCTTACCATGTCCAAGAGCATCTCCTGAGACCCTGGGCCAGATTAATGTTTTACCATATGGGTTGAAAGGGGAAATTACTCCCTCCCCATGACGATTCAGCTTTTGGCTTTAGCACTTCCAGTCTGTCTCTTTCACTGATTCAGAGCCTGAACCATATATTCTGAGGGTGCTACTGTTGAATAAGGTATGACATACATTAATTATAATTTTGTGTCTGTTGCTTTTTAAGTAGCTACAAAAAAAGGGGAAAAATCCCTCCACCAAACCCTTGAGTGAGTGTGAAAAATAAAAATTAGGCCAGGTGTTCTTAACTTAGAGAAAAAGAATTTATTTCCTTTCTTCCTAATGTTAAGTCTCCAGTTATTTTGTAAATATAATACCTCATGTTCATCTGTATCAGATGCACACAGCTGGTTTCCTGAAGGCGGGCTTGGCCGTTAGGGACACGTGCTTCGAGGCAGACGTGCAGCCGCCTTGTAGTTTCCTGCATGTATTTATACGTCCCCTGGTGCTGCAGCTGTGAGGGGTTGTTGGAAGCAGGTGACGTTGTCAATGGAGAATCCTGTGTATGACAGAACTTTTCAGCAGCAGTCGGTTTAACCTTCCTTTTGCCCTTGATTTGGAACCTGAGCTCCAGGGGTTCCAAAGCCTTCTTAGGATTCCTGTCTTGAGGATGAATGGAGGGATGTGAGTGGCTCAGTTGGTTAAGCATCTGACTCTTGAGCTCAGTTCAGGGTCATGAGTTCAAGTCCTCTGTTGGGGTCCACATGGAGCAAGGAGCCTACTTAAAAAAAAAAAAAAAAACACAAGAAATGGGAAATACTGTCCATAAACATAAGAAAGATGGATGCGGGAAGGGTCTTTCCATTGATCTGCCCTCAGGAGGTCTACGCTGTCCTCAGCTGATGTTAAATGAATTCTGGTTTCACTTTAATATCCCCAGAGGCCTCAAGATCAGAAACTGACCTCAGAGGATACTTGTCTGTTACCAAAATACACAAATATGTGAATTCCAGGTGCTATGGGGACGCAAGCTAAGTATAAATATCTAAATCTTCATATCTCATCCCCTGTCCAGAAACTTTCTGATGCTGTTGTGAAGCTATTTTCATAAAATGCGAAAGTCATTATAATGTGCTTATGTTCCGGAAATCTTGTCGATTACCACTGAGTTTGTTGAAATGAAAAAGTACCAGAACAAAGACACTGGCTCCTAACAGATGTGGGTGGGGTACAAGTGACCTTTAAAGTGCTCATGGCTGGTTGGAAAGTAGCCTGCTGTCCAAACCCGCCCCAGGGGTGTGACTGGGTGAGCTTCCTGGCTCCAAGGAAGTTCCAGACACATTGCAGTACTGGGTGAGCAAGAAAATGGGATCTAGCTTCATAAAGCCAGACCCTATCTCAATGGGAAAAGAAGCTTACATATTACCCGTCTGTTGTACTCAGGCACCTGCGGTTCTTTACTTTTTATAAGAACCAGAGTTAGACCCAGCATCCGCCTCAGAGGATGAAGGAGCTTCTGAGTCCTATTATAGGGATAGGAGGTGAGAGATGGAAACAAAGCAAGAGATTTAACCTTGCCCCAAACAAAAAGTACCCTTAGGACTATGGAAAACTATAGCCAAGTTTTAGATGGTCCTTTCCTATAGTTAAATTGATGATCCAGCCTTGAAAGGCCTTCTCTGAACGCCTTTGGTTACCACTGGTGAGCAGTGAAGCCACACTGACTTCTCTTGAGGGTTCTCTGAGTCAGCAACCATGTCCACTGCCCGTGTAACTGTTTTTTACAATGAGAAGCATATCCCTCCGAAGCCATCATCCTGTCCTCTCGTAGATTTGTGTCATTTGGACACGGGGCCCTAAGTCACCATTTGGCTTTTCTCTTCTCCCTGGTCCCACTAGAAGAGAAAGACTGGCCGGACAGAAGTCTGCTGTATGTGTGTGACTTGAATATGTAAGATACATTCAGGATTCTGTCTGGTTGTTTCTGTCTCGGTGAGTCTTCTCAGTGTTTGAAGTTATTTTTATTTCCACTATTGCCTTGAGCTTCAAGGATGCATGTCCTGCTATAGCTGCCAGTTTCTGGTTCCTCCTTGCTTTCTGAGCACTTGGGTGTGACACTGTGGAAAGGACTAGGATCCTTATTCAAGGCCTCTGAGTAAAGGCTGGACCTCCTGGGTTTTGTGCCTGACTCCAACTCAAATTAACCTTCCTCCTGAAGGATTGGCTTTATATTCTTAAAACTCCCTACAAATAGTGCCTGAAATTTGAGGTTTGGGAATTTAAAAAACTTTTTTTGGACATTCCTTCCCTACCCGTTTTTAAACACCTAATTCCTTTAGCCCAAATACACTAACAGTCTTTAAATGATTTTTTTTTTTTTTAATTTTTGGTATCCGAGAAAGGATATCACTGCAGTTAAGAGGATTTGGCCTTTATTTTTTGTTATGAAAACAACAGAATGTTAAAAATGTTGGGAGAGAAGCTACAGCCATGAATCTCACCTCTAGCACCTGCCATTTCAGTTTCTGCTTTCTAATTGTGCCACTGAACATGCATACACTTTCCATTGAGCATTATTTAAGAAGTATTTTTCTATTTTTGCACTTTACCTAAGTGATTAAACATACTAAGACCCCTGTTTCTGAAGCTATAAAACCCCTTTCAACTAAAAATAAAAAATTAGAAAGTCATTTTATGTAACTAGCATATACCTGGCAGCATTACTTCGGCTCATATCATTCCAGTTGTTCTGTAGTCACTGGCGCCTGTAGGAGCTGAGAGCCCTTCCTTCCGTTCCCCAGGCACGTGGTAGCGGCAGTGTTGCCACGGTTCCTTGTTCCACCAGCACTCACTGAGAGCTTGTGTGACTCACGGCATGGCTGTATGATCTTTCTTGCTCCCAAGGAGGGTTCTTGAAAGTCAGTCAGCAGCTAGTGCTCCCTGAGCTGCTCTTTCTGGGCATCATAGAGAATCAGGTCGTGGTCTTCCTCCTCCTTCCATGGGGGCCGAACCAGAGAGACCTTGCCCAGGCAAATGCAGCAGGAGATGACTTTGAGAATCAGAATGGAAACCCAGCATCCTCATCTCCCCCAGTTAATGTCCTTCACTGGCTGGCTGGCTGGCTGGGCTTAGGTTCCTCGGGAATATCAGGGAAGCCGTATTAGAATGACACTGCTTGATTCTTGGTGTGCTGTGGCTCCCCTGTTGCCGCAGAACTGTGTCAAGGCCATCCTTCTCCTGGCACTCCCAGTATTCACATGGCTGTTCTTCACCGTCTCTGGTGAGCCTAAGCCACCGGGCACATGAGGGAAGTCTGCTGATAAGTTCTGGAGCCTCATCGGTGTGTGCGAAGTGTGGGCATTCAGGGTGGGGAGTGAGCACACCATTTCCCTTGCTGTTCACCAAGTTCAGCAGCTCCTACCAATTTTGCTTAAGGTTTTGTGCTTTAGCTGCATTAAACCTTGGTTACCCTTACCTGTTAATAAAGTGGGATTTAGTAGATAAATAATCTTACAGGTCTCAAAATTTTCATTCTTGGTTAATTGTCATTTGGAGGGAGTTTTTCTCAGGATGACAGAATATTTATTTAGGAGACGTTAATTTAAAGCCGGTTGTATGGTTGTCTATAATTTCTTAGTCCAGTGTCTTAAAGGTAAGTTTCAGAATTTCCTTCAGTGCCCCAAATGGAGATTTGTACACAGTACATGATCAGATTTTCCCCCAGCACCAGATTAGGAAGCATTGGACTTATATGGTTCATTTGACAGCCTCTTCTGCCTGTTTTGTGGCTTGGACAGTATTTTGGTCTCTCGTACCGTGGCTTACTCATTTGGAGGATGCTAAATTCTCTCGTTTATCTTGCCTTTTTGACATAATTAAAACCGTACAGGCATACCGCTGTCGTCATAGAAACCCAGGAAAGACATTGAGTTGTAAAATCAGTATTTCAAGATTCTCTGTCTCCTTTTTTAAAAGTTATTTTTGTTATTATTATAAACAGACATAGGAAGAATCGCGAGGCAGCCAGCGAGCTTCTGATGCGTTTGAAGGACAACCGGGATCTTCAGAAATTCCTGCAAGATTGTCAGGAGGTATGCCTCCCTTCCTTGCTTCTGAGGAGATCCAGAGCACTTAACAGAAGAGCCCTTGAATTATAAAATTAATCAAGGCCCAGAAATTCATTGTTTCCTCCTGGGGCAGTGTGGCAGTTCTCATCAGTTCTCCAGCCTGCAAGCTACCACTTAGAATAACTAGATTCTTCTAATCTAGAATAGTCCAGAACTCTGCTATCCATGACAGTGGACCCTAGCCACACATGGGGCTATTTCTTTTGTACATATCAAGGTGTAGCTCTTCTGTCTTCTATCACATCTATTAGCCAA
This sequence comes from Puma concolor, assembly GCF_028749965.1. Lineage (NCBI taxonomy): Eukaryota > Metazoa > Chordata > Mammalia > Carnivora > Felidae > Puma > Puma concolor. Next base: position 67,822,041 of record NC_141669.1, on the reverse strand, counting down.
CTGTGATTAGCAGCTGCCACGTTGGACAGTGCAGATCTAGAACATTTCAGTTGTCGAAGGCAGTGACACCCTAGGATATTCTGTATTGTAAATGCATTTACTGCCGTGTTTTAACTATTTAAAGTAATACACGCTTACTGGTATGGAAGGAAAGAACTAAGGAGTACTGGAACTGGCTATCTAGGTAAAAAGCAAATATTTAAAAAATACAGACTGAGTTTCTTACTCACTGAAGACTTTGAAATAACCATCTTTCAAGCTCCTTGAATACATGTCTAACATGCCAAGAGCAGCACTCCTGATTTCAAACTTGTGAGTTTTAACATGTGGTATTAATCTGATGATTCTCATACTATTTCATGCTCCCCTGATATGTGCACAAACAAACTTGGAAAGCTAAAGTTAGCCAGAAAAATGCAGTCTCTCTCCAAGCTAATTGGAGAAAAGCATCTGGCTGCCTTCACATGTGTGAGTTCAGGAGCACATTGCATTTTTTCTCTCTGCCGGAGAATAACAGTGAGACTCTATTCTCTCTGGTTTATTAGGTTAAATCCACTCGGAGGCAGAAATGGGATGAAGAATATCCAAGAGAAACTGCAGGGGCCTTGGGGGAAGGGTATCGGAGGGTGTGGGGATGGGATCGGGTCGTGTGCAAAGAATGTGACTGAAATCATCACAACACCTTGCATGCAAATGTGTGGCTGTGTGTTAGAAGTAATACAGCCCTAATAGCAGTCGCGTTAGATTGTGTGTGACAGAAGCGATCCTTCATATCCATTCAGCTGCTGTCTTACTCTGAATCTTGCAATATGCTCCAGCAGCTAAACCTTCAGAAGGAAAGCCCCTAAACTGTGTAGCTTAGGGTCTTTCAGTTTTCTGTGCCACTCTGATGAATCTAGGTCTCTGGGGGATTTGCCTGGAGCCAGACAAGCAGAAAACAGGAATGCCTCTTCAAGTGGCACCCAAGCATTAATAACCCATTTGGATAGGATGCTTATTTAAAGAGGTATTTGTGTCCCTGGACAGGACATAGAGGAGAGTAATGGGATCTGAAGTTAGCTGTATTGGGCCACATGTTGTGCCATAGTGAATACCAAGTGACTCTTTCTCATTGGAGGGGTCAGGAGATGTCCGTAGCCTGGGCTGTGCCTTCCACACATTGGAGGTCCCTGTATTATCCCTTGATGTTTCCCTTGTAGTACCATTGATGACTCATTTTAACCTCAGCCCATATAGGGGGAAGCAGGGAGCCAGTAGGATTCAATACTCTTGCTTAAAAGGCAAGTTTAATGAGATGAAAGTTATGAACCTCAGCATGGTGAAACCTAGGTTAAATTTGGGAACAAGAATGCTGGAAAATGAGCAGGAGGTGAGGAGACGAGAGGAACCCTTGAAAGAAATCCATTTGGAGTTTCCCTATTTTCCATTTACACATGTGTGGATTCATAAGTAGAAACATGGGAAAAGTAAGTGGGTAAAATAATAGTCCTTCCCAGTAGAATCACAGGAAATGGTCTTACTAGGTCATTAGAGCTTTGTTAGCACTTGTTCTAAATTAGCACCCTTGGTTACAAGTAGTTCACTCCTTAACATGCACCAGTGACTGCTAGGCATGCCTCAAGGGCTCAGTCCTAGTGGGATTTCCCCTATGTGCAGAAAGGTTTTGGCTGCGTTCTTACATCCTGGGAATGATGTGCAGGTCTCTTTGTGACTGCTCTGCTGAGTCTTCCTGTTTTAGCCTTTCTTTCTAGCCTCATTAAGTTACTACAACTCAGGTTGCTTGGGTGGCTTGGTAGGTTAGGTGTCCAACTCTTGATTTTGGCTCAGGTCATGATGGTTCATGATATTGAGCCTCTCATTGGGCTGTGTGCTGACAGCAGGGAGCCTGCTTGGGATTTTCTGTCTCCCTCTCTTTGCCTCTTCCCCACTCACATGCACGCTCTCATCCACACTCACTTTCTCTCTCTCTCTCTCTCTCTCTCTCTCTCTCTCTCTCTCTCTCAAAATAAATAAACGTTAAAAAAAAAAAGTACATCTAGGGGTGTCTGGGTGGCTCAGTTGGTTGATCATCTGACTCAATTTCGATTCAGGTCATGATCCCAGGGTCGTGGGATTGAGCCCTACATTGGGCTCTGAGCTAAGCATAGAGCTTAAGATTCTGTCTCACTGTCCCCCCCTCTCCTCCCCTTTGCGCTCTCTCTCTCTCTCTCTAAAAATAAATAATAAAAAGTTAGTATAACCATAGATGCTGGGGGTGGGGGGTGCAATCCCTCCCACATCAGCATGTACAGTTTCTGTGTAGTGACAGAATTTAGGGCAGGTTTGGGGACTCCAAAACCCTGGTGTAGAAGTGCAAGCAAAGCATTGGTATGTAGTTTTCTTTGGCCGTGAGCTCTGCATCATTCAGCATCATTAAAATACGTACGTTTTAAGCCAGGATCTCTGAGAATGGAGTTTGTGTATGGACTAGCTTTGCATTTGAAAATCTACCTTCTATGCTTCTAGAAACTTAGAGAGCACCCAGAGGTCAGAATTAGTACCATTGCTGGCTACTGGTATCATCCAAGTCTAGGGAATCCAAGTTGTCCCTGTCGTAGTCCCTTCCTTGTAGTGCCTTGGCTGGAGCAGGCAGGAGTTGTGAGATCTGCCTTGGTTGCCACTCCCATTAACCACTGCCTAGATGGGGAAATTTATTGCAGGGGCTCCCCTATCCCCAGCTGTAGATGGGGATATAAAGAACATCATAATTTTTGTAGCATTATTTTGATGTGTATTCCTGGAAAATGATTTAGAAGTTACTGCTTTTCTGTTTTATTCTCTCATACCATAACTCCTGTTTTCAGAAATTGATGTGTTTTTTTAAGAGGGCAGTAAAGCTAGACTCATGTGGCACCAGGGATAGCAAGTTCCGTTGCTTTGCTTTGAAAAGCTTGATTCAGTGATCATAGCATTTTTCCTATCCTTTTCTAATCTGCACAGTGTTCTTTTCTGCAGAGAATGAGTATATTCTTAAATGACCTTTGTAAATGCCTACAAATAATAACTGCAGTTCTGATTCCAGAGTGCTGATGAAGGGTTGATGAACTAGCAAGTTCCATAGATCCATTTCATTGTGCTGTATCTCATGATGCTTTATCTGTAGGATGATGTTCAGCAAAGAGCAGATTTGTTTATAAGCCTCTGATTTTTATGTAGCTCTTTTTTTTTTTTTTTTTTAAATCTCTCTGGGTAGGTGGTTATGAATAGCGAAAATATGTGAATGTCCTTTGCACTTTGGATAAATGCCTTCTATTGTGTATAATCTGTGTGTGTGGAACACGGGGAAAATTTTACCATTTGGTTTCCTTTTAACCTCTTTCCCCCTTGGACCGAATGAATGGCCATAGTATTTCAGGTTTTGCCTACTCAGGTAACTGGAAAATAGATAATTCTTTTAAAGTAGGAAGTTTACTGTCTCTGTTGTGTAACCAATCTGTGGTCCTAGCTTACAAAGGGCTTTATGAGATTTACTGGTTTTTCACCTCAATACAGAATAACAACTAAGATCTCACTACCTTTTGCTTTCTACCTCCACCCCCTTGTGTACAGTGGGTGAATATGCTGAGAAACTAGAGATGGTGACTGGGAGTTCACCCACCTTCAGATCCAAGGGTGCTCCTGTGACCTGTGTCAGCCTCCTTGACATTGTTTTTAAAGAACAGACTTGCTATTATTTAAACACATTTGCAGGGAAGCCTTTCCCAGCAGTAGCCCCGAGTGTGAGTGAATGGTCTTAGAAATGTTGATCCTTTAAGTGTTCTTTTGGTTTTCTATGCCTTGGAGATTGGCACAGAAATCTCTAAACCTTGAGGATTGGACCATGAGGGTGCAAATTTGTTTTGGCAGCGACTGGTGTAAGAAGTGGGCTTCTTATGGTCACACAGGAGAAGGGACATGGCCTCTGAAGACCTTTGCTTCTGATTCTGGCCTGATCCTACATTCCTTTGTGTATATTTCTCTTGGGCAAACAAAAAGCTCTTCCTGGGTTAGTGCTGTGTATGGGGTAGGAATTAGGACCTGGCATGGCCGACTACAGGCAGGCAGTAAGGAGTCGAGCAAATTGGGATGAAAGCCAGCAAGAGAAGTGTGTCCAGGGCCTCGCGTTGGGCTGCCTCCCACCCCAAGCCTCGTGAGAGAACTCCCTTCTTAGATCTGTCAGCAGCTGGCAGGCTTTGTGATGCTTTGCAGAGTTCAGATCCAAGTAGACATGTTGGGTCTCAAAATCAAATCCTGTGGAGTGTTCTCGGTCTGAATGAAAGGCTCTTTAGAGAAATAGAGGCTATAGAAAAAAAGGGTGAAGGTGACTCAAACTTGAAGGAAACTTTAAGAGGGCATCATTGTTGCCTTGCTCCTACAGTGAGCAAGTTATTTATGCTTTTTTGGCATTCCCATAGATACGCTGTGAAGGGAGGGGAGGGATCAAAGAGTGGGGTTTTGTGTTTGGTCTTTTTAATATGTAATAGAAAGAACTAAAAGGATAAAAAGATTACCGAATAAAGTAAAAGACAGTTAATCACGATTAACATGGTATAGCTGGCACAAGTATTTGGAAGAAAAAGAAGTGACTTGGACTGGTTAGGGCAGAATTTTAAACACAAGCCTTCAGGGGAAAGGCTGGTTGTGCGTGCCAAACCCTTCGAAGGCTGGCTCAGAGAGCTTTTTGTACCTATGGATTTAACATTAGATACTTTGGAGCAAGGCTCAGGTACATCTCCCGTACAATGGAGATAACCTGTCATGACGGGTCAGAGTTGTAAAGTAAATATTTGGTTGTCAGTTGACATGGAAACATGCAGTATGTGTAGTACAACATAACACAACTCTTTCCAGGCAGAAAAAAGGCTGATGTCTGTGATTACAATCTCTGACATTTTCCTGATTTTTGTTTTTCCTAGTTATCTCTTTGGATCAATGAAAAGATGCTTACTGCGCAGGACATGTCTTACGATGAAGCCAGAAATCTGCATAGTAAATGGTTAAAACATCAAGCATTTATGGCAGAACTTGCATCCAACAAAGAATGGCTTGACAAAATTGAGAAGGTGAGTTAAAATGTTGGATGAGACTCCCATTTGGGTGGTGTGGCCATGGCAAGAAAATGAACCAGGTGGGAAACGAGCTCTTCTCTTCAGCTCATTCTCCTGCATTTTTAAGTCCCATCTGATCCCATACAGAAGTTACCCTGCCAGAAGCAGGGCCTCTCCCACTAAACCAAATGCCAGCTTTAACCTGCTAGAAGGGAGAACAGCAGAAACCCAACCAGTTGTGGTTCAAAATGCTTGGTTTGTCTTTTAGTAAGTACTAGTTGTTCGATTTGTTTCTCACCTGCTGCAGATGATGGGCTGTGAGCCTCCTGGGCAGAGTCCCACTTTCTTGATCACAGCATGTGTCCTGGACTGTGACAGAGACTGATGATTTACACAGAATGTAGTAATATTACGTATTACGATTTTTCTTGTGTGACCAGGCACTATGGTAACTTAGTATGTATCATCTTGGCACAGGGAGATTCTCTGCAGCATAACTGAACATGAAGGTGAAGTTCCCCACCCTTCCTTCTTTTCCTCAGACTTTTTATATTGTTTCAGATTCTTAATGGTTAAAGTGATGTGTTACCATCTTCGGGAGCCAAGTGCAGTGGAAGTCATAAGTCATTAGCATTTTCCCGTTGCCCCTGTTGAAAGTATTTCATCGTGCAACAGTCATTTCTTGCTGCACTCTTTGGAAAGCCGTGTAGTGTACATAGACTAGGCCCTTGTCCATTTTTTTAAGCCATAACCTTATGTGAATGAATAGGTGAATCACAGATTAAATATCGTAGGGTTGTTTCTCACATTGCCCTTTGTTCTCTAGCAAACTGTATTTATTGATGTTTTCCAGGAAGGAATGCAGCTCATTTCAGAAAAGCCTGAGACGGAAGCTGTGGTAAAGGAAAAACTCACTGGTTTACATAACATGTGGGAAGTCCTCGAGTCCACCACCCAGACCAAGGCCCAGCGGCTCTTTGATGCAAACAAGGCTGAACTTTTCACCCAGAGCTGTGCAGATCTGGACAAATGGCTGCACGGCCTGGAGAGTCAGATTCAGTCTGATGACTATGGCAAAGACCTTACCAGCGTCAACATCCTGCTTAAAAAGCAACAGGCAAGTGGGCGAGGCAGCCACATACTCGGGCCTCTTTCTGTTTCATTGCCATCATCCTTATAGCCCTAACTCACCACTGTGTTCTCAACCACCTGCCTTCTCTGTGAGGGGTTTTAACCCAGCATAGTGTTTGTCTTGACAGCGTCACGGGACATTTCCAGAATCAACTGGAAAGATACATATTAGTAGAAATATTGGGTGTCTGTGCATGGCAGTGCTTTTCTTTTTATTGTCATCATCTTAGTTGACGGATAGTATCACCATTTAATAGTTGAGTAAATATGCATTTCATTCAGTTCTGAGGTTTACACAGGGAAATCCTTTTCACATACTTTGCTCTATAACATCTAGTGGGTATGTATCAGTTATCTGAGTTGGTCAGGGTACTTTTTGGATCATAAATTTTATTTATGTACTTGTTTTTTGGACGTCATGGTAGAGCATTCTAAAGGCGAATGAATTTACTTCACACTGGCAAGAAAACAGCTTCAGTGAGGTTGAGGAAAAGCAGGTTGGTGGCAGAAGCTTCCAGTGGCTTCCCTGGCTAGCTTTGCCTTGTGCAGCCGAGTCCCCAGCCCAATGGTTCTGCTTTGAACCAGTCAATGTGGAAGTGTCTTTGCCGAGTGCCGAAGCCTGTTTCTTCAGAGTGATCCCCACCCTTCCCTTTGCTAACTGATGCAGTTATTTGGCTACACTATTATGCATTAAGGAGTTTTGCTACAGGTAGTTTTTACTCATGGCTGTTTACTTCCTTACCTAAGAAAGGAGCCCATTTGTTCCCAGAGGGGACCCCCCTGTTTCTCAACCGTTAGCGTATGGTATTCCCAGTGTGTCGTTCCCTGACTGAGACTCCTCTGCTTTCACTTTGGCTCATTCTCCTCATGTAGATAAGCAGTTAGTATGTTTTCACCTGCTGATCCAGTATTTAAGAAAAAGAATAATCATCCTCCTGATTGAAGAAATTGAGAGATGATGATGACATTAGCTATTCCTTTTGCCTAAAAGAACTGGAACCTTAAGTTCCATTACCTTTTCCTGATGGTTAAATGGGTTTCCAGCATCGTTATGGCATCTGAACAAGCAGATGAAGACTGTCCTTTCCCCATAATTAATTCTTGTTTCTCTTGTCATTTGCCTTCTGAATTCCTGGATAAACTCGAGTGTTGTTCCTGAGTTTAAAAATCCTGGGAAGGGATTAATGATTTTTCATAGATGTTAAGAATCCTTTCTTGGGCTCTCCATTATATAAATTAATACTCGGTCTTCCATTTTGGCCAGTGCTCAAAACATTTTATAGGACTGTGGACTGTGTGTGTTTTCCCTTGTCTCCGGTGTGACAATTGGTCTGTTTTCTGTTCTCAGATGCTGGAGAACCAGATGGAGGTGCGGAAGAAGGAGATCGAGGAGCTCCAGAGCCAGGCCCAGGCCCTGAGTCAGGAGGGGAAGAGCACTGATGAGGTGGACAGCAAGCGCCTCACTGTGCAGACCAAGTTCATGGAACTGCTGGAGCCCTTGAATGAAAGAAAGCATAATCTGCTGGCCTCTAAAGAGATCCATCAGTTCAACAGGGATGTGGAGGATGAGATTGTAAGTAGACCATCACTATGCAAGGGGCTTTTCCATAAACTTCCTTACCTGTCCTGCCTTAATTAGGACATTCTTGCTTCTTTGTTAGACTCACTTTGGGCTGCATTGGTGAGTTGGGCTGTGAAAGCCCATGCTTTTATATATTCATACAAAATGCAACTCTACTGTTCTCTTTGACATTCTAAAGATGTTCTAGGCTTTTACTGCCCCTAGAATAGTAGTTTTAAAAATAAATTAAGGGTGAGGACTCGAGGGGATCCAGCAGCGAGGATGAAGTAAGCTTTGAAAGACTAGCCCTCACCTTGTACTGGGCAAGAAGGGCAGGCTCCTTGGGCAACCCGTCCCAGTGGGATCGAATACGCCTTCTCTCTCAAGCTGGCCTCCCTGCTAATCTTCTATTGCACTTTTGTTTGCATCAAGTATTTGTTCTTTTTGAGTGGTCCTGACCATCTAAACTTGTAATTTTTTCCAGTTGTGGGTTGGAGAGAGGATGCCTTTGGCAACTTCCACAGATCATGGCCACAACCTCCAGACTGTGCAGCTGTTAATAAAGAAAAATCAGGTAAGCATTTCTGCTTGGGCTAGCTCAGTCTGATAAATAATTGCTCCAAATTACAGAGCAGAGAATGTGTGAGAGCTTTGAAGGTTCACTATTTCCCCTTGGCCCTCATGAAACAGCCTGCCATTGCGGCTCAGCAAGCCTTTTTTGTGTGTTCCCCGTTCCCACAGACCCTCCAGAAAGAAATCCAGGGGCACCAGCCTCGCATTGATGACATCTTTGAGAGGAGCCAAAACATTGTCACCGACAGCAGCAGCCTCAACGCCGAAGCCATTCGACGGAGGCTCGCTGACCTCAAGGAGCTATGGGGTCTCCTCATTGAGGAGACCGAGAAGCGCCACAGGCGGCTTGAGGAGGCGCACAGGGCCCAGCAGTACTACTTCGATGCTGCTGAGGCTGAGGCGTGGATGAGCGAGCAAGAGCTGTACATGATGTCTGAGGAGAAGGCCAAGGTGAGAGACGTTTCCAGCTTTTCCCTAAGAGCCTCCAACTCAGACCCCGAGCTTGTTTTCTGCCGGTGGCTGTGTCTTTGTGAAACATTTCATTGTTGCCTTCAAGTGTCACAGGTGGGAGGGCACCACATGCATTAAGGTGGCTGGAATCTGGCTATTTCCCCTTGACACAGAATCTTCTTGTGTGAGTCCTGACATGTCATTAAGACTGAGTTTCTCTTCTCGTTTTTTCCTTCTTCTTTTTTTTTTTTAAATAGATATTTGCTAGAGTCCTTTTTGCTCTCTTTAATTAATAGAATCACCTAAACTTTACAAGATGCTTTTGAGACAATTTGAAAGTTTTTAGAGTTCCAAGATGCAGTCATCTACACAGGTGTTAGACTGTGAGGAGTCTCAGCCAGCCAGGATACACTTGGTTTCCTGGGCTTTACCCTGTACCTCAGAGGGGTCTCACTCATTCTGTATGATCCTCGTGTTCGTCTTTCACAGAGGCCTCCCACGTGCATACAGTCCAGTTCATATTGATGCTCCTTATGGTTTTGTTCTTTCTGATGATTCTTCCTTCCACCCATGATGCAGTCAGCTGGTCTTGCCTTAAGGTGGTGTCAGTCAGAGGGGGCGACTGTGGTTGTGACCCCATCTTTGCAGGATGAGCAGAGCGCCGTCTCCATGTTGAAGAAGCACCAGATTCTGGAACAAGCCGTGGAGGACTATGCAGAGACCGTGCATCAGCTCTCTAAGACCAGCCGGGCCCTGGTGGCTGACAGCCATCCGGAAAGGTGAGTACTATTTTATCAAGAGACTGGCCTATTGGTTCTTCCCAGCGAGGGTTTTTATTCTGTCCCAATGCCAAAGGAAATGGATGACAGCATTGAGTAACTGGTGATGTAGGTCTTTGGGAAGCATTTTTAAAATAGACCCAACAGGTCTGTGCTGAATGGGAAGGGTGAACTATTACATTAGGAAATTGCTCTTGTGGTTTAAATATCTCTTGTGAGCCTAGGCCCTCTTGAAAAATTATTGGTGTCATGAGGCAAAACTACAAATTGATTTGCATAGATACAAGTTATCAAAACCTACCCTTGGGTTGAAAGTCATCCAGTTTAGGAAAATGATGATGAGTTTGAGCAGGAGCGGTGAACAAGAATGCACAGACCTGTAAAATAATTGAGCTCCCACAAAGAGCAGGATGATACCGCTTCCTCACTCTTGCACGTCAAGTCCTTCAAGCACGTTGGGAATTACAGAAGATATGTGTGTGGTACTTGCCAATTTTATACCATGTTCACAGGTTGACTTCAATGGCAGTTATCTTAGGCTTGCTATGTAACTGCCTTTGTAACTCAGGAAGAGAATCGGCTTTGTGTAGTAACTAAGGCAGGTTGAAGATGCAGTCAGTGGTGGCTGTGTTGGTGTAGGGGGTCCTTCATGTATTCATGATAGAAGTCCCAGGAAAGTGGCCTTCCTAGTCTCTAGGGACCGGCATCAAGAAGTCCTTGTCTCTCTGATTTCCTGTTATAAGACAGTCGGGGGGAGGGCGGGGGGGGGGGGGGCAGGGAGCTGGAGGGAGGGGGATGCAGTACTCCCAGGACCCACTTGACAGGAGTGGCAGGGGAGAGCATACACCCCAGAGAAGGTGGAGGTGTGTGCCAGACAGGGTTATCTTTTGTCCCTTAAGTAGCATGGTTCTTGAGAGAGGAAGATAGCTCCTGGATTTTTCATTAACTTGTAATGTCAAAGGAAATCCTGACTTAACAGAGCCAGCAGTGCAGAGAGTTAGGGTTTCTCCTCCTCGCCACCTCCCCCCATCATCACAGGATGGCCATCAGCCTTAATTACTGTTTTTTTTTTTTTTTTTTTTTTTTATGTGTTGGCTCTTCATTACTCGTCAAATTTCAGAGTTTTATTTTTTAGGCCAAATAGGTGAATCGGAAGTTTCCTTTGAGAAATTTTATGTAAGATGTTTTCTTGGCATTTTCCCTTCACTTGTTTTCTCCCTGAAGAAAATTTGACATTTAAGGTCCTTTACCTGTTGCCCCTCCCACCCCCGTTTCCAGTGAGCGCATCAGCATGCGGCAGTCCAAAGTGGACAAGCTGTACGCGGGTCTGAAAGACCTGGCCGAAGAGCGGAGGGGCAAGCTGGACGAGAGGCACAGGCTCTTCCAGCTCAACCGGGAGGTGGACGACCTGGAGCAGTGGATCGCTGAGAGGGAGGTGGTCGCAGGGTCGCATGAGTTGGGGCAGGACTACGAGCATGTCACGGCAAGTACCCTGGGCAGAGCAGGGGTGGCCATGCAGGGTGCACTGGGCAGGGGTGCTTGCTTGACTCCTTATCTGTGAGCACATTGGACACCCTGGACTCAGATCAGAGGTCACGGGGTTTAGTTCCAGCTCAGCTTTTTATTGCCAGGCAAACTCTGACTTAGCTTGTCTGACCTCTCCATGCCTTTCTCCAGTAGTGAAAAGAGATGGAGCCAGGGCCTTGCTCTGCGACAGAGGGCAGGAAGGAAGCCTGATTTGAGTTTTAGAGCTAAGACCTGTGACATCACGCATATTGTTTCTTTCCAAAGGACATTCATGTGATCAAGAAATAAAATGTTCATAGTAGTCTTACCGATTTTCTTCGTGCTTATTCCTGTTTCAGATGTTACAAGAACGATTCCGGGAATTTGCCAGAGACACAGGGAACATTGGACAGGAGCGTGTGGACACAGTCAATCACATGGCAGATGAGCTCATCAACTCTGGTCATTCGGATGCCGCCACCATCGCCGAGTGGAAGGATGGGCTCAACGAAGCCTGGGCTGACCTCCTGGAGCTCATCGACACGAGAACACAGATTCTTGCCGCCTCTTATGAACTGCACAAGTTTTACCATGATGCCAAGGAGATCTTTGGGCGCATACAGGACAAACACAAGAAACTCCCCGAGGAGCTTGGGAGAGATCAGAACACAGTGGAGACCTTACAGAGAATGCACACCACGTTTGAGCATGACATCCAGGCTCTGGGCACTCAGGTGGGTTAGGGAGATGCCCATGGGTGGTGGGGAGCATCTTTGTGCATCACTGAGGATCTCTCTCCATTCCTTGGCTCCTCAAAACATGCGTCAAAGAATTGCCCAAATTAAACACACACACCTCTACACACACATTGTTATAATGCTCCATTTAGGAGAATTCAGTCCATAAAATTCTCAGTTTGACACATGTACAGACATTATTAAGTGAATATCCCCACAATTAAAATAAACCAGATGCACCTGCAAACATTTGCAAGTTATAGACCTTCTCAGCAAGAATTAGTACTATGTTAGTGTATTCACCCAGAATAATTTCTAAAATAATATCTTATTATTTTCCATCCATCAGGGTCTGAGTTATATGTCTGGAAAGAGGGAAAACAAGAGTCTAATGCTTTAATATGCCTGGTCTCCCCACTGCCCCTGTCTGAAATGCCTAACACAAAGACTTTCTTTAAAAGATGTTTGACAAAGTGGTAACAGTATAGCAGTAAGAACTTATAGTATAATCATGCTTTAGTTCCCTCTCTAATCTCTGCACAGTGTCTTGTTCAGTCTTCTGACTTTTAGATGAAAAATAAATTGTATCTTTTTCTCCTAAACTTCATAGTTCTAAAAAAGAAGGCAGTTCTATTAAAGATACCAGCCCAGAGTAGATTAGGAGTTTTGTTCTTGTCTGTTAAGAGCACGTTGGTAATCTAGGGCATGGATCGGCTAACTTCTTCCATAGAAGCGCAGATGGTAAATATTTTCAGCTTTGTGGGATGCATGGTCCCTGTTGCAAATACTCAGCGTGGCTATTGTAGCATAGGCTGCTCTAGACAATACGAAAATGAAGGAGCATGACTGCGTATCAGTGAATCTTTATTTCTGAAAACACATGGTCAAGATTTGACTATGGGCTTGACCCCTATCCAGTGCCATTGTCCTTACCATTCTTTGGTCTGCTTTGGGGTTTTCTCTGGAGGAACCACCTTTACCACCATTGTCTTCTCACCTACTAGAAACAGATCACAGTTGGGGTTGTGCATGGGGCTCCATGTATATTAAGTGACTTTAGCTTTTCCACCAAGGAGATAGAACGTATTGAGGAAATATTTGAAAATAGGTACATGGAGTGGCCGAGGGTCTGTATGAAGCAGAATTTAGGAGGGTCTACCATGTACCTTAAGCGTTTCCAATCTTTCCTTCAGAGCTGGAGGACTCCCCAGCTCTGTGACAACTTGTCAGCTTTACATTCAGAGGCTTTCATTGCACATGAGGTCCTGGAGCACCACGTGAATGAATGAGGATCCATAACAATGCAGTCTCACCTGTGTTTGGAGTAAGGCCCCCTGTAGAGGGGCAGATGCCAGTTTGAACCGGGCCTGCTGCTCTGTATCACTGCAAGTTTAATTTACCTCTCTAGGCTTCCATTCCCTAATGCTTTGAGGATTGAGATGTTGTTTGCAAAAGATACGTCCCTGTGAGAGCTCTGTAAGTGTTCTCTGACTGGGAGAAGCTCTGAGATCCCTAGAGGCAGAGCTAGAACACATCTTACCAACAGGAGGTCTTTCCTCCGTACCTGTAAAAATCACTTAGTTTTAGAACTTCAGCAGACCCCAGAGGTGATGGAGTTGCTCTCTTATTTTCTTCATTAAATCCCTTCACCTTGTGAGACTCAGACTGATGAGGGTGCCCATCTCATCTTGAGGGTGGACAGGAGTACACTCCCTTGAGTCTTGAGAGTCTCCACCTCACGATACCTGCTGGATGAGGCCATTTGCATTTCTAATAGTATGCATGCCCCTTCTGCAAATGTCGACCCAATCCAGTTTATTGTAACAGAATCAGAATAGAGGGAAGGCACTTGGTGCAGGCTCCCAGAAGCCATTGGTGTTTCTTTCCTGGCCCTTTAACCCTCACACCGGCCCACTCCATTCTGCACTGGAGCCTTAGGACATTTGCATGCAGTGGTGGTCTTCAGTGTCTTCTTAAAGCAGTGGTTCATTTGTGTGGGAATTTTCACTTTTGCTATCCCTCCTCCACCTTGTTTTTTGTTCACTTGGTTGGTTTTGGATTGTTTTGTTTTAAAACAACCAGAGGCACAGGAAAAGATTTTGGGTTTTTGTTTGGGCTTTTTTAACTGTAGGGAAAGATTTGGTTAGTCATATAGGAAATTAGCTTTTCAATAATTTCTTAGGAACTTGCTCATTGTAATTTGAATTATACCTGAGCCATAATTGTAGATTTGCAGAAGTCAGGATATGAAAATCAGATCATCAGGGAAAACAAACTTCACTGAATCTTTTGTAGAAATTTGTTTTCCTTAACCTCCCACCACCTAAAGTCCTTTTGTGTGGTCCGGGTCAGTATCTTCCTCCCTGAAAGCCCCAGTGTTGTCCATCCCTGCTCCTTTTCTCCCCACATACATCCCCAGGTGATACTTACCGGCATACTCCCCTCACAGACCTCTAAAGGCTCCTGCAGTCCTGGATGACAGTTGTCTGCGAACTTTGATTACATAGCCTCAGTAAATAAAGATTGAATGTCTATTCCCCCATATGTATGTATTTTTAATTAGATGTTGTATGCAGTACAGCACTACTAATGTGTAAGAGAAAAATCTACTTTCTCTTGTAAAAGCCTATCTCCATTCCATTCCCTCCTCAAAAGAAGGTGAAAGCTGATCCTTGTTTTCCCCCTTTATCACATAGAAAGTAGATATTAGGTGCACTGTCTGCACTTTGCTTTTTTGATAGAGCCATCATTCTGGAACACTTTTCATGTGTATGTAGGGCCTTTACTCATTCTTTTTCATGACTCTGGAAGAGCCTTATTAATGCAACCGGATTCTCACTGATGAACATTTATTTTCAGTCTTAGGGTTTTGCAGACACTACTACAATGAATGATGTATATTTCATTTCCTAAATGTGCATAACTCTATCCAGGATAAATTCCCCAAAGTGGACTCATATATCAGAAGGTACCTATGTTTGTCATTTTGATACATACTGCCCATGCCTTCTGCAGGAGCTGTAGACCGTTGTCCTATCATTCGTGAATCAGCTCACTGGCAGAGACATCATCAGACTTGAATTTTTGCCAACTAATAGATGACAAATTCTAGTATCTCCATGGAGCATCTTTTCCTAATGCCCATTTGCATTTCTTGTTCTGCAAAGTTTTTATTGAAATATGGCTGGTGAAAATTTCACCTTCTTAGACATCATCAGTCAGCTTTTTTTTTTTTAATTAATTGATTTTGAGAGGGAGAGAGTGTGAGCAGGATAGGGGCAAAGAGAAAGGGAGAGATAGAATCCCAAGTTGGCTCCACTCTGTCAGTACAGAGCCCAGTGTGGCTTGATCTCACAAACTGTGAGATCATGGCCTGAGCCAAAATCAAGAGTCAGATTCTTAGCCCACTGAGCCACCCAGGTGCCCCTGCATTGGTCAATTTTTTGAGCTACGTTAGATTCTGTATTTTTGTTTTTCAAGTTGAACTGTCACATGTGAGCACTCTTACAGATAATTCATACGTTGTTTTCATGAGCAACATCACATAATAATGGAAAACTTGTTTTCAAAGTGAATTCTTCATGGCAGTTCCTGTTTCATGATAAAAGTACCATCTGTACGCTGCAGGAACAGATTACATGCTAATTTTTTTTTTACTATATTTGAGTATGTACCTTGTGCTTTCTGTACTGTCTTTATATCCCAGGCAACCTCCAGTAGACCTAACCAAGGTGTCCTGCTTAGAGACAGTCCTGTAGTATTTCACTGTCTCACCGTTTACGCTGAACTCAATAATCTAGTTCAGTACATTTATAGTGAACTTGATTTTTCCAATGTGGGTGAAATTGTGAGCCTGTTGGGATGCAGGGGCCCTGTTTTGACTTGGTGGTCCCATTAGTGGGCGGGCAGAACAGCATGTGGTGTGCATGAAGGGAGCAGTGGGGCAATGGAGAGAAGGCCCACCTGTCTGATCTGGCTCATTCCCCACTGTGGCTTTGCAGGTCAGGCAGCTGCAGGAGGATGCGGCCCGTCTACAGGCAGCCTACGCGGGTGACAAGGCTGACGACATCCAGAAGCGGGAGAATGAGGTCCTGGAAGCCTGGAAGGCCCTGCTGGATGCCTGTGAGGGCCGCAGGGTGCGGCTGGTGGACACGGGGGACAAGTTCCGCTTCTTCAGCATGGTACGAGACCTCATGCTGTGGATGGAAGACGTCATCCGGCAGATTGAAGCCCAGGAGAAGCCAAGGTAACCTTCGTGGCCTCCTGGGTGGGAGGAGATCCGGCTTCCTGACCCCAGGTGATTTCGAGAGAGATCTTCTCGGGAGAACCAGGGACCTCTGTGGAGAGCTTCAAGGCCAGAACAGGATTGGTGGCAGTTTGGGACAGCTTCCATTGCTTTAGCTGTCTCTAGCACACAGTTGCCAGGGAAACAGGGCACAGTATTTTCAAGCCCTCTATATGTCCCCATCCCCATGCTCCACACTCACTGCTGCCTTCCTGCTCTCTCTGGGCCTCATGCTTCAAGCAGCCATATGCCTTGGGCATGACTAGCTCTACTTCATCATTGGAATGAGATGGCTTTTTTTTGAGTTCTTTTTCTGTATCTGTTAGATTAAAAACCACTCTATCCCTTTTCATACATGTTACAAAAGATGTCTCTTATTCCTTACCATCTGCTTAAATGGCATCTTGAGATGATTATTTAATATTTATTTGAGATCTTCTCTTTGGCCATGTTTGATGCAAAGCAGTGAAGAGAAGCTAATAGATGAACAGGCAGGTACATGCACAACTCCAGTTGACCCCTGCTAGCCCCACCCCCCAGTGTAATAGAGAAAAAATATTCTTATTACTGTATGTATATATATACATACATATATATACACACATATATATATATATATATATATATATATACACACACATACATATATATATATAAAAGCAGCTGTATTTCCCAGATCAGGACTTTAGGTTTTGATCCATGAGAAGTTCTCACAGCTCTACAGTTGTTGATTTCTAAGCTGGTTCCAGCTCTGGGTGCCTCTTTATGTCTCTGAATTAGGAGAGGATATATCTGCTGCTCTGAACATGTCCTGTCCTGAACCTTTGGCAGTAACCCATTAGGGTACAAAAGTTTGAACAGGAATCCAGTGGTTTTCCTGGCACCTGCCTGGAAACCTTTTTGAATTACTCAGGTGCTCACACACACACAGATGAGAGAAACCTTATTCTGAATGTTAGATTTTATCACTGGCCCTGAATTAGTCCATTATTATGCTTTAACTCAGTGACCCAGCCTAAGCTCAGACTGTAAATCAGACCTGAAAGTCATATTGTACCATTGTATATTATGCTAGTGAACAGTTCCTTGAAATTGATGACGTATTTTGAAACCTGCACATTTATTTGGAAAACTTGATCTCCTAAAGGAGGTATTATTTGTCTAATTTTAGGGATGTATCATCTGTTGAACTATTAATGAATAATCATCAAGGTATCAAAGCTGAAATCGATGCTCGTAATGACAGCTTTACAACTTGCATTGAACTTGGGAAATCCCTACTGGCGAGGAAGCACTATGCATCTGAGGAGGTAGGACGCTGTTTGCTTTAGGGCCCTGGGGTGGGTGCAGCTGGTGTTAAGACATGAGATAACTTTCTATTGTGAGTGTGTATGTATGTGTATATGCATGTACACACATACAGAGAAATATATATGTGCATTCATACATAGATATGCTTACATGTATTTCAAACTTCCTTGCTGCTCTCCTGTGTGTGTGGTATAGTTACACAAGAAGACTCTAGGCCCAGAGCCAATGAGTCTGGCACAGAAGACAATTTCTGAGGGCCCCAGGTTGAAGTTCCATCCTCTGTCACCTCCTCCATCAGTACTCACCTTGGGTGCCACTCCTTATCTGTCACATGTCCTCTAGGTCAGCTTGCTGTTAGTGGAAGGTTGCTAATTCCAGTTAGAATGATAGTAATACAGGGGTAAATGATGAGTCAGCATGTGTGACCCACTTGATGAAAGGTTAGGTTGTTCTCTCAAAGAAGTCAGGGCTTTGCACCTCTCACTGTCCCCCTCTTCCTGAGTGTGTTTACCCTCCGGAGCTCCAGAATCTGGAGAGGGCTCAGTGCATTGTTGGCCTCCTCATGATAGCAGCTTTGGGTGGAGCCCAGCCTTCGTCTCAGTCCCTTCTGGAAGGCACATTGTCATGTTTTTCTCTCCAGTACACAAATTAACTGAGTAGTCCTTAGATACTCCCTGGCTTAGTAGTGGTCTCTACAGAAAATGTATTTTCTTCTTTGAAGTGGCCCATCAAGGGGAGGTTAGGAGGATGTGGTACAATCTGTTAAGCTGTCCCTGTTGTCCTTCTTTTCTCAAGATCAAGGAAAAGCTATTGCAGTTGACGGAAAAGAGAAAAGAAATGATTGACAAGTGGGAAGACCGATGGGAATGGTTAAGACTGAGTAAGGACATACTTAATTTTTCCATTCTTTTTGGGTGTCCATTGAAAGCATGCAAGTTTAGTTTCCTGTTTTAATTGATTTGATGTGATGTTATCACTTAATGATTTCTGGAGTTCTAAATACTACTTCTTTAATGCCTTATTTCACCATTTCATGCTAAATATTTTTAAGTAGTTCCCTGTTCCCTGGGGTGTATTTATTACTGTTTATCCCATGATTGATCTCAGTGTTGTAAATGGGATTTGGGTGTTCTTTAGGAACAGACTGGAAATGACAACTCAGTATCCCTCTAGAAGAGTGCAGATTGAAGTCCCTTCCTCCTCCAGTTATCTTTAAGAGGAATTATTACTGCAGTCAAGAAGGTAGAGAGTTGGCCAGATTACTTCTTATATCTGGTGTTCTTAGAAGAAGGTTGGTAACTTAATAAACGCAACCAACTATAAAGGTTTTGCAGTGAGCTAGGCATTATTTTAAGTGTTTTATATATTTTTCTGCATTTATTCAAGTGAACCTCTGAGGTAGATTGTAATTTTCATCTGATTTTATAAAGGAATATGTGAGCTACCACAGAGTTTATAACATAGAGTATTGGGAATAGCATTTAATAATAGGTATGAACACTGAAGGTAGCCAGCTCAAGCATTATTTGCCATACTTTGCCATTCTGCATGTGTGCGGCTCTGGGCTCTGTTCATGTACTAGAACCCCATTCTCAGACACCAAGGGTGCTCACTAGAAACAGAACCCAGGAGGCCTTTTGTAAAATGTGTATAAAATACCAAATGAAGGCACGTTACCCTTTGGGCTAGAGCCCTCTTTTGGAAAAGAAGTCCTGCTCTTGAACATTCTTTGGATGAGAATTTGGTCTATATGTTTTGAGAATGAGGAAAGCAGAAGCCTTAGCCCATATTGTCCCCACTTTCCAGAGTACTCCCCATATCCTTTCCTCCCTCTCAGCCCCTCAAAATAAAACTTATAACTACCATCCCAGAAAGGGTGGTTGATGAATGCCTCCTTCATCAGCCTAGTCTTTGTGTGTAGACTGAATTCCTTCAGGGCTCTGAGGCTTGTCTCACTGGTGTAGGGCTGAGTGAGTAGAGCATACCTTCTAGGCCTGCACTATTCTCTGTCCAATGTGGTAGCTACCATCCACAAGTGACTCTTGAGAGCTTGAAATGGAGCTGGTCCAAATTGAGAGGTGCTATAAGTATAAAATGTACGTTGGATATCAAAGGCGTAAGGAAAAAACGTTCCATCTCTCAATTTTTTTATACTGCTTATATGTTGAAATGATACTAGTTTGATATATTAGGCTGTCTAAAATATACTTCTTAATTTGACCCGCTTGTTATTAAATTTCATCAGTTTATTTTTTTATGTGGCTACAAGAAAAGTTAAAGTTGGATATGTTGGTCACGTTACATTTTTGCTGGACAGCGCAGATTTAGACTATAGACTGGTTGTGTGGGCAGCTGCCACCAGAGGGCAGTGCCCTCCCTGATTGCCAGGTCACCCTGCTGGCCAGCACTCACTCTTGGTACTCTGTGCAGTTTTGGAGGTCCACCAGTTCTCACGGGACGCCAGTGTGGCCGAGGCCTGGCTGCTCGGACAAGAGCCATACCTATCCAGCCGAGAAATAGGCCAGAGTGTGGATGAGGTGGAGAAGCTCATCAAGCGCCACGAGGCTTTTGAAAAGTCTGCAGCAACCTGGGATGAGAGGTTCTCTGCCCTGGAAAGGCTGACAACGGTAAGTGACTGCTGGATGCCGGGGGTGCTTTGCTTGTTGGTTTCCATTGGCAGCTGCTTCTGTCTGCTCACCACCTAGACCAGAGAATTCATGTTATTCTGTTTTTAGAAACAGTGAGGACCTTCCTGAAATGGTTGTTCTCTTGATCCAGGACCTGGGAGACTATCCAGGACAACTACTCCCTAAGTTACTCCTGGATACCTAGATTTGTGATCACTTTTACGATAGCTACCTGCCGGGGAATTGATTGAGTGAGCTTTGCTTTTCTCTTTTGATCTGTTTTTCTTCTTATATCTCATGAAAGCTTTGCTTTTTAGGTGAGTTTGTTAGTCTTGCAGTTTTCTTCAGGTTTTCAGAATTAGAATTTCTGTCAAGTAATAGCTGGATCCCAAACCATTGAAAATTCTCCCCATTCCTGATCGTTTCTTCTGTCACCATTAAAATTAAAGCTTTACAATAGGGCTTACTCACTGGTATTTCCTCTCCTATGACACTTGTACTCCTGGTAGAAAGCTGATCCTTTATGGTGCACAAAAATGGTGTTCTTCCTGGTTTCTACAGGTCTGGGGACTTAAAACATACCTGCATACTTTGTGTCAAACGGAATACTTTTAGTACGTACATACTGCTTATGGAATGGCTTAGTTTCAATTAGACTACCCTGTGGCTTTTGTTTATGTGTTATTTGGGTTTGAGCTAAACACAAATGCCTACCACAGCACAAGAAGCCTCCTTGAGATTTATTGTAGCTCTGTGTCTGGTGTTTGAGCTCTGATGGGAAGTAAACGTGGATGCTCACGCTCAGGTACTTTCTTCCTAAACGAAGTTGAAAGCTGCATAGTTGGTTTAGAAATTAAACCCATGTCCCAGGGGACATGCAAACCCCATGGATTAGGACTGTGTGTCACGCAGATCTCTGTTTGCAGTAGTTTGGGGTTGTAGCTGCAGATCCTGTGATCCCAGTGCCATCTTGCTGGATGTTAGAGTTTCTGGTTGTCCAGCGTGATCCAGTGTGGAAAACTCAGACAGGAGGGCTTTCTGGGTTCCTCTAGAACGCTTTCCTTAATTGGAGCAAAGTTTGGGGCTCTGCTGAACATTATCGTGTTCTCTCTCAGTTGGAGTTACTGGAAGTGCGCAGACAGCAAGAGGAAGAGGAGAGGAAGAGGCGGCCGCCCTCTCCCGAGCCGAGCACGAAGGCTTCCGAGGAGATGGAGTCCCAGCAGCAGTGGTGAGTCATGGGCAGACTGCCCTCCTCAAGTCTTAGTTTCAGTGGCAAGTGAGGTTTGGAGAGCATCTTTTCTAAGCTTGTGCTATGCTAGGCCTTGCCACATGCCCTTCCTCTTAATTCTGTAGAGTACTTAGAATCCGTGCAGTCACCCCAGGATGACATTGGAGAACAGGGACTTATCCACAGTCACATTGCTACTGTGTAGGCGGCAAAAGTGGAGTGTGGACAGTGCTCACTCAACTGCCTGCACACGCACGCACAAACACACCCTCACTCAATATTTCCATGTGACTAAATGGATGGAGTGAACCACCCAGATTTCAGGCCAGTGATTATGTGGTGATACTTTTTGAATGTCCTTCACGTAAAGAACAGAAATTATTGTCTATTTCTGAAAAGCTAATTATTGTGTTGTGGTAAGAGCCCCATGCCAACCCTGAATGCTGCCTTTATTGGGGAGAAAAAGCATGCCTGTGGTCTTATTCTCTACCTAGAGTTGGTTTGGAACACTTGGGAAGTTCTTAAAAAGAAATTACGTTATGTAAAAGGGGGTTGCGTATGTTTTTCTAAGAGAAAATCTATAATAAAGTTGACTGATGTTCTTCTCTCTCATCCTCTGTTTTTCTCCCTCTCCTCCCTCGCCCTCCCTTCCCTCCTCTGTCCTCCTTCCCCACTTTACCTAACAGGGATACCTCAAAAGGAGAGCAAGTTTCCCAGAACGGTTTGCCGACTGAACAGGGATCTCCACGGGTTAGTTACCGCTCTCAAACCTACCAAAACTACAAAAACTTTAATAGCAGACGGACAGCCAGTGACCAGCCGTGGTCTGGACTGTGAAGTTCACTACCATTTGTCAAGAACCACTCTTTCCAAATCCTGTTGGTTTGACCTTTTGGCTTCCACTTCACCCACAGTGTTAAAATTTTCCTTAATTCGTAGGCTTCCTTGGTTTCGTATTTGTTTGCATTTAATTCATGTTTATTTGGGTCTTTTAATGATGGATGCTCAGTTGCCTTAAAGCAACATTCTTAATTTTTTGTTTATTTATTGTGAGCTTTTTACTTTATTAAGATTTTACAGCGAAAGCCTTACATGAGTAATTGAAATTAAATGAGATTACAGCAAAATGAAGAAGAAAACTAGAATCCGACAGGTATGACACATCCAGTTATACTAACAGGGTGCAATACTGCACTACACAGAGCCCCCTTTACAGATGTTATTAACCTGCAATAGTTGAATAGGAACTAGGAAGACTGGGATAAGAGGAAGGAGACTCTTAGTACTAAGATTAAAACTGTAAGTCACCTGTGTCACATTCCATGAAGGATGCCTTTATTCATTGAAAATGAGCAAGGAAGAAAAGGGGGGTGTGGTTGGATCTACTTGGGAAGCACTATTAATTTTAGGTGCAGAATCTGAAATGATTTTGAGACCCTTGGGTTATTTATTTTTCCAAATGAATTCCTCTCATTTTTTTCTGCCAAGACCTGAATTGAGACTTCTAGGCTTACTTGCAGCAAATAACGCAGCCAGCCTCAGGAGTGAAGTGCCTTTTGACCTCTGCCGCACCCCCCACGTCTTGATCACTGTCGGCACCACCGTGACGCCCAATGTGGCGGGTGGCAGCGGCTCTCAGCATGTTTCGGAAGCCTGCCTCTCAGACTTCCAGGCCTCTTCATTCAGTTGATGACTTCAGGGTGTCAGACTGTTTAAGTTTTTCAAACAGAACAGAAGCCTTTCTGGTTCACCCTGATTACTTGAACCATGAATGTGGTGGACCACCCCTAGGAGCCGTTGGACACCGCTTGGCTTCAGGAGTAATTTTAGTGTCTGTGTAGACAAATTTCGTTGTATGTCTCATATGGATCTTCTCATTTATTTTTCATTTTCTCACGACCTTTTGTGGAGTTCTCCAATAAGGAGTCTTTTAGGATGGCATTTATCAGACCACCAGCAGGGATTGAATATGTTTTAACATAAATTCTATTCCTTAGGAATAAAAGCTTATGAAAGGGGATTTCCTGGTACTGATAAAGACAGAACAGAACCAAATCCATACTACATCAAAGCCTTGTGAGACAGTCACTTGCTCATTTGCCATATTTAGATGTTAGTGAAATGAGAAACCTGTTTTGATATGTGTTTTCCATGAGTTAAGTCTGATTTGTCTTTTCATTTCATGATGCATGTCTTTTTTTTTTCTTTTGTCAGGATAACATCATATAGCATCTTGTTTGTTTTTCCTTATTTCTATGTACATATCTATCTACTTGTAACTGTAGATGGGTATATAGATAGATGCCAAGCTTCTTATGTTCTGGGGGTAGTGTGCACCATTATTGGGTCTCTGCCTTAAACACACCAAAATTCATTTTAGAAAAAACTACTGCTTTATCTTTTGGTCATTAGGGAGCCCTGATGTGTGTTTCTGGCTCCAAATTCTGTGTGTCATTGATCTATATGTATATATGTGATGTTTCATATATATATATATGTTTAAATTTTATATCATCTGGAATAACACCCAATTTTATGCTTTTTTGTATTCAGAAGACAAAAAAAGGAAAAAAAAAGAAACCACGTAAGCACAGAGAAGGAGTGCTATGATGTTTTTGGCATTTGTTCTCATGCCTATTTTTATCTAGATTTTTAAATTTGTAGTTTGCCAGAACAAATTTTTTATTATAATGGAAAAAGGAAAGCCTTTTCATTCTTTTGAGTTGTGGTGCAGAGACTCAAGTTAATGAACTTTGAAAATAGTGTTGCTTCATGCACTTAGAAAACCAATCAGGTGTTTCTTGTGCTACTAGTTGTCACGTTGCATTTATGCTCATTCACCTCCTGATTTAAAGATCTCAGGTGTACCCAGCCACTAAAGCACTCTGGACTAATCGCTAAAGAGAAGCAATGGGGGGGGAGGAGCGGGGGGGGGGGGGGGGGGGGCGAGTCACATGTATGGTCATAGCGCTATGATTTGCTTTTGATGTTTGTCTCTAGTGATGTGTTGTCTGTTGGCATGCTTCAGCACATGTCCATTAAAATTCATTTTGTTCCTTTTATTTCCCTTGTTTTCTTGGTTTAGTGATTCATTTGCATAAACATTAATTATCTCTGCATACTGGTTTGGGGTTTTCTCTTTCCTTCTAACTCTAAAGAAAAAAATTTTTGCTGCAGAATTTCCCCCAGAAGAGGCTTCCCTGGCCTTCACCTACCTTGAAGTCTGACCAAATGCTATAAATGTTAGCCTTTTTTCAGCAAATGCTACTCCGTCCAGGTCACTGCTGTCACTAGCAGTTTTTAAGTCACAGCTGCAGCACTAATTTTTTTTAACCTGGTTTCTATACACACTAACCTTATGTTTCCCTGGACTCACCTGGCACAGGCCTTTCAGACCAAACTCACACTTCCTTCCCATCAGAAGTCTCCTGAAATTCCACACTAGAACAGATTTGTCAACTTCAAAATCCATTCACTTTCTTTGGACTCAGGGTTTTGTTTTTTGGTTGTTATTTCTCTTCCTGCATCTCTCCTTTAAAAGTGAAAGAAAAGAGAAATATTTAAATAGCCTGTCGCTCATAAGCACGCGTCTACAGGGTGTCACGAGACCAGGATAATCACACGTACACCCCCTCTCCCTGTGTCTTCCTGCCCTAAGACTCCATTTTCCACATTGCTTTGTGGGTAAAGGGTTCCGGTCACAAACACCCTTAAATTGCAAAGCCTCTCGTCTCACCCTAAACCCTGATGGTGGCAGTGATAGTTTGTGTATGTGGAATAGAAACTCCTGACTCCCACCCAGCCACGTAGATAGAAGACCTGAATGAGCAATCCAGTTCCTGAGAGTTGACATATCTGAGTGTTGAAGGCAGTGGTGGTCGTTCTACCATTTATCCTGCTGAGGTTGTTGCTGCTAACTTGTCATTTTGGTTCTGGGCAGCAGTGGTGGGGGACGTATCTAATGAACGTTGCCATTGACACCTCCATGTTTGTCCGTGTACAAGGGGTGCAGGTTGTCTGTAATCCACTAAAGCGTCAGCCACACCCAGCTTTAGTAACTTGCTAATCCCATGCCCTGGGTGTACCCGCCGGGGGCCGCGACAGTTAATGGTACACAGTTGATGGTACACAGGCTGAAAGCGATAATGAACCGAGACCCTACTGCATTTCCAAAGCCGAAAAGCCCTGAGGGTTACAATATAAATGAGCTTGGGAAGGAACAGCTCCCGAAGACGTCTCCAGCCTGCCGGTCAGAGCCGCGGGAAGCCTGGCTGTGTCTGGGCTTTCTCGTCTCAGTGCAGCAAGGCACCGTGATCAACCAACACGTGATGGGGAAGGCCCTGGTTCTGTCTGTGTTTGGGGGTAAATAGCCGTGTGGTGTTGAGTGACTGTGATTGGCTTTTCCAGCTCCTTTAACACAAACTACAACCCACTCACGATACAACTCCGGCAGATGTGGTTAAATTGATGTTTGTTGACTTGCCTCATTTCCTTCCAGCTCTTAAGTTCCAAAATCTAACTGGGATGGTAGATGTGAAATGCATGATTGTCATCCTAATTTCTGCATGTGTTTATGATGATGTGTTGAGGGGTGGGGGAGGAGAGTCAGAGAGCATTTTCAGAAACCGGAGGTCTTTCCTTGTCTTACTCTGGGGGAATGCTGTGTAGTTCTGATAGAGTTGTCTGTCGACCTGTTTGTGAATGCCCTTTCGCTTCAACTTCCAGCTCTTCTGGTGACGTCCTTGGTTGTAAGGTGGCTGCTGTATAACGTCCACTCTCTCATATTTAATATGTGTGATTGTTCCTGTTGTCCTTTTGTTTTAAAGTAACCACAAGAGGAAATGATCTGAGTTCCATTAGAGAAAATGGATTGATCAGAGGAGCAGAGTGCAGTAAAACTCATCCTGGCATTTCGCTTTTCTCATCTTCCCATAAGCGGGCAGGCATTAATCCCTTCCCACCTTCTAATGTCCTTGGTGTCCAGCTGGCTTTGTGGGATGTTGCAATGGTTTTACTGTACTGCCTCGATCTGTGCCAGGCATTTATACACAGCCACGTGTGCGAGTCAGAGCGTATGTGGTCGCCCCTGTGGCTCACGGGGTTAGCTGAATGGCCTCTCCGCTGTCCCTAGATGGCAGAAGCGGTGGACACAAGCGAAATGGTCAACGGCGCCGCAGAGCAAAGAACAAGCTCAAAGGAGTCTAGCCCCATCCCCTCCCCCACGTCCGACCGCAAAGCCAAGACTGCCCTCCCGGCCCAGAGTGCCGCCACCTTGCCGGCCAGAACCCAGGAGACGCCTTCGGCCCAGATGGAAGGCTTCCTGAATCGGAAGCATGAGTGGGAGGCTCACAATAAGAAAGCCTCAAGCAGGTAACAGCAGCAAAGGCTAAGGCAGTAAGATGGGAAATCAGCCCATTAAAGAAAGAGGCATCCGCTTGCGTGTTGAATTGGGGGGACAGGGGGTTGCTTGTGAAGTCCATTTGTTCTTGGCTTCCTGGGCGTCACGTTTTTCTTAGGGCTGACATTGGAAGTTGGGAGTAGAGTGCTTATTACTCACTTAATAATAATAAGTGCTTCTTATTCACAGAAAGAAGGTTAGTTAAGTGTGCATAAGAATTGCAAAAAAGGGGCCTTCCTAGTACTTCCTGAGAAGGAATGTGCTACATGGAGGCTGGGGAATCTTCCTTAAAGTGAAGTGTTCTTTCTTGTGAGATTTTTCTTAAGACATTCATTTCCCCAGATATATCTCCCTGTCGGTGTTTATATTCACTATCGCCCAATAAACCCTACTTTTATTATTTTACGGATAAGGAAATGGAGGTTCTGTGTGTTTAAAAAAGCCCACTCTTTAGAAACCTGGTAAATGGCATTAGCTGGGGTGAAATTCCTATCTGACTCCAAAGCCAGTGTGCTTAACCAGTAAACCATTCTGCCTGAGACCACCTTTTACAGTTGTATAGGTCAAACATTAGACCAGGAAATCCCATCTAAGCTGCCATCCACATTGAGTACAACATAA
The DNA here is from genome assembly GCF_028749965.1 of Puma concolor. Classification (NCBI taxonomy): domain Eukaryota; kingdom Metazoa; phylum Chordata; class Mammalia; order Carnivora; family Felidae; genus Puma; species Puma concolor. The sequence continues at coordinate 67,794,768 of NC_141669.1, read as the reverse complement.
ATTTATATGTTAATATAGGTAGGTGGCAGTAAAGTAACTTCTGATAAAATGAGTAAATCGTGACAGTTTGCCATATCGTGGCGGGAAAGGCCATCCTTTTCTGATTCATCCCGAGTTTCCACATGTGCTAATGGCTCTGGATTTGCCTCCCTGTCACATCGCCAGGCCACATCAGGATTAAAGCTGAGGTCCTGGAGGAGCTGCTTAAGGACAGGCATGTTTCAAATGAGAAGCCTTCCCTGTACAGCATCACCACAAGAGGATAGTACAGCAGAGAGTATCCACACCAGCAAAAAATCTTTACCATCAGAGCCAAGAGTATTTTTTTAATAGAAGAGGGTACCGTGTTTTTCCCCAGACTCTGAGAAACACCTACCACTGTACCAACATGTACACTGTCCCAGTGGCCCATGGAGGAATTTTGTTCCATGGTTCAGTTTTAGCAGAATTTAGGAAAGGCTTTTAACAGTGGGTCACATCACATTGTGTGTGGATTGTTTTCATGTTAATCAAATTCTTAATTCTTTAAGGAAGTGTGGTCTAGAACCTTGACGTTTCTTTCTTTACTGCTCAGGTCCTGGCACAATGTTTATTGTGTCATAAATAACCAAGAAATGGGTTTCTACAAAGATGCAAAGACCGCTGCCTCTGGAATTCCCTACCACAGCGAGGTCCCTGTGAGTTTGAAAGAAGCCATCTGTGAAGTGGCCCTTGATTACAAGAAGAAGAAACACGTGTTCAAGCTAAGGTGAGAGGTGCTGCATTCCTTGGTTCCCAAGAGTAATGCCCCTGTTTATTTTCACTCTGGGGGTTGGTTTTACTAGGCAGATACTGCGATCAGTCAGTTCCTTCTCTCTGCCATTAGAAGAAAATAAAAAAACACCAATGTGGAATACTACATGGCAATGAGAAAGAATGAAATATGGCCTTTTGTAGCAACGTGGATGGAACTGGAGAGTGTTATGCTAAGTGAAATAAGTCATACAGAGAAAGACAGATACCATATGTTTTCACTCCTGTGTGGATCCTGAGAAACTGAACAGAAGACCATGGAGGAGGGGAAAGGAAAAAAAAAAAAAGGTTAGGGAGGGGGCCAAAACATAAGAGACTCTTAAAAACTGAGAATAAACTGAGAGTTGATGGGGAGTGGGAGGGAGGGAGGGTAGGTGAGGGATATTGAGGAGGGCACCTGTTAGGATGAGCAAATTGGTTGGAAACCAATTTGACAATAAATTTCATATTAAAAAAAAAAAAAAGAAAAAAAACACCACTGAACCTAGTGCCAATTTGGCACATGTCTCAGTTTGGATCTTTAGGGACTGTGGCCAGTCACCGGCCTCCCTGTGGTTAATGGCACAGCTCGACCTTGAAGAAAACAGCTTTGTTTTGATAAGCTGGAACTTACTGTCTCCTAAGACAGGGTGAACTGTTCACATCTCACAATTTAAGGGAAGCTTAGAAAAATAGTTTACCCATCTTTGCAGCTTATCCAGACCCAGGAGATGCTATTCTTTGCTCAAGAGCTAGCTAGAGGTGGGTCAATTGAGTCATCCTCGAGCCAGATGGAGACAAGTAGGAAGCACATGTTTAGGACTGGGTGTCCGTGCTCCCCTGACTTGCCCAGCAGATGTTCTAGCTGATTCTGGTAACATCTAGTTCCAAGTGTCTTTAGCTTGTAGAACACACACCTGTACTCCCCACAGAGTGGATCCAAGCTTAGAAGTTTTTCTTATACTGGGAAATGGACAGAAAAATCATTTTATCCGCTAGAAAGTAAACATGGTAGTGGTTACAATTTTAATTAGTTTAATACTAATATGATCTATTGCCTTGGGACCTGAAAAGCTTTGGTCTTCAGTTCTGCATTTCTGTCGTGTCAGTTGGAATAGGCTGAAGACTGCAAATGAGAGTCTCAAAGGGTGTGACTTCTTCAGCTCTTTCAAGGAGCACTGGAGGCAGGCTTTTCAGAACTTGGAACGTTTACACTCTGTAAGACAAGGCGCAGACAGCCTGGCTCCCTGGCTGCCCCCCTCCCCCTTTGTTCTCCCTTGATGCAGGTTCAGAGGGTTAGCATATTGGCAAAGGGTACTTACCCTCCCCACCCCACCCCACCCCACCCCCCAGGATCACTCCTTCTGTACCTCAGTGAAGTGAATGAGTGAGCCCTCTAAACTAGTGACTTTTCCGTATCAGGGATGGCCTTGTATGGACAGTTTCTTTTACTATGTACCATAGAACAAGAGAAATCTAGATCTTTTATTTATGTCTATTTAAAAACTCTGGTATTTATAAATTGGGGGATGCCAGCTCTATAGCAGAATTTCAAAAAATAATCATAATTTTTTTAATCCCAGTATAATTAACAATACAGTGTTTTATTAGTTCCAGGTGTACAGTGTAGTGATTCAGCAATTCTATATACATATATTGCTCACTGCTCCTCACGATAAGTGTCCTCTTTGTCTCCTTCACCTCTTTCATGTGTCCCCCCACCTACCTCCCCTCTGATAACTATCGTTTTGTGGTCTATAGTTAAGAATGTGTTTCTTGGTTTTTCTCTCTATTTTTTCCATTTGTTCCATTGTTTTGTTTGTTAAATTCCACATATGAGTGAAATCATATAGTATTTGTTTTTGATGTATTTCACTTAACTTTATATTTTGTAGGCCCATATATGTTGTTGCAGATACCAAGATTTCATTCTTTTTTATGGCTGAGTATTACTCCATGGTGTGTGTGTGTGTGTGTGTGTGTGTGTGTGTGTGTGTGTGTGTGTGTATAAATACATATAGATCACATCTTCTTTATACATTCATCTATCAATGGGCACTTGGGTTGCTTCCATACTGTGGGTATTGTAAATAATGCTACAGTAAACATAGGGGTGCATATATCTTTTTGAATTAATGTTTTCTTTTTCTTTGATTAAATACTCAATAGTGGAATTACTGAATCATGTGGTAATTCTATTTTTAATTTTTTGAGAAACCTCCATACAGTTTATCACAGTGGCTGTACCAGTTTGTATTCCTGCCAACAGTGTGTGAGGATTCCTTTTTCTTCACATCCCCATCAACACTTGTTGTTTCTTGTGCTTTTGATTTTAGCCATTCTGACAGGTGTGAGGTGATATCTCACTGTAATTTTGATTTGTATTTCCCTGATGACTAGTGATGTTGAGCGTCTTTTCATGTGTCTGTCCATCTGTATGTTTTCTTTGGAAAAATATTCGTGTCTTCTTGCCATTCTTAATTGGATTATTTTGGGGTTTTTTGGTGTTCAGTTGTATAAGTTCTTGCTGTGTTTTGGATTACTAACCTTTTATCGGATATGTCCTTTGCAAATATCTTCTCCCATTCCATAGGTTACCTCTTAGTTTTGCTTATTGTTTGCTTCCTGTTCAGGAGCTTTTTATTTTGATGAAGTCCCAATAGTTTACTTTTGCTTTTGTTTTCTATTACCTCAGAAGACATCTCTATAAAAATGTGGCTATGGCTAATATCAGAGAAATTAGTGCCTATGCTCTCTTCTAGAGTTTTTATGGTTTCAGGTCTCATAGTTAGGCCCTTAATCCATTTTGAGTTTATTTTTGTGTATGGTATAAGAAGGTGGTCCAGTTTCATTCTTTTGCACATTACTGTACAGTTTTCCCAACATCATTTGTTGAATGAACTTTTTCCCATTGCATATTCTTGCCTCCTTTATCAAAGATAAATTGACCATATAATTGCGGGTTTATTTCTTGGTTTTCTATTCTGTTCCATTGATTTTGTGCCGGTATTTTTGTGTCATACTGTTTTGATTACTACAGCTTTGTAATGTATCTTGAAATTTGGGATTGCGATATCTTCAATTTTTTTGTTTGTTTGTTTGGTTTTTTTTGCTTTCCAAGATTTCTTTGGCTACTCAGGGTCTTTCATGGTTCCACACAGATTTCAGGATTATTTGTTCTAGTTCTGTGAAAAAATACTGTTGGTATTTTGATAGAGATTGCATTAAATCTGTAGGTTGGTTTGTGCAGTATGGACATTTTAACAGTGTTTTCCCCAGTCCATGAGCCTGGAACATCTTTCCATTTGTTTATGTCATCTTTAGTTTCTTTCATCAGGGTTTTATAGTTTTCTGAGTCTTACACCCCTCGGTTAAGTTTATTCCTAGCTATTTTAATTATTTTTGGTGGAATTGTAAATGGGACCTTTTTCTTAAGATTTTATTTTTAGGGGCACCTGGGTGGCACAGTTAAGCATCCAACTCTTGATCTCGCTCAGGTCATGATTTCACAGGTTCGTGAGTTTGAGCCTCGTATCAAGCTGTGCATTGATGGCACAGAGCCTGGCTCTTCTCTCTGCCCCTCCCCTGCTTACGTGCACACTTGTGCTCTCTCTCTCTCTCTCTCTCTCAAAATAAGTAAACTTAAAAAATTTTTTAAAGATTAGATTTTATTTTTAAGTAATCACTACACCCAACGTGGGGTTGGAACCCACAACCCTGAGATCAAGAGTCACATGCTCCACCGACTGAGCCATCCAGGCACCTCAGGACTGTTCTCTTAATTTTTCTTTCTGCTACTTCTGTTCATATATAGAAATGCAATATATTTTTGTATATTGATTTTTATATCTTGCAACCTTAGTGAATTTGTTTATCAGATCTAGTAGTTTTTTGGTGGCAACTTTAGTGTTTTCTATATATAACGTTGTCATTTGCAAATAGTGACTGTTTTACTTTTTCCTTATCAATTTGGATGCCTTTTATTTCTTTTTGTTGTCTGATTGCTGTGGCTGGGGCTTCTAGTACCATGTTGAATAATAAAAGCAGTAAGAGTAGACACCCTTGTCTTGTTCCTGACCTTAGGGGGAAAACTCAGTTTTTCCCCCTTGAGGATGTTGTTGGCTGTGGGGTTTTCATAGATGGCCTTTATTATGTTGAGGTATATTCCCTCTCACTTTGTTTGTTTTGGTTTTGTTTTTGTTAAGTAGGTCTCATACCCAGCGTGGGGCTTGAACTCACGACCCTGAGTAAAGAATTGTATGCTCTACTACGAACTGAGCCAGCCAGGCGTCCCTAAACCTACTTTTGAGGGCTTTTGCTGCATCTATTGAAATAATCATGTTTTTCATCCTTTTTCTTGTTGATGTGATGTATCACCGTTGATTGATTTGCAAGTACTGAACCACCCTTGTAACCCAGGAATAAATCCCACTTGATTGCAGTGATTTTTTTTAATGCATTGTAGATTTGGTTTGCTAATATTTTTTTTAAGTTTTTTATTTAAGTAATCTCTGCACCCAACATGGGACTCAGACTCACGACCCCAAGGTCAAGAGTCCAGTGCTCTTCTGACTGAGCCAGCCAGGTACGCCAACGGTTTGCTAATATTTTATTGAGGATTTTACATCTATGTTCATCAGAGGTACGGTCCCATAGTTTCTTTTTTTGTAGTATCTTGATCTGGTATTGCTATCAGGGTCATGCTGGCCTCATAGAATGAATTTGGAAACTATCTTTCCTCTTTTATTTTTTGCAATAGTTTGAGAAGGATAGGTATTAATTCTTCTTTAAACGTTTGGTCGTTTGGTTGAGGAGCAGCTGGGTGGCTCAGTCACTTAGACTTCTGATTTCGGCTCAGGTCATGATCTCATGGTTCATGAGTTTCAGCCCCACTTCGGGCTCTGTGCTGGCAGTGTGGAATTCTCTTTCCCTCTTTCTGCCCCTCCCTGCTCACTTGCTCGCTCTCTCTCCCTTTCTGTCTCCTTATCTCCCTCTCTCTCTCAAAATAAATAAATAAACTTTTAAAAAGTTTTTAAAAATAGTAAGTGCTTGGTCGAATTCACTTGTAAAGCCATCTAGTTCTGGACTTACGTTTTGGGGAGTTTTTTGATTACTGATTCAGTTTCATTGGTGGTAATCAGTCTATTGAAATCTTCTATTTCTTCCCAATTCAATTTTTGGACGTTATATGTTTCTAGGAACTAACCCATTTCTTCTAGGTTGCCCAGTTTTGTTGGCATGTGAGTTTTCATAATATGCTTTTATAATCCTTTGTGCTTCTGTAGTGTCAGTTATTTCTCATGTTTTATTTCTGATTTTGTTAATTGAGTCCTTTTTTTTTTTTAATGAATCTGGCTAAGGATTTATCAATTTTGTTGATCTTTCCAATGAACCAACTCCTGGTTTCATTGATCTCTCATATTGTTTTTTTAGTTTCTTTTTTTTTTTTTTTTTTTTTTTTTTTCCTGCTCTTTTATTTCCTTCCTTCTACTACTGGTTTAGGGTTTTGTTCTTTTTCTAGCTCCTTTAGGTGTAAGATTAGGTTGTTTAAGATTTTTCTTCCTTGTTTAGTGAATTCTGTATTGCTGTAAACTTCCCTCTTAGAACAGCTCTTGCTGCATCCCAAAGATTTTGGACCATTGTGTTTTCATTTTCATTTGTCTCCCCCATTTCCTCTTTGATTTCTTGTTTGACACATTAATTGTTGAATAGCATGTTATTTAATCTCCATGTATCTGTGTTCCTTCTAGAGTTTTTTTTCTTGTGATTGATTTCTAGTTTCATAGCATTGTGATCGGAAATGATGTATGATATGACTTTGATCTTCTTTAATTTGTTGAGATTTGTTTCGTGGCCTAATATGTGATCTTTTCTGGAGAATGTTCCATGTGTACTTGAAAAGAATGTGTATTCTACTGTTTTAAGATGGAATGTTGTGAATATGTTAGATCCATCTGGTCTAATGTGTCATCCAAGCCAGTTTTTCTTGATTTCCTGTTTGGATGATCTGTCCATTGATGTAAGTGGTGTGTTAAAGTCCCCTACTGTTATTATATTACTATTGATTACTTCCTTTATGTTTATTATTAACTGCTTTATGTATTTGGGTGCTTTCATGTTGGGTGCATAAATATTTATAATTGTTACATCTTCTTGTTGGATTGTTCCCTTTATGGTTATGTAATGAAAGGACTTAGAATTTTTAAAGCATTTTCTCTTAAATTCAGTGTAGAGCAATGATTCAGGTGCTCCTTTGTCACAGCAAAGCCAGATGTTGATTGTTTTGGGGGCATTTTTTATCCTTCCAGTGGATTGAAACATTAAGTTTTGTGTATATTATATTGGCCCAATTATATAACTTCTTGATGTTGAAGGTGCTGTTGCTTGGCCTTTGTGGGTCCTGGGCACAGCTGGTGATGTATGCAGAGCTCTGATGGGCAGTTCTGGTAGGATTCCAGTGGCCTGCTTATATCCACATAGGTTTTGGGAATTGAGGGTTTTGTTTCTTCCTAAGTCAAATTGTGACTGACTTCTTCCTTCAATTTACAGACTAAATGATGGCAATGAGTACCTCTTCCAAGCCAAAGATGATGTAAGTTTTTAAGATTCATTTCTCTCTGTAGTTAGGTATTTGCAAGTATTTATTGGCATGATAAGCTTTATCTACAGTGTTCCATATAGAAGTAATGATCAGCCATGGCTTCTGTCATCTGGTCTCCACAGTCACTAACAACAGGAAGCTGTTTGGTTCCCCTTATATCTCTAGGGGGCAGTGAATGGCATCTCACTGTGTCTTTGCCTGTCAGGAGAGCTAGTACCAGGACCCTGAAGTTGACAGTGGAAAATCTCCCCACCTAACCCCCCAACTCCCCTTGCAGTGGATGAGGCACAGTGAAGTGTTTCCAGGACCGGATGTGGATCCTGAAGTCCAGTCACAGGGCCTCCCTGCTGCACTCCACCACCTCTACCTGACCATTCCATGTTTGTACCCCTGCTTGCAGGGAGAGAAGGTCTGCTGACGGAACCACAACATGGGCAGTGCTTTAGATTTGAAAAACCAACTTCTGTTAAATTTATGCAGGCTTGTATATCAAATATATTTCACTTTTTTAAAAAAAAGTAAAAGAAGAAGGAATTTATAGAGGTGGGAGCTGACACCCCCACCAGTGGAGACCCGTCTTCTCATTCCTCCACGTTTGTAGGTCCACATACTAGAATGGTGACTTCTGAAGGATACTGTAAACCGAGTTCTCAGGAGAGCTGAACCGTGTTCACTCTGCGCAGGCCTCTTTGGGAACTGCTTGCTTCTCAGTTAGCTAGGAGCCCCTGTTGGCCAGATGCACTGTTCCCAAGCTTTCCTACCAACAGAGGCACACTGGTGGGGCAGGTGGAGCAAGAGCATTTCGAGCCCACCTCTCTTACTTGAGTCTCACCTGTGCCTCCTTTGTCCAGGAGGAAATGAACACATGGATCCAGGCCATCTCCTCCGCCATCTCCTCTGATAAACACGAGGTGTCCGCCAGCACCCAGAGCACGCCAGCATCCAGCCGGGCACAGACCTTGCCCACCAGCGTTGTCACCATCACCAGCGAGTCTAGCCCTGGCAAGCGGGAGAAGGACAAAGAGAAAGACAAGGAGAAGAGGTTCAGCATTTTTGGCAAAAAGAAGTGAACTCCTTTCCTTCACCTCCTGCCCTTCTCTTACCTTTTCAGTGAAACTCCAGCATGCAAGCTCAGAACCAACACATTACTCTCTGTGCCTAATGTTCTTCAATGTGGTTGATTTTTTTTTTTTTTATTTATAGAGCATTTCTGGGGGGTGGGGGAAATATACCTAAACACTTTATCTCCAAGTTACAAAAGTTTGAGGTGCAGAGGGAAGACCAGATTTTTTTTAATGAAATTCTATAGATTAGATCTCAATATTTAAACTGTTCCTCAATTTTGTGAGGCTGCGTTGGAAATAACCCGCCTCTAGTGCTGTTGGTATGCAAGGCAGCGGTGCTTAAACAATATTTCCTGTGCTCACCAGAGACAAAATGTACCAATTTCCTGACACCATTCTCTTCCATTTATTTCCAGTGGTTACCTTGAGTCTTGACTTATTAGAAGTGCCCACGACGGGTCTAACCTTGAGTAAACAGATCGTGTATTATGATCTCGCTGCAGCCACAGTGCAGCTCCGTGTTAAATCTACAGACCAAACCGTTTGTATCTGGCATCACTTACTAACACATGACATGCGGCTTTTCTGCATCAACTGCAAGGACAGTTAAGAATGTCGGTATACCGGTATACGAGAAGGAATAGAAAACTGATACTGTTTTAAATAATCTGTAATTTCAATTTTTTTTTTTTGCTGAAATACATTATATTGTATGTTTGAGATAATTCTAGTACAAAGTATAATAAAACTAGATGTATAATAAACCCTTTAAATCATTGGTAAGTGTACAAGTGGAACTGAAGCATTTACTGGACAAAGTAATGTTACTCTAATGGTTACTTGCTCGTGTGTTGCCACACTGTGTTATAATTTGCTTCATTACCTTGCTATTTGATACATAGTGTGCATTTCTTTGTCACTGTAACGATTGTAATGACAAATTTTCATCTTACTGCACAATCAAAATGGCATTGATAGGAATGAACTCCAGAGGCTGGGCCAGAGCAGGGAGGTGGTCGCTCAGGCCTGGCACTCAGTCGTATGACCTGTACCTCTCAACTTTTGCCCTGTTAAATATATGCTATGTCATTAAATGCTTTTAAATCTAGCACGGTGGGTAATTGTTGTTTTTTCTCCCCTGCGTGCATGCCATGTAGGAAAATTGCAAAGCCAGAAATAGCAAACGGGAAACATTAGACCATCCGTCTGGGTTCCTGTTTTGCATTCTTGTGCGTGTATGGTGCACCAGCTTTGGAAACTACGGCAAACAGAATAATAAATATGGAATGTTTTGCAGCTACACATCCAGATTTTATCTTTTATTTATGACAAAGTTAACAGAGAACTTGTTAAACCTGAGTTCTGAGGAGGGCATTGGTGAACTTTTTCTGTAACGGGCCAGAGATAGCAAATATTTTAGGCTTTGTGGGCCAGACTGTCTCTGTGGAAGCTCTGCTCATTGTGTAATATAGAGGCAGCCATCGATGGCGTGTGAAGCAATGGGTCTGGTTGTGTTCCAGTAAAACTTTATTTATGGACACGGATGTGAATTTTAAGTCCTCTTCATGTGCCACATAATATTCTAATTTTTTTTAAATATTTGAAGTGTAAAATATATCTTAAATAGATCATACAAAAAAGGACAACAGGCCAGATTTGGCCCATGGGCCAGTTCAGTGATGCCAGCATAGATCCATAGATCATGGATTAGATATGGATGTTACTTGCCTTTTTTTAATCTGGGTATATTGACTGCATAGCACTTGTATATTTTCCTACATAAAGCAGCAAGGGATGCTAGTATTATGGGTTTTCAGTGAGCTGTGCCCATGCCTAATGTGATGTTAGTCCTGCACTCCACAGTTGACTGGCATTGGAGCTTTCTGGTTACTCCAGAGACTTTGCCATCCCTCACTCCTTCCTCTCTCATGCACTCAGGGCCATTTATCTCAGTGTGACACTCCCTTGTCCTTGCCTTACATAAGATTGGAATCATGTCTCAACAGATGATCCTCTCACCAAAATGTTTCATTAAGAAAAAGCATCTTGAAAAATAATCAGGATTGATTACAGCCTACTCTTGACAAAGCCAGCCAGATGGCAGGCAAGACTCACTCAAATGGAAAATAGCCAGCAATTCCAGAATCCCATAAAAAATGTGTATGCATGGGATATTTTGTACATAATTGCAGAGGTTGACCAATCCCTGATTACGAAACTTCACTTTGGTGGTACTGTCTCTCCTTACTGTTCTTGCTGAGGATCTGCTGAGACCCACAGTGGGGAAGACGATGGGCAGTGGAAGGAAAAGCAGCTGCAGCAGAAGACTGGCTTCTGTGGGTCATCAGGGGCTAATGTCAACAGGTGTGATCAGGAAACCCCAACAAGACATGGTGGATGAAGCTACAGGCCATAGAGGATCACGAGTGTCAATCGTATCATGGTAAATATGGGTTTAAAAAAAACGCTGCACACTAGTATTTTGAGGGTTGTACACATTTACCTTTATTGCTATAATGTGCTATTTTGCTTTAATTTTTAGTGATGTGGGTGGGTGATAATACTGGCCTCTGTATATCTGAAAAGTGAGAAGCAAGCAGTAACAAAACTGTCAGGATATGCGATGGGTATTGACTGATTAAAGGTCACTTTTGTCTCGACCATTTCTGAAGTTGGAATGCATCTTCAGTTGATGGCACCTCAGGGTTGTGTTTTCTTGGGGGTACTTGGAGTGATGATGCTTTTTATAGTTCCAGTCGTCTTCAGTGGATGAAATAGAGTGTATCAGACTGGGTGGTGGACACATTGTTATCACCAGGTGTTTGGCACTGTTAGGATTGGTTGTGTATGGAGGATCCCATGCTATTTCCCTCTGGATACATTATTTTCATTTCTTAGTTGGACTAAAGTATTTTCTTTGGTTTAGTGGTAAAATTCATATAGGAAAAGTAGGATTAAAAGCTTGAGTATCTTCCATTATTTAAACTGATTTTTTCAAGCATGACCCATAACCCAAAAAGCCATAAGAAAAAAAAAAGGAAAAATTATACTTCAAAGCTCAAGATTTCTGTCACCATTGAGAGTCCTAGTGAAACCTTTCACTTTCCACTTCCCAACACTAACAATGACATTATCCTTTTTGAAACTTAAAGATGTCCCGTCTTTGGCTAGTAGAAGCCCCTTCCAGTTGGCTTCTGAGTCCTATTGATATAACCCTAGTAATCTTTGATCCTTTCTTCCCTCTCTGGCCTGACAAGCTGTCCCAGGCCCAATCCGGTACATTTCTTGCCTCAGACCTGCAATCAGAAGTCCCTCTAAGAAACCCTGGTTTCTTTTAGTGGAAAATGATATATCAGAACCACAATTTATGTGCTAGAAATGCTCATTACTACTGGGTTAATCCTTTTTTCTGTGTGTATCAGTAGATAAAAATAATTCATGAGTTCATACTGCAACTCAGGATTGCAGTTTTTGACTTAACATATTCTATATTATGTCATAATCTTTTCCACCCAGAATCAGCACTCAACGATCAGGGGGCAAAGAATCAGAATATCCTATAACAACTCATGTGCTTTATCACCTATTACACACATATACTCCTCCGAGTAGCAATACTAATAGCGCCACCAATACAATTACTGAGAGCAGTTGGTTGTGGGGTTTTTTTGGTTAAACCTTTTTATGTTGTGATAATTGTGCATTGATTCAACATGTGGTTGTAAGATAGAATTCAGTGCACTTTAGCTTTGTCCCCCAATGGTGACATCTGTAATGTAACTGTAATACAGAATCACATCCAGAATAGGACACTGATGCAACCAGGACTCAACATTTCCATCCCTGCAGGACCCCCCTCCTGCTGCTCTGTTACAGCCATACCTTCCACGCAACCACCAGTCTGTTCTCCGTTGTTAAACATTTGTCCTTTCACAAATGTATCAATGGAATCACACCGATGTAACATTTTAGGACTGGTTTCTTTTCCCACTCAGCATGATTCTCTGGAGATTGTTCCAGGTTATTGTGTATCAGTAGTCACTTACATTTTGTTGAGCAGAGATACGACTGTACTACAGTTCGTAGATTCACTTACTGAAGGACATCTGGGTCGTTTCCAGTTTGGGACTATTATGAACAGAGCTGCTATAACCATTCATGTGGGGCTTTTGGTGTGGACATAAATCTTCATCTCTCTGGAATAAAAAAAAAAAAAAAAATGCCCAGGAATGTCAAGAACAATTTTTTTTTTATTTTTTTATTTTTAAATTTTTTTTTTCAACGTTTATTTATTTTTGGGACAGAGAGAGACAGAGCATGAACGGGGGAGGGGCAGAGAGAGAGGGAGACGCAGAATGGGAAACAGGCTCCAGGCTCTGAGCCATCAGCCCAGAGCCCGACGCGGGGCTCGAACTCACGGACCGCGAGATCCGTGACCTGGCTGAAGTCGGACGCTTAACCGACTGCGCCACCCAGGCGCCCCAAGAACAATTTTTAAAAATATTTTGTATGTGCTCTCTTCATTCCCCGCCGCACCCCTACACTAGGTCGTTTGACTGTAGCTACCGTCTGGGCAAATAATTATTCCGCCCTCTTTCTCTTAATCCTTAGTCTTAGTTCTACAACTGACTATTTAACGCTGGCTTCATTTGGTTGTTTGGAGTGTGTCTGTTTCTAATTAAGTGTCCCCCTCCTGCCACCCTCACCTCCCCTTATTTTCCGCCAGTTCTGAGTCAAGCACTTAAAGTGAAATGCCCTTTTGATGCTTTGAGGACCGAATAAAGATTTCCCAAGGGAGAAATTACTGCGCGTTCAGAGTTTTTCAAGATTTAGACCCACCTTAACTCAGGCTACCCTAAAAAAATGAGTTTTTTAAGTTAAAAAATTCCAACAGGGTTGGCTGCGAGAAAGAATGTTACATCCTGTTTGGGGCTTTGAATGCTTCTTTTGTAAAAGGTCAGCCTTCTTCTGAAAGAAGGGATTCAGGAAGTGGAACTGGAGGGGCCTCCTCTCGCCCTTTCGTTTAAATTAGGGATCAAGCCGTGTGAGGTGCTAAGCTTCTCTTCCCTGCTGTGGAGGGTGTATGTTCACTGCAGCGGAGGGAGGAAGCGCCAGCCCGGAGCCTCCTGTGGGCTGGGCTGATGTGGGAGAGGCCGTGAGAGGGGGCAGAATTATGTGGCACAATTCAAGAGCCTCGCTTGCGCTCTTTTCTCCGCAGGGGGCGCATAGAGGACACCACTCAGGAATGCCCGGGTTTCCCGGGGCACTTGGGGTTCGTTGTCCGGGGCTGTCAGCCTTCCTTTCAGACCTGCGGTCAGCTCTCCTCTCGGGGCGTGCTTGTCCTTGTGTAGCTCAGCAGCGCCGCAGCCAGAGGACACCTGTGCTCCCCTGGCCGCCCTGCCCCCACAGGCCTGCGCCCGCCCCGGTGAGCGCACACGGTGATGGCGGGGGAGGGGCGGGGAGGGGGGGGATTACGTCATGGCCACGAGAGTTGTGTGGGCTTGCGCAAGTTTCCACTCGGCCTTCCCTTCGCCCTCCGGATATTTATCACTCGTTGGGGACCGATTGTGTCTGGGAGTGGGGATGCAGGAGGAGGCCCGGCAACGGGATTTCCAGAAACAGATTCTTTCTCTTGCACAAGCCCGCCAGCCCCGCCCAGCCGGGACTTTCTCCGCCGGGCGCGGCATCCTGCATTCCGGAGTCTGGGCGTTGGGTGCTCCCTGGGCGCTTTCTCCCCCGGAGTTGAAGCAAGCCTTGGCTCACAGCATTTCCTCGGAGAATCCACTCCGTTTTCAGTCGCAGTGAATTGTTTCCAACGTCGCAGGCCGTCGATGTTTTCATCTCCTGTCCAGGGCCTCCCTCTCAGGGAGAGGTCTGTCACAGTCTTCATTAAAATGGCCGTGAAGAGCGTGCATCTGAACCAGTGCTGCAGATGGTGTACAGGCCCACCCCTTTCCTGCTGCCACCGTTACACGTCTGTCCCGTCGCTCCCCCTGTCTTTCCTGGGTGCGTGTGATTTGATTCCTTCATGCGGCTTGCTTGGCCTCTGCTTTTCTGGGGAAAGGGCGTGGGCTCTGAGCCCAGACTGCCTGGGGTCGTGGCTCCTTCACCAGCCAGCCAAATGACAAGTGTTCCTCCCTGGCCGCCTTTGCAAAGCTCCTACTAAGTGCCATACACGTTGGGGAGCAGCTCCTGCGGACCTTACAGTATGCTACCCTCCTCACCATCTGCTTCATCTGAGCTGGCTCATATATACGTATACGTATACGTATACGTATACGTATACGTATACATATACATATACATACATCCCGAGATTCACTGTTTACGTACAACACCCAGTGCTCATCCCCACAAGTGCCCTCCTCAATGCCCATCACCCATTTTCCCCTCCCCCCCCGCCCCTCCCATCAACCCTCAGTTTTTTCTCTGTATTTAAGAGTCTCTTAATGGTTTGCTTCCCTCTCTGTTTGAAACTATTTTGTCCCCTTCCCTTCCCCCATGGTCTACTGTTAAGTTTCCCACGTTCCACATATGAGTGAAAACGTATGATATCTGTCTTTCTCTGACTGACTTATTTCACTTAGCATAATACCCTCCAGTTCCATCCACGTTGTTGCAAATCGCAAGATTTCATTCTTTCTCATTGCCAAGTAGTATTCCACTGATATATAAACTACATCTTCTTTATCCATTCATCAGTTGATGGGCATTTAGGCTCTTTCCATACTTTGGGTATTGTTGAAAGTGCTGTTATAAACATTGGGGTACATGTGCCCCTATCAATCAGCACTCCTCTATCTTTTGGATAAATACCTACTAGTACTATTACTGGGTCATAGCGAGCCTGGCTCTTTTTACCTTTACAAGGGGATAGAAGGAATGGGGCAAAGGCCATTGCACTCCAAAACTCAGTTCCCCCTCTCACGTGAGGTATGCTGCCAACAAGAGGCTTCTTTGGATTTTTTTTCCTAAAGATAATTTTATTACAGTATTTCACAGTTCCGTGACAGAAAATCCACATCCAAGTGGTGCAAATACCAGGGAATTTGTCAGCACACCCAACTAAAACATCCCAAAGTAGGGCTGGTTGAAAGGTTGATTTGCTACCAAAGTTCTCTATCTTACTGGGACTCGATTGGATACATCTTTACTCTCTCAGCCCCATACCCGGCCATCATCAGTTTTGGCCTCAGGCTGTTTTCCCTCCTGATGATGGCAGCTGCCAAGGTAAGGTTCCTAAGAGGAGGGAAAAGGCTCCTCTTGTCCCAAACAGAACAAAGTCTGTGTTTCACTCTGAATAGATTAACGTATGTTTTGCGTCCGTCCTTGAACCACATCTCCTACTGGAGAAATCACCTCAGGCAACCAGGGTGCCCTCCTAGTCTATCCAAACCGCAGGTCATTACAGAAGGAACATGGATGGTTGGGCCCTCAGTGTCCCTCACAACATCTGATTAAGAAAAATATGCCAAAGAATAACAATATCAAAGGGTGGCTTAGGTGAGGTAGAGTGGGGGGTTTGACGGAGGATGAGTTTGGGGGTGCTAAAGCCCCCACCTTCTTCCCAGCCCCCAAATACTGCCTATTCTCCACAAGAAAGTGTTGGCTCCCGAAGGGGGGGGGGGATCAGAGAAACAGCCACTTATTCTTTGGAAAGGAGAAATGCTGTCTCTAGAAGGACCTCCTCTTGAAGTTAGATTTGAAGCTGTTTGTATCTTAAAGCACCGTTGCTAATGTGTTCAAGGTTGCCCCTGACTTTGCACTTGTTAATACTGCTACTGGGTCTTCCCTCTTAGGTGCTTGTTTGGGGTGCACCTGGTTTCGGAGAACAGATGCCAGTTAATGAATAGGAAGGGCCTGTGAGAGTCTGGTCCCACTTGCTACTATCTGGGAAGGAACCCTCTCCAGCTGTCACTGGGGAGTTACTTCAGACACTGGTAAGCTCAGGAGCAAAAGAAGCTAATAGGGTGCTATAAATTCATGAATTAACAAATGCTTGCTTATTATAAGGAAATGAATTTTTTTCTTTTGAAATACAGTTCTCCAAAAGGTGCTTGGTATTTATGTGAGGAGTCCTGAGTGCCCGAGTCAATGGTTGGAACACCATTTGGCCAAGATACAATCCGCCATGGGTGAACAATGTCCCTGGGCGCCCCGCCTCTCCATGGAACAGTGCCTTTTTACTCAGCACTCTGTTTCTTACAGAGTCCTCATCATCGACAGGAGGTAAAGTTCCCCAGAGTATTAATGACTTAAAAGGCCAAGAGTCTGTCGTGTGACTGAGTTGGTGCTGAGGCAGCGACCAGGGGAAGCCATTGGCTGGGATAAGAGAGCTTGGCAGAAGTGGGTTCCACTTCCCTGGGTCTCTGGAAAGGAGAGAAGCTGGAGTGTCTGACATTCCTCAGTTAGGAGGGGAAAGGGTTTAAATTCCATAGGAAAGCAGTTTGCAAAGATGAACCGGTCTTTACGTTATCTTTTTAATTTCAACACTTGGCATCTTTGTCATCTCTCTATCACTTGCCTCTTGGGGAGGTGCCCCACCGTGGGAACATAACCAGATGGCTCCCATTTGTGTCTCAGATCCTTGGGAGCTGAGACCAATGAAGGGCCTGTGTTCCACCCCACGGCTGTCTTGACAGCACCTGGGGCCCAACAAAGAGGAGTGCCATTTCTGCACTGGCTGTGACTGACAGCCAGCATTTGCTGAGTTCTTCCTGTAAGTGTCAGACCCTACCCTTAGCAATTCACATATGATGACTCATGCGACCTCACAATGACCCTGGGAGGTAGACACTTGTTACCAGGCGAGGTATTGTTACAGCTCAGAACACAACTGTCCTGCAGGGAACTAAAGACAGTGAGCCAAGCCAGAGCTGGTAGAGAGCCGAGACCACAGCATCTCAGAGTGCTCTGGAGCTCTGACAAGGTCTGGCTGACCCCATGACTGACATGTCCCCCTGCCACATCCCCATGTGGCTGTGTTATAATCTTCAGCTTATAAAAAGGGTGTTTGCCTGGGATATCACCAGCATCCCGCATGGCCAGCCCAGGGCTATGTGAGTGGATGTGTGCCTGTGAACATATGTGTTTCACCCTTTGTTCTTCTCCAGACGGAATGACTTTGTCTTGCTAGTGACAACAGCTAGCATTAGCTTCATGCCAGATAGTGTGCTAAGCACTTGAGCTATTTCTTGGAATTCTCACGGCAACTCTGTGGGGCAATGTTTATTGTCTTAGTTATACAGTGGAGGAAAGGAAGATTTAGAGAGTTAAGTGCTTGTGTAAACAGCAGCTGGAGACTCGGATTCTGACACGCCTTTTCAGAGGCCATACTCACTCTTGGACTGATCGCCTTCCTGATGTCCCTCACCTAGGTTGTAGACTGAGAAACAACTCTCGTGGAACCAGCACTAGCCAGTGGGGGACAGGGGGCGTCTCATGCGTGTAAACCATCCCCCTAAAGGTGGGCTTTTAGTGTCAGTCCACTTAACTGCTGCACAAGCCTGGATCCTCAAAGTCTCAGCCCTTCTCTGGCTCCTCAGCACCCATGTTCCTCTAGAGTTAGATGTGCAAGTGGCAAGATTGTTCTCAAAGGCATGTGCTACATATCTGGAGGGTGGTTGATGCTTGGCTCAGCCTTACAAATCTACAGCTGCCCAGATTTGGGCTGTCCCTGTGCTGAAGTCCTTTCTGGGTCAAATTTAAGGTCAGAAAAAGGACAGGGGGACATTATAAATATTTGGAAGGAAAGAAGAGAAGAGCGAAGAAAGGGTGGAAGGAACCTCCGACCAGCTGAAGTGCCACCTCAGAAAGGTGGCAAAATAAATGATAGCTCAGCATCAAACCCATGCCCATGTTTCGTACTTAAAACAAGAAAAGAGAAAAGATTAGCTCAGTCTCTGTGGACAGGTTTCTTTCCAGACCAGAGAGGTGGAGACAAGCTGTGGGAACTGATGGGCTCCAGCTGACATGGGGCCCCATCCTCATTCCAGCTCCCTGACTGGCCACAGGGCCCCTTTGTTCTCTGACATCTGTCTTTTCTTGTTGCTCTGATTCTGACTCTCCCCACTGTCCACCTTACTCCTCGGCTGTCCTCCCCATGTGTGTAAAATCCTCCACAGTTAAACATCACACGTACTTATTCCGTATAGTATTTTCATTTAAATTTGTGTCACATTTTGTTATATTGCTACACTTTGTGATGCTTATTTCAAGGGTGATATATAATTTTCCGCTGGTCAATGCACCAGTAGTTATTAACACGTTCCTCAAATTCTAGGTTTTTAGCAATAAGATCACTCCCTGCCAAAGAGATTTGTATTCCTAAAATTATGGCTCTGACTTGATTCTTTCCAAGGACAGTTCTCTGGGGCCATTAACTCCCTCCAGGTAGGGCCACTTCACAGACCATATTCTCCTATAGCTACTTCCCTCAGTGCAGGGTACACACCTCCGATGCCAGCCTCTTTCCACCTTGTGGAAGCATTCTCTCAGGGGATTTGTTGCCCTTTCCAGCTTGGGACCTTGATCTCAGCCACACTGACAGTGTTAGTAACTTTATATTTCAAGAAATTGGGACTGGGTCTCGCTCCCTAAAATCTTCCAGGGTCCTCATGCAATTGTTATCCACAACCCAACAGATTTTAAGACTGCATCAATAATTCCTCTCATACAAACACAGAAACGGTTAGGCTTCATCCTGACACACATCTTGCCATGTTTTCTTGGGAATCACTTGGAACATATTTACAGATTTTGCTTCATTTTCCTATTACCTCTTTCTAAACTGTCTGTACACTTAGTAGCTGTAAACAATGATAACACTCTTGCTACGAATGGGATTGTTTTTATTTGCAGGAAGTGTAATATGCCATCTCAAGCTTGCTGTGAGGGTCTTTGACTACCAGCTAGGGTAAACTTGCTGTCCTGTGTTTGACATTTCTTTTTCATTTTGAGTAAATTTTCTGTTCATACCTGGATCACGAGGCTTCTGAGTCACGAGCCACAAAACCAACTCTGGCTAGTTTAGCAGAAAAGAAACTTATTAACACCTTCAAAATCTCTAAGGGGCCAGAGCCCCAGGCTGAGGGTTTTATAGACAGTAGTGATGCCCAAAGCCCTGCTTGCGGGCAGGCTCCTTGAACTTGCCACTGGGCAAGGACCCACAAGTGCCCAGTCACGCTGCCTCGGAAACTCCTGTCCTGCTGTCTTTGGTGACAACATTTCCTGCATGGGCTCTCCTTCATATCGCCACTTCCGATTCACAGCTGTGCCACCTGCATTTCATTCCTGACTGGGGCTCTAACGCCAGGGAGGCTAGGGAAAGGCATCCTACTTCTCTCTAAAGGCAACCCAGTTCTGTCTAATTCTGCCTCAAGAGGTGCTGCACTCTGGGACACCTGGGTGGCTCAGTTGGTTAAGCGTCCGACTTTGGCTCAGGTCATGATCTCATGGTTTGTGAGTTTGAGCCCCACATTGGGCTCTCTGCTGTCAGTGCAGAGCCTAGGGTCTGCTTTGGATTCTGTGTCTCCCTCTCTCTCTGCCTCTCCCCTGCTCTCTCTCTCTCTCTCTCTCTCTCTCTCTCTCTCAAAAATAAACATAAAAAAAAGAGGGGGTGCTTGGGTGGCTCAGTCAGTTAAGCTGCCGACTTTGGCTCGGGTCATGATCTCATGGTTCGTGATTTCAAGCCCCGCATCGGGCTCTGTGCTGACAGCTCAGAGCTTGGAGCCTGCTTTGGATTCTGTGTCTCCCTTACTCTCTGCCTCTTCCCTGCTCACACTCTGTCTCTCTGTCACTCTGTCTCTCTGTCTCTCTCAGTGTCTCCCCTGCTCACACTCTGTTGCTCTCTTTCTCTCTAAAAAATAAATAAACAAAAAAAAAAAATACAAAAAAAAGAGGTTGTAGATTCTGTAAACATAGGAACATGGTTAAAAAACTAGGTGGCTGTATTAGTTTCCTTTTGCTGCTGCAACAAGTTGCTATAGGCTTATGGCTGAAAGCAATTCAATTTTATTATCTTACAGTTCTGTGCATTAGAAGTCAGACACAAGTCTCAGTGGCTGAAATCTAGGTGTTTGTGGGGGGGTGCATTCCTTTCTGAAGGCTCTAGGGGAGAATCTGTTTCCTTCTCTTTCCCTGCCTGCATTCCTTGGCTTGTGGCTCTCTTCTTTCGTCTTCAAAACCAGCAGTAATGGATACAAGTCCTTCTCAAACACAGCACTCTGAATGTCTACATCTCTCTTCTACTTTTAAGGACTCATGTGATAATATTGTGCCTGCCTATATAATCCAGGACAATCTCCTTATTTTAAGGTCAGTTATTTAGCAAACTTTATTCCTCTGTCATGTAATGTAACATATTCCTAGGTTCTGGGATTAGGATATGGATATCTTTGGAGGGTCATTATTCTGCCTATCACAGTTGTTAAAAAAAAAAAAAAAAGGCAAATATCTACCACAACATCCGTAGCCTATTTATTTATTGAAGTCATCATGATTTTGTTATACATTGAAATACTTTCTCTAGATTTGTAACCTTTATCAGTCATAGAGAATCAAACTATTTTCTCCAGTCTGCTGTTTGGTTTTGGTATGGAATTGAAAAATGTTTAAATATTAAGATCCATCCTTTTTTTTTTTTCTTTGTGACTTTATTACTTCAACACTGATGACGTTCATCTTTCATAGATCCAATAACCTGGTTATTTCCTGCTTTTTCTTTAGTGCTTACACTTTCATAAATTCTTCTGAAGTTTATTTTGCTGTCTTTTATAAGGAGTACCTCTAACTTAGTTGTTTTTCCCAATTTCTAGCCAGTTATCACAATACTATGAGTAAACAGACTTCACTTCTCCTCTTTGCAACGTTAGAACTGTAATGTTTGATTTTTTGACATCTAATATTTATTTTTTTTTAATTTTTTAAAAAGTTTATTTATTTTGAGAGACAGAGAGAGTAGAGGAGGGGCAGAGAGAGAGAAGGAGAGAGAGAATCCCAGGCAGGGGATGGGGATCAAACTCATGAACTGTGAGATTATGACCTGAGCCAAAACCAAGAGCCAGACGCTTAACCAACTGAGCCACCCAGGCAACCCCGAGCCTCTAACATTTATTAAACACCAAGTACAGTTAACATTATCTAACTTTTGTCTCATTGCAGAAACACAAGGTGAACCAAGGCCCCATGTGTTTAGTTCAGTGCCTAAACTTAACATATAGCAAACACTCAGTAAGCATTTGTTGAAGGAAGGAAGGGGTATTAATAATAAATTTAAATTTCAGTCAGTTCTTATTGATTTCACAAATCCACCCTATGATCCTCTTTTCTGTATTTGGGGGCCTATTTCTAGTTTCTTAACTATAGATGTTTTTCCACCAGCACCACACATTCTATTGTCATTTTCTAATCCCAAGGGTTTAATACTGTTGTTTTCTTGCCATTTTATTTTGTTGACATAGTATTTAATCAGGTTTGAATATCCATGTTCAGATTTGGAGCTAAGGAGGAATGAGAGAGGTGGTAGGCACGTGACTGGTGGGGTTTGGACAAAGCTTTCAATTCTGAAGACTGTGATGGTCACAACTGCAAAAGAATCTAATAAAAAAGTCCCCTTACGGGGCGCCTGGGTGGCGCAGTCGGTTAAGCGTCCGACTTCAGCCAGGTCACGATCTCGCGGTCCGTGAGTTCGAGCCCCGCGTCAGGCTCTGGGCTGACGGCTCAGAGCCTGGAGCCTGTTTCCGATTCTGTGTCTCCCTCTCTCTCTGCCCCTCCCCCGTTCATGCTCTGTCTCTCTCTGTCCCAAAAATAAATAAACATTGAAAAAAAAAAAAAAAAGTCCCCTGAGTGACACACCTGTTGATAACTTCATTCACTAGTATAGAATTTTTCTCTCACAATTGAGCTTTGCACAATCATGTGCAATTTGAGAGGCAGTGGGAGAATAAGCAGCCATTTAAAATGTAAGCACTTTTGGGGCACCTTGGTGGCTCGGTCGGTTAAGCATATGAGCTCAGGTGGTAATCTCATGATTTGTGAGTTTGAGCCGTGCCTTGGGTGCAGAGCCTGCTTCGGATCCTCTGTCTCCCTCTCTTTCTGCCCTTCCGCTGCTCGTGTTCTCTCTCGCTCTCAAAATAAATAAACTTTAATTAATTAATTAATTTAAAAAATGTAAGCACTTTTTTCTTCCTTCCCAGAAGGGTGTCTATTTTGAAGTGAAATTGTTTCTAGTGCCCTTTTTTGTTCCTGTAGATCCCAGCACAGTTAGAATGTTTTTAGCAATCCATGACAATGTCTCATTTGAAAAATTCCAACTCAGTACTTGCATTGTTTTACCTACCTAGTTGTGAGTCAACAAGCATTCATGTATTCCATGTACCACTGGTATTCATTTTTCATGAAAGTGAAGGAAGGGAGAATCTGAACAATCAAACGTGTGCCTCTGCTAGGTCAGCACAGATGTGGAACCTCAGACTGGTTAGTCCTTCATTTTGTATTTAATTAATAGCATCTAGCCCACAGATTGATAATCCACAGGATGATGAAAACTAGGGAGGACAACCTGTGGCCTGCTCAGCTTATTTGCAACTTCTATTCACAAATATATATGGGGCGCCAGGGTAGCTCGGTTGGTTAAGCGTTCGACTTCTGCTCAGGTCATGATCTCACAATTCACGGGTTCAAGTCCTGCATTGGGCTCTGCGCTGACAACTCAGAGCCTGGAGCCTGCTTTGGATTCTGTGTCTCCCTGTCACTCTGCCCCTCCCCTGCTCTCTCTCTCTCAGGAAATAAATAAAACATTAAAAAAAAATTTTTTTTTTTTTTAAATGAATGCTTTAGGGCACCTGGGTGGCTCAGTCGATTAAGCGTCTGACTTCTGCTCAGGTCTTGATCTTACAGTTAGTGGGTTCAAGCCCCGTGTCAGGCTCTGTGCTGACAGCTCAGATCCTGAAGCCTGCTTCGGATTCTGTGTCTCCCTCTCTCTCTGCTTCTCCCCCACTCATGCTCTGTCTGTCTCCCTTTCTCAAAAATAAGTAAACATTTAAAAAATACATTAATTATACTTTGGTCCCAGGTATAAATAAAATAGCTCTCTTAGAAAATGTAATAAGAATAATTTTATGTTTTAATTTTTGCATTTATCTTAATTTGCATTTTTGATAAAATATATTCAAATTTTGTATGCTTTCAATACATTTATATTTTACGTTCAACTACTTAGATCATTACTATCAATAAATTATATGAAAAGCTTGATGGTAACATCAAAATTAGTAATTTTTCTTTTTTTTTTAATGTGTATTTATTTTTTAGAGACAAAGTACAAGCAGGGGAGGAGCAGAGAGAGCAGAGAGAGACACGTACACAGAATCTGAAGCAGGCTCTAGGCTCTGAACTGTCAGCACAGACAGAGCCCGACACAGGGCTTGAACCCATGAACCATGAGATCATGACCTGAGCCGAAGTCAGATGCTTAACCAACTGAGCCACCCAGGTGCCCCAAAATTAGTAATTTTTCTAAAAAAAAAGATGAGAAAAATATATTTTATGGAAAAAATATATACCTTATCAATTACATATGTTTCAACGTTATTACTCATCTCAACATAGCCAGTCCATTAAAACACTATCCAGATATGTAGAATAACACTAACATTGAGTTATCTTGGATATTGTGGCATGCTTTTGATGGTATAGAATCCTAAGGCTTTGTGCATATTTAAAAAATGTTGTCCTTGTGGAGGTATATTTATCAAGGGAGTAGGATAAAGCATATTTTATCTATCAATATCTTAGACTGATTTATAACTTGAAAAAATCATTTCAATGATTTTTGGGCCTTCATTTGCACTCTTGCCCCAAGCCCTGAAGGAGTTTGGGGCAGAACTGTTTGGGTCTGTTGAGATAAGTATATGTTGCCTTCTCCTTTAAATTGTGGGAAAATGAGGGACACCTGGGTGGCTCAGTCGATTAAGTGTCTGACATTGGTCAGGTCATATCTCTCCCTTTCCAAGTTCAAGCCCCGTGTCAGGCTGTGTGCTGATGGTTCAGAGCCTGGAGCCTGCTTCAGATTCTGTCTCCCTCTCTCTCTGCCCCTCCCCCACTCATACTCTGTCTCTGTCTCTCTCTTGCTTAAAAATAAATAAACATTAAAATAAATAAATAAATTGTGGGAAAATGAATTGCATCTCCAATAATATTATTGAACAAAATTTGTGTTCCTAAGATGAACTCAAATTAGTCATGATGTATGATTTTGTTTGCTTTTATATTACTACATATGGTGTACTAAATTTGATTTAGGATTTTTGCAGTCACATGGGAGTGAGACTGGCATAATTTTCCTGTCTTTATATGTTTGTGGTATGACGGTCTGATAGCTTTATAAATGGGTCAGAAAGTATTTTACCCATTGTGCTTTATGTTGTTTCAAACTTTAACATTAGGTCTATATAAGTTTAGAATTTTTATATATTCTTGATGAGTTGAAGTTTTTAAATAATATCTATTTACCTTCTGTCTAGTAATGATTTTGCCTTAAACTTTATTTTGTCTGATATTAGTTTTGTTCATTTGGCTAGTATAGAAATTTCATTTTGCTAATATTTGCCTACTGCATATTTTTTAATTATTGTTTTCCCCTGGTCTATTATTTTATGTTTTAGGTGTATCTCTTATATATACCATATACCTGGATTCTTAAAATTTTAAACTGGTGAACTCCGTGTTATTTTAAAAATTAATCTCTACACCCCACATGGGGCTTGAACTCATGACCCCAAGATCAGAAGTCACATGCCCTACTGAGCCAGCCAGGCACCCCTGGTAAACTCTGTTTTTTTGTTTGTTTGTTTTAATTGGAGAGTTTAAACTCTTTGTTGTAACTACTCATGTATTGGATTTATTTCTACCATCATAATATGTGTCTTTGAAAAACAAGATCTCTCTAAGTGGCTGTATTAGTCTACTCAGGCTGCTATAACAAAATACCACAGACTCAGTGGCTTAAACAATAGCAGTTAGTTTTCTCACAGCACTGGAGGCTAGAAGTCTCAGATCAAGATGCTCTCAGTGAGAATTCGCTTCCTGGCGTGTAGACAGCCACCATCTTGCTGTGTGCTCACATGACTTTTTTTGTGCACACAGAGAGGTGTGGGGAGCTTTCTGGTGTCTCTTCCTGTAAGGACACTAATCCCATTGGATCCATCCTACCCTTAATTACTTGCTTAGAGGGCTCATCTCCAAATATAGCCATACTGAAGGGTAGGGCATAAACATGTAAATGAGGGCTGGGGTGGTACATTAAGTACATACCAGTGGCATTCTAGATTACCTCTCTATATTCCAGAGTTCTACTTCTCTCTTTGGGTATATGCTCTATTCTGGAAGATCTTACGTTCTAGTGGGGAGACATAGACAATTAACACAATATTAAATAGAATATATAGTTATATTAAATCCTGATACAGAGGCACCTGGTGGCTCAGTTGGTTAAGCATCCAACTTCAGCTCAGGTCATGATCTCACAGTTCGTGGGTTTGAGTCCCACATCGGGCTCTGTGCTGACAGCTCAGAGCCTGGAGCCTGCTTTGGATTCTGTGTCTCCCTCTTTCTCTGCCCCTCCCCTGCCTGTGCTCTCTGTCTCTCTCTCTCTCTCAAAAATAAATAAACATTAAGAACAAAAATTTTTTAAAAAGTCCTGATATATGCTGAAGAAACATTCGAGAGTTGTATGTATTTGAGAGGGGGTTGCCACTTAGGGGGTCCTGGAAATGGGGTCCCTCCGAAGAAGACGTTTGAGTAAATTTCAAAGAAGTTAAGGAAATGAGCAATGAAGATAAGTAGGGAATTGTTCCAGGAGGAGGGAACATCCAGGGCAGAGGTTTTGGGGATGAAATACTCCTGATGTGTTTGAGCAACAAAGTAAGGCCAGAGTGGCTGGAAAGAAGTGAGCAAGGGGAAGGGAAGGAGGAGGAGGTAGACAGGTAAGAGAGGCTAGGCCACAGGCAAGATAAAATTAGTACAATCCACCCACTTTGCAATCCAAACCATGTTTTTATTTCAATACGCCATGGTAAGAACTTGGACTTATATGCTGAAGAAGAGAGGGGATCATGAAGGATTTTGAACAGAGAAGTGGTTTGGTTTTGTAACACAGCTTAATTCTAGTTGCTGTAAGGAATATCAACTGGGAGGAGGTGAGGCTGAGCAGTGAGGTACATACATAGACCCTGGAGAGCACTGCCATTCTAGTGAGGAGGATCAAAGCAGGCTTTGGGCTTTTTCTCTTAACCTAGAAGTTACTTCAGTGTATTGGAAAGCTGAGAGAGTCATCAACACAGAGAGAGGCTGCTTGACTGCCTTGCTGCAGAAATGAAAGGGGTGGGTCTTGGAAGGTTGAAGTCTCTGATGGGTCCAGTAAATTTAGCCTCCTCCCAACCATGTTCCAAACCAATGGGAAAATAAGAGGTATGTGGAGAAAGGCCAAAATATCAGGTATGTTACAGGGTCAAGGGTAGGTTAGAATAAGTGGCTTTATGTTAGGGCACATGGGCTTTGTAACGGAATCTGAGCATTAGACAGATGTACCTACCGGTTACAGAAAGTGCTGGACTTTCTCAGGCCTCATCCTGTGAGGGCAAGGCATTGTTGTGTTTTGTTTTGTTTTAAAATGTTTATTTTTTTTTCCAACGTTTTTTTTTTTTTTTTTTTAATTTTATTTTTGGGACAGAGAGAGACAGAGCATGAACGGGGGAGGGGCAGAGAGAGAGGGAGACACAGAATCAGAAACAGGCTCCAGGCTCCGAGCCATCAGCCCAGAGCCTGACGCGGGGCTCGAACTCACGGACCGCGAGATCGTGACCTAGCTGAAGTCAGACGCTTAACCGACTGCGCCACCCAGGCGCCCCAAAATGTTTATTTATTTTTGAGAGACAGAGTATGAGCTGGGGAGAGGCAGAGAGAGAAGGAGACACAGAATCTGAAGCAGGCTCTAGGCTCCGAGCTGTCAGCACAGAGCCCTATGCGGGGCTGAAACTCACAAGCAGTGATATCATGACCTGAGCCGAAGTCAAACGCTTAACCACCTCCAAGCTCCACACAAGCAGACTGGGTTTCTAAGAACAAAATGGGTAGGGAGGGGCTGAGCTGAGCTTGAATTCAGACAGAGATCAAAAACCATACTAATTTAGCTCCAAGAAGAGGCGGGGCAGAGGGAGGGTACATTTCCTCTTAATATTGCCCAACTTTTCATTCTGTTGACCTCTCAGTTTTAATGACTGATGTACTGTGTAATTTAAGTTCTTCAGAATAGGCACTGTGATGTAAATATGTTCTTTAATCTACACTCTGTGAGTATTCAATTTTCCTAATTCAGGAATACACTCCATGGGTCATTTTGCTACTAAAAATGCTTCAGCTCTCTTAATCTCTGATTAGCAACAGAGGCTCTGTTAATTAGACAAATGGATGTCATCAATCAAATGAGAGGTATACAAGATGTGGGTTGGAAATTACAGACAATTCCACTATTACCTAAACAGGTTTTAAAATTTTAGTGATAGTGGATCATAACTCATTGTACAACCCAAATAAAAATTTCATGAGTTCATACTGAAACAAATAAATAAAGTTCTCCATTTAATGGAAATTAAACAATAAAGATAAATGATTGAATTAGAAACTCATCAATGTTACCCAAAATAGTGGGTGAGTTTCATGACAAACTGTATTTTTACATAGTCTCAAAGGTCTTTCCTGGACATTGTTTATTCATCCCGTGAGAGGAAAGTGGTGACTTCATAGTGAAGAATCTTGGAGTGCCCCATTGTAACCAAGCCATCAAAACTAATATCACCCAATATTGGGGAAAACCAATATCATGTGCTTCCTGATATGATGCATAGCATCATTTCTGTAGCACCAAAAATATATAATCTTAATTTAATCACAAGGAGATCATCAGACAAAGCCAAAATGAGGAATATTCTACAAATGAACTGGTCTTTACTCTTCAGAAATGTCAAGGTTGACAAAGGCAAAACAATAACTGAGAAACTGTTCCAGGCAGAGAGATTTCATGACCACATGCAATCTGTGATCCTGGAATGGGTCCTGGACCAAGACAAAAAAATAGGTATAAAAAACATTACCAGGGGGCACCTGGGTGGCTCAGTCAGTTAAACATCTTGTGGTTTGTGGGTTTTAGCCCCGAATTGGGCTCTGTGCTGATGGCATGGAGCCTACTTAGGATTCTGTCTCTCCTCTCTGCCCCTCACCTACTTGTGCTCTATCTCAAGATAAATAAATGAACTTAAAAAAAAAAAAAAAAAAAGAACATTACTGACACGATGACATAATTTGAATATAGACTATGGATTAGCTAATAGGCAGGTGTAAATGTTAAATTTCCTGATTTTGATATTAGTACTGTTCTTGTGTAGGAGAATGTCCTTGTTCTTAGGGAGAAAAAAAAAACCACTCTTGAAATCCTTGGTGGACAATTATTGTGCCTGAATCGACTATATCTTGTCACCATAATATTGTCATATTTGCATCTGGTTAACCTTCCATGCAGAGAACAGAGATGGGACTTCATAGATCCCAGAACAGGTTGTAGGACTGTGTCATGCCTGCTTGGTAATCAACATTTCCATGAGTGGAAGAATTCTATCTAAGACTCACTTTCCTTATAACCTGGTAGTGAGGTTACAGTGGAGGCCACAATTATTGGTGAAAGGAGTCAGTTAGGAATAACAGCATCGCTTTATATGGGTTTTCCACAGCTGTTGAGTCTGTGATCCACCAGGGGGTGCAGCTATCTGGGGAGAGGTCAGCAAGTCTTCCGGGAGGCTCCTGCTCCTGTCCTTGTGGACTAAGCCAGTTTCTTTGGGTGTCCTCGAGACCACAGGTGGGCAGGGGGGTGGATTTAGCAAAACTAAGGGCACTGATGCTACAGGACCCTCACTATTCAGCTCCCTTCCATGGCCCTATATCTAATTTTGTAGTCATCATTTTATGTTCCTTTTTCCTTAAACTGCTCCCTCCCTACAAATTGTATAAGATTCAGGTCCCCCTAAACCTGCTGGGTAGTTTAGGTGTTGTCTTCAGAAGGCTCTGAGATGGATCAGAACTGCACACAAAGCCCCAAGGTTACTCTACACAGAGCTGGAAATTCACATCTGTCCTGTTTCCAGCCCGCATTTAAGTCAGTCACATTGTCTATCACCAGAGGTTCTTTGATGAGGGCAAATGCTGACAGTAAGATATGCCATACATAAAATGCAAACATTATGAAGAGGCCCCAGATGTGAATATAAATTCTTTGTCTGTTACAAATTGTCAGGGAGAAATGAAAGTTTAAAGAATAGACCTAGGGATATGGTAAAGTCCAAAGACAGTAAAGTCCAAAGGAATTAAAATTCGAAATCAGATAACCCTCCCCTTGAGTCAAAGTCCAAATAAACGGAAGTCTAAAATTGAAAACAATACATCTCTGCACCCCACTCCCAATTCCTAACAGCTCCCTGACAGATGGAGGTGTCTCCAGGCCTGGGTGAGTTGAGGCCCTTGTGGAAACTCTAACTTGGGCCGTCTCTACCAGGAACGGAGGCAGTTCCACAGGGCACAGCCTTGGTTTCCAAATTGAGGAAATTAGTGACTCTCCAATCCTGGATCCATTTTCCCAGGAAAAATAAATAAATACATAAGTTCTTAGTGTTGACGGAGATCACAGCTGAGACAGTGGTATCTAAGGAAAGGAAGATAGAAGAAAATACTCCCTGCCTCTGTAGTGGACCCCAAGTTCTAAAACAACATTCTGAAGGATCAGAGGTCCTGTGGAGCTGCAGAAGAACAGATGAAAGGTTGGAAATATAGTTAGGTGTTGCCTTTATTCAACAATTTACTGTGACCCATGGTAACATACACTGTGTCAGGGTCTGGGGTGCAGTTGTGAACGAGGTGGGACTGTGCATCCCCACATGCACGTGGTCAGATTTCGCTTCTGGCTTGGAGGAAGAACAGCTTTGCCAGAACAGGATATCATTGAACTCATCTCTCCCCCTGCCCCTGTAACCAGGAATGATAGTGCATCCTAATTTTATACCAGAATAATCCACAAAGAGAGCACCTATCTAGGAGGAAAAAGGGAGAGAGTCACTGGATGAGAACATACAAATAAAGAAGAAAAGCAATTAAATATTTGTGTCTTCTGACCTTCCAAACACTAAGCTGTGGCAGCCTGAGGGGGCTTCTCCAAGATGAGGTGTGCCTCTGTCCATCCTGACACCGATTTTCAGGATAGGGGTTCTTTATTACAGATCTTATTAAAGAGATTGCCTGCTGTACTCTTAATTTACTATTGTAAAAAAATGACCTTTTTCCGGACGCCTGGGTGGTTCAGTTGGTTAAGCGTCTGACTTTGGCTCAGGTCATGATCTCACAGTTCATGAGTTCAAGCCCTGCATCAGGCTCTGTGCTGACAGCTCAGAGCCTGGAGCCCACTTTGGATTCTGTGTCTCCCCCTCTCTCTCTGCCCCTCCCCCTCTCACACCCTGCCTGTCTCTCTCTTTCAAAAATAAGTAAACATTAGGGGCGCCTGGGTGGCTCAGTCGGTTGGACGTCTGACTTCAGCTCAGGTCATGATCTCACGGTCCGTGAGTTCGAGCCCCGCGTCGGGCTCTGTGCTGACAGCCTGTTTCAGATTCTGTGTCTTCCTCTCTCTCTGACCTTCCCCCATTCATGCTCTGTCTCTCTCTGTCTCAAAAATGAATAAACATTTAAATTTTTTTTTTTTAAAAAGTAAACATTATTATTTTTTTTTAAATGTCCTTTTTCTATCATCTTCCTGCTGCTTCTCAGGGCACAAGTCATTTCTCTTAGCTCTTTGCCAGCTGTATTGCTTTGAAACGCCTACCATGTTACTGGCACTGCTCAGTGAAAATACTCCTAACGCATGTGTCTCACTTGAACATTTATCCTCTGCTACACTGCTGCTCCATCTTGACTTTCTGCTCACTGATCTTGACTGCGAAACGGAGTTATAAACAAATGCAGCTGGTTACATGTTAAATCCTTTCTCTTCACCTTTTTCTGGGCCTTGGAGATACACATTGTTAGGTAACTCATCAACCAGGTCTTTAACAGGAAGGAAGTTGCAACAATTATCTGAAGGAAAATTGGATGTTAGATGCTGGAGCATACACAGAACACAGAGAACATAAACAATTCTTAATTTACCCTTAAGACATCTGTTAGTTCATATCAGGCTTTCCATTTCCCTCCGTCCCATCCCCCCTCCTAACTGCTCTCTCAGTGTTTGTATTCCCTGTCGTCCCTGTGGGTCTTCTTCACTGGGGTAGAATGCCCTGCTCCCATCCTTATTATAGTCAGGAGCTTGGGCAAGGTGGCTTTTTGCACCAGAACACTGTTGGCCACGTTGGTCAAAATGAACCAGCGCCCACTTCTATGTGTATCTACAGGAGGTTTGCAATGAGGAGGACACAGAATGACCTCATTTCTTGGCCAGGAGGAAAGGAAAGTAATATGGGTAATCTCTGTAGCAGCACCAAGGGATAAATCTCCACGTCTTTCCAGTTCTCTTAGGAATCTTTATCTGTACAAAGGTAGTATGATAGAACCAATTAAATATGGAAAGTACTCAGACATGTGGGCAGGTAATTAAAACCAGCCACTGATTCAGGCATTCTGCCGATTTCTTCAATTTCCTTTCTATTTTAGGATTCTCACCTTTCCTCACCTGCGATTGTCAAAACAGAGTGAGTTAGCTGGGTGCACTGCTCACATCTAAATCAAGGACTGTTCTTGTATTTGTAATTCATCAGCATACTTTCACATTTCTATTTTTACAAGGTCCCATGGTAACATCCCTAAAATAGGCTGTGTCCACAAAACAGTAAAACTGATGGGAAGTGAACATTTAGGTCACCCCATTAATTGGCCATTGTGACACCATTAATGATTCCCCCCCGACTTAACAGTTTCAGGCCAATTTAAGTGTTAAAACAACCTGTATCCCCAGAAAACCTCAACTGGAAATTGTTTTCCAGGATAATAAAGCCACCAAAAGAACCAGATGTGATATATATATAGATAGATAGATAGATAGATAGATAGTCACTACCATGCCTCTAGCTGAGGTATAATCAGCTAGAAAGATATAACAAAAAGAGACCCCATTCACAAAACAAAACACATCAAGTACTAAGGAGTGCTTTTAATGTGAAATACAGGTGACCTACAAGAAGAAACCTAACCAACCAATGAAATTAAGCAAACAAAAATGGTGGCAAGCTGCAGGAAGTGCTGACTAAATGGAAATGAGAAGCATGTTCCTTTTGGAAGCAAAAATATTAACAACAAAAAACAAAAAACGAAACACCAATTTATATTCAAACTAGTTCATAAATTTGACAAATTTCCAACAAAAACCATGGAATATTTTTGAAAGATAAAATTATTTACCTGAGGAAGCTGATGAATAAACCTCCAATTAAGAGGTGGCATCAGGGGCGCCTGGGTGGCGCAGTCGGTTAAGCGTCCGACTTCAGCCAGGTCACGATCTCGCGGTCCGTGAGTTCGAGCCCCGCGTCAGGCTCTGGGCTGATGGCTCGGAGCCTGGAGCCTGTTTCCGATTCTGTGTCTCCCTCTCTCTCTGCCCCTCCGCCGTTCATGCTCTGTCTCTCTCTGTCCCAAAAATAAATAAAAACGTTGAAAAAAAAAATTAAAAAAAAAAAAAAAAAGAGGTGGCATCAAAGAAATGACCATAATAATCATAATATAACCATATAATCATAATCAATAATAATGGAGCACTGCCATTTGTGAAAAGATATTCTCAAACTTTCATAGAGAGTGTGATACTGATGTAAATCAGTGGACATAGAATCTATTATAGAAATGGACACTATTATGCATAATAGAACCAAAATATTATAGAACCAAAAATATTATAAAGAAGGCCACATGATCAATGGGAAAAGGAAAGATTATTCAATAAAGGTTTGTAAGGAATATGAGTAGCCTTAAAATTATCTATTCAAATCTTCCAACATTGCACACAGCAATTAGTTCTAAATAAAGAAAAAGGTTTTTAAATAAAAATATATCAAATTAGAAGAAAATAGAAGTGAATTTTTATTAGACCTCTGATGGAAGATGAGCAATGTCAAGGCATATAAAATAAATATGAATAGGGGCACCTGGGTGGCTCAGTTGGTTGAGGACCCGACTCTTGATTTTGGTTCAGGTCATGATCCCAGGGTCATGAGATTGAGCCTTGTGTCAGGCTGTGCACTGAGCATGGAGCCTGCTTCAGGCTCTCTCTCTCTCCCTCTCCCCCTTCCCTGCTCACCTGTGCTCACTCTCTCTCTCAAATAAATAAAATTTTAAAAATTAAAAAAAAGATATGAATAAAAACCTAATACTCTAAATGCAATAAAATAAAACAAAATGCAGATGACAGAGGAAAACTATTTCCAATGAAAAGGACACATAAGGTGGTTCACACTTGCTAATGACTAAAATATACTTAAAAACCTGTAAATAAAGAAAATTCTCTAAAATCTCCATATGGGCAAAAGACTTGAAAATGAAATTTTAGGGAGGAATTGAACTTGTCAACACATAAGTAGAAAAATGTTCATCTTCATTAGTTGCAAAAGAAATAGAAAGACAAGTTATAAAGAGATTCAAATTTAGCCTATTAGCAAAGATTCTTAAAATGTTAATCAATGCTAGTGATACCTTAATGAACCTGGAGTTCTCATAAATTTCTATGGGCAGCAATCCCTTTGGAAAACATTTAGATAGTACATATCACACGTCTGAAAATGTTTATACTGTTTGAAGCAGAATTTCATTTTTGAGGATCTAACGCACAGATAGAAGACTTTTTATATAAACAGGTGTATTGCATCATCATTTACGAAAGGATACAATAAAAAAATCTTGAAGTGTTGGTTAAGTGGCTCTTGATTTCTGGTCAGGTCATGATCTCTCCGTTTGTGGGTTTGAGCCCCACTTTGGGCTCTGTACTGATAACACAGAGCCTGCTTGGGATCTACTCTCTTTCCCTCTCTCTCTGCCCCTCCACTGCTTGCAATCTCTCTCTCTCAAAATAAATAAATAAACTTAAAAAAAAAAGACAATCATCTCTTTTAAAAAATGTCAGAGTGTTCACCTCCAGGGAAATGGTTAAGTAAACCTTGGTATATTCAGATAAGGGATACATATACTTTGTGATTACAAAATTTATGCATAGAAAAATAATAGTTACGGGGCATCTGGCTGGCTCAGTTGGAAGAGCATGTGATTCTTGATCTCGGGGTTGTGACTTCAAGCCCCATGTTGGGTATAGAGATTACTTAAAAATAAAGTCTTTAAAAAAATTTAAAAAAATAGTTGTATCAGGATTGAATGGTGAGACTATCAGTGGATTTTGGTTTTATTTGGTAACTTTTAGATAATGCTTTCTAAATTACATGGATGGTTTTTCTTTTTGCAGAAAAAATAAGATATACAAATAAACAAAAAGAAAAACATATGTGAAGTCTTATCACCCAGAGGCAATCACTGTTAACATTTTAGTTCATGTCTTCCCAAACTTAAACAACTTACTTTATATTTTGAATAGGTGGCACATTAATATGGTTTAAAAACCAGAAAGTATAAAAAGGTATACAGTGAAGTTTCCTTCTTGTGCTTATTCCTTCCAACCCCAGGGTCAGTTTCCTACTCCTGTTCTTAGATTTTTAAATCCATTACACATACACGCAAATACAAATATAGATTTTTCCCTTTTAACCCAAAGAGTAACATACCATACTCGCTGTTCTGAAATTGTTTTTTTTTTAATTTAATATTGTATCAGGGAGCACTTTCGATATCAATATTATAGAACTTACTCATTTTTGTATAGGTACATAGCACTCCATTGTGTGGACATACTGGAGTTTATTAAACTAGTCCACTGTTAATGTCCATACTCTTTTTGTAGGTAAACGTTTTTTTCTTTTTTTTAGTTTTCTACAGTTTCATAATTACCTTTCATAAATTTACATTTTAAGAAAAAGGAAACTTTGGAGTCATAGGAATCTAAAAAGATAAGCCCAAACCCTGCAGAAACCTGCTACCATGAAGGCAACTCAATGTTCAGTGACATGGTATTATGACAATGTTCTGTGGAATAATCTGTCAGCATTTTCCGAAATAGGATTTGCAATGCCTAGAGCACCAGCCAGCCAGGCTTCCTGGTGGAGATGTCATTGAGGACAGGGCTGCACTGGGTGACATGTTTTTAAATAGCTCAAAGGCCAAAGCACAATGCAGGGTGTCAGGCATCATTCTGACATTTCAGCTGGATATAAATTTAGACCTGAATCTTTATTAAAATGAAATGTGTACACAGTGATGCTGCCCTTAGAGGAAACCTAGGGTAAATGCCATGTGTAATTAAGAAGGTACTTTGTTACCATGTGTCCAAGCTATCTATTGCTGTGTAACAAGCCATCCCCAAACATAGCAGCTCAACAACAGCTTGTTACTTGTCACAATTCTGTGGGTTGACCTCTACTCCATTGGGAGGAACTTCTGCTCCATGTTGTCTGGCTGAGGTCACTCATGCTCTTTTACTCCATTGACAGCTTGGTTGGAGCTGGAAAGTCCAAATGGCTCCCATGGTTTCCCTGCATTTGGCCTTTCAAGGGCTCTAAATGAAGCATTCCAAGAGGACAAGACCCCATGTGCAAGTACTTATTAAGCCTCTGGTTGTGTCACACTTGTTAACGTCCCATCGGCCAAAGCCAGTCACATGGCCAAGGCCAGAGTCAAGGGCTTGAATACACAAGGGTGCAAATACCAGGAAATATTTCACTGGGGGCACCAAAGTAACAGACTGCCATACCATGTTTTTCTCTAATATTTTGTTTGAAAGGATGGGCTTATTTTCTTTCCCCTCTCTAATAAAGTTGCAAGTAGGAAGCAAGTAGGAAATAGTACCAGAGATCACACAAGTCAAGTTTCTCTGACTTTAAAAACCATTTGTCAAAAATCTTAGCATGCAGCCAAGTAATGTTGATTACAAAGTAAAATGTGTAAACTGCAGCATAATTTTAGAAAGTGTCAGTTTATCCAGTTAATGGGAGACAAGCTTTACTATATAGATGGGTTCTTTTGTCTCTCCTTGCCCAAGGTTCTTAGGAGGATCTCTGCCTGTGGTTCCATATTTCTCTGCAATTTCTGCCATCAGGCTGAAGCAGGGAGACATGAATATGGATGGATGACACAGTGCCAACTGTCATGCTATGAAAGGGCTTCAGTCTCACTGATAGTAAGTAGAAAAAAAATGAGAAATGATCGTATCAAAAGCAAAGCATTTTCACAAGCAAACTCAAAAAACAATGCTGTGTAGAAGATAAACAACTAATTAGCTGAGGGAAGCTAGCAAGAAACTTGGGATTTTGTAGATAAATTGAACTGTTTAAAAGGAAAAACAAAACAGATCAACTAGATCAACAGACTAACTGAATCTTGACCAGCTGGGAGCAGGCATGTTGATATGGAAAGTTATTTTGACGATTAAAAAAATTAATGACAGTGGAAAGAATGAATGTTGAAAGAACTGCTTAAACCCTGAGAAAGTTAGCAGTATCGAGAAGGAAAGACAAAAGGAGGATAGTAATAAATGAAAACCAAGCATCTCCTACAAATATGAGAAGATTAAACTTGTTCATGAAGCTGTGTAATTTGGAATGATAATTTGTTAAGGCAAAAACTAAAAAGATTCTAAATGACAGTTAAACAAAATGAAGTGATTCATTGATCAAATTATTTGATTGCAACAGAATGAAAAACTGAGCAATCTGAGTTTTTCAAAATGTTTTTTCGTTTATTTTGAGAGAGAGAGTGAGAGTGTGTGTGCACTTGGGGTGGGGGTACAGATAAAGAGGGAGAGAGAGAGACTCCCAAGCAGCCTTCATGCTATCAGTGCAGAGCCAGAAGTGGGGCCCAATCTCATGAATCATGAGATCATGACCTGAGCTGAAATCAAGAGCCAGACGCTTAGCCGACTAAGCCACCCAGGTGCCCCAACAATTTGACATTTTAAGCAATAAGCCAGATATTCAAATTATACTGCTTAGCCCCAAAGTATTCCTCCTTGTCTGGGGTTGGCCAATACCAAGTACCATGCTTCTTCCTAAAAAAAGGTGAAACAAATGTTTCGATGAATCTTTAGCTCATGTAGTTGTTGCCATGATGGTGGTTTGGTGGTGAGTGCTGATTTATTGAATACACGATACGTGCCAGATACTGTGCTAAGTGTTTTACATGCTTATTCTCAGTTTATCATCATCCTCATTTTACAAGTAAAGAAACTGAGACACAGGGATAGATGTTAACTCCCTTGTTGAGAGTCACATGTTTAGTAAATGGTGGCGATAAGATCTGACCCAGGCAGTCTGACTGCATCCCCAACATTCTACTGATTTCAGAGCCCTATTAAAACAAAGACTGAGTGGAGAGGGAAGATGGCGGCGTAGGAGGACGCTGGGCTCACCGCGCGTCCTGCTGATCACTTAGATTCCACCTACACCTGCCTAAATAACCCAGAAAACTGCCAGAGGATTAGCAGAACGGAGTCGCTGGAGCCAAGCACAGACGAGAGGCCCACGGAAGAGGAGATCAAGGGACTAAGGAACAGTCACGAGGAGCTGAAAAACGCTTTAAACGAAATGCATAACAAAATGGAAACCACCATGGCTCGGATTGAAGAGGCAGAGGAGAGAATAGGTGAACTAGAAGATAAAGTTATGGAAAAAGAGGAAGCTGAGAAAAAGAGAGATAAAAAAATCCAGGAGTATGAGGGGAAAATTAGAGAACTAAGTGATACACTAAAAAGAAATAATATACGAATAATTGGTATCCCAGAGGAGGAAGAGAGAGGGAAAGGTGCTGAAGGGGTACTTGAAGAAATAATAGCTGAGAACTTCCCTGAAGTGGGGAAGGAAAAAGGCATTGAAATCCAAGAGGCACAGAGAACTCCCTTCAGACGTAACTTGAATCGATCTTCTGCACGACATATCATAGTGAAACTGGCAAAATACAAGGATAAAGAGAAAATTCTGAAAGCAGCGAGGGGTAAACACGCCCTCACATATAAAGGGAGACCTATAAGACTCGTGACTGATCTCTCTTTTGAAACTTGGCAGGCCAGAAAGAATTGGCACGAGATTTTCAGTGTGCTAGACAGAAAAAATATGCAGCCGAGAATCCTTTATCCAGCAAGTCTGTCATTTAGAATAGAAGGAGAGATAAAGGTCTTCCCAAACAAACAAAAACTGAAGGAATTTGTCACCACTAAACCAGCCCTACAAGAGATCCTAAGGGGGACCCTGTGAGACAAAGTACCAGAGACATCACTACAAGCATAAAACATACAGACATCACAATGACTCTAAACCCATATCTTTCTATAATAACACTGAATGTAAATGGATTAAATGCGCCAACCAAAAGACATAGGGTATCAGAATGGATAAAAAAACAAGACCCATCTATTTGCTGTCTACAAGAGACTCATTTTAGACCTGAGGACACCTTTAGATTGAGAGTGAGGGGATGGAGAACTATTTATCATGCTACTGGAAGCCAAAAGAAAGCTGGAGTAGCCATACTTCTATCAGACAAACTAGACTTTAAATTAAAGGCTGTAACAAGAGATGAAGAAGGATATTATATAATAGTGACAGGGTCTATCCATCAGGAAGAGCTAACAATTATAAATGTCTATGCGCCGAATACCGGACGCCCAAATATATAAAAGAATTACTCATAAACATAAGCAACCTTATTGATAAGAATGTGGTAATTGCAGGGGACTTAACACCCCACTTACAGAAATGGATAGATCATCTAGACACAGGGTCAATAAAGAAACAAGGGCCCTGAATGAGACATTGGATCAGATGGACTTGACAGATATATTTAGAACTCTGCATCCCAAAGCAACAGAATATACTTTCTTCTCGAGTGCACATGGAACATTCTCCAAGATAGATCATATACTGGGTCACAAAACAGCCCTTCATAAGTTTACAAGAATTGAAATCATACCATGCATACTTTCAGACCACAATGCTATGAAGCTTGAAATCAACCACAGAAAAAAGTCTGGAAAACCTCCAAAAGCATGGAGGTTAAAGAACACCCTACTAACGAATGAGTGGGTCAACCAGGCAATTAGAGAAGAAATTAAAAAATATATGGAAACAAACGAAAATGAAAATACAACAATCCAAACGCTTTGGGACGCAGCGAAGGCAGTCCTGAGAGGAAAATACATTGCAATCCAGGCCTATCTCAAGAAACAAGAAAAATCCCAAATACAAAATCTAACAGCACACCTAAAGGAAATAGAAGCAGAACAGCAAAGGCAGCCTAAACCCAGCAGAAGAAGAGAAATAATAAAGATCAGAGCAGAAATAAACAATATAGAATCTAAAAAAACTGTAGAGCAGATCAACGAAACCAAGAGTCGGTTTTTTGAAAAAATAAACAAAATTGACAAACCTCTAGCCAGGCTTCTCAAAAAGAAAAGGGAGATGACCCAAATAGATAAAATCATGAATGAAAATGGAATTATTACAACCAATCCCTCAGAGATACAAACAATTATCAGGGAATACTATGAAAAATTATATGCCAACAAATTGGACAACCTGGGAGAAATGGACAAATTCCTGAACACCCACACTCTTCCAAAACTCAATCAGGAGGAAATAGAAAGCTTGAACAGACCCATAACCAGCGAAGAAATTGAATCGGTTATCAAAAATCTCCCAACAAATAAGAGTCCAGGACCAGATGGCTTCCCAGGGGAGTTCTACCAGACGTTTAAAGCAGAGATAATACCTATCCTTCTCAAGCTATTCCAAGAAATAGAAAGGGAAGGAAAACTTCCAGACTCATTCTATGAAGCCAGTATTACTTTGATTCCTAAACCAGACAGAGACCCAGTAAAAAAAGAGAACTATAGCCCAATATCCCTGATGAATATGGATGCCAAAATTCTCAATAAGATACTAGCAAATCGAATTCAACGGCATATAAAAAGAATTATTCACCATGATCAAGTGGGATTCATTCCTGGGATGCAGGGCTGGTTCAACATTCGCAAATCAATCAACGTGATACATCACATTAACAAAAAAAAAGAGAAGAACCATATGATCCTGTCAATCGATGCAGAAAAGGCCTTTGACAAAATCCAGCACCCTTTCTTAATAAAAACCCTTGAGAAAGTCGGGATAGAAGGAACATACTTAAAGATCATAAAAGCCATTTATGAAAAGCCCACAGCTAACATTATCCTCAACGGGGAAAAACTGAGAGCTTTTTCCCTGAGATCAGGAACACGACAGGGATGCCCACTCTCACCACTGTTGTTTAACATAGTGCTGGAAGTTCTAGCATCAGCAATCAGACAACAAAAGGAAATCAAAGGCATCAAAATTGGCAAAGATGAAGTCAAGCTTTCGCTTTTTGCAGATGACATAATATTATACATGGAAAATCCGATAGACTCCACCAAAAGTCTGCTAGAACTGATACATGAATTCAGCAAAGTTGCAGGATACAAAATCAATGTACAGAAATCAGTTGCATTCTTATACACTAATAATGAAGCAACAGAAAGACAAATAAAGAAACTGATCCCATTCACAATTGCACCAAGAAGCATAAAATACCTAGGAATAAATCTAACCAAAAATGTAAAGGATCTGTATGCTGAAAACTATAGAAAGCTTATGAAGGTAATTGAAGAAGATTTAAAGAAATGGAAAGACATTCCCTGCTCATGGATTGGAAGAATAAATATTGTCAAAATGTCAATACTACCCAAAGCTATCTACACATTCAATGCAATCCCAATCAAAATTGCACCAGCATTCTTCTCGAAACTAGAACAAGCAATCCTAAAATTCATATGGAACCACAAAAGGCCCCGAATAGCCAAAGTAATTTTGAAGAAGAAGACCAAAGCAGGAGGCATCACAATCCCAGACTTTAGCCTCTACTACAAAGCTGTCATCATCAAGACAGCATGGTATTGGCACAAAAACAGACACATAGACCAGTGGAATAGAATAGAAACCCCAGAACTAGACCCACAAACGTATGGCCAACTCATCTTTGACAAAGCAGGAAAGAACATCCAATGGAAAAAAGACAGTCTCTTTAACAAATGGTGCTGGGAGAACTGGACAGCAACATGCAGAAGGTTGAAACTAGACCACTTTCTCACACCATTCACAAAAATAAACTCAAAATGGATAAAGGACCTGAATGTGAGACAGGAAACCATCAAAACCTTAGAGGAGAAAGCAGGAAAAGACCTCTCTGACCTCAGCCGTAGCAATCTCTTACTCGACACATCCCCAAAGGCAAGGGAATTAAAAGCAAAAGTGAATTACTGGGACCTTATGAAGATAAAAAGCTTCTGCACAGCAAAGGAAACAACCAACAAAACTAAAAGGCAACCAAGGGAATGGGAAAAGATATTTGCAAATGACATATCGGACAAAGGGCTAGTATCCAAAATCTATAAAGAGCTCACCAAACTCCACACACCCGAAAAGCAAATAACCCAGTGAAGAAATGGGCAGAAAACATGAATAGACACTTCTCTAAAGAAGACATCCGGATGGCCAACAGGCACATGAAAAGATGTTCAGCGTCGCTCCTTATCAGGGAAATACAAATCAAAACCACACTCAGGTATCACCTCACGCCAGTCAGAGTGGCCAAAATGAACAAATCAGGAGACTATAGATGCTGGAGAGGATGTGGAGAAACGGGAACCCTCTTGCACTGTTGGTGGGAATGCAAATTGGTGCAGCCGCTCTGGAAAGCAGTGTGGAGGTTCCTCAGAAAATTAAAAATAGACCTACCCTATGACCCAGCAATAGCACTGCTAGGAATTTATCCAAGGGACACAGGAGTACTGATGCATAGGGGCACTTGTACCCCAATGTTCATAGCAGCACTCTCAACAATAGCCAAATTATGGAAAGAGCCTAAATGTCCATCAACTGATGAATGGATAAAGAAACTGTGGTTTATATACACAATGGAATACTACGTGGCAATGGGAAAAAATGAAATATGGCCTTTTGTAGCAACGTGGATGGAACTGGAGAGTGTGATGCTAAGTGAAATAAGCCATACAGAGAAAGACAGATACCATATGGTTTCACTCTTATGTGGATCCTGAGAAACTTAACAGGAACCCATGGGGGAGGGGAAGGAAAAAAAAAAAAAAAAAGGTTAGAGTGGGAGAGAGCCAAAGCATAAGAGACTGTTGAGAACTGAGAACAAACTAAGGGTTGATGGGGGGTGGGAGGGAGGAGAGGGTGGGTGATGGGTATTGAGGAGGGCACCTTTTGGGATGAGCACTGGGTGTTGTATGGAAACCAATTTGACGATAAATTTCATATATAAAAAAAAAAAATAAATAAATAAATAAATAAATAAAACAAAGACTGAGTAAATGAACCTGGGGTTACCATAGCAACCAAAGAAAGGAATCTGAAGAGTTGTTGACATACCCATCTCAATACATAATCTGCAACTCTGATTTTCTTCTTTCTACTCCCAACCTTTTTTTTCCTTCCCTTGGTGCTACTTTTACAAAGCACATGAGCTATCCAAATAATTCACCCTTTAAACCAACAGGATACTAGAGAAATGTAGTCCTGTAGATGTCATTTATTTACACTTTTTTTTTTCCATGTAGATTTGGTAAAGAAATAAACTCTGAATGTTCCATTTATTTAAATAGCACAGAGTTAGGACACAAGCTAGATCCCTGTTTTAAAGACATGGTCCTATGTCGCCACCTGGAGGAAGATGTATAAAAACCTCCTTTATCTGTATTGGGGCGGTCAGTCTTTAGCACCTTCATGACTCAACCGCAGATTATTATTTATTATGTACAGAGAGATAAAAGCAGAATTAAAAAATAAATTCTGTAGTGTACTTCATTGCATCCCAGTATGTCAAGAGGTCTAAAAACTAGACTATAGTTTAGAGAAAGAAGAGTGTTATGAAAAGTTGATCCTCACACTTTTAAGGAAAATGTGTGGTTTTCATCAAGTTCTAATGTATTGAGCTACTTTTTCATAAAATACTCCTGTAAGCACAGTCCTTGCTTTCTAAAGGTTTATGTTCAAGGAGGAGATGAAAAACCGCATCTGTTTCCAAGGCTATTTCTGTTGGCATGAGGCCCCCTCTGTTCCTTTAGAACACACTTAGCTCTTTGATGGCAGGACCCTGTCCATCTGGCTCACTCTATCCCTAGCAACCAGCAAGGTTTCTGGCCTGTCTTAGGCACTCAGTAAACACTTGTCAAATGAATGTTTTCTTTTCTGTGTTCTCTTAATTAGCCTTTTCTGTATAACTGTGCAGATAACCTAGAATATACCAAAACTCTTGGTCAGGCCCTGCCTGCTTGTTTTTTATCAGTGAACAAAATGAGATTTCTCCAAGGCAAGT
Source organism: Puma concolor (assembly GCF_028749965.1). Taxonomy (NCBI): domain Eukaryota; kingdom Metazoa; phylum Chordata; class Mammalia; order Carnivora; family Felidae; genus Puma; species Puma concolor. The sequence goes on along the minus strand of NC_141669.1, from coordinate 67,750,761 downwards.
CAGCCTCCAGGATTAAAAAAGTAAATGCCCCTTGATTTTCACAGGGCCTAAAATTACATTATGAGCAACTCACCTTTTTGAGTGTTACCCTTTAAGAATATCTTATGAAAATGTCACACTTCCTAGGAAAATTAACATCTTGAGTACTGTTAACTCTAATTTTGTCTGGGTCAAGGACAGCCTTAACCCCTGAGTACTCTAGGGATTGTGAAAGACGATTGATTGAGGTATGCGAAGAAAATACTACAATAGTATATGTATATAATTTATCTTTCTGTGTTTCCACATACATTGGCGTATTCACTCAAAAATTTTTACTAGTAAGTTTGAAGACCAACTGGTGAAGACATGACTTTGGAATTAGGCCTCAGTGTGAAGTTCTTTAACCTCTTGAAGCCTTTATTTCCTCTCTCATAAAATAGGGATAATAATTTTACTTTTGCAAAGTTGTGGTGAAAACGGAAAGAACTGCCTGTGAAGTGTTCTGCCCTGGGCCTAGAAAATCTTAACAATTCAGTAAATACAGTTGGCTCATAGGCCTGTGACCCGTGTGGTCACAAAGGGTCCCATGACCAGAAGGGGCACGAGCTTGTTTAACGCTGTGCTGTCACTATGTGGAAATTATTCACAATTTTTGACCAAGGGCCTTGTATTTTCATTTTGTCCTGGGCCATGCAAATTTTGTAGCCGGTTGTGGTAAAGGGTGATTTTCACTGTTGGTCTAGCTAAGTTGCTGCCCTGGTTTTCTTGGTTATGGTATGAACGTTCATACTCTGGTTCACATCACTATTTAAGCTTCTTTGGGCCACCTAAGATGCTCGTGGAAGATGAGCAGTCTTTTTTTTTCTTCTTCTTCAGATGTAATTCACATACCATAAAACTTAACATGTGAAAATATACAATTCCACTGTTTTAAGCCCCCCCTCTCCAGTTTTATTGACCTATAATTGACAACACAATTTTAAGTATATTCACAAGGTTAACCCAGTCTTTTTAAAGAGCCCACACTGGGAGTGAATAGTTCAACTCTGCCTTGTTTTCACCACTCTCTGAAGTAGGATGTCAATCAGTGATGTCAAATGACACGACTTCCCTGAAATACATATTGCCAAGAACAAACTAATGCTTTGAATTGGCCATAACGTTTTAGCGGTGCAAGAGGTCCTACAGGTCAGTCTGGCTCCTTCACTTTACAGTTGAGCAAACCAAGACCTGAAGAGACCAAGTGCCTTGTCCAAAGGCATGCAGAAAGTGATTAGGGCAGGACCCCAGGTCTTGTTTCATTCCGTGTGCCCCTGGCTCAGTAATTCTGTCCCCCTCCCCATTCAGATTGTTCACCTTTTGTCCAAGGAATAAAAACTCCTCACTAAAATGGAAGATCACGTTGGTATTTGTAGGCACCAGAAGGGCCCTTCACAAAAGTAAGTTTTTTAGTTTCCTTTCCATTAGTAAAGTGTTTTCAGAAATCCGGGGTTTCAGGGGCCAAGCCATTTGATTTTAAATGTGTCTGTGGTTTCCTCACTCCAGGGCACAACTTCTTGGTTCTGAGGACTCTGCTGCTGTTAATTTGATGACATAGTACGGTGCCTTCTGTGTACAATTTTAAAACTTTTGGGCTACATTCAATAATGGTAGCAACTTAATGAATTTGTGGCATATTATTCAGCTCATTGAAGTCTTTGCATATAAGTAATGTTGATGCTTTTAAGGCCGTGGAGAATTTTTACATTGATGCAGCATCAGTTCCAACATATTCTACAGCTTTATCCGAAAACTTTGGTTCCATGAACAGATGCCAAATTCATGGCCAGGCAGCATATAAACACAGCAATAGTAACTCAGGCAATCACACAGGCTTGGGCATAACTAAGTTAAAATCTTATTTTAAATTCTTTGGTGGGAAACTTCTGTGGGCAGATATTTTAAATGTTGGTTATATTTACTATTATTGGCAGATATTTTAAATGTTGGTTATATTTACTATTATTAACAATAATAAATATTTTGGGTATTTACTATGCTCTGGGTATTCTCAACACTGCATGCATTATGTCAATCGCTGAATCCTCACATGTTTATGAAATGGTTATCAGTGTTATCTCCACAACTTGCCCAGGGTCTCATATCCAGATGGCAGAGCTGGACATGAGTGCAGCCATCTGACTCCGGAGCCCGAGTCCTTAACCGTCGTGCTGTATTTGCTGTTTCTCATTGGAGGAAATAATAACCCAAGATTTTACTTGACCCATTTTAATGGGACCATAATAACAAAACACTGTGCACAGGGAATGGATAAACGCCTTCAGATGGAAATAAATCCAAAAGAAGATTCTGTAGAGGATGCTGTTTTTCTGATGTTCCACTTAGAATCTTGGCTGTGACAATCAGAGAGGAGGGGTCCTGTCCAGAGTCCTGGCTCTAACAGTATTCAAAGCGTTTTTTTTTTTTTTGATTGGAAATATGAAACATATGGAACATTTCAAACATTAAAAAAGCAGAATAGGGGGCGCCTGGGTGGCTCAGTCGGTTGAGCATCCGACTTTCACTCAGGTCATGATCTCGCGGTCTGTGAGTTTGAGCCCTGCGAGGGGCTCTGTGCTGACAGCTCAGAGCCTGGAGCCTGCTTCAGATTCTGTGTCTCCCTCTCTCTCTGCCACTCCTCCGCTCATGCTCTGTCTCTCTCTCTGTGTCAAAAATAAATAAACATTAAAAAAAAATTTAAAAAACAGAATAGTATCGTGAACCAACTTGTAGCCATAACCCAGCTTCAGTAATAACCAATTTAGGGCCAATCTGATTTTACCTATAGCCCCACCCACTTCTCCCTATCCTTTCCAGATTATTTTTAGCAAATTAAGCCAATTCAGACCTCAAAACTTTTCCCACATAAATCTTTCAGCATGTATCTCTAAAAGATAAGATTCCTTTTAAAAAGCATATCATACTGCCATTATGACACTTAAAAATTAATACCTTTAAAACCATCAAATATTAAGTCACTGCTAACATTTCTATGGTATCTCATAGAGGTTTTTGTTTTGTTTTGTTTTGTTTTTTTGTTTTTTTTTAAGTTTGTTCAAATCAGAATCCAAATAAGCTCCATGAGACTGGTATGTCTTTTAAGTATCCTTCTAATATACAGTTTCCCCTTCACCTCTCTCTCTTTTTTTTTTAATGCTTATTTATTTTTGAGAGAGAGAGAGAGAGAAAGGGAGGCACAGACAAAGGGGGAGACAGAGAATCCCAAGCAGGCTCAGCACTGTGAGCCCAGAGCCTAAGGCAAGGATCGAACTCAGGAATTGTGACATCATGACCTGATTGGAAATCAAGAGTTGGTTGCTTAACCAACTGAGCCCCCCAGGGACCCCTCCACCTCTCATTTTTATTTCTTGTAATTGATTTTTTAAAATACCAAAAACAGGTTTTCCTTGGGAAATGCCAAAAGTCTGGAATTTGCTGACTGTATTCTGGTCATATTATTTATTATGCTCCAATATGACAACTGAAAACGTTTTAATTTTTTTTTTTTAACTTTAGACTCTATCCTCCAGGACGTGTCCATTTTATTCTTTTCATCCTTAGGTATCCTTGAGACTGTACAGTTGATCTTCCATGTTTTGAAATCTGTGTAGTTTTTAATTTGCATTTCTCTTATTTTGACCATTCCTTTTTTCACATGATTAAGGGCTATTTTGATTTCTTATGTGAAGTGCCTACTCACTTTTTTCCATAGAGTGAGGGTTCTTATTTTTGTCAAAATATTTTATCAAAATTTTTATCAAAAGAAGCTCACATATTAGAGATATTTCCCCTTTCTTTGTGATTTTGATTACAAATATTTTTCCTAGTTAATAATTTTTCTTTTCACTGTCATATGGTATTCTCTGCCATGCAAAAAGTCTTCATTTTTTTGGTAATTGAATGCATCAATTTTTGCCTTTTTTACTTCTGGAGTTTGCATCATGATCAGAAATGTTGCTCCAAGTTGTAGATGAATTAACTCATGTTTTTGTTTTATACTTCCATGGTATTATTTTTCCATTTATATATATATATATATATATATATATATATATATTTTTTTTTTTTTTTTTTAAGTTTATTTTTATTTATTTTGAGAGAGGAGAGAGAGAGTGAGAGAGCACAGGCTGGGGAGAAGCAGAGAGAGAGAATCCCAAACGTCTCAGTTCTGAGTCGGTTCTGCTCAATTCTGTCAGCGCAGATCCCAATGCAGGTCTTGATCTCATGAACCATGAAATCATGACCAGCAGGTGTAAGGTGTAAGGATTGGATCAAATTCTATCTTTTTTCAGAACACGTTGTAAAATTCAGGACTTTATAAAAAAAAAACAAAGGGGTCTATTCGGAATGCCCAGAAGCACATTCTCTGCTATAGTCAAAGTAGATAGTGAAAGACAACAGTAGGGTTCTGTTCCACTTCCAGCTCATCCTTACTGAGGAAATGGTGCTAAGGCCTAGCCTAGCCCTGGAGGCCGTGAGAATAATCCATGCTCTGCTCTCCTCGGGTCTAGCTTCCTCTTCTGTCAGATCTGACAGAATTTGTCACTGTCTTGTCCTCTCTAGCATCACTCTCTTGTCCTAAGGACAGTTACCCTGTGCAGCTCTGTGCTGGGAGTATGGTTTCGTTGTTGCACAGGCCTTCCCTGGAAGCTATTCTTCACATTTACAAATGCTGATGCTCAGTTCATGTTTAGTATGGAATTTCTGTCAGTTGATCTTTGCAAAGGGCTTTGCTTACCTCCCTGTTGTACTTGCTAACCTGAAAAGTGGTTTTGCCTCTCTGTTTGGGCCTTAAGAAATCTCTAACCTGAGAGTGCTTGTACATCAGCATTCTCTTGGCAGGCTGTATTCTCTCTGGTGAGTGAGGGAAAGGAAAGATTTTATTTTGCTACCTTTTGTGATAACAACAGCAATAATAATGATTAAAATGTATCGAATGCTTACTATGGGTAAGGCACCAGGCTTACCCCTAACACCAGTTGTGGCAAGGCAAGAATACTAAAGGGGTCCATGCTATATGTCTATACACTTAAAAGTTAGATATTGAGTAGACTATCACATATGTTCTTTCCTTTTACCTTGTCAAATGTGCCTTCATAATAACCTGGAAGGACAGATTTAAACGCAGAATTCTTAGAATTCCTTGAGTTCCATGCCAGAAGGTGACAGTGTGAGAAGAATTCGTCCCCTGCCTTTAGGCTGCCTCTCTTCTCATCCTACCTCCTCCTGTGTCCACGATGGGCCTTGCATACAAGTTTGTGGACATTCAGCCCATGTACCCAAGTTTCAGATACATGCCTTTCACTCCACAAATAGCTGTCCCTTCAGGTCATCCTCTGACCCAGGAGAGTACACTCCAGCGGAGCAGTCCAAGGTAACCCTATAAGTGGGCTCAGGGCCATTTGTGTTGATAATTCCAGTGTGTTGGATACCTGGAGTATGGTCTAGAAGAGATGGGGGAGGTGATGGGTTCTGGGTGGGCATATCTCCGTATTCCTGCAAAATCTGCTCCACAAGGAAAAGGAGAGTCCCTATGGGACTCCAGGTTGCTTTATATGTATTTAACTCATTCAATCCTTAACAACAATCTTATGAGGTAGGTGCTATTATATCCATTTTTACCAATGAGGAAACTGAGGCTTAGAGAGATTAGGTAAACTGCCCAAGGCCAAGAAACTACTAAATGGAAGAGTAAGGATTACAATTTGGGCAATCTGGCTCCAGAGCCTTGTCTTCTGAACTGAAACGATTTCCCCCTCACACTATTCCATGATACTTTCTGTGTAGCATTATTAATCCCTCCCCATAGCAGTACTAAGGAGTTATCTGCTTGACTATACAAGTACTCAACAAAGTTGTTAGGGATCTTCATTCTTGACCATCACTTGAACCTCCTTTACTAGTAAAATTAAGGTATCTCTAAGATATTTTTCAGCTCTAGAATCCTGTGATTCTAGACATGATTACAAATTCCCCTTCAGTGTAAGCTTGAACAATGCTCCAGAAAGTGTACCTGAAGGCATTACAAAACTACTAATAATTAATAACAATAATTAGTAATAATAATTATTAAATTATAATTATAGGATCCTACCTACCATTGAGATTACCACATATTTAAAACTTTGAAACACAAATTAACATCTTCTATAGGAACTTCTCATTGCTCTTAATAGGAAACACTGCAAAAATTTTACAGAAGACATATTAATTAGCCTATAGGGTCCACTTAGGAAGAATATATAATGATGTCAGATACAGTGATCCACATTTAACAACTAGATGTTACCCCTATTATAACTGACCTAAAACATTTCAAGTGTACTGAAAGTATGGCATATATTATTAGTTGTATGACTAATTTTTCACAGTCTCTCTTTGAGATTAGAGATCTCATGCAAAAGTTTCAGTGGAGGCTTTAGTAGGAAGGAACACTGCAACTGAATTATTACCAGGAATAGAAAAAAAGAATTATACTGGGGCGCCTGGGTGGCGCAGTTGGTTAAGCGTCCGACTTCAGCCAGGTCACGATCTCGCGGTCCGTGACTTCGAGCCCCGCGTCGGGCTCTGGGCTGATGGCTCAGAGCCTGGAGCCTGTTTCCGATTCTGTGTCTCCCTCTCTCTCTGACCCTCCCCCGTTCATGTTCTGTCTCTCTCTGTCCCAAAAATAAATAAAAAACGTTGAAAAAAAGAATTATACCAGGACCCATGTTTGGAGTACAAAATATCAAATGTGCTCACGTTGGATGTCTGTACATTGCAAGTTGGTCTTGAGGTAAACTAGACTTTACATAGAATCATAGCTAATTACAATTTGAAAGACAGACTCTCTCTGGGTATCTGGGAATGCTTTTTAGAATAGTTCCTTTTCAAACATGGATTAAAGAGGCCTTTTCCTACTTGTCTGATCTAGTTCTTTCATGTTATCCTTATTGAATAGAGAATATAGAGAAACTCTACCTTTAATGAAAAATCCTGGAAACTTTTTATTGATTTGATCTTAGACTGTAGTGTCTATTACAGCTCAATAGAGCTTCTTTATCCTTCGTTAGAAGTGTTTGAAAAGAGGTGGGGAAAAAACTTGAGAAGTTCTTTTCTCCACAAATGACTGATAAATTCCCATTTCTTTAGCCTTAGAATTTGTTCCTTCTGATGTGACTTCTATAGTTTACCCAAAATGTTTGATATTCCTATAAAAATATTTAACATAGGATACATTCTGGATGACAGTCTAAAATGATAAACTTAAATTTTAAAATCAATCTTTTCCTCTATAAATAATAATATCTTCTCTAAAAATGAATGACATTTAAGGAGTTACATGGAAATGGTTATTATGTACAATACACAGGGAATCAACATGCAACAACCAAATAAAATAAGTGAAACACTGATTTTATTTTTATTAGTCCTATTGAAATTTACATACTATAAATTCACCCATTTAAAATATACAACTCAATGGTTTTTAGTATATTCAGAGTTGTGCAACCATCATCACAATGTAATTTTAGAACATTTTTATCATCCACCCCCAAATCCCATACCCATCAATAGTCACACACATTTCCCCCACCTACCCATTCTTTCTTGTAGAAAGCCAGTACTCTACTTTATGTTTATATAGATTTGCCTCTTCTGAACATTCCATCTGTAAATAGAATCATCCATCATGTGATCTTTTGTGATTGGCTTCTTTTGTTGAGAATATTTTTAAGGTTCCATGTTGTAGCTTGTATTAGTACTTCATTCCTTTTCATTGAGGAATAATATCTCATATGGTTATACATACCTTATTTGTCAATCAGTTGATGGACATTTGGATTACTTCCACTTTTTGGCTATTTATGAGTAATTCTGCCATGAACATTCATGTACAAATTTTCATGTGGATGGATGTTACATTGCTTGGTATATGTCTAGAAGTGGAATTGCTGGGTCACATGGTGACCCTATGTTTAACTTTTTTGAGGAATTGCCCAAATGTTTTCTAAAGCAGCTGCACCATCTTATAGCCTCACTAGCAACATATAAGAGTTCCAATTTTTCCACATCCTCTCTGATGCTTGTAATTTTTTTGATTATAGCCATTCCAATGGGCGTGAAGTGGTATCTCATTGTGGTTTTGATTTGCAGTTTCATGGTGCTTAATGATGTTGAGCATCTTTTAATGGTCTGTTTTTAAATCTTTTACTCGGTTAAAAATGTGGACTCTCTGGGGCACCTGGGTGGCTCAGTCGGTTAAGTGTCCAATTTCGGCTCAGGTCATGATCTCACCGTTTGTGAGTTAGAGCCCTGCACTGGGCTCTGTGCTGACCACTTGGGGCCTGGTTTGGATTCTTTGTCTCTCTCTCTCTATGCCCCTCTCCCACTCCTTCTCTGTTTCTCAAAAATAAATGAATGTTAAAAAATTTTTTTAAATGTGGACTTTAACCCCATTAGTTGATAGCTGGTAAAATATCATTGTCAATTTTTAGTAGTTCATTTATGATGAGATCAAGACTGCAAAGTCTAGCTCTAATAAATTGGTTAGCTTTTACAAAGAACATGGTAGTTAAATAGCTACACTCATTGGTCCTAACTCTGTTGTGATCTGACAGCACTTTGATCTTGCCAGTTAAGAGGGTGTGCGTGTATCAACCAAAGGGTATGTCCTAATGACTCCAAATATTATTCCAATAAAAATGTAATTTATTATCAACACATATTTTCAAGAGCAATGACCTATTGTTTTATTGAAAATGGTACATGCTCATTTCAAACATTTTTGAACCATCAAAAAGATATAAAGAAGAAAGCAATAAATTGTTATATACCTCACTTTTCCAGAAATAACCAGTTAGGTTTTGGGGAAGTATAATATTTCCAAACAGATACAGTTAGATTCAGGGTCAGATGGTTGAATGGGTAGAAATAATTTCATGAGAATGGGATCATATTATATCCGCTTTTTAAAAATAAAAAGGTTTTAATTTTACTTGAGTTAACAATAAAAAAAGAAAAAAAAACACTTAAGTGAAACTGAGGAATGAACAGAGAAAACTCTTTCTCTATAAAATTGATTCAAAGCTCACCTCCCATCTTTTTATCACGACTTCTCTAGTTCTGACCCTCTTGTTCACTTCTCGAGTTGCTGAATATCATCAACAGAGTTTTTTCATAAAGGACCTATGAGTGTGATAGTAGAAACTACTGAACAGCAACATTACTTTTCCATTGTTCAGTATAATAGTCCTGATTTTATTTATTTTTTTTTTAAGTTTATTTATCTTGAGAGAGAGAGAGAAAGCGAGTGCTCACATGTGCACATGGGGTAGGGGCAGAGAGAGAGGGAGAGAAAGAATCTCAAGCAGACTCTGTGCTGTCAGTACAGAGACCAACTTGGGGCTCAAACTCATGAACCATGAGATCATGACCTGAGCCAAGTTCAAGAGTGAGATGCTCGGGGCGCCTGGGTGGCGCAGTCGGTTAAGCGTCCGATTTCAGCCAGGTCACGATCTCGCGGTCCGTGGGTTCGAGCCCCGCGTCGGGCTCTGGGCTGATGGCTCGGAGCCTGGAGCCTGTTTCCGATTCTGTGTCTCCCTCTCTCTCTGCCCCTCCCCTGTTCATGCTCTGTCTCTCTCTGTCCCAAAAATAAATAAAAAACGTTGAAAAAAAAATTAAAAAAAAAAAAAAAGAGTGAGATGCTCAACCAATTGAGCCACTCAGGTGCCCTTAATACTCCTGATTTTAAATGTACACATTGCCCCCAAGAATACAGTGTTTAAGCATAGCCTCCCTTGCAGCTAGATGCTAAGTAAGTTCTGGCCAATGAGATATAAGCAGAAGGGTTGTATGAAAATTACAGAAAATATCCTTAGAGAGGATATGCCCATCTTCTGCTCTTCTTCCTGCTAGCTGTTACGCAAATGTAAACACTGAAGTTTGATTTGTCATCTTCAACCATGAGGTGGAAGATCTGTACTGAATGTAGTATAACAACAAGATAAAAGGATTCTGAGCAGCCGACCATTTCCTTAAGCTGCTATACCTCCAGACTTTTTATGAGAGAAACTTTTTATTTTTGTTATTTTTAAAGTCAATTTTTAAGGAATTTCACATGTGATTCCTTCTACTGCCAATCACTTTGGTTCCTCCAAAGTCAGAATCATAATCTTCAAAACAGCCCCTTTAAAAAGAACTTTTGTTCAATCCGCAATTGTCACTGTCAGTCAGTCCACAATTGTTTCTTTTGGGCTTCTTTTGATCTCCACTTGAAAATGGACATACTGGGGCGCCTGGGTGGCGCAGTCGGTTAAGCGTCCGACTTCAGCCAGGTCACGATCTCGCGGTCCGGGAGTTCGAGCCCCGCGTCGGGCTCTGGGCTGATGGCTCAGAGCCTGGAGCCTGTTTCCGATTCTGTGTCTCCCTCTCTCTCTGCCCCTCCCCCGTTCATGCTCTGTCTCTCTCTGTCCCAAAAATAAATAAACGTTGAAAAAAAAAAAAAATAAAAATAAAAAAAAAAAAGAAAATGGACATACTTCAAAAATTCCCCCCTGTAATCTTTGGAATCCAATTTCTTCAAGCAAATTACTTTAGGGCCCTAGAAGTCAAACTGTAGGAAGCACATTGATTGCTATTTTGGCAAATGACCTAAAATATAAGTATTCTTTAATTGTTTTTAATGTTGAAAAGTCTTGTTACTTCCACTCTACCCCATGGGCCTAGCAGAAAATGTTACAGGTCTCATTGTCACGACTGCAATAAACTTGCTGTGATGGAAGAAGCATAACTTGTATTTCAATGTAGCCACAAAATCTCTACCTTTTTAAATGGCTTATTTGGGGTCCTTAGTCATTTGCCATTAAAATTCATTATAATTGTCACAAGTGCTAAACAATGCCATTAGGTTCTTTAATGCTAAGAATGTCTGTTGCCTTTACACTTACACAATTTAGCTGTGTATAATTCTGATGTTATACTTTGCTTCTCTATCAGTATATATAGATACTATTTCATTTTTTCTGGCATTGGAGGTTGCAGGGCAGATAACTGAAGCCAGCCTAATTTCTTTCCGTACCCATCCTCCATTTTTGTTTCTGGCTAGATCAAAAAACATTCTTTTCCAATCTTCTATTAAAAAAAATTCAAACATGCAGAAAAAGTTAAAAAATAGCTAGATTTAGCAATTGCTAATATTTGCCTTATTTGCTTTATTTCTCCTTATGCATATGTGCATGTGTGTGTTTGTATGTATACAGATAACACTTCTTTCTGAATCTTTTGAAAGTAAGTTGCCGACATAACATTTTACTCCTAAATACTTCAGGATATATTTCCAAAGAATAAGATTTTCTAAAAAATAACGAATTCCCTAATATCCTCTAGTGTCCACTTTGTGTTCAGATGTCCCCTATTATTCCTTCTACCCACACTATCTTTTGTAGCCTTAAAAAATACCAAAAGGACCCAAGATCTAATCACATTGTATTTAGTTTTTGTGTCTCTTTAGTCTCTTTTAAACAAGAATAATTCTGCACTTTGTTTTGTATTTTTTGTTGTTTCATGCATTTACTTTTTTTGATGAGGCCAGACCAGTTGTGTTGTATCCTCTCCTATCTTCTGGCTTTACCTGATTGTTTCCTTGTGGTTTCAATTAACTTGTTTGTTCACCTATCCCATATTTTCTGTAAACTGAGTTAGGTGTTAAGACATGATTAGACTTGGGTTCGATATTATTTGGCCAAAAATATTTTATGCAGTATTTCATATAGCATGATATCAAGAGGTAGAAGATGCAGTTTGTTCTGGTATTGGTGATACTAAACTGTTTTTTGTGTGTATGAAAAATAACTATATTTTCCAAAACAAAACAAAAACTTAGTAAGAAAAGTGACCCTGTTTTACAGTTTTGCAAATCTCTGAATATCTGGTTTAACAAAAGATGGAAGGAAACTTACATCTGCCTTGGCAGTCAGTCCACTGAAATATCACATATCATGCAGCCTCTGGAAAACATCACTACACTCTCCTGCAAGAATGAGATTTCAAAGACCAAATAGTGTCTTAATATTAGTATGGAAATAGTTTTGACCTTGCGGACCCCTTAAAAGCCCCTCAAGTACTCTTAGGGGTTCCTGGACCACACTTTGAGAACCTCTGCTTTACATTCAACCGACTGACAAAAAAATTTTTTATACTAAACTGTTTTTTTTAAGATTTTATTTTTAATTAATCTTTACACCCAATATTGGGCTCAAACCCACAACCCTGAGATTGAGTTGTATGCTCCACTGACTGAGCCAGCCAGGCACCCCACTGATACTATAATTTGTTTGAGATTTTGACCTCCAGATCTTTCCATTTAAATGTACATAATCTGTGAGAGTGATTCTTTAGCATTACTCTTTCATCTAATCATTTTAGTATACATTTACGACCTTTGTCTGCATCAATTACATCACTGAATAATTTTCTAAATCTACCATTTTTCTTACCTTTATTAGCTGGTATCCTTAGGTAAATAGCTTTCCTTTATCAACTGAGGATAAACCTCAGTTCCCCCCAAAACACACAATAAATGCTTAAACATTTCCCTTTAATTACTAATTGGCAGAGATGGTGCAATAGTTCTCTCTAAAGTTCATGAATGATTTTGAAGTATTATTCTTGAAGTTAAATAATTTTGCCTCCATGGAGACTTTATCATCTTTTTTTTCCTAGTATACACTGTATGCCTTTAATGTGCAGATTCAGTTAATATATTACTTTATTTCTGAATACTTTTTCTGTTCCATTTGTTGACTTTTCTAATTTAGGAATACCAATGATCTATATGCTGGATTAGCTTTGCTCTCTTAAGCATCATCTATTTTATTTTTTTAATGTTAATTTATTTTTGAGAGAAAGAGAGACAATAGCGAGTAGGGGAGGGGTAGAGATAGAGAGGGAGACAGTGAATCCCAACCAGGCTCCACACTGTCAGCAGAGCCTGATGTGGGGCTTGAACCCACAAACCATATCATGGCCTGAGCTGAAATCAGGAGTCAGACATTTAACCGACTGACCCACCCAGGTGCCCCTCATATCTCTTGAATCTCCTTTTTCTCTCTGCATTTCTTGTGATAATTTCCAGTGTTTTTTCCATACTGGTAATTTGATTTCCTTTTTTTTGTTGTTCTGTTGTTTCAAAGCTATTCACTAGATCTGAAACTGTGTTTATATTTATTTTTTTAGCTTGGCTTTTATTTTTAGTATCCATCTTTAAGCTCTTGGTATTTTGTTATTGTGTTACTTTTATTATTTAAAATAAATTAAAGTTTATTTATTTACCTTGAGAGAGAGAGAGAGAGAGCACATGAGTGGGAGGGGCAGTGAAAGAGGGCAAGAGAAATCCCAAACAGTCTCTGTGCTGTTAGCATGGAGCCCAACTCAGGAATAGCTCAGTAACCAGGAAATCATGACCTGATCTGAAATCAAGAGTTGGATGCTTAATGGACTGAGCCACCCAGGCACCTCAAGATCTTGATATTTTGAGTTCATACTATAACTAAATTCTTCTTTGGTAGACAATCTGCTTTTTTGACATAAATTTTCTTCCAGATGGGGTTACATAATGTAACCTTCAGGATCTTGGTTTGGATTGGTTATGCCCTGTTTTGTTGCTTGTTTGATGGGACAGCTCTTTCCAGAATCATTTATTCTGATACGCTGTGCATGAATTTTTGACATACTTCCTACTTTATCTAGGAATAAGTTAATCTTCTTAGAGTCATAGTTTGGTGGCTGGGCATTGTTTTGTCTACTTTTCTATAGTCTAATATTGGAAAAGGATGGAGTAGGGACAAGGGTGAGATCTATTGGGATTCAGTATAGCCTCTGCTAGGGGACAGGCCTTTGCTCTTTCTTGAGAGCCTATGAAACATCCTGTTCCACAGCCCTTTCCATGCAGCCAATTATGTATCTTAGTTCCGTATATTTTGGCTTATTCCCCTGGCTCTGCAGTCCCCTGATAATGGGCAGGTCCTGATGAAACTTTTTATTGAAAGTCCTATTGAAGACTACTGTTTTTATTGTTTTTCTCCTTGTCAAGGAAAAAAAAAATCAACAAATCAACAGCTCTCCATTATTTTAAGGATATAGTGGAAACCTCTAGGTTCAGCTCCATCCACAATCTAACCTTTCAGGTTTATGTGCCCTTTTCATCTTACGTGAATTCTCTCACACGGATTCTATTCACTGTTTCTAAATCTATGTTTTCCTACATCTATCTTTTTATTCCATAGACCCATGTAGAGTGTTGTTTATCTTGATAGATCTCAATTCTACCCGTACTTCCTATTTCCTCCATGAAGTCTTTCCTGACTTATTATAACTGGAAAAGCTCTTCATCTTTTGAATTCCTGTATAGAATCTATTGTCTCTACATAATTCATTGGCAGTGTTTTATGGTAAGGCATTACTGGTCATTTATATTTTTGCTTGGTAAGGCATTACTGGTCATTTATATTTTTGCTTATGTCTCAAATCTTCTTCAGGAATTTTGTTTTTGTTCTTGGTAGTGCCCTTATCTGCACAATGCCACCTCACATATTCGTAGATTCCTGTTCCCTTAAAAATAACATTGAAACCAATTCCCATCTTCATTGTTGCAGGCAGCAACTGCTCTTCCAAACTCTGGCACTTCTAATCTTCTGGAGGCTTTCCTACCGCTCAGAGGGCTGTATTAAAACTTGAGGTAGTTGGGGGCGCCTGGGTGGCTCAGTCGGTTAAGCAGCCTACTTCGGCTCAGGTCATGATCTCACGGTCCGTGAGTTCGAGCCCTGCGTCGGGCTCTGTGCTGACAGCTCAGAGCCTGGAGCCTGTTCCAGATTCTGTGTCTCCCTCTCTCTGACCCTCCCCCGTTCATGCTCTGTCTCTCTCTGTCTCAAAAAATAAATAAACGTTAAAAAAAAAAAAAAAAAACTTGAGGTAGTTGAAGAACTAGTTAAGTGGTTGCAGGAGAGCTCAGAGAGGAAAATAAACGATATGCTCCCAATATCCCTTCCATCATCCTTTGAGTCTTTAGTCACTGGAATTTTGAAATCTCTTTCCACAGGTCTGCTGTGGTCCCAATAAGAAAATGGGCTACTCCGGAATTCATAGTTCACTTTGGGTAGTGGCATCCACAGACATCCGTGTTTGAAGGCCAAGGCTGGTTCTCACCTTCCCATTTTCAAAATCTGGTTGTCCTTCAATTCCCCAATCCCGTCGTAATTTAGGAGGTAGCTCACGGAAGGCTCTGGTTAAGGCAGAGTGAGCCCACATCCCCCAGCATTTTTCTTAAATGTGGCAGCACCGCACTTTAACAGATTAGAACCCATCTGAACAAAAAAGAAAACTGAAGTAGGAAACAAACTTGGGCTCCAGTCGGCTAGCTAGAGTAACCCTCAGGCACTGGTGCAGAAGAAATTCTCGAGGTGGGCCATAGAGATTATCTCTACTCCAACTCCACTGCTCTTCTCCATAGATACACACGCACGCACGCCACCGCCTCAGTCACTTAGGGATCGCAGGGCGGTTGACAAGCGTTCGCCCTTGATGCGCCTTCCTCTGCTCTGCGGGAGAACAGGAGGCACCACCGACGCCGGTAATGGCCTCTGCACGGCCCCCTCTGGGCGTGCGGAATCCTGGGACTTGTGGTCCAGCTCCGAGGGCTCCCTAACCGAGTCGGCATTGAAAGGACTACGATTCCCAGAACGCATCGAGGAAGGGAGAAACCTGGGCGGGGAGAGAGAGGGGCGGCCCCAGGCTCTGGGGCGTCGCGGTTTCCAAGCGCCGTGATCTCGCCTAGTAACCGGCCGCCGCGGTTCCCGAAAGCTGCGCTGTGGCCCCGCCCCCGGAGCGCCCGCTGGAGGAAGAACCCGTCTCCCGCTGCGCCCCAGTGACGAAGCCCATCCTCGGGTGCGGGAGGTGGGGAAGGGAGGGCAGGCAGAGGATTTCGCTCGCCCGTGCGCGATCCGGGACGTGCTGGCGGCGCCCGCTCCGAGCAGAGGTTAGAGGCGGAGAGAGCGGGGATGCTCTGCAGACTAGGCTGGATCCGGTGTGGGAGGAGTGCAGGACGTTGACAGCGAGGCAGTGCGCGCGGGTCGGGCTGTCCCTGGGGGCTGGCATTCCCTCGGACCTGCGGCAGCCGAAGCTAGGGTAGTGTGGGCGCACGTTGTTGGGGGGTGGGGGGCGCGGAGTGCGTCCCGGCCCCCACCCCCCGCCTGGCTAGAGGCTGACCTTTGAGCCCACGGGTCCCCGTAGCTAGTTCAGACCTTCGTGAAGCGGGGCACTCGATTTTTGCCACTTGTTAATTATTTAATTTCTTCGGGACCAGGAGCGTTAGTAGGTAGCGCTTTCCTGCCTCCAACTGCACTAGTGTCTCGTTTCCTCCAATTCAGAAAAATCTTTCATGACGCTTGCACTTGGAGTTGCTGATTAGTGA
This sequence comes from Puma concolor, assembly GCF_028749965.1. Taxonomy (NCBI): domain Eukaryota; kingdom Metazoa; phylum Chordata; class Mammalia; order Carnivora; family Felidae; genus Puma; species Puma concolor. The sequence continues at coordinate 67,734,293 of NC_141669.1, read as the reverse complement.
GAACTGCTAAGTTCTTCATGATTTTTTTCGGTCAAGAGAGGTTTCACGGAGGATGTGATTTTAAAATATTTACATGACAACTAATTGAAGCATCTAAAAAAAATGACCGTTGCATATTCACCCTGATTTAATGGGGAAACAGCAAGTATTCTCTTCAATCATATCAGCAACGAGAAGCATTTTGGGCATATTTCATATCATTAAGGAAATGGATCTGGAGGGAGAAGGAGAATAGTTGACAATTAAAAAAACAAAAAACAAAAAACCTTGGTTTAGTCTGGGGATCATTTTCTTGGACTGGTGACTGATACAAAAAATCTGTTTCTTTCTTCCTTTCTCCTGCATCCTGGGTACAGACTGTCAGTTTCGGATCCAAGGATGGTGATGGCAAAGCTTGCCCGGGTTCTCTGTCAAATCAAAGCTGTCACAGAATAAATCCCGTTGCCTGCTGCGAAGCCCCCACGCACTGCAAACTTCAGTGAGCGAACTGGGTAATCAGTGTTTGGATATGCAGATCCCTGATTTAAAAGGCGGGGTGACCCCCCCAAGAACCTCTCCTGGGGGACGAAGCCCGCAGGTGCAGTGAGGCGTGTGCGTGCGGGTGTTGGCGCCCGCGAAGACGCCTTGCCCGGGGAGAGGGAGCCGGGGCGCCCGGCGGGGTCTGGCGGCCGCGCACTGGCGGCTCATCTCCGGCGGCGGCGGCGGATGATGGTGGCGGCCGGCGCACTGGGCTGTGTCTGTGCGTCGCCGCGGAAATCAGCGCCCAGCGCTGCACACTGAGTCCTTGCAGGTCCTCCGCAGCCCGAGTCTTGGCGAGGACAGACCCGGAGCGCAGGGGCCGCGGACCCGCGCGCGGGGGAGCCGGGGGACGAGTGGGGTCGGCTTATCATGGCGGATCGGACAGCTCCCAGCTGCCAGCTCCGGCTGGAGTGGGTGTACGGGTACCGGGGTCACCAGTGCCGCAACAACCTGTACTACACGGCCGGCAAGGAGGTGGTCTACTTTGTGGCTGGGGTCGGGGTGGTTTACAACACCCGAGAGCACAGCCAAAAATTCTTCTTGGGACACAACGACGACATTATCAGGTAAGGAGGTGGCCCGAGGTGGTGGGGAGGGGTTGGTATGGAGATTGGAAGCGTGGGGAGAAGGATGACCAACCTGGCTTTGCTGGGGTCAGATCTAGGAGCCCTGTGGAGTAAAGGATTCTCTCTGGAACTGCATGGAATTACATGGCTAGGGCACACACAGGGTGGGGGGTGAAGGTGGGGAGGGAGAGATTTCTTTCCTCTTTATTCCTCTGGAAGTCTTTTAAATCTCTAAGGAGTTGAGTGTCCTGATGTTTTTTTTTTTTTTTTTTTTTTTTTTTTTTTTTTTTTTTTTTTTTTTTTTTTGGTGTTCATTCCTGCTACAAGTGGAAGGATCCTGGGTAACCATCAAACACTTCTTCCTGCCCTAACTAGGTAAATGTAGGACCAGTAATCTGAACTGTGGGTGTCATCTTTGGCAGGCTCCTCAGTAGGTTCCTCAACAAGCAAGAGGATTTTAAAAAATCTAGAAGAAATTTTTGCTACAGGTAATTTGGAATCTTCATCCCAGATGCTTTGAAACTGGAAAATTTCTCCACTGGGTGGGGAGTTTGTTCTCTAATATTTCACTTGGCAGTGTTTTAATGCAAAAAAAAAAAGCATATTTATACACTAAATGGATGCTTCCACAACATCACTGAGGTTATGAAAGGCTGGCAGCTGCAGGAACCACAAAATCCTACCAGTTAGTCCCCAGAATGACCAACATCTGCCGGTGAATGGCCAAGACTGATTAGAAAAACATGACTGGATAAATAGCCTTTTTAAGGGGCCCTCCCCATCAAATTTTAGAGGGCATATTTTGATTCTTGGCCCTGTCCTCTCATCTCTGGACCAGACGCATTTTCCTCCAGCTCTTGTCAGCTGCTTGTGTGACCCAACAAGGTGTGGTCCAGATGCTGTTCACAGGGAATCCCATGCAGCCTTGGGCAGTCAAGGAAGATTTCCATATGGGAGCCTCACCCACAGGGCTATTGACTTGCTGAGGGCAGACTACAACTGACAGCGACCATATTTGTCCCTTCCAAACTTGTGTGTTCACTGATGTAGAACTTCTGTCACATTTTCAGAATATTACCACTGTGCTCTAAGTTTGCCTTGCAGAGAGAAATAAATGGTTATGTGGTATAATGTAATGGTTTTGATTTCTCCTTGGGGAGAATGGTTCAAACATCTCACTGCCTCCCCCAATGTTCTGCTTATTCTAGAGCTTTTTTCTTTTTCTGAGCCCTAAAGTTGAAAAATTGTTACAAAATGTAAAAACTTAATATTTACAAATACAGTAAGGTATATATTTTAAGAAAATCTTTTGACTTTTAGAAAATGAAGATTTTAAGTACCTGGAGCTCTATTCTTCCCAAGATTGGGTGTTACTGACATGTAAAACTTTCTTAGTGTCACATGTGAGAAAATCGCTTTCTTCTTTTGCTCCTTAATACAATAATGGTTGTGATTGGGGCATCTCTCCTAGATCTGTCCTCTGATTGCCAGGCTGATTATTAAAGTCACAGGTGCAAATGATTAAAAGTGACTGGTGAAAAGGTTAGATGTTTAAAAATTTAAACCGATTATGTTTTCTCTCTGTCTTTCTTAATGCGGTGCTTTCCATTACACCATTGAAAGAAGATGTAGCCCTTTGGGGGAAGGGAGAGAGTGGCAATTAAACAGAAAATTCCCTGGGGTTAAATGATATTATTGTGACAGTTCACTGAACTACTTTGAGGATTGGAACTCTTCATCTTAATTTTTTTCTCTGATAGGAAAAAAAAATGAAATGCACTGTTGAAGCTGAAGGTGGGAAAAGGGTGGAGTTGCAGTAAACCTCTGTTCTGACAGACAGCTGGACTAGAGGGGTTGCGATGATATATGGCTTAATTAAACACTCAGATTTGAAGAAAAGGTGAAGGAAGTTGTTTATATGACTGGGTTTGCAGGAAGCCTCAAGTGATGCAAAGGAAAAAAAAAACGATTTAGCTTCTGTCTATTATGAAGGCAGTTGTATCTTTACACTGAATAGTGGCGTAGTGGTAAGCCTGCCTTCAGAGACTGGATTTTACTGCTAAATGTTTCATGATATTTGGGTCTGAATATGCACAGGTGAGCAGAATTCTTTAATATCCACGTATGTGTTTGCACATAGAAATAAAATTAAGTCCAACAGATTAAAAAACACAAACCACAGATCATTATGTAATTAAGAGCTGTAAAATTAGACTGTTTATGCTGTTACTTTGCTTTATCATAAATATGTATATATGATGTATAGACATATATATGTATGATATTAGACATATATATATAGACATATATATGTATATACATGTGTCTATATATACATCTTTTTTTTGGTGAATGCAGTACACAAACCATGTTTGTTTTTATCCTTAGTAAGTGAGACTCTAAGGTGCCATTTCTTTCATAATTTTATTCTCAGAAACACATTTGATATTTCAAATTAATATTGTAAATTGTTGGGAATATTCATGTATTAACTTGTGGATTTGGACAGGAAAATTATACTCTTTTATCTTTATGAATTTCAACTCTGCGTGTTCCTGTTCTACTACTGATTTCCCACTGAACATATTGCAGTTAGCTATTGAATGAGGAGCACTATAGCTAAGGTTTTAGTGCAAAAGTGTTTTGGGTTTTTGGAAAAATTACATGAATGTCCAAGCTCCTAACTCTTAATTCCAAAAAATGACATAATGTTAAGTAATTGTCTATTTAGCTTTTGCCTTAGCTTGAAAGATATATTCATAATGCATGTATTTCCTACTGCTTTATTATGCAACTTTCTCTAGAATATTAACTAGAAAGCAGCCCAACAAATATTGATACCACATTCCATTTTATAAAAATGTGTGACCTCTGAGCTCACGATGAACTTTAATAATAATGTAGGATTTGGCAGAGCTCATTAGAGCTTAAGCGTATGTGTCCTCCTGTTTTGACAGACTATGTGTTTAGGTCAGGTTTTTTAAAGCGTTGATATGTGAAGCATAATGTGATTTATTGGATGTGGAGGCTTAGTTTTATTCTTTTGAATGATTACCCTTCAATACAGATAACAGATTAGAGGATGATGCCGTATTTTAGCCCTGATAACACTGTGACAGGACAGGTAAATACTAAACGCAGTGTTCGCTCTCAGGCTAACAACAGGGCTCAAATCAGGCTTACAGGCAAGGCTGGTAATAGAAACTGGAATAATTACTAACTTGGTTTCTACTTCAGGGAGCAGATCATGACACAGAAATGGAGTAAATGAAAAAAAAGGTCATGAACACATTTGCTCTCTGTCACCTCCCTTCCATTTTCAGTGACTCCATTTAAGACATTTGTCTCCTTACTCTGGATTGGTATATTGTTTCGGACTAGTTCCCTCTGTTTTTCTTTTTCTTTTTTTCCCCCACTCTCTTTTGCAAGGGAGGTTTTTCTGCAGTACTCTTTTAGAGGGAAGTGTATTGACTTTGACTTTGCTCACACTCACTTATGAACCCCACCATGCTGGAGTCATCCCAGTGAGGGGCTTGACCACTCAGGGCTTTGTTTATTTGTGAAATGGAGGTAATAATACCTCAATTGCAAATTGTAACTTTTGGAAGTAATGTATGCAAATGGTTTAGCCTGGGACCCGGCCCTTAGTTGGTATTCCATAAATGCTCTTGGTAGTGGTGGTGGTGGTAGTATTTGATCAAAAGCACACACTTAAACCACAAACAAAACAGATTCTTCATTGTCCACAGGCTGAAGCTCAAACTCCATAGCTTTCCATTCCCTGTGGCTCTAACCCACCTTTCTACCCTTATTTTCTCTTTTTAAATTACATATTGTTTGCTTCCCACTTGCCATTTAATAAGATTACTTTGTCCCTTCCTGCCTCACAATGGAATGATTTATCTTCCCGTCAACCCCTCTTCCCAACAATGGCACAGTGATGGGTTGTCAGACGGGGTGATTTTAAACTTTGATCTGCCACCGGTTGGGTGACTTGGGGAAATGACTAAACCTGTGTGAGCTTCAGCCATTATCCGTAAAACAGCTTCTCATCTATAAATTGGGGATTTAAAGGTATCTACCTTGTAGCTTGTGGCGATTACATACAAGGTGCCCCACTGTGTTTAGCAAACAGTAAGTGCCCGCTGCAGGGGGCCTGTAGTCCTGCACGGCCCCATCTGCTTTGGTTTTACCACTCCCAGGAGACCTTCTACCATCCCTAGATGAAGGGGTGCCTTGCATTCCTAAAGTTTTGCATCTTTCGTGACCAGTACTGCTCACTTAATATGTATCATTTAGTACCATTCTTTCCTTCTGAATATTTTCATTGATAAGTGTATATAAGATCTTTGAGGATGAGAATCAATTTAATAACCAGAGCCAACATTTTTTGAGTGCAGACTCAGCACTAAATGTGTGTACAGATTTACCTTAACCATCTTCTCAACAACTTCCTGACATCAATACTGTTGTTAGCCCCAGTGTACTGATGAGGAAACCAGGGCACAGAGATGTTGAGGATCTTGCCCATGGTCACTATTTAGCAGGCTATCAAATGGGAATTGGAACCCAAATCTGATTCCAAAATTGCTTCACTGTTTTACAAACCCTTTATTTTTCTCAGTTGCTGTGGTCACTACCACTGTGCCTTGCTTCTAACGAGTACTTAGGCAGCTTTTTGCTTCTTGTAACTCTGTTTATCAGTCCGGTGCTTTATTCAGGAGCATTTGAAGCAGATTGCTACAACTTAGTCTAGAAATGGAACCATGTTCAAGTTCACCTCAGGAACATTACCAACTTTGAGACAATGACCTGAAACAATGATCTACTGGAGGTATTCTTTAGAAATTAAATTAAGTCTCAATTGTGATGTGGCTGAAATAATTGGTGCTGCAAACACAGTTGAACTTGCTGAATTTAAAAAGAGGGTTCTAACAGCTATGGCTGGGTCTAGAGTGTTGAGTAAACAGGTTCACATGAAGGCCTGGAGATGTGATTTCATATTCATTGACCAGTTTGAATAAGGGAAGCATGGGGGTAACTATAAAGGATCAAGCCCATATTGAGTTGAGTGCCTGTTTTGCATCAGAATATATATATATTCTGAAATATATATATATATATATATTTCATCTTGCATTTCCCTCTCCCCCAATTCTGAGATATAGTCTTCTCGTTTCACTCTGAGAGGGAATGGCTCTGAGAGGGAAGAGGCTCTGAGAAGGAAAAAGATTTAAGCAAAGTTATCTCGGTAGTACTATCAACTATTTGTTGGATCCTGTTCATTTGCAAGAGCATGAAGTGAAAGGTTCTGATGGAAGTTTATGATCTGTTCACAAATGATCTTATTATTGTTATTCTTATTAATAAGCTATAGTATATTTGGTGATTTTTATTAATATTTATTTATTCTCTAAATTGGGTACATTTTACTTGTTTATTCATCAAAAACTCATTTAATTTCTAGAAGGTACCAGATGCAGGGAGTGTGTCAGTGAACAAGACCACATTCTTGCCTCCGTTCTGGTGGGGGAGGCCAACAGTGAAAGAACAAGAAGACATGGCGAATAGAGATTGTAAAAAGTGCTGAGAAGGGAATGATCATAGAGAGGGGCTGGGTTGGTGGGTGCTACTTGTCATAGAATTCCAGAGCTGGAATTCTCTGCTCTCTAGGGAGATGGCATTGGAGCGGAGACCTGAAGGATGAGATGGGGCAGACAAGTGAAGATGGCATGGCAGAGGAGAGGTTACATGCAAAAGCACCAGGGTGGGGAGCAACTTGGTGTACCCAGAATTCTGGTGTAGATACCCAGAGAAGGATCAAGGTCGTTGTAATTCTCATCCAGGTCATTAATGCCTCAGGGGTCTTGGTACCATATGTCCTAGATTTCCCTGGACAGTCACAAATATTCCATTCAATTATTGTGATAGATATCTTTGTTCTTATCATATCATGGGTGTCTATTTTTAATTCAGAATTGTGCTCGCTTCGGCAGCACATATACTATTTTTAATTCAGAATATATGACTATGTTTTTATTTAGAAAATATGGTTACTCCATAAAGGGTCATTGTTTGAAAAACGTAATAGCAGAATATACTCTCTTACAAAGAATGATATTGGTCCCACAGGCAATGGCCAATTGGGATGTGGATTATACTGTGGTAATTGAAAAACTGTCCCGTGACAGCATCTCTAAGCAGAGTTGTCCTAGGGCCTCTCCTACCCACCAGGATTTGGATCTGAACACTCTTGCAATGTAGGTGACATTTTTGCCACCAAAAGAAGGAAGCTGCTGGGAAAGCTGACTTGCTGTTTTTGTTTCTGGGACTTCCTCTTCCTGAAGCCATATGGAAAACCATCCGTAAGCCACCAGACTCTGTACAACTTCAGCAGTCAGGCTCCTCTTGTAGGTTTAACGCAAGTTTGTCATATGTGGATTGGTCTTAAGTGTAATTAAAATGTTTGAGAGCAAACATTTCTTCTCAAATATCCTTGTTCATAGGAGTCACCTGAGCACTTGCTAAAATCTAGATTCTGAGTCAGTGAATCTTATATGAGGGCTGACAGTCTGCATTTCCAACCATCTCCCAAGTGATGCCATTGTTTCTGGTCCACAGGCCACAGCAAGATTTTAGGGACCTCACTGGTGTGTTTCAGAACTCAGTTGACCAGTGTTTTTTTCAACCCATGTGATATTTTCAGCTGGTGAAATAGACTTTTTTAAAAAAGTATTTATTTATTTTGAGAAAGGGGAGAGAGAGCACTCACACGTGCACAGGGGAGAGGCAGAGAGAGAGAGAGAGAGAGAGAGAGAGAGAGAGAGAGAGAGAAAATCTCAAGCAGGCTTCTCACTGTGAGCGCAGAGCCCAACACGGGGCTTGAACCCATGAACAGTGAGATCATGACCTGAGCTGAAATCAAGAGTTGGACATTTAACCAATTTAGCCACCCAGGTAGCCCGTGAAATAGACTTTTAATAATATATGTAATCTATACACTTATTAAATTCTTAAATTAAGAGAATTGATGTTTTCATTAAGGTGATTCCTAGCCCCGTGTTGTAAATTCTCCAGAAAGAACCAAGCAGGCACTTGTTGGCTCAAGTTAAGGAAATGGTGAGCTTGTCCCTGCAGGCAGTGGAAGAGTGTGTCCACTGCCTTCGTGTAGACATACGTTTTTCTAGTCTCTTGAGTATATACCTAGGAGTGGACTTGCTGAATCATACGGTAACTGTGTGTTTAACTTATTGAAGTCCTGCCAGATTGTTTTTCAAAGCGATGTGTAACCCCACCAACAATGTCTGAGAGTGCCAGCTCTTCTGTGGCCTTGCCCACAATTATGTTCTGTCTTTTTTGATAATAGTTGTCTTCCTGGGTGTGAAGTGGTATCTCTGCGATTTTGGTTTTCATTTCCCTGATGACTAATAGCACTGACCATCAATTCATAAATGTATTGATGATTTGTATATTTTCTTTGGAGAAAATGTCTACTCAAATCCTTTGCCCATTTTAATTGTTTTTTATTGTTGGGTTGTAAAAGTTCTTTATGTATTCTGAATATGAGTCCCTTATCTGCTATGTTATTTGCAAATATTTTCTCCCATTCAGTGAGTTGTCTTTTCACTTTCTTAATGGTGTCCTTTGAGGCACAAAGTTTTAAATTTTGATGATGTCCAATTTCTTTTTTTTCTTTTGTCCCTTGTACTTTTGGTGTTAAACTAATAAACCATTGCCTAATTTAGGGTCGTGAAGATTTAGGCCTGTGTTTTCTTCTAAGAGTTTTAGCTTTGACATTTAGACAGATGATACATTTTTAGTTAATTTTTATGTATTGTGTGAAGTAGGGGTGTCTAGCTTCATTCTTTTGCGGGTGGATATCTAGTTGTCCCAACACTATTTTTTGAAAAACCTATTTTTTCCCCATTGAACTGCCTTGGATGGCTCTAACCTTTGAATTCCCCTGGTAGAGGGCCCATTGTTTTCATTCAGAAGATACTGAACATTTGGAGACCCAGAAACCGTGAAACAGTCATTAAAAAGATTAACCCAGAAGTAATAGAAATCTGAGGCTTTGGTTGCTATCCTGTTTGAAAAGATGGTGTTAGAAACTATAAGGATATTAAGATTTTTAAATATTTAAAGAACATAACTATATTTATACTTTGAGGAACCAGTGCGGTAGTTAGTAACTGCTGGTTTAGGAACCACCGACAGTCTATATATATGTTAGCTTTGTTTACTCCCAAAGATTCTTGCTTTTTAAAAATGAATTTCCAGCCTTCATCCTTGCTGCTCAAGACAGATCTATTGAGGCAGCAGAAGGGAAAGCAGAGGGAATAGTCAGAGAATGTGAATGTGCCCCTTGACCTCTACTCCTTTTTCAGTTCATTCCTTTTTACCCCCAGTGGGAGGCAGGCACCTGGATGACCTCAACACAGAAATTGAAGTAGTCCACAGTTACCCCCTGGTGTGTTTGTTTGTTTGTTTGTTTTTTGCCACCTCTCTTCCCATTAGCATGAAGGAGGGGAGTGGCGGGCCAGCAATACCTCCCTGAGATGAAAGAATCTTTCTCCTGACTGGCAGTACATAATATGTTGGTCAGAGAATTTTTCTAAAGCTATTGAGAATTGTTTTAAGGCATGAGGATTCTTGTTAAGTTTAGCTGCTACTCAACGTCATTAAAACATTTTTCTGTGTTCATTGTGAATTGATTCTATGGGGAAGGTGAAAACACCATCCACAAATGACAGGATGCCTTCTAAATAAGCGATCAGTTGCAAGACTGAAACTTTTTCAAAGAAATCCAATTAAGGAGAGGATCATAAGGTGACAAGAGAATCTTTTGGAATTCAATTAGAGGGAGTGTGGCTGACCTTTTAGGCATTGTACGGTTATTAGGGAGCTAGTCTTTCCCTAGTTCTTTCTCTTGTAAGAATCACAGGGATTCATACCTCTGCCTCTCTCTGGATAACATATGCTTTGATTTTCTATGACTGCAGACTGTCTTCTTAACTCAATGATCCATTTTGCGCATAGTCACCCCTCTCCAAAAGTCATCTCGGCCCCTCAGCACACATGACTATCCAGCTTGGTCCTATAATACCAGTTGAATCGATTGAACTTTTGAATCTTAATTCCAAATTCCCAGGAAAGAGAATCTAATTGACTTAGCATTGGTCACCATGTCCACCCAGTCCAATCAGCTGTAGCCTAGAGGGTGGGACCATGTTTCAAAGGGCTGCCCCTTTAATAAAGTTTGTCTAAGACAACATCATACTCAATGGGGAAGAACTGAGAGCTTTTCCCCTAAGGTCAGGAACAAGACAAGGATGTCCATTCTCATCACTTTTATTCAACATAGGACTTCAGCTGGAAGTTTTAGCCAGATTACAATCTAAGATTACAATCTTAGAATACAAAAAGGAATAAAAGGTATCCAAATTGATAAGGAATAAATAAAATTTTCACTACTTGCAGATGACATGACACTATATATAGAAAACCTTGAAGACTCCACTGAGGAACTATTAGAACTGATAAATTCAGTAATGTTTCAGGATCAAAATTAATACACAGAAATAGGTTGTTTCTGAAATACACTAATAACAAAGTACCATAAAGAGAAATTAAGGAAATAATTCCATTTACAAGTGCACCAAAAATAATAAAATACCTAGGAGTGAACTAGTGAAAACAAACAAGTGAAAGACCTGTACTTTGAAAACTATAAAGCACTGGTGGAAGAAACAGAAGATGACAAAAACAAATGGAAAGACATTCCATGCCATTGGATTGGAAGAACAAATATTGTTAAACTGTCCCAGTAACAATACTGGTAGTATTGTTAAATACTACCCAAAGCAATCTACGTATTTAATGCAGTCCCTATCAAAATACCAACAGCATCTTTCACAGAGCTAGAACAAACAATCCTAAAATTTGTATGGAACTACAAAAGACCCTGAATAGCCAAAGCAATCTTGAAAAAGAAAAAACTGGAGGTACCACAATTCCAGACTTCAAGTTATGTCACAAAGCTATTGTAATGAAAACAGTATGGTACTGGCACAAAAATAGACACATAGATCAATGGAACAGAATAGCAAGCCCAGAAATAAACCCACAATTATATGGTCAATTAATCTTCGATAAAGGAGGCAAGAATAGGCAGTGAGGAAAGGACAGTCTCTTCAACAAATGGTGCTGGGAAAACTAGGCAGCAACATGCAAAAGAATGAAACTGGGCCACTTTATTACATCATACATGAAAGTAAACCCAAAATGGATAAAGAACCTAAATGTGAGACCTGAAACCATAAAAATCCTAGAAGAGAGCATAGGCAGTAACTCTCTGACATTGACTGTAGTAACATTTTTCTAGTTATGTCTCCTGAGGCAAGGGATATCAAAACAAAAATAAAATATTAGGATTACATCAAAATAAAAAGCTGTACAACAAAGGAAACAACTAATAAAACCAAGAGACAACATACTGAATGGGAGAAGATATTTGCAAATGACATATCTGATAAAGGGTTAGTATCCAAAGTATATAAAGAACTTATACAACTCAACACCAAAACCCCTACTATAATCCAATTAAAAAATGGGCAGAAAACATGAATAGACATTTTCCAAAGAAGACCTACAGGTGGCCAGTAGACACATGAATAGATGCTCATCACTCATCATCAGGGAGATGCAAATCAAAACCATAGTGAGATGTCATCTCACCTGTCAGGGTGGCTAAAATCAAAACACAAGATAATGAGACACCTGGGTAGCTCAGTCAGTTGAGCATCTGGCTCTTGATTTTGGCTCAGGTTATGATCTCACAGATTGTGAGTTTAAGCCTCATATCAGGCGCTATGCTGACAACATTAAGCCTGCTTGGGAATCCCTCCCCGCCCCCCCTCTCTCTGTCTCCCCCTCCCCCCCCATTCAAGGTCCCTCTCTCTCTCTCTCTCTCTCTCTCTCTCTCTCTCTCTCTCAAAATAAATAAACTTAAAAAAAATTCTCTCTCTCCCTCTGCCCCTCTCCCCCACTTATACTCACTCTCTCTAAAAAAGCCCAAAAAACAAAACAAAAAGGAATAAAAACAAAACAAAAAAAAACACCACAAGACAAAACAAGTGTTGGTGAGGATGTGGAGAAAAAGGAAGCCTCATGGACTGTTGGCAGGAATGCAAACTGGTACAGCCACTGTGATAAACAGTATGGACGGTCCTCAAAAAATTAAATATAGAACTATCCTATGATTGATCTAGTAATTGCACTACTGATATTTACTCAAAGAATATGAAACACTAATTCACCAGGATATTTGCACCCCTATGTTTATTGCAGCATTATTTACATTAACTAAACTGTAAGAGCAGCTCAAGTGTCCATTGACAGATGAATGGATAAAGAAGAGGTGGTATTGAGATACAATGGAATAGTATTCAGCCAAAAAAGTAATGAAACCTTGCCACTTGTAATGTCATGGGTGGATCTAGAGGGCATAATGCTAAGTGAAATAATCCTGTCTGAGAAAGGCAACTGCCATATGATTTCACTCATACATGGCATTGAAGGAAGAAAACAGCAAACAAAGGGGGAAAAAAGAGTAAAATTAAAAAAACAGACTCAACTATAGAGAACAAACTGATGGATACTAAAGGGGGGTGATTGGGGGGATGGATAAAATAGGCAAAGGGAATTGGGATTATACTTAATCTTGATGAGGACTAAATGACATGGAAGTGTTGAATCACTGTACTGTACACCTGAAACTAATACAACAGTATGTTAACTGTACTGGAATTAAAATTTAAAAATAAAGATTGTCTAAGAAGGGAGGTATGGGCTGAGAAGGAATAAATGGCAGCTCTCCTAGAGGAGGTAGATAAGAAAAGGAGGCAAATGATTTCTTGATAGATAGAAAAAACAGGAGAGTGATGAGTCGAAGGTGAGAAAAGGCAAGGAAAGAGGATATGAAGAGGGCTTTAAATACAAAATATTGGTGATGAAGAGACACCTGGGTGGCTCAGTGGGTTGAGCTACCGACTTGTGATTTCAGCTCAGGTCGTGATCTCAAGGCTGGGGGATGAGCCCCGCATCGGCTGCATGTTGACTGTGGAGCCTGCTTGGGATTCCCTGTCTCCCAGTCTCTTTGCGCCTCCCCCACTTGTGTGTGCAGTTGCTTGCTCTCTTTCAAAATAAATAAAAATTTAAAAACCCCAAAATATTGGTGATATGATACATCATGGGATTTTCAATTCTCATGAGAGGCGATGCCAGGGTGTGCTTAGGGAATGCTGTCCGATGGCTGGCGACCACAGCCTCAGAGGGTAAAGTGGACATCAAACATTTTCCTCCTGGAGTGTCAGTACTACTATCGAGGGTGTTGTCTCCCTGCTGGGGTCTGGTGGTAGAAGGGAGAGGGAAGTATATGGGAATGGGGGCTGATGCCAGCAGGTACCAGCGAGGTGGCCAGATGGCACTCATAGGAGGGGCCGGTGCAGCCTGCAAGATGATGGAGGTGCAGCTCTTTGCCAATTGGTGAAGAAATATTTCATACTATTTACCTGACACACATACTGTTGCACATCTGCTGAACACCAGCCCTGGCCATGAGTGACCTGAGTGGATCCTTAGATGATTTTGTGAAGTTGGCCATCTAACAGGTACTGAAAACAAATCTTCCTAAAGCCAGACTTGGACTCTGCTTAAGGCTCCCTGTTGCACAGGACAGGGTTCAGACTTCTTTTGCAGAGTCTCCAAGGCTTATTACAATCTGGTTCCTTGCCCCTCCTCCAGGCTGATATCTCTCCCTGTCCTAACATCCTCCAGCCACAACAAACTCCTTGCTGTTCCCTGAGCCTGACTGCCTATTTTGTGTATCTTCATCTTTGCGTGTGCCATGTTGGCTGCCTGAAATGACCCTCACTTCTCTGCTTGTACAGTCTCTTTCTTCCTTCAATCTCAGTGTAGTGTCCTCTCCCCCAAAGCCTTACCTGACACTAAAGGGCCTATTTTAGGCCCTTCTTTCTCTATACGTCCAGGCAACAATGCAAGTACCTGCCTTCTGGAGTCATTGGATTGTGTTGTGTTTGTTGGCTTATTCATCTCTCTACCTTACAGATCTTGACTTATAGATCTACTCCGATCTGAGTTCTGAGTGTGTCCCCTTGTGTCACATGCGTTGTGGGCTTAGTAAGTGCTTAACATATTTTTATTTTTGGTTCTTCATATCTCAAATTATTTAGAAGGAGTGAGGTGTAAAACAGATGATATTTCTATAGAACTCATTCCATACATACTTTGCAGAGAGAAAATCCTGAAGATATACTGTCAGCCGGCATGTAGAGGCAGGATGCAGAATCTTGTTTTTAAAAAATATTTGGGTGACAATAGTGACCTTCACTGTTCTTAAGTCAGACACCAAATCCTATTTATCTTCTTCCTCCTACTGTTTTCCTGGTCTAGATGGAAAATCTAGCCATTGAAGACATAACGTGTTTTTCTATTGAAATATACCCATGGATCTTATAATGAATGAAACACTTTTTTTGAATGACTTAAGATTTTTGACTGTGTTATGAGGAAAATCTTGATTTATATCCCTTTAGCTTTAGGAAACATCGTGATCTTTTAAGCAACTTTTGAAAACATGATGGAATGCTTGTAAGAAACATGTTTGCAGAGATTGTAAAGTAACATCTGCTGGCTCTTCGTTCCCACTCCAGAAGAGTTCCCCCCCCCCCCCAAAATACAGAAGTAGGCGTTCAAGGGCAGGCCTCCTGGGGCAAGTGACTTTTGAAGGATGAAGAGCAATTTGGCAAGCAGGTGGAACAGGAATAGGGAGGGAAGGAACACCAAGGAGGGCACAGCTTGTGCAGAGGCCCAGGGGCTTGGGAACAAGGTCTCCTGAAGGGAGAGGCAGTGGTTCAGTATTGCTGGAGTGAGGAAGATGTCGTGGGAGATGAAGCCGGTTACGTGGCCTGGGACTAGATCACGAGGGCATTTGCAGTTCCCCCCACGAATTATGGGGACCAGTGGGAGGATTTAAACAGGGTGAGACAAGGCCAATTTACATATTAGGAAGATCACTGAAGGCAGAGAATTTCTACTTTATTTATATTAACCTTTTCTTTGAGATTCCTCCCCACTGAAGGCTTTTTTCCTTCAGTGCCAAACTTCTCAGAAGCGGGAACATGGCATCATACGGGGGATGGAGTCCTGGGGGATCTAACACAGCACTGGCCCTGTCTCTAGCCAGATGAGTGAGTTTAGGTATGGTGCTTAATGTGGGCCTCATCTAAAAATGAGCTGGCAGACTGTGTGATCTCTAAGACCCTTCTAAAATCTTTTCTAATCAAAGTGCTGTGATTTGGAGTTGTCTCCATTTACTGCCTTCATATCCTTACTCACTCCTTAATGTAAAGAACTGGTTTCTCCTTCTACCAACCACTGCAGTCATTTCTGAAGCAGCCCCAGTGACCTCCAGTGCTGAAGGAGGCCGCATCAAGCTTAACCTCTTCACACCATTGGGTACTGCTAGCCAGCCTCTACTTGACAGTCTCCCTTTTCTGTTCCAGAGGTTGTAGCCCCTGGTTTTCTCTTACCTCTCTGACTGACCTTGGTCTTCTCTTCCCTAAACCCACCTTTTATGTGTAAGGACCCTCAACATTGCTCAGCAGGTGTTCCTGCCCCAAATGCATGATCTGAGGGTAATCATGAGGAATACAAAATAAGGGACTTTCTTCAACACGGCTGGCCTGTACTTTGCAAAAAAAAAAAAAAAAAAAAAAATGTCATTCTCATAAAAGACAAGAGATTGTAGAGTGGTTCCAGATTAAGGGGGACTAAAAAGATCCACCGTAGTGCAGTGTGAGATCCTGGATTGGAGTGGGGAGGATGCTTACAAATGATGGTATTGGGATAATTGGTGAGATTTGAAGATGGGACCACATTTTAGGTACTAGCAGGATTCGACTCTAGCAATGCGGTTATGTAGGAGAAAGCAGCAGGATTCTACTCTAGCAATGCAGTTATGTAGGAAAAAGCTTTTGTCTTAGGAGATACATGCTGGACTATTAAGGAGTGAAGAGTCATGAAAGCTGTGAATTGCTCTCAACCATTTAAGTAACAGCAGCAGCAAATATGACAACAATAATGTGTCTGTGTGTGTTTGAATGTGTGTCTGTGTCTGTGTTCCTCATGGCATCTGTTCTTTCCTCTTCTTATTCTGTGCTCTTTCCCCAAGACCTCTTACATTGCCTCCTCCCTGCCTCCATTCTTGCCCTCACATTCTGTTCTCAACACGGCAGCCAGTTGATCTGGTTGCATTAGGAGTCAGGTCATGTCAATTCTCTGCTTGGAATCCTCAGACTACAAACCAAAGTCCTAATAATGGGCCTCTAAGCCTCTATGGGGGAATTTGGCCTACTGTTGTTACCTCTGTGATCTAAACTATTTTTTCCCCATGACTTGCTTCACTCCAGCCTCACTGACCTCTTGACTGCTGCTTGAAAACCCAACTGCTTCTCTGCCACAAGGCCTTTGCACTAACTGTTCTTTCTGTCTGGTTCCTTCTTCCCCAGACATCCATATGACTTTACTCATCTCTCTTAGTTCCCTGCATCAATCAGTGAGGCCTTCCCTGATTACCCTATTTAACATTCAGACCCCTCTCCAACGCATTCTTTATTATCCATCCCTGTTTTATTTTTCCCCTTAGTTCTTATTTATTTTGTTACTTGTTGTTCTCTTCACTAGAATCTAAGCTCTCTTTGGGCAGGACTGTTTTGTTCACTGCCCTGCCTGCAGTGCCCAGAATGGTGCCTGGTATGTAGAAGATACTTAATAAGTAATTTTTGAATGAATAAATGCACAAATTGTGTTTGCTCATTTAATATAACCCCTTTGGAATTTCTGCTTAGAATAGACTTCTTTTTTGGATCCCCTTTGATAGATTGTGAAGCCTATGGATTCCATCTTAGAATAATGGGTTTGTTTGTTTTGTTCTATCCTTTGATCAAAGTGTAATATAGATACTGAAAAGTTCACATTTGGATCAGTCTTCACAAACTAATGCACCTATAAACCTCACCCACATCAAGAACCAGAACATTACCAGCACCACAGAGAAACTTTGGTGCCCTATTCCAGCCGTAACCCCCATTGCAAAGGTAACTTCTATTCTGACTTTTAACAGGGTAGATTAGTTTTGCCTAATGTACTTTAAAAAGGAATAGTACAGTATGCATTCTTTTGTGTCTGGCTCCTTTCAACCAACATTACATTTATGAGACGCATCTGTGTTTCTACATGATTATTCTCAGTTCGATACTATAATTTATTGATCCATTCTACTGTATCTGGGCACTTGTGTGGATTTTTGTTTCTTTTGGCTACTTCGCCATTCTAGTACAAGTAAACATATACATGTAATTCCACACAGGAGTGGTATTTCTGGGGCACTGGGTGCACGATAGGTCAGTGTTGCTAGGCCCCCCATACAGTTTTCCAGAGTGCATATATCAATTTATACTCACACTATCACAGAATAATGTTTCTTAATGCATATAATATAATACATAAGGAGGATTATAAAGAAAATGAGCTGTTTTGAAATATAGTTATAAAACTATTTTTAATATGTCATGGTGTATTACATGTGCTTTATTAACTCACACAACTGAAAGGTCTAGCAGTCTTAATAATTATGGATTTCAAAGTAGTGATGAATATACATGGTGTTTTAGGGATCTGCTACAGCTTTAATGTAATATGAAAATATCTGTGATGTTATTGGTCTCAGGGTGACAGGTACTGCTAATACTACTCTAATTTGTTGCCTATATTCTGAATGATAGGCAATACTAAAGTCTGTTACAAGCTGGTAAAAGTAAAAGATTTTTAGTAGTTTTTAGTTGGAGTACATAAACCTTCCTGAATTCTATTAAGGGGTATTTGGACTCCAGGTTAAGACCCCCTAGCTTAGAGGAACGAAAGTGATTTACAGCAAAGATCTCTTGAGTGTTTACTATGTGCCATTCACTGTGCAAGGTCCTGAGGGCCCATCAGTGAAAAATATGCATCTCCTCTCAGGAAATTTATGATCATGAGGGCAATATTCATAAATGAATGAGCGGCTGGATATGGTGTGTTTAGTTCTATGATAGGTAGCTCCAAGTACATGAGAGCCTTAGGACATACACCTAACTCATTCATGAGAAGGGGTGGTGGTCAGAGAAGGTTCTCTGGAGGAAGGAGCATCACTATATTTAGGCTTTGGGCTGATTACTATACAGTGTGGATAATGGATTAGTGCAGAGAAGAGGCACTTGAAGTTATTCAGGGGTGAGATCATTATGGTGGTATGCAAAAACGCAGTGAATATATTCTGGAGATTCTAGATTCCTGGTGATTGGAGATAGGCAGTGGGAGAGAAATAAGGTGTAAGGAAATGGTCTAGTTTCTGTCTTAGTCACCTAGTTGGAGGGTGGTTATTATTTACTGAAATAGATTGAGGAACAGATTCAAGGTCAGGTGGTGATGAGTTCAGCTTTGGACATAGTTAAATTGAGGTGTCTGTGGGACATCCAAGAGGTGATTATACATATGTATGGGTCGCTTGCTTAGGAGAGAGCCATGGGAGTTGCAGTGAGTATGTAGGGGTGGTTGAGGTGTCTCAGAGGCCACAGGGAGGAAAGAGAAGAAGCCAGGGTCAGGATTTGAGGACGATCAACTTTTAGTAGATCAGCAGAGAAAGAAGTGCTTGTGACAGATGGGAACAGTCACAGGGGTAGGAGGAAAACCAGGTAAGAGGGGTGCCCTGGTGGCCAAGAGCAGAGAGGGTGTCAAGGAGACCTCAGCAGTCTGGAAAAGGGCCCCGTGTACTGGCTTTGAAAGATCAGTGTTGAATTGCTTTTACTACACCAACAGTGGAAATGATTATTTTTCTCTGGGTTGTACTTTTATCTGTATTTTAAACTTTCTGTTATAGCAGTTAGAATTCAAGGGTCATTTGCTTTTAGCTCTGCTTTTCTTCTTTCATCTTCTTTATGTATTTTGCTCATGCTCCAGTGAGTTTTATGCTGCAGTGATAGTAAGCAGTCATCTCTGCTTAATGACTTCTGTCCTATCTGGAGCAGACTCTAGCTCTCTCTCACTCCCCCCCCCTTTTTTTTTTTTACTATAAGAGATACTGTTATATTGCTTCTTGGTAAAAAGTCTTCCAGCTCTATTCTGCATAATAGACATGAATGCAATCACTTGGGCCAGGCTATGTTTATCTGTCCAGAGACTGCCCTGCTGACAATGAATTCATGAGTCATCCTTCTTGCCTGGAGTAACACTCAGCTTTTAGTCCATACGATACAATGTAATGGAAGAGATATAAACTCCAGAATGTTTTATAATTATTTTCATCCTGAAATGTCACTTGGATTTTTATATAATCTATAGGAGGAAAGTGAGAGCATGTTCAATTAAATAAACATGTGTTTAGTGCTCACTGTGTAAATGACAGTGTGTGGGCCTCAGCAGTGACATTTATCTAAGCAGGAAACATTGAGTGCCTCTCCCTCCCCGTCTCATCTCCATTATCCAGCCGGCCCCAAGTGAGGTTCCTCATGTCCTCTCTATCGTGCTGCTTCCGCCCTGGTTCATACCGCTGTTAACTTTTGTCTGGACAGTTGTAGTGGCCTCCTTGCAGGTCTACTTGCCTCTGCTGTCACTCCCCTACTCAATCCTCTGTTTGAAAACCTGGCTCAACTTTTAAAAAATACAGATTTATGAGCCCACTTCTAAAAATTCTGATTTAGTAGGTCTGGCTAGGAGCCCTCCCAAGAAATTTTAAAGAATTTTCCCCTAGAAATACAGATGCAGGTGTATACAGACGTGCACACATGCACACACCATTTCCTTGCTCTCTCCATTGAGAGGACTGGCAAGCAATGACACACCGATAGCAGGAACACATCTGGCACCCAGAACTTGTTTCTAAATACCATTCCCACTCCCCCCTCCCCCCCCCACCAAAAGTGAGAGTTTTTTTTCAAAAAGGAGTTGAGTCTAAGCCTATGGCAGGGAAGATGAGTTTGGAATATCTTCTTGTGCCAGAAAGTACAGCAATGCTCAAAGAATAGGGGAGATATTAAAATGACATAGGAGCCAGCTTAAAGGAACTTCTATTGGCCACATCTGGGAAAATTTGAGCATGAATTATAAACCATTGAATAAGATAAAAATGCCTGCATCTGTAATATTATTTTAACTAATGAGGAGAAGAGAAAGCTCTTATTCTTTTTTTTTTTTTTTAATTTATTTCTGAAAGAGCAGGGGAGGGGCAGAAAGAGAAAGACAGAGAATCTGAAGCAGGCTCCATGCTGTCAGCACAGAGCCCAATGTAGGGTTCAAACCCACAAACCGTGAGATCATGACCTGAGCCAAAGTCAGACAGTCAATCTGCTGAATCACCCAAGCGCCCCAAGAGAAAGCTCTTTCTTTCTTTCTTTCTTTCTTTCTTTCTTTCTTTCTTTCTTTCTTTCTTTCTTTCTTTCTTTCTTTCTTTCTTTCCTTCCTTCCTTCCTTCCTTCCTTCCTTCCTTCCTTCTTTCTTTTTTAAATGTTTTTATTCATTTTTGAGAGAGAGAGAGACAGAGAGACACAGAGACAGAGCATGAGTTGGGGAGGGGCAGACAGAGAGGGAGACACAGAATCCGAAGCAGGCTCCAGGCTCTGAGCCTTCAGCACAGAGCCCGATGCAGGGCTCGAACTCATGAACCTTGAGATCATGACCTGGGCCAAAGTTGGACGTTCAACCGACTGAGCCTCCCAGGCTCCCTGAAAGCTCTTTCTTGAGTAAAACATCAACTATTAAATATAGATGGAATGATGTGTTTAGAATATCAATAGATGTTATAACCAGTGATGAAAGTTTGTTGAAGAACATGATGTTTACATAGTACTTCACCACAAGATACTTAGTGTAGAAAAAACCTGGCAGACACCACCTTAACCAGATGATCAAAGTTAATATTAATTATCAAAGTTAAAGCAATAATTAATAATCAAAGCTAATATGATAATAATCAAAGTAGCTAACACAACAATGACACAAACCAAGTTATTAAAAAAAAAAAAAGAAAAGAAAAGAAAAGAAGGCTTCCCAAACTGGTTCTGGGTTCCAGAATTCCTGCACAATACTAGCACTGAGATTATCCTTCAAAAGCACTGATCTGATCTGTTCCTGCCCTGCTTCAAAATTCCCGCTGGCTCTGTTGATTCTGGAATGGGATTCAAACACTCGAGCATGCCCACCCCCTACCTTTTTGCCATCGTCTCCTACCACAACTCCATTACCGCCCCTTCCCCACCTTTACTGCCATCACATCATACTCTTTGCAGTGACTCAGATGGTTTGCTCTCCGTTACTGCTCATGGCATTGCTGCTTAGAATGCCCTTCCCAGTCTGTCTGTGGGGCAGATTCATGTTATCCAAGAGGCAACTCCAGCACACCATCTCTGGGAAGCTGGGGCTTCAGAGCTGGTCAGACCTAGGTTTGAATCTGTTTCTACCACTTATTGGTTGTCACCCAGCCAGTCTCAGCTTCTTCCTTGAGACCTGCTGGTAGGTTACTGTGAGAATTCAGTGAGATAATGCATGTAAGGAACTTTGCAAAGTAAATTAAAGAGAAATAGAGAAAAAGAGAGCTCACTAGGTGCTGAGTAAGTTTTAGAAACCCATACATGTATTTTACATATAAACATTTTCCTGATAATCCTGCAAAAATTTAAAGGTATAGTCACATATCTCATAATTAACAGACCCAGTTTGGAACTCATTTCTATTGGACTCCAAAGCCACACTTTTTCTGTTAGGTGGAGACAATAAACCAGGAAGGACAGGAGAGAGAGTCACAATCACCTTAGCTAAGTAGCTGAATGTGAAAATGTTAAGTAGAGTTGGAGTCTCTAAGTCACCCCTTCATGGGAAGGTGGACTGGTCAGAGCAGGTAGGCAGGTGGAGACCCAGAATAGACAGTGTGTGGGTGGCTGGCAGAATGGATGAGGGTGAGAGTCCTGTCACAGACACTGACTGAGTGCCTGCCAGGAGACACTTGTGATTACCATATTTGCGACATCAAAGGACAGCACGTGAAGTGAAAAGGACAAGGGCTTGAGATAGAACCTGTGAGACACCCTTATCTTCAAGTTAGGAGCAGAGGACAAGGGGCACAAAGGCACGTGCAAAAGAGTGGGCAGACAGGAAGAAGGCAGGGAGTGCAGGGACTGGGGATCAGATGTGTTGTGGAAGGGCTCTTGCTGAGGGGATGGCAGAGGGGTCCGCTTTGGAGCTCAGCAAAGAAAGGGACCAGGATTAGTACTCAAAAGAGGTCAAGGGGAGAGCATTTTCACTCTAGTAGCGTGGGGGCAGGACCCAGATGGCTAGAGCAATGAGTAAGAATAAACATGTGGAGGCAACAGCAAAATGTAGCCTAATTAGGGTACATACTTGGGCAGACACTTCCTGGTACCTGGGAGATTAGAAGAGCCATCTTGCTCATAGGCACCTATTCTGGGAGATGAAACACCCCCAAGATGCTCTCTGTTTCAGTAGGGAATACTGAATGAAGGTACAAGTGACCATCAACTGTGTCTCTTCCTCCCAAACTGTCCTTAACCAAGAGGCACATCTGCTTCAGTGGAGCAACAAATCAGAGACTTGAAAATCCATGTATCGTTTTCTTTAGGACAGGCTTGTGATTTCATAGGCAAATATTATTTCAATTCAAGACTTGTACAATATTTGATTTAAATGCTTTAGAGAAAAGGAGAAAAGAAAACAGTTTTTTGTTGTTGTTGCTTGTCCTTATAGTCTGTCAAACTACAAAGACTAAATTAAATTATAGGCTCAAATTTCACAAAATTCAGAGCTTATTAAAGAGAAAAGTAGCTTTTCTCTTTAAGTCATTGCTTTTTTTTCTTGTTATTTTACAGATGGAAAATGATTATCTGCTTACAGGTATTTTGATTCCATACATGTCCTAGTTTCATCCAAATCTCAGAAGCTAATTCAGCAGCTTGGTTTTTCCTTCTGGGTGCCACAAAAAAGTGGAAATCATATTTCTAGCAATAAATCAATGAAAGTACCAAGCAGTAGCATGCCGTGAGGGATCTCGCAGAGGAGCCATATCAAGGAGGCAATCACTCAGGAGATCTTCCAGAAGAGCTTACAGGTTGTCAGTTAGTGGAAGTCTGAGTTATGTTTCTCCTGCTCTATGTGCATTTCAGAGAGACTGCAATATAGCATTGTATATTTTCCAAAACTGTGCTCATTTGAAATGAACACAAATCCTTGGTCTTTTCCCTTAAACATTTTTGGGAATTGTAATTACAGGATTTTGAAAAGTAATTTTATGAAGTGTCAAGGAGATACACAATATTTTGATAAATATGTAAATATATAAAGAGTAAATAATAATAATTATAGAACTTCACCAAATGTCTCCATTATGTAAGTGAATAAAATGCTTCATTTGTTTTCATAATAAGGCCACCCTGTATAGTGACTTGAGAGTCTAAGGTCTTCACATGTTCAGAGCAGTCCTCTTTTTTTTTATTTTCTCTTAGAGAGCTAGAGAGAGAGAAAGAGAGCACGTGTAAGCAGGAGAGAGGGGCAAAGAGAGAGAGAATCTTAAGCAGGCTCCACACTCAGCATGTAGCCCGAAGTGTGGCTCAATCCCATGACACTGGGATCATGACCTGAGTGGAAATCAAGAGTCAGACACTCAACTGCCTGAGCCATTCAGGTGCCCTGCCACTTTACTTTTCTTTCCCACAAAAGAAGCACATCTACCAAAGGGCATCTTTCTTTTCATAACAAGTGTGCTTTCTGAATAATAAGGTAAAAGTTCTGCTAGATTGATATTTGGGTAGTGGCAGATGAAAGCCAGAAATTATACTACAAGACAGAATCCCAGAAATTCACAACAGTTCAAATTAATAATGAGATCAAAAACTCTATTTAAATAAAATTAAATTAGTTTTGTTCAGGATATAGGAGCTAAACAAATATTTGTGAAATGACAGAAAACCAAACTTCTAACTCTTTATGTATTTCTGCTATAACCTTGCTTATTGCTGTTATGAAAAAACTAGCATGTATGTCTAAAGCTCACACAATGAATGATCTTTTCTTTTTATGTTTGTTTTTGAGAGAGAGAGAGAGGGAGTACAAGCAGGGGAGGGGCAGAGAGAGGGACAGAGAATCCAAAGCGGGCTCCTAGCTGACAGCTGTGAGCCTGACATAGGGCTTGAACTCAATAACCAAACTATGAGATCATGACCTGAGCTGAAGTTGAACACCCAACCAACTGAGTCACCCAGGTGCCCCTAGTGTGATAGGTTTTATGGCATGTTATTTATCCTTGAGATATGTGGGGGAAAAAAATCTTTGAGGCATATGTGGAAGAATGTTAAAGAGTTCTTGTTTTTATTCCTATACTTATTTTAATCTTATTTATTCATAACTACATTATAGAAATTTATCTAGGATTACTACTTCATATTGTTACCTGGATTACAGAACTGAGCCACTATTACTCATCCTAATTTTGTGCCTGGTTATATTTTCTATAATTTATAGGTTAAGAATACTTCACTTTAATATATGCAAGGTGTTCCAGTAATTCTAGAGAAAACAGATTCCTTTCAGCACAGTTTATTACAAAAATTGTAAAGGGCAAATTGTTTATTGATTTTTGGCAAGCTACCAAAAAGAAATTACAGCTATTTGGCAGAAACCTCAGGAGAAATAAACAGTAAGATGACATAAGATATGATCAAAACTGTGACTCTTATAGTGCAAAAGAAAGACTCAATAAAGATTTATTTCCTTTTCATTGTCCCCATGCTTTCAGTTGGCATCATTTTTAAATGAACCTTAGTTGAAATTACAAAATAAAAATCACAGGTGCTATTAAAAAGTCTTAATAAGAACTTACATGTATTAGGCAAATATGGAATCTGGTTTTGGGTTTTCTTCTTCTAGCTAAAGGGTCAGAATCTCTTATTCATCATTGTCCACACATGCCCAACACAACATCTGGCACGGGGCAGACACTGAATATATTTTTTCGACTAGAATGGACTCAGAGGCCAGAATCTCCCTGAATATGGATATCAGAAGGACCCTTGGGCTTCTAGTTCATCAATTCAGTCTCTGTTTTGTATTTCTACATTCCTTTTTTTTTTTTTTAATGTTTATTTACTTTTGAACGAGAGAGAGAGAGACAGAGCATGAGCAGGGGAGGGGCAGAGAGAGAGAGAGGGAGACATAGAATCCAAAGCAGGCTCCAGGCTCTGAGCTGTCAGCACAGAACCCAATGTGGAACCCACGAACCATGAGATCATGACCTGAGCCGAAGTCGGACGCGTAACCGGCTGAGCCACCCAGGCGCCCTTCTGCATTCCTGTTGATGGGCACTTTTATTGTCCACTGTTGCAAGCAATACTGTAGCACACATCCTTATATCTGCTCTCTAGAGTATTTCTGTAGCTGACATATATAGTAGAGTGGCTAGGGCCAGAGAATGTGTACTTTGTATATTGTGATAGATACTGGCAAATTAAATTCCAAAAAAAGATGCACCGATATACATGTAGGAGAGTGACCTTCCTCTGCAGCTTCTACTGATCTGGCATGAGATTCACTTGAACTCCTCTGAAATCAGAACGAATGTAGACATTTTATAATTTAAGAAAGTGAGACATTTCTGGGTGAAGGTAAACATAAAGTTTCTTCTTTTCTGTTTGGTCCCTTTTTTTGAGAGACAGAGACAGAGCACAAGCAGGGTAGGGGCAGAGAGAGAGGGAGACACAGAATCTGAAGCAGGCTCCAGACTCCCAGCTGTCAGCACAGAGCCCCACATGGGGCTTGAACTCACAAACCATGAGATCACGACCTGAGCCGAAGTCTGACGCTTAACCAACTGAGCCACCCAGGTGCCCCTGTTTGGCCCTTTTAATGGTGATGTCTACATGTATAACATGTGAAGACTCACAGAAATAGATTCAGTTAAAATACTTAATAATAAATATTCAAGTGTTTTTGGCTTGATTTAATATTATTTTATTGATATCATAATATTATAATAAGGATTTATTTATAATATTGTCTGCAAAATACTTCTACTAATATATATTGTTGATGGAGAGAGAAGATAAAAATCAAGTTTTTGTACATGTACTACATTGGTTAATAATACATTATTATGTGCAAGCACATTGCTGGGCATTTTGTGTACATTATCTTATGTATTCTTCATAACAAGACTTTAAGATAGATGCTCCTATTCCCCTTTTACTGAAGGAGAACGTGAGGCCTAGAGAATTTAGTAATTTGCCTAAGAACAATAGCTAAAAACTGTCAAGTTGGGATTCAAACCCAGCCTCTCTTACCCCAGGTTCCAGTTGCCTAGTTTATCATTTACCTAATTGCCTGGCCTTTTCAAAAAAAAGTTTTTAAAGATTTTATTTTTAAGTAATCTCTATACCCAACATTGGATTTGCACCTACAACCCCGAGATCAAGAGTGCCATGCTTTACTGACTGAGCCAGCCAGGCGCCCCAAGGATATTTTCCAAAGAAAAATACTGGCATGCATCTAATACGAATACCCATTAAGGATACTTCCTCATGGCAATCAGAGTGGTCCCAGTTGAGGAATCTAGGTCTCCTCTCCCAAGAACTTGCTGGGCTCTAGGTCCTGAACAACTTTTTTCCTTGATGGATCTGCTGAAAGCAAAGGTAACAATCCCCATCACCTATCCCTTGAACAGGGCACCCATTTGCTTTACCCAGAAAAGACATTGGTGATGACAGAAACACCGTGCTTGGGCACAGAGCAGGGCCCTGCTGCAGTGAGCTCCAAGACTATTCAAAGGTGTCCCTGCACCCCACATTCCCTGGCCCTGTGGCCCAGCTGGAAAGCCTGGGTTCTGGCTTCTAGACGTGGCCTAGAGAAAACTCGGGTGACATGCAGATTGATAATCCTTGTCTCCTGGGACTGGATTCATTTTTTAGACCCAGAATGGCTGACCTGGAAATCTACCATTCAGAGTGTTTCCATGGTCACTTATTCAGCCATCAGACCACACCCTGAAATACTCGCTCCTCTGGTAAGCCATAAGGAGTTGATGTGGGCAGCTAGTGGTTGGCATCACCACCACTACAAGTTTGTGATGTTTTCAGACTTTTGAGTCAGAGTAACAGGACCTAGTTTAAATTGGCCTGAGGAAATAAAGGATTTTAGTGTCTTATGTCACTGGAAAGTTCCAGATTGGTGCTGATATCAGGGCCTACAGGGACTCAAATGACATTGTCAGTACTCTCTTAGACTCTTTGTCCAACTCTTGGCTGTTTCTCTCTGGCCATTGGCCTCCTTCTCCTTTCGATGACAAATTTCTTCCAAGCCAGGGGAGTGGGCAGAAGTGATGCCATGGCCATGGAGGGCTGCAGATTTTCAGCGTCTCAGCTCTGAGACCTCAGAGGAAACAGGAAGTTTTTCCCATATCAGATTATAACATTGCAGGGGGCACTCTGTGATTTGCCTTGCAGGAGTCATGTGTCCATCCTTTGGATCTAGAATCTACGTATCATGGTTGTTTAGCCAGTGTAAGGAATTGTGATTGACAGTCCCTCCAGAGCTATGTGGGCCGGGGAAAGGTTAATACCTACAAAAAGGTAAAAGTGTTAGTACCAGAAGGAGAAAGAAATGTTGGGTTGCCTCTCCAACATCTTTCTAATTTGAGAATAAAAGCCATTTTTATTTTATTTTATTTTGTTTTGTTTTATTTTATTTTATTTTATTTTATTTTATTTTATTAAGCCATTGTTAGTCAAAGGGCAGACTGATACGGGCATGTGTAATAGAGAATATGAAACCTACCGCTGGTGTGGAGGACAGGGCTCACTTGCTTGGTTTAATTCCTGAGAAACAGACCAAGGGATGAGGGAGTTTGGGCACAAGCTTATTCTTGTCAGGGCTCTAATGGAGTAAAATGGAAGCTGCTTAACAGAAAAGTACCTTTACATTACTGAGCAGAAGTGTCACAAGGAACTTTAGTTATTTTATGCAAATCAGAAGGGAACAGAGAGGATTAAATTAGTGGTTCTACATCTAGGAAAAAAAATAGGATTGGGTTTAAAGAAATTCACAAAACGTAGGACAGATGCTCTGCAACACACAGTATACCCACACCCTGTCCCCCACCTCCTTATTAAACTTTAGGTTCACTTTTAAAAATCGCTGAAGCTATTTTGTGGTGTCACATTTAAAATTTATTTTTCAGGGGCACCTGGGTGGCTCAGTTGGTTAAGCATCCAACTCTTGGTTTCGGCTCAGGTCATGATCTCATGATTCATGAGTTTGAGCCCCACGTCGGGCTTTGTGCTGCCAGTGGGAGCCTGCTTGGGATTCTCTCTCTCCCTCTCTATCTGTCCCTCCCCTGCTCTCTCTCTCCCTCTCTCCCCCCCCCTCTCTCTCTCTCTCTCTCTCTGTCTCAAAATAAATAAACTTTAAAAACAAAAACAAAATAAATAAAATTTATTTTTCAGTTCAGACAGAATGTTATTCCATGTTGGCACACAGTAGCCTAAATGTTTTCCTGGTTGATCATGCAAGGTTTGGGATGCAGAGTGTTCTGTGCCATTTATTGTTGCTTTTTAGCTAATAAGTACCTCCAGTTTGCTTTCTGAAAAGAAAGGCAACAAGAGAGTATCGAAAACAGGATGTGAATTTTGTAATCAAGTCCCAAGAAATAAAGGCAATGGACCTTTAGGGTCTCATAATGATGTCTGAAATGTTTTAAGTGTGTGTATCCCATGGTGAGCTGCTTTTAAGGAAAACTTTCACATCCTCTGTTTGTAACTTAAGCTTCCAAAACTTTTTTTCTGCTTCCCCACCTTAAGGATGAGTTCATTCTAGGGCATCATTTCACCATGTCTAGCAGCCCAGTTACACTGTGTTTTCAGTTACACTGTGTTTAAATTACACACTGTACTTAGATTTGTCAGGAACCTCACAGAATCTCAGGTCTTCTGTTTTCTAAGAGTTGCTCTCTTTCCCCATTATAATATCTGTATATGCTCATTAGACACAAATTTGAAAATAAGACAAGAAAGAAAAAATTGCCCATAGTTGGACTCCAATGCCTGTCTAGATTTTTGTAAATGTTACAGTTTAAGTATATACATATAAAAGGCACACAAATTGTCAGTGGAACTTAGTAAAGTGAATACACCCATTTAACTACCCTAGAGATCAAGAAATACAACATTGCTATGCTCCAGAACCTCTCACCTGCCCCTCCCATCTTTATCCCTTCTTGAAGATAACCACTGCTCCCTCCCTTCACGTGGAGATGTTTCACTTGTCACGGAACGTTATGTAAAGTGAATCATCACACAATATGTACTCTTTTGTGCAAGGCTTGGTTTGCCCAGCAGCTTGTCTAGGAGATCCATCCATGTTGCTGCATGTGGAAGTAGCTCACTCTTTTTCATTGTTGTATAGCATTCTATTACATAAATATAATTTCCTCTGTTCACTAGTGGACATCTGGGTTGTTTCCAGTTTGGGGCTACTATAAATACTACTCCCGTGAACATTCTTTTTTTTTTTTTTTTTAATTTTTATTTTTGAGAGAGACAGAGCATGAGAAGGGGAGGGGCACAGAGAGAGGGAGACACTGAATCTGAATCAGACTCCAGGCTCTGAGCGGTCAGTAGAGAGCCTGGCACGGGGCTTGAACTCAGGAACTGCAGGATAATGATCTGAGCTGAAGTTGGACACTTAACTGACTGAGCCACCCAGGTGCCCCCCATGAACGTTCTTGTATATGTCTTTTGGAGGATGAATGTATGCTTTTCTTTTGGTATGTACCTAGACTATAGAGAA
Source organism: Puma concolor (assembly GCF_028749965.1). Taxonomy (NCBI): domain Eukaryota; kingdom Metazoa; phylum Chordata; class Mammalia; order Carnivora; family Felidae; genus Puma; species Puma concolor. The sequence goes on along the minus strand of NC_141669.1, from coordinate 67,704,252 downwards.
AGCATGTGTTCAGCTTTATTTAATACATATGCTACTGAACAGGTTGCCCGAGCGAGTGTGTTAATTTATGAATCAGCCATATATAAGAGTTCTAGTTTCTACACATTCTAGCTATTGCTTTGTATCATCTGTCTTTTTCAGTTTTTCAGTTTTAGCCATCTTTGTGGGTAGCAGCACATGGTACTTATGTTTTCTCTGGTAATCAATAAAGCGAGTACATTGTAGTCAGAATAATGTCGCTCAAAAGATGTCCATGTTCTAATACCTGGAACTTGTGAATCTGTGACCTTCCATCACAAAAGGGACTTTGCAGATGTTAATTAAATTAAGGAGCTTGTTAAAGCTCAATCTTAAATTGAGGAGCTTGTTCTGGTTTATCCCAAGGGGCCCAATGCAATCATAAAGTCCTTACATGTGAAAGAGGGTGGCAGGAGAGTATGGGAAGGGAGTGTCATGGAGGAAGCAGCCATGTAGTGTGAGAGGCCCTGAGTGGCTGTTGTTGGCTTTGAAGATGGAAGGGGCCCACTAGCCAAGGATGGGAGGCAGCCTCTACAGAGCTGGAATGAATTCTTCGCTAGAGCCTCCAGAAAGAACACAGCACTGAGGGTATCTCAATTTTTGCCCATTGAGGCCCACTGTGAACTCCAGACTTCCAGAACTGTGAGGTAATACATTTGTGTTGTTTTAAGCCACCAAGTTTGTGGGAACTTGCTGTTAGGGCAGCAATAGGAAACTCATGTAAGCACCTTTTCATATGCTTGACCATTTGGATGCCCTCTTTTGCAAAGTGCCTGTTCAGGTCTTTTGAGCATTTAAAATAACTGATTTTCTTTTTCTTATTGATACACAGGAATTCTGTATATATTCCAGAGATGAGACCTTTGTCAAGTCTGTATTGCAAGTATCTCCTTCCATCCTGTAACTTGCATTTTTACTTTTTTTTTTAAAGTTTTTAAACATTTTTAAAATTTATTTTTGAGAGACAGAGAGAGACAGAGCTCGAGCAGGGGAGGGGCAGAGAGGGAAACACAGAATCTGAAGCAGGCTCCAGGCTCTGAGCTGTCAGCACAGAGCCCAACACAGGGCTCGAACCCACGAACTGTGAGATCATGACCAGAGTTGAAGTCAGACGCTCAACCAACTGAGCCACCCAGGCGCCCCGCATTTTTACTCTTAGTGGTGCCTTTTGATAACCACAAATTCTTAATTTAATGAAGTCCAATTTATCATCCTTACACTTTTTGGTAATACCTTCTGTGTTCTGTTTATACAAGTTTAGGTCCTGATTTTATGTTGTTTACAACATAGATTGCTTAACTATTTCTCTTAGGTGGTTTCTTTTCTTTTCCTTTTCATAAATGAGGCTCCAATGAGCACTTTTATATAAAAATCCTGTTCTGGATTTGGGATTATTTACTTAAAAAGTAGAATTATTCATTTATTGCTGTTCGTGTTGTTATTTTCTCTGAAACTTTTAGGAACTTCTCTTTATTCTTTTCATGCTGAAATTTAATAATCATATGCCTGTTTAAGTCTCTTTCTATCCATTGTTCTAGCCTCCTCTCTTGGGACCTTTCAGTTTGCATACTCATGAGCCTCAGTTCTGGAATGTTTTCTTGCATTGTTACTGTGATAATGTCTGTCATTCTCTCTGATCTTTTTTTTTTTTTTTCCTTCCAAAGTCCTTTTTAGTAGTTTTGAGACTTTCTATAGATTCATCTGTAATTGTAATTATATTTTCCTTATCATTGTTATGTTTCCCATTTTCTGGTAGATTTTTTTCAGTTCTATCTTCTAAAACTTCTGTTGAATTTTTATTTCGGTTACCATATTTTGTATTTTGAGAAGCAATTTTAAATTTACTGAATGTTTCCTTTTTATAGCTTCTTGTCCTTTTTTTAAAGATTTTTAAAAATTATTGTTTAGAGAGAGAGCACAGGGGGAGGGGCAGAGAAAGAGAGAGAGAGAGAATCTCAAGCAGGCTCCATGCTCAGCACAGAGCCCGATGCAGGGCTAAATCCCACGACCCTGGGATCATGACCTGAGCTAAAATCAAGAGTCAGATGCTCAACCGACTGAGCTGCCCCAGCATCCTACAGCTTCTTGTTCTTGTTTCAGTATATTCCAAGCATTTTCTCTTATTTCTCTAGGGATATTAATTATTGTTTTTTCTTCTGTCCCTTTCATTGTCTCTATTACTTCAGCATATTCCTTTTTTTTCTCTATATATATTTGTATTGGTGTTTATCTTTTAGGTTCGAGGCTTTCATCACATGTTGGGTAACCTTTGGTTCCTTTTATATTTAAGAGCAAGACTCTGAAAAGCTTAGGGGAAGCTCTGTCGGGGGGTGGGGGGTGGGCAGGGCTGTTCAGTGGCCTTACCATAGGGTGCTGAGGAGGTAAGCCCGTTGTTTTCATTGAAGGATGATAAAATGCCAGAACTGAGAGGTATTTTCTCTTGCATTGGCCAGTTTTCCCAGAAAGGTACCTGAATCTCTTGCCTGGGGGTGGGATAGGTGGGCCCTGGGCCTATCTGCCAGGATTCCAATAGCCAAGTGGGGAGGGGTTTTACAATTAAGCAGACACACTTAACCCTCTGAATAGGCGTCAACCCTCTGCCCCGCTGGGCAACCTCCCCAGAGAGTAAACCTCTAGACTTCTGCTGGGTGGGAGGAGGGTATCTGGTGGTCTAACTACTCTCTAGACAAACTCTCAGCCAGTCCTCCTCTTTTCCCTCACCCTCATTCCTACCTTCAGGGTGATCTCACACTGCTAAACCCTGAGCCTTTCCAGATTTCTGGCTTCCTCCCACTCCTCCTCTCCTGCCCTGTAGGCTTAGATTTCAACTTTCTTAAGGCTCTCAAATCAGTTACCACTTTATCATTTGCTTTTTGCCCCCTCCCCCTCCTTTTTTTAAAGTTTCTCTTGGATATTATTTCCTTTCCTGTTCTCTTTGTGAGTTTGTATCTTTTAAAACAAGTACCTATCTTTTTAGTTTGGTTTTGCGAAAAACATAGATGAATACTTTAAAACTAGAAGTCTTGTGCTGGACTTTTTTTTTTAATGTTTTATTTATTTTTGAGAGAGAGAGAGACAGACAGAGCATGAGCAGGGGAGGGGCAGAGAGAGAGAGGCACAGAATCAGAAGCAGGCTCCAGGTTGTCAGCACAGAGCCCAACGTGGGGTTCGAACCCACAAACCATGAGATCATGACCTCAGCTGAACTTGGACACCCAGCCGACTGAGCCACCCAGGCGCCCCAAGGACTTTAAATGCCAATGACTGTATTTTTCATTTCTACAAGTTCTATTTGGTTTTCAGTTTTCTGTGTTCTGTTTTATTCTCTATTATTCTTGCCATGTGGTAATTATACCTCCTTTTATCTTTTTATCGACTTTAAGTATATTTAGAATCTTTTAAATTGTTCTATTATTTCCAAGTCTTTGGGTTTGTGTGTGTGTGCTCATCTTGTTTGCTCTGTTTCCTGACTCTTCCTTATGGTGGTTTGTTTCCCTTTGTGGTATGTTTTTGGTGGGAATATTGTTTTTTCTGGAAGTCCTGCCTGTCCTGGTTATGGAGACATCTGTACCAAGTCAGCTTAGCCTTTGCTTCTGTTTGGCCAGAATGTGCCCTATGGTTTCTCTTATTTCTGGGCCTCTCTGTATACATGTCGTTTCTGGAATGTTCTATTTTCTCATCTTTGCTTGGCTCTTACTCATCTCTCATGTCTCAGTTTAGAAATGATTTTCCCTGGGACTCTTTTCCTGATCTCCGTTCCCTATATTCTCCCTCAGTAGCCTATACTTCCTCCATCATAGCACTTCTTACCCTGTAATATAGTCACACATTTATTTCTCTCTCTTCTGCATGACTAGACTAAATTCTGGGAGGCCAGGATCATGTTATCTTATTCACCATTAAATGCCCAGTTCCTACCAAAATAGCTGGCTGAAACCAGGTGTCAGTAAATATTCTTAAATGAGTATGATGCTGTATCTTATTTTAAGAGGCTTTGCAGGAATGGATTACAGGTTGGTCTGAGAACATTGTTCTTTGTCCTGGTTTCACTGCACTCTAAATGACAGTCCTTCATAGAACAACATAGGGTGATTCAGGGAGGCTACTGTCCAAGCAGAAACTGTGCATGGCTCATAGGTTGCCTTTTGGAGCTATAGACTTTCTTCCTGTTGTTATCATTTCCACATAATAACACATAAATGGATCCCATGCTTGAAAACAAAAAATTGTGGTGGAATGCTTGGCACTCAGCGTATGGTACAGCTTTCTACATGGCTCACTCTTCCCACCCACCAACAAAACCTCTCAGAGGGCATCACAGGGAGAGCATCCTGCAGTTCAGTGTGACTGCAGCCCTGGAAGATGGACAGACTGCTGACACTGACCAACTGCAAGCCTGCAGCAGCCTCAGGCAGGTCCCCAAAGAGCACAGGAACCAAACCCTGCAGTGTGCCCACTACAGGCAAAATGGGCCATTGCAGCCAACTGGACTGAGGGCAAACTTAGCTCAGACAACACAGAAGAGCACAAGCAGCCCACATAGGAGACATCCCTGGAGTGCCTGGTTCTGGTGCACTGTGCTCCAGGGAACCACAGGGTCTCTTCTTCATAAGGCCACCACTTTCAAGATGGTGAAGATGTAGCTGACTTTCCTAATACATAGAAACAGACACGGAGTTAGACAAAATGAGGAGACAGAGGAATATGTCCCAAATGAAAGAACAGGATAAAACCACAGTAAAAGAACTGAATGAAACAGAGATAGGCAATATATGCCTGATAAAAAATTCAAAGTAATGGTCAGAAGGATACTTACTAGACTTGAGGAAAGAATGGAGGATCTCAGTGAGACTCTCAACAGAGATAGAAAATATATAAAGGAGCCAGTGAGAAACGAAGAACTCAGTAACTGAAATAAAAAATACCCTAGAGGGAATCAGTAGGAGATTAGTGAAGCAGAAGAACAGATCAGTGGTCTGTGTGTCTCACTCTTATGCACAATGAAACAGCTTCCATGAAGTGAATGTTTTCAATTCATCTCTCATTTATGAAATGTGTGACTATAGAACAGCTGTGTAAAAACCTGTTGTAGTTATAGTGCCCTCTTTTCAGGTAGTAAGAAATGACACATTCTTAGTAGGTAAATAATAATGAGCATATCTGATAATTAGGCCCACAGTTTGCAGTGGCTTTGACTGGTACTTCTTATAGCTACCCTCAAAACTTGAGTTTAGGAATACTGCCTAAACTGTGTGTGTGTGTGTGTGTGTGTGTGTGTGTGTGTGTGTGTGTGTGTAAATAACTAAATGAATGAGTGATTTGAGTTTTCTGGAGTATTTCTTTTGGTAATACTAGAATTAAGAATAGTGGTGGTAACTTGTAAGGTTGTGGAAGAAAACTGTAAGGATCCACTTGTTTTGGAAGTAGCAATAATATTTACTATTGTTTATTGAGCGCTTAGTATGTGCCAGGCACTCTTCTAAAAACAGCATGTGTGAACTCATGTAAGTACAAAGAAAAATTGGATTTGCATCAGTAAATCTTTATCATCAAGCTGTGAGTGAGTGCTCAGGAAAGAGCCTTCAGAATCTGTTTGGAATTGGAGACATTTTAATTACATCCAAATGTTAGGCTGTGCTAAGGTGATAATTGCTGCTGTAAATTCTCTGACCGTGTTCTAGTAATTCCTAGTAATGGTAGACTGGGCACTTCGAGCCAATTTTCCCAATGAAGATAACTAAAACAGTTAGATGAAATAAATAAATAAAATCTTCTGAAAAGCATCACAAAGTTAGTAATATAGTGAATAGTTACTAGAGCTGAGATTTCAGAGAAGTGGAGAATCCAGAGAGGGTTGCTGTTTTCCCCCTGGGGTTATCTCTAGAGGAGTCTGAGAAGCTGGGCTTTTGGAGACTATGCTAAATGATGAATACCATTTAGAATTTCTTTTAGTGTGGGTCTACTGGTGGCAAATCCCTCAGTTTTAATTCTGAAGGATATTCTTTAGGCAGAAGGAGAATGATCCTAGTTGGAAAGCTAGAGATAACAAAGACTAGTGATACATATGTGGATAAATAAACATTGACTATATGAAACAATGGTGGTAATATCTTGTTAAGTTTTAAGAATGTGTGTAATATTTCAGGGCACCTGGTGGCTCAGTCAGTTAAGTGTCCAACTTCAACTCAGATCATGATCTCATAGCTCATGAGTTCGAGCCCCACGTTGGGCTCTGTGCTGACAGCTCAGAGCCTGGAGCCTGCTTCAGATTCTGTTTCCCTCTCTCTCTGTCCCTCTCCTGCTCTCTCTCTCTCTCTCTCTCTCTCTCTCTCTCTCTCTGTCTCTGTCTCTCTCTCTCTCTCAATAATAAATAAATTTAAAAATTTTTAAGAAAGATTATATGTAATATTTCAAAAATGTGTAACAACAATAGCATTTAAGTGAAAGGGGCTAAATGGACTTAAAGTCTTCCAAATTTTTTCTGGAAAGTGGGTGAAAGTATGGATTAACATTAAGCTTTTAGTGGTGAAGGGTGTATGTTGTAATTCCTGGAGTAATGACCAGAAGAATTACAAACTAATAGAGCATAAAATAAATGTCATGATAAACTTCTGATCTTTTCTAGAAGATGTATTATTTGCCAACCTTCTTGCCAACAAGAAACTAGCCTTCTTGTCTTCCTAGTGCTATTTTCTTTTGCATTTAAGGAAATAAATTTACATATGTGAGAGAATAGTTCCTTAAATTTTACTAAAGAGGGTCAAAGAAAGTTGCAAATTAATGTATCCATTTTCTTTTCAGAAATTATTTAAAATAAGTGGATCCCTTCATCTTGCTAACTGCCTGTGTGTCCTAAATGTATTTCCCTAGACTTTGCGAGTTGTTTCTATAACCGCTATTGAAAAAGAGTTTATAATTTCAACTCTCTAGAGTCTGGCAACCTCAAAGTCTCTGTAGTAGAATGTCCCCTCCCCTCTTGTTTTGTTGTTTTATTTTTTTCTAAAGTTTATCGATTCACTTTGAAAGAGAAAGAGAGAGAGAGCATGAGCAGGGGAGAGTCAGAGAGAGAGAGAGAGAGAGAGAGAGAGAGAGAGAGAGAGAGAGAGAATCCAAAGAAGGCTCCACGCTGTCAGCACAGAGCCCAACACAGGGCTGAAAACCATGAACCTGAGATCATGACCTGAGCTGAAATCAAGAGTCAGATGCTTAACTGACTGAGCTGCCCAGGCACCCCTATTGTTTTATTTTAAATCAAAGGTTTTTGAGAGAACTTTCTGCTGACATTCCTCTTCCCATCACGCAAATCTTCTACATGATCCAAGATTGAAGCTTGAAGTCATACACACAAAATTAGGTGTAAAACTTGGGGAAACTTCCTTCCCTCCCTCCCTCCTATGTTCCTTTCCTTTCTTTTGAATGGTTTATTAAAATTTTTAAGTATAGATGAGGAAATAAGACAGTTAATTCTCTTTAGGAGTCAGCAGGATTCATTATATGCAAAAAGATCGAGATTCAGGCTATGATTCTGAGCCATTGTTCTGATGTATTAAAAGTTAGTAATTCAAAGTTAGCCTAATTTTCGCTCTTTCTCACTTTCTACCATTTTATAGTCAAATTGGCCTCTGTTTTAGATTCACTTGGTATTTAATTTGATCCATCTTTTTAATCTTTTAAAATTAATTTTTAATTACTTAACTAACACATGAATACATTTTTGTTTAAATTTAAAACATCCCAGATAAGGCTTTATTTTCTATTCGTGCTCTGCCTCCAGAATCCCCAGAAGTTAACCACTGCTATGAGTTTGATGTATATCTTTTTAGATCTTTATATTCACATATCTCCCTAAGAATTGACATGGTTCTTTGTGCATCGATTTTTCTTCTCTTTCTAAATAAATTCCCCTGCTGATAGACATTTAGGTTGTTTTGCTTTGTAAACAGTGTTTTGGTAAATACTGTACACATGGGAGAATGTACTTCTAGGGAAGTGTCTAGAAGTGGACCTGGGCTACCTGTTTTCATTTGTGATATATTCTGCATAATTGCACTACCAAAAGGCAGCAGGCTAGAAGAGGACCCATTTCCCCACACCTTTCCCATATACGACACTGTCAAATGTAATTCTTTTTGCCAAATATAATTCTATTGGGGTTTCTTTTCTTACATAAAGAAGTAAGCCTGTGAATGTTCCATCTTTTCCTCTCACAGCAAACCGTAACAGCTAACTGCTCCTCATGCCTTAGAATTAATAAGACTTCAGAAATGGTGGATGTGCACATGAGCCACCCCCCAATTCTTTCCCCTGCTTTGGAATGAAGGGACTGTATTTACTAATAGACAAAGAAATAGAATATATTTACTGGGACCAATGGAAAGAATGCAGGTGCCCTCTGTGTCTGGGGGAGCCCAGACATACAAACTTCCTGACTAAAGAGAAGAGATGAGGCTTAGCCTGATGAATGGTGATCAATGATGTTTTAATTAATCGGGGAAATTCTGAGTTCAGTAACCAGTTATCTTTGAGGTTTATGCCGGTGAAATTAATCCCAAGTTATTTTAAAACCTAGATTCTCAGCTTCTCTGCTTTATGATTTTAATTCCTGGTTTATTCGCCTGAGTAGTGTAGCTGAATGACATTGAATCTCATCATTGTTATGAAATTGAGAAGTTGTTTTTCATACAGCTATTTCGTCTGAGAATATGATTTTAAACAGATTACAAATGTCATTGATACTCTGAGTTTGTGGAGTGAACTTGTTCAGTGTTATAAACTTGAATTTTGTATGATTTTGTAGACTGGAGAGTAGAACAGTGAATAATATGTGTTTTTAAAAATAAATGCTATTGCAAAAATGCACAAATTAAGGTGCCTATTTCTACTAACCTTGGGGAAATATCAGGGATTTAAAAAAATGTGGTTACTTCCATGTTTATGATTACTGATAAGAAAGTCAAATAGGTATTATCCATTTTCAGAGGAATTTACCAGTTTTATCTAAAGTATGCTTTAATATATGAATGTACTTGAGATACCAAATATTTGCTTCATCATTTTGAAAACCACAATGGCATAAAAGTAGATATTTATGAATCACATGCAATTTGATTGAAAGTGCTTCTTTTGCTAATACGAATCATAAACTCTGCAGATATAGCTTGACCTTAATTTGTCTGAGTTCTATTATGGAAACATTTAAATGGTTTTAAAAGACTAGTTATAGGCACCTGTATTGTAAATTCAAAATATAAAGTCTTTTTCAGTTTTTAATTTTGAAATAATTTCTAACTTACAGAAAAATAGCAAGAATAGCCCATGGATTTCATCCATCTTCAGTATTTTGACATACCGGTTTTCCTCTTTTTTAGATACATATTAATGTTGCTTTTCTTCCCTGAATCATTTGAAAGTAGGTTGCATACATTATTCCTCTTTACTCTTAATACTAAAACATGCCACTTCAAGAATAAGGATATTCTCTTACATAACCACAGTATAGTTATTAAATTCAGGAAATTTAATATAATGTAATACTTTTATCCAGTCTATATTCTAATTTAGTCAGTTGTCCCAGTAATTGCCTTTAGGGCAGTTTTTTTCTGGTACAGGCTCCAGCCCACATCATGTATTGAACTTAATTGTCATGTCTCTTTTGTCTCCTTTCATCTGGAGAAGTATGTCAGCTGTTTTTGTTTTTGTTTTTGTTTTTGTTTTTTGTCTCTTAGGATACGGATGTTTTTGTGGAACACAGGACAGTTATCTTACAGAATGTCCTTTCAGTTGGGTTCATGTGTTTCCTTGTGATTAGGTTCAGTGTATGCATTTCTGGCTGGAGTACCTCAGGAATGATATTGTATCCTCCTCGGGGCATCACATCTGGAGGTGCCTGATGTGTATTCACCCATTATTGGTGATGTTAAGTTTGATCATGTTAAAATTGATTGTTAAAGTGTTACCCATTTTCCGTGCTGTATATTTACCGTTTTTCCTTTTGTAGTTAATAAATAATTTGTGGGTAAACACTTTAAGACTATGTAAATATCTTAGTCCTCATCAAGCTTCTCTCACCCCCAAATCTGGGATCCATTGCTACTAATTTATGTTGAATTGATAATTTTTAACTCTATCATTCCTTCTATGTTTTATTAATCAGCATTCTGCTATAATGAAATACTTCCTGCTTTTATTTTATTTAGTTTGATGCTCAGATTATCCCCAGGTAGCTATTTCCTGCATCCTTTTCACATGCTCTTATAATTTTTTAATATTTTATTACTCTTTGGCATAATTAGCTATTTGAGGTCCATCTTGTACTTTCCATGCCCCAGTACTGGAATCAACCATTATTTTCCGAAGGAGCCCTTGTCCTTTTATTGGGGACTGGAATTGAAAGCCCAAGATTGTGATCACTGCTGAACTGCACTGCCATTGCTTCTTGATCTTTTCAGCAGACAGATATGGGAAATAAATATAAATACATATTCTCATAGATGCAGCTAAAAAATGAAGATATATTAAAAATCCTGAATTTATACTGATACTTCCAATTCCAACGTAGCTCCTACCCTGGGTTCCTCCTTGTCTTCCCCCATTCCTTATTTGTATCTCCTTCCTTCCATAGTGAAAACCTGGCTCACAAGAAACATTTAGTCCTTTGATCAGGTCTGCAATACATATAAAATAGTTTCAGGACTGCTATATACTGACTAAAAAACAGACCTACTAAAAAGAATTCAAATTATTTGCAATTATTTTACTTTCCTTTATATTGGAAGTAGAGTTCTGTATTCAGAAGTTACTTGGGTAAGTTCTGTTTTTAAAAATTTAGCATGGTAATGTTATTCATTTTAAATATAGTTGGGTTCATTTATTTTAATTTGCATTCAGTTTTAGGATCTTCCCCACCTCTCTGTTGATCTAATTTAATTTTTTGAATATATAGAACATAACATGATTTTATTTTATTTTTTAATTTAAATTTTAGTTAATATACAGTGCAATTTTGGTTTCAGGAGCAATAATGTGACTTTAAAACTTGACTATAGAAAACAGTGTATACTCAGAAAAGTATGACAACTTCTTTATTTTTTTATTTTTTAAGTTAGTAATCTGCTCTTAAGGAATATTGATAATTTAAATAGCATAAATAGCATAGCATAATGATAATTTAAAATCAAGCAAGGCTAAAGGCCTTTGTGTTTTTTTATCTGAGTAGAGGATATTGGTGTCTCTTCTCTAAGTCATAGAAAAAATGTAGAAGTGAAATACTAGGAGCCTAAAAAGCTGAATGTAGTTCAAAATGGTTAAGGTCCAGATTGGGAATAACATTAATTTCTTTGGAAAAAAGCCTCAGGAGGTTTGGGGACTCTGAAGAGCCATGATGCTTTCCCGGCTAGACACTAGGGGGCGCGTTGGCTGAGATGCACCTGTAGGCCTCCTCTCTCAGGCTGAGTATGGGAGGAGAGGTGCAACATCCCCAGCCCTGGAGGCCTCCCAAAACTTTCTTGGTGGTTCTGTGCTGTGTGTTAGATTGACCCAGGAATGAGGCGGAAGTTAAGAGATAGGTAATTCTCAGGCCCCCGGTTCTTCTTTGATCTTATCTGCGTGCTTTTTTAGTCCATGTTTTATTTTCCTTAGTTTGGCAAGAATGGCTGAGTTAAGTAACCTGTCCAAGGTCATAATTCAACCTCACGCTTTCTAATGCTTTCATTCTGCCATTTAAAAAATGTTGTAAAGAACAACCATGTATACTGTGTGCCGTCTGCATGTAAAATTAGATTGACTCCTAAAATTTCCTCATACCACACAAACTGGCACAAAGTGGCCATGGTAGAAGTATTATTAGTCATCCATTATGAAATCAGAAAATTCAAACTAGAGCCAATTAAAGTAAATATGGAATTAATGAGATTAGACCAAGAGGAAAAAAGTGAAATTTATAATTAACTCAACATCTGATTCCCCCAAAGTAATCATAAATAAATTCATTATCCTGGTTGCCTGTAAAACCTTGGGGCACTCCACTTGTATAAGGAATCTGAGGTACAGTAACCTTAATTGCACTTGCTTGCCTCTTGTTGCTTATGTAGGCTTATTTGCATTGCTTACATTAATGCTTAGTCATTCAGTGGCTAAAGTGATATCCTCTGGCTTTCACTTTGAGAGAGACAAAATGGAATTGTGCCCTCATCAGTAAATACAAGGATGAACTGAAAGATGGACTTGATTTTTAAGAATATCACCTATCTCATCAGTGCAATGACGAAATAATGTCCTCCCCATAGCAGAATGGAACCCAGGTTGGGGAAATGGGGTAACAAAAGGTCAAGGTGGCTTTTTCAGCTTCTATTCAGTGTATGAGTATAAGAGACACCAGATTCTCCTATTTAACTTTTCTGTTTACAAAATTGCTTATGGTAAAATTCATCCATGAGTGCTTGCATAAAGCTTTTACAGGATTTTCTTCATCTGGGGTTGTTGATATTTGATTACTGGGAAATGGTGAAGTCACACATATGAATGCTTAGCTAATGTATGTGTTGGCAGCGTGTATTTGTTTCTTTTTTTCTCTTACTTTTATTTTTGCCATCTGAGTATTCTTTCTGTTTTCCACTTTATTATATAGTAACATTTTCTGGATACCTTACTTTGAGTGGAAAAATTACCTGTATTTTAGATCCAGGTGATTACAGAAGTTTTAGAAGCAGTAAATATTTTATTAGAGTTAGCCTCTAAATTCTTATGTGTGATTGTGTGCGCACATAAGCATATCTTTAGAAATTATTTACAAACATATTTATAAGAACAGAAATGCTGTTAGATCTTATATTTTTGGTATGGTTTGTCCTTATTTTAAGTCTTTAACAGTGGCTTAAAATTATTATGAATCAATTATGCATACTTGTAATCTTTAGCATTTAATTAAATATCTACCCTTTTGAACTGCTCTCTGATTACTTTATTGTATTAATTCTTTTTTCTCTATAAGTTTAAGGGAAAAAACATTTTATACATTCTTTTTTGTGTAGGTACTTAATACTCAATTATTATTTTTAATTCTTGGCCATTTTTTATGCACATATATTTTACTTCCTTTTTTAGTTTACCTTTTATTTTGAGATAATTTCAGACTTACAGGCATGTTCCAAGATTAATACAGCGACTACGCATATATGCTTCACCCCGATTCCCCAAATGTTAATATTTTGGCACGTTTGCTTTCATATTTTATCTTTTTCTTCCACCTCCTCCTTTCATCCATTCTTTCCACCTTGCCTCTCCCCTTCCTTCATCTACCTCCCTTCCTCCCTCCATACCTACTTAGCTATGTATCCAGCCATCTGTTCCTCTACCCATAATACACACACACACACACACACACACACACACATGCATACACATATATACAAGTATGTATATGTATATACATTTTTGGAGCCATTTAGAATAAGTTGTGGACCTGTTCTATAGCTCTTTTCCCTGATTACTTCAATGTGTAGTTACTAACAACAAGGACTTTTTTTAAACCTAACTACATACAGTTCTCAAAATGAGTGAATTAACATTTAAATGACATTATTCTCTGATCTACAAATCTGATTAACATTTTGGCAGTTGTCCCAATAATATTCTTAAGAGCAAAAGAAAATCCCAAATCACCTGTTACATTTATTTAATTTTAATGTTTATTTATTCATTTTGAGAGAGAGACAGTGGGAAAGGGGCAGAGAGAGAGGGAGGGAGAGAGAATCCCAAGCAGCCTCTGCGCTGTCAGCACAGAGCCCTATGGAGGGCTTGATCTCAAGAACCAGGAGATCATGAATTGAGCCAAAATCAAGAGTCAGATGCTTAACCAACGGAGCCGCACCGGCGCCCCATCTTGTGTTATATTTATATATCAAGTCTCCTTTGTCTCCTTTATTCTAGGACATTTGCTCCATCTTACCTTGTCTTCCATGAGCTTCACATTTTTGAAGTATACAGGCCAGTTCTTTTGTAGAATGTCTCTCAATTTGGCTTTGTCCAATTTTCCTCACAATTTGGGTTATACATTTTTGGCAGAAATATCACAGAAGTGATATTATATTCTCTGTACCTGTTATCAAGAGGCACATAATGTTGATTTGTACAATTACTGGTGATGTGAACTTTGGTGACTTATTTAGGTGGTACCTGTCAGATTTCTCATATAAAGTTACTATTTTATCCTTTGTAATTAAGAAGTATCTCTTGGGAATATACCTTGAGACTATGTGAATATGTTTCTCATCAAACTTTCACTCGGGAATTTAGCATCAATTGATGATTCATTACTATGATGGTCTCCAAATGGTGGTTTTCTAATTAGATTCTGGTTATTATTTTGAGTATAAGTATCCTTTATTTAGCTTCAGAATTCTCTCATAGTTCTCTTAAAACATTTTTTTTGTTTTTATTTATTTTTGAGAGAGAGAGACGGGGCGGGGGGTGGGCAGTGACACAGAATCTGAAGCAGGCTCCAGGGTCTGAGCTGTCAGCACAGAGCCTGACATGGGGTTGAACTCACAAACTGTGAGATCATGACCTGAGCTAAAGTCAGATGCTTAACCAACTGAGCCACCCAGGCACCTCTCTCATAGCTCTCTTAAGTCAACACTATGCATTATTCTATTTGTGCATTACCTGGTGTTTACCACAAATAACTTCATGACGAATGCTTTTTTTGATGATAGAATCATCTGTTCCCCTTTATTTGTAATTGCATCTAAAAGTAGCACCTAATATATTAAATATGTCTTGCAGAATAGCCTGCTTTCACATCATTTTGTCAAAATTACTCTCCTTAAGTGAGGTGATCATGGTACGTTTTTGTAGAGCATCTATTTGCTGTCACTGTTTCTTTGAAGCATCTCAAATCCTCTTCAGACACTGTTGTTGTGACAAAGTATTAACTTGTGCAGCATAAATACAGTTTAGCTCAGTATTAACATGACAGTTTGACAATTGCTAACCTCTTCAGGATGCTGTATCAATGAAGAAGAATCTGCAGCTAAGAAAATCCTAGATTCTCAGGGATCCACACAGAGATACTTTTGCAGTTTTATTATATGGTGATAAAGTAGAATCTGCTAGATAAAAATAAATAAATGTATGTAAGTATTTTTATCAAGACTGGAAAGCATATTTTATTTCATCTAAAAAAACACCCAAGCTTATACTTTTAGTCTGTAGTCTAAAAAGATATTTCACATGCAGATGATTTTATTTCTACTGTTTCTATTTTAATTTAGTTCTGTGTAACACGTATTTATTGAATAGCCTGCCTGGGCCTGTGCAGTAATTAGTAATGTGAAAAATAGGTATGTATATGTATATGTATATTATACACATTGCATGTATAACATACATACACACACACACACATATATACAGGTATGTATACATATTTGTATATGTATAAACATATGCACTTGTAGGGGCGCCTGGGTGGCTCAATCGGTTAAGCATCCGACTTCAGCTCAGGTCATGATCTCACAGTCTGTGAGTTCGAGCCCCACGTTGGGCTCTGTGCTGACAGCTCAGAGCCTGGAGCCTGCTTCAGATTCTGTGTCTCCCTCTCTTTCTGCCCCTCCCCTGCTCATGCTCTGTCTCTCTCTGTCTCAAAAATAAATAAAAACATTTAAAAAAAAATTAAACACATGCAATTGTGATAGCTTTAACTTGCAAAAAAATATTTAAAGAAATATTTTTGATTGATTTCTTGTTTCAAGTTTTTATTTAAATTCTAGTTAGTTAGCATATAGTGTAATATTAGTTTCAGGAGTAGCATTTAGTGATTCATCCCATACATATAACCCCCATGCTCATCACAAGTGCCCTCCTTAACACCCATCACCCATTTAGTCCATCCGTCCCCATCACCCCTCCAGCAACCCTCAGTTTGTTCTCTGTAGCTAAGAGCCTATTTTATGGTTTGCCTCTCTCTCTCTCTCTCTCTCTCTCTCTTTTTTTCCCCTGTGTGCTCATCTGTTTCATTTCTTAAATTCCACATATGAGTCCCTGTGTGCTCATCTGTTTCATTTCTTAAATTCCACATATGAGTGAAATCATATGGTATCTGTCTTTCTCTGACTTATTTCATTTAGCATAATATTTTCTAGCTCCATCCATGTTGTTTCAAATGGCAAGATTTCATTCTTTTTGATGGCTGAGTAATATTCCATTGTGCATATATACTGAAATACTTTTCATTTAATGTTAAATTCCCTTACAGACATCTGTATGATATTGCATTCTGGAGAAATATTCTTTCAAAGATTATGGAACTGTCTTCTAGGCAAGTTTTTTACATTGTTCAGGAGTGGACATCCTGAAAGGTAACCTTGTGGATGAGATCATATTTGAAGGATTCTTCCTGACTTGTGATATTCCGTTTTAGTTCTCCTCCCTAAGCAGATCAGAGAAACAAATTTTTTGATGACTCACTGGTCTTTGAGAACACTGAAAACATTTTGTTTAGCTTCAGCTGATCCCAGCAATGCCACTCATTTATATTTTAATAATATTTATATCACTTATATTTTAATTAAAAAGATTCAGCAACTATCAAAGAATCAGACTGATTTAGCATTGTCTTGGCTTCTTATATTGCTAGAACTTACTGAGAGATATGGCATCTCAAGGATTATATGCAAGGACCTACTAAGTTTGTCCTCACTGCTATTCTTGTCAGTGGGAGTGAAGGCATTCTGAACTGACTCTTGAAAGGTTTTCAGTGTGGCAGGCAACACAGCAATTACACTTGTAAATGGTTTATTTACATTAAGTAGATTATATTTCATTATTGTATAGTCAACTTGTATAAATATCTGTCTGTGGAGTGTCCATCCGAATTTACTTTTTTCATGGAAAGCAACATAGTAGAGATATTAGGAGTCAGGAGACCCAGACTCTAGTCCAAGATTTGCTGTTAACTTTCTGTGTGATCTTGGACAAGCCACCATCTCCTGTCAATCTATTTTCTCATTTGCAAAAAGTATAGATTAGATCAATTCTAAGGATTCTTACACCTCTTTTCTAGTTCAATATTTTTATGTAATTGGTTCTACTCAAAATTATATCTTTTTTCTCAGAAAATGAATGGAACTTTGGTTTCTATGCATATGAAAATCACACAAAATATTCTCAATCCAAAGTGTGTGGCATATTGGTTCCAACAGAAGTATGTCAGGTTTATATTTCCATAATGCCAACACATGTGGATAACGATGACTTAGAATCTTAGCATGACATGGAAAAATGTGGGATGGTTGTAACAGGGTTACAGGGTTGTGCCCTGTTGTAAATAGGGCTCAAATAGCTTCCCATTCAATTTCCTGCTTCTGATCACAAAGCTAGAGTTGATACAAGCTTACATATCTGTGAGAGTGGCAGGGATGTTGTTTGCATAAGATTTTGACTGTGCAGGTCTTAACTTTTAGCTGAAAGCTGGGCATCTGAGAACCACACCAGCCAAGAAGCTGGTAAATGACTTATGCTCATTAATAAAAATATAATGTACAGACAAACTGGTCGAGATACCAGAATCTGATGGGACTTTGTAAATAAACTGGCAGAGATTTATATGAGTCAGCCTGGCTGCATTATGCACCTGGTGGGTTGTCAGGAAACTTCGATGAATTAGTAGTGATGTCAGGAGACTTCACCATAATTCTAGGCTTAAATATTGCCATAGAGGGTTCTGCAGAGGACATCTGATTTCACTTCAATTTATCTATCAGAGATAAAAGCGTCGGGGGGCGCCTGGGTGGCGCAGTCGGTTAAGCGTCCGACTTCAGCCAGGTCACGATCTCGCGGTCCGTGAGTTCGAGCCCCGCGTCAGGCTCTGGGCTGATGGCCCGGAGCCTGGAGCCTGTTTCCGATGCTGTGTCTCCCTCTCTCTGTGCCCCTCCCCCGTTCATGCTCTGTCTCTCTCTGTCGCAAAAATAAATAAACGTTGAAAAAAAAAAAATAAAATAAAAAAAAAAAGCGTCGGGTGCTATGGGACTAGGCCTGGAGGTAGAGAGTTTAATACCGTGCACCTGATCTACCATGGATTCTTATTCTTGAGAAATACTTAGGTATTGGTTTAAATAAATGTAAGAAATGTAAATCACAAAAGTAATACATGTTCACGGTAGACATAAAACAGTGAAAACTACTGAAGTGTATAAAATGAAAAGTAAGACTTCTTACTTTTGGTGCAGTGCTGGTTAAGGAGATGGTGAATTATAAATAGGGTAGCAATATAATTTATCATCCAAACCAGGACACTTTGAGAGACCCTAATAATTACACTGGAATAAGATATCAACTGGGACTGTCCAGACATATGGTCACTCTAGGTTAACTTGGGACTACTAGCTATCCTGTTCTGTTCCATGGTTCCTGGCTCCTGTTGAATTACATGGTCATGAACTCTGCTGCATCTGGGCACTGGCCCTAAACTACAGAATCTTTTCTTGCTCTTTGGTGTTTCTAATAGGGAATCTGCATTAATTCTTAGGATAACCTACTAGCACTCAGAGCTCAGACTCTTACGTTTCCTTAACTCTTAATGCAAGAATAGTCCACGTTCCTTCTTTTCCACTTTCACTTCCTCTTCTCTCTTCAGTCAGCTCCAGTTGGGCATCTCTTACCACCATCCATCAAATCTGCCCTTGTTAATGTATGTAATAAAGGTATGCTTATAATTTCAGTATAGTTAACATACAGTGTTACATTAGTTTCAGGTGTGCAGTATAGCGATTCAACAGTTCTATATGTGACCCAGTGCTCTTCATGATAAGTGTACTCTTAATCCCCTTCACCTATTTCATCCATCACCCCACCTGCCTCCCCAGTGGCCAGAGAGCTTTTAAAAGAAGGTACTTTCCTATTCAAAATTGGCTTGAGGCATCACACTGCAGATAGAAAAAAAAAAAATCCAAACTCCTTGCGTGGCTGTCTGGCTTTTTGTTTAGCCCCTTCTCTTGCTCTCCTCTGATTGCTGAGCACTGACAACTCACTGGTTTTGTTGGTCCTCAGAGCCACCAAACTTACCCTATGTCATGGTCTTTGCACCTGCTATTCCTTCTGCCTGGGTTTTAATGCATGAGTGGTTTCTTCTCATTCAGGTTGTAGCCTAATTTCATCTCCTTGAAGAGGACTTTCCTGACTTTAGATAGTAGTAGTCCCCGTCCAAATCAGTGTTTATGCCATTACTTTATGTACTTTCTCTATAGGGTATGTATCTATTGTCATCTTCCACCTCCTTTGCCTACTAGAATGTAAACTTCTTACCAGCAAGGATGGTGTCTATTTTGTTTACTTTCGTGTCTCAGCACGTAGAACGGTGCCTGGTGCATATTAGGCACTTGATTCTTGTTGAATGAACAAACACGGGTCACTCTGACCTGGGATGACTTGTGTCCCAAGCAGCTCTTCAACATCATGAGTGACCCATATTCATTTCAAAGCCAGCACTGTTTATTGTTCTGTCTCCTCTATCTCTTGTTCAGCCCTGCATGGTCTTCTGGCTGCGGGCCTTTGTAAGCTTTGTACGTGCTTTTTCTTGTAATGATGTCAAATCATTATCTTCCCCACAGTGTTTATGTAGAGAGTGGCCCACTTGTTAAGACACCACTCCAGGCTGTTTGCTCCATTAAGCTAATTTGAGCATCCACGTAGTCAGTTTGAAAATTGATTCTGTAACTCCCCTCACCTATTCCTAAAGAGTTTTCATTAACTCAGCACTTTGTGGAGATGACAAAAGAATTAGTCAAGAGAAACTGAGCCCTGTCATCCATCCTGTGTAATTTATTGTGCTAACCTCATGGTATGCTACAAACTTGGCAGTTCTAATTACAGTTGGGGTTCGCCACCTACTCACCAGATTATCCCTAAGGCCCTTAACCTGCACTGGCCAGATTAAGTGTTCTTTGGTATTCTGGTCTCCAATTCTTTTTTTCAGCATGCTCATTCTCTGTCATCTTCTGTGTCACCACGTCACTTTTTTTTTTTTTAACGTTTATTTATTTTTGTGACAGAGGCAGAGCATGAACGGGGGAGGGTCAGAGAAAGAGGGAGACACAGAATCTGAAACAGGCTCCAGGCTCTGAGTTGTCAGCACAGAGCCCGTCGCGGGGCTCGAACTCCTGGGCCGTGAGATCATGACCGGAGCCGAAGTCGGACGCTCAACCGACTAAGCCACCCAGGCACCCCACCACGTCACTTTTAATGCCCCAGGCACCATTTCTTACTCATACCAGAACAGATGCATTAATTGTAAGTATCTCATGCTCTGTCTGCAGTTATGCAAAAACCAATATTTAAACTATGTAGCTTTTCTGCCTCAACTAATCTTTATCAAGTATTTATCAGCTGCATTTCTATTGCAAATAGAAATATGCTAATTACATAAATAAATGCAAATGTAGGTAATTCTGGATGCAGGATGCCTTCTGTGAGAATGAATTCTCTTAATGACATTTTCAGAATGCCCTCTATACATACGTGTGTGTTGTGCGTGTATGTATATATATGTGTGTGTTACACACACATAGACACATATGTAGTTGGGGTTGAGACAGTTCCTCACAGTTGTCCAATAATCTGTTGACTGATGTAGTGTCCACACAGTTTCCTTGATGTACAAAATGACCACACACTGGGCAGCAAGACTGCAGCCTAGTTTTCTACTCTGATGGTTTCATTTGTGTTGCCTCTTCAACATGAGGATTAGAATTGAATTGACTAGGCAAGCAAAGCTGAAAATTGAATTAATTTCAGGTTTGTAATGAAAAATGGGATCTCTCCTACTCAGTGTTAACTAGGACCCTGTGGGCTATACAAATGAAATTGACAGTCTCTCATTAAAATGAAATTTTCTCCAGTGAAATGTACTGGCACTAAGTGGTGTCTGAAATGCTTTATGCTCTAGGATCACAGTTGCCATAAGGATTATAAAACTGAGAGCGGTCTTTATGAAATACATAGAATCCACAGCATTTATTAAATTCGGTACAGTTTTGCCAAGTATTAATGGAATTCCTCCTCTGTGCCAGGCACTGTGCTAGGCAATAAGAATTAAGGATGGTCACGAATCATGAGTCTTATCATTGAAGGGCTTCCAATCTAATGGGAGAAATAGCTATCCGTAAAACCAAGTTCTAGTGTCTTGCTTAGTGGTGTGAGAGAAGTCCTGTGGAAATATGGAGGGAAAGGGGAATTAATTCCACCTGCTTGTCTTGGACCAAAATGAAACAGGTAATAATAGATGTGAACTTCAATGAATAACACCAGCCAGAGAATGATCATCCAGAACTGTGGAAATTACCAAACATTCCATGTAAAGTAAAATACCGTGGGACCAAGTTTAACTTTAACTGTGTTTTGTTACCTTTAGAGAGATTTCAGAATTTCACTCCAGGATAAAATTTTCCCTGAACTGAGGCTACATTTTTGTTCATGAGAATAGCGAACATTTATTGAATACCTACCATGTGCTGGATGCCTTATGCACCTTCCCAGATACTACTCAACAGAAGCTCTGTAATGTAGATAATATTATTAAAATAGTTTAGATGGGAGAGGTCAATAGGCTGGCATATAGGAGGTAAATGGCAGAGCTGGGCTTCACACCAGGTCTGTTTGACTTCAGAGACCATGCTTCCTCCCCCAGCCCCAAGAATATGGTCTCTTTTACACACAGCTGTTATACGTGTGCCTGCTGGTTGATGCAAGTGATGCTGTAGGCAGAATCCACGTGTACTATTCTGGATTAATTTAACCAAATGTTACATTTGGCCAAGTCTTGGAACCAGGGTTTCCAATATTTTGTTGGCTCAGTGATCTGAGAGCTCAAGTACTAATGGCTCAGGACAGGACAACAGTGGCCTATTCCTCTGTCCCCTTGTAAGAGGGCAGCTGACTCATGGAAGGTGAGGCCCAAATGCTCAAGTGAGTAAAAGGGCCCCTCAGCGATCCCAGCCATGCTGCCTCAGCAAGGGTCAGCCTTTGTGAACTAACTGTGCCACTAGAGGCTAGGGGTCTTTCCAGGTGCTGATGCTGCAGGCCTCTGGCTACACTAAGAGAAACCTTTTCTCTCAAAAGAAGCTAGAGGTACAGTAAGTGACCTAAGTTCTTAGGGATCCGAAGGCACCACTTAGCCGTGAGGCCCAGTATGTAACCCAAAACTGGGAGGACCAGTCATGTCAGAGAAGCTTCAGAATTGCTTTTTCCGGGGCATATTGTGTGCCTACCTCTGTCTGCCAGTATTCTCAGCCAGGCCATCATGCTGCTTATCTCACATCCATAACTGAGCCTGGTCTTCCTCTCCTTAGCCCATAGCCAGGGATGACTCCTCCCTTCCTCCCCCATCCCTGCAGATCATGCCCGAAGGGCGAGCTTTCTTCTACCTCTCATTACTCAAGACAGCAAAAGGCATTGCTCATATTTAGAAGGAATTGCGGGCCTAGAAGATTTATGAGCTGATATCTCTGTCTGTAGGCATAGCATCGTTAAATAACTGCCTCCCATTTACATTGTCTAATCTCTCAGATCTCCAAGGGAGATCTCTGTCCTCTCTTGTTTAATCTACAATATTTACAACTGGGAACTTCTTTCTTGCAGCTGACTTAAAGTCTGCATACTTTATTTAACATTCATATCTCTATTCTGTGCTCAGAAGAGATGGATAGTCATAATTTGTACTTCCGCTAAGCAAAGTTATCCCTAAATTTTTCTCTCAGAGGCAGCTCATTGTGGTATAAGATCATAAACTTGGGAGTCAGATCTGGATTCAAATCTAGTGCTGCTGCTTACGATCAGTTTGCCTCTGTGCACAGTTTAACTCTCAGTTTCTTCATTTGTAAAGTGGGAAAATATTACCTACCTCACTGGATTAAATATGAAATACTCCTTCTGATGACTGACACAGCCTCTTTTTATCTTGTTGCTTTGCTATCCTCAAGAAGGTGGCTGCTCCTGCTCTGGGCTTCATGTCTGCATTCCGGCCAGCAAGTAGGAGAAAGGGGGGCAAGGCCCTTCTCCTCCCGATAGAAACACTCCTGGAAATTGTAGGACTTCCATCTTCACGGTGTTGGGCAGAGCTTGGTTGCAGGCTCTCACTGGCGCCAAGGGAACCTAGGAGATATAATCTTTATTCCTGGCATTGTGCCCAGCTGACACTTGGATGCCCTATCTCTGAGAAAGAAGGGAAGTAGCATAGGTTGAATTCCCCAGGGAGACAAACTTTAGGTTGTGGGATATTTATTAAAGAAGGGTGCTCTATGTGTCAGTAGTGATTGAAGAGAGGCAGAAGGAAGAGTCCCTGACAGCCTCAGTGGGCCACACAGGTTGCTTTAGAGATGAGATGGCCAAACCTTTATATTCCTGTATTGATCAGTTGTTGGTTATGGCTGGCCTGGCAGTAGGTGTGACCTTGGGCAAGGCAACTCTTGTCAGTTAAAGTGACCCCTGAAGACCGGTAACTGGAGGTTGTCTGCCAGCAGCACTACCAGCAATTGGGCCCACACGTCCTTTATGGAAGGGGATTCTGGATGACTTCTCT
Source organism: Puma concolor (assembly GCF_028749965.1). Taxonomy (NCBI): domain Eukaryota; kingdom Metazoa; phylum Chordata; class Mammalia; order Carnivora; family Felidae; genus Puma; species Puma concolor. The sequence goes on along the minus strand of NC_141669.1, from coordinate 67,680,665 downwards.
TGTTGTCTACCACAGGGAGAATGAGGGAGCTAGAATATCTGCCACACTACATCACAGAGTGGTTGTGAGGAACACACAAAATGTCGAGGGCTTTTGCAGAGGACTGGACTTATGGTAAGTATCCAGTCAGTCCTAGATGTGGTATCAGCATTTCCCTAAGTTATTTTTTATTTAATTTTATTTTTTTTTTAATTTTTTTTTTAACGTTTATTTATTTTTGAGACAGAGAGAGACAGAGCATGAACAGGGGAGGGTCAGAGAGAGAGGGAGACACAGAATCTGAAACAGGCTCCAGGCTCTGAGCTGTCAGCACAGAGCCCGACGCGGGGCTCAAACTCACGGACCGTGAGATCATGACCAGAGCTGAAGTCGGACACTTAACCGACCAAGCCACCCAGGCGCCCCTCCCTAAGTTATTTTAATGGGATATTTTTCTCCCATAGCATCCTGTGGGACTAAAAAGAATTGACCACCCCTAGTCTAATGATCAAATTTAGGAAATATTGGGTTGCATAATCTTTGATTTCTATGGTTGATGTTTAGTCAAGGCCTCTTCTAGTGAGTTGCATTAGAAAAGAGTGTTTAGGGACATCTGGGTGGCTCAGCTGGTTAAACATCTGACTGACTCAGGTCGTGATTTCACAGTTCTTGGGTTCAAGCCCTGCATCAGGCTCTGTGCTGACAACTCAGAGCCTGGAGCCTGCTTAGGATTCTGTGTCTCCCTGTCTCTCTGCCCCTCCCCTCACTGTGCTCTGTTTCTCTCAAAAACAAATAAACATTTAAAAACTTAAAAAAAAAAAAAAAAAAAAAAAGAGTGTTTACATTGCTTTTGATTTTGGTTTTCACCAAAGTGGAAATTCAGAAAGAGCTTTTCTAAACTTGAGATTCTGTATCATTGATATGCATTGTTTTTGTTAGCAAATGTGTAACATAGAAATTTACTGAAAATAAGATTAGGAAATGAAAAAAAATCATGCGTTAAACAAATACTTATTGAGCATGCACTCTGTGGGTGGGTCTGCCCCAGTCGTGCAAGCCAGGATCTCTCTCCCGTGCTCTGCCGTGCTTTCCTATCTGGTGTCAACTGTTTCCACTTCTGCTCTCTGTAGGGTGTTCTTGCAGCAGCCAGAGTGATCCTTTAAACGTTTAAATCAGTCTTCTCATTCCCTTTGTTCTCAATCCTGCGATAGCTGCCCAGCGTATTTCCAATGAAATTCAAAGTACTGGCCATCCCTTGCCAGGCCCTGCGGTTCTGGATCTTGGCCACATCTCTGATCTCATTTCCACCCAGCCAGTTTGCTCCAGCCATGCCGGCCTCTGTCGTCTTGCAGATATCCTAGCAAGTTCCTGACCCAGGACTTCTGTCCTTGTTCTTCCCTGTGCTGGAATGCTCTTTCCCTCTGTCTGTGCGTGGCTTGCTCCCCCATTTCATGCAGGTCTCTGTGCCCTGCTACCCTATCAGAGAGGCATTTCCTGAGTCCTCTGTCTAAGGTGTACCATTTGTCTCTCTGTCTCCCTCTTTCACCCCACTTTACTTCTCTTCATGGTGCTTATTATTTCCTGAAATTGTCTATTTATTTGGTTATTGTTCATTGTTTGTCTCTGTAACCAGACTGTAGGATCTGAGAGAACAGGACTTTATTTTTCATACTGCTTTTTCCCCAGAAGAGTGTCACCAAGCAGGCACTCAATACATTTTTGTGAATGAAGGAGTGAGTATGCTAGTTTCTGGGAATTCAGTGATAACTAGGACAGCTGTGGACTCTGCCTTCATGGGATATATAGTCTACAACCAAGGCCCATTCGAATGGAAGGTGCAATGAAAATGATAGAATTTTCTCTTGTAATATATTATAGTACTCAATAATTTTAATAGAGCTTCTAATGTTGAACTATCCTTGTATTCTTATGACAACCCTACTTGGTCATGATATACAACTTTTTATAGAATTTTGTTTGCTTATTTTTGAGAGAGAGAGACAGACAGACAGAAAGAGAGCATGAGTGAGAGAGGGGCAGAAAGGGAGACAGAGCATCCTGAGCATGTTCTGCGCTACACTGGGAGCGCAGAGCCTGATGTGGGGCTCAAACTCACAAGTCATGAGATCATGACCTGAGCCAAAATAAGAGTCAGATGCTTAACCAACTGAGCCACCCAGGCACCCTGATATACAACTTTTTAAAATGCTCTTCTTGGGTTTGCTATTATGTATTTTATTTAGTATTGGCATGTAAGAACAGTTTTCTGTAGCTTTCTACTATCTTTATCCAGTTTTGATAATCATTAACATTGTCATGGTTATATCAACCTCATAGGAGGACTTGGGATACTATCTATCTACTTCTGTTTTCTGGAACAGTTTAAATAACATAGGAATCCCTGTGTTATCTAGGTTTGGTGAAACTTGCCTATAAAATTGACTTGGTATCTTCGTGTTGGGTAGAAGTTTGATTATCTTTATAATTTTTATGATTTTTGGCCTATTCAATTAGTTTCATATTTTTGAGTACATTTCTATAATTTTATTTTCAAGAAAAGGTTTCATTTCACCAAGAGTTTTGAATATATTTTACATAATAAGTTCCTCAAGTTTTCTTGTATCTATAATTGTGTCTCCTTTATCATTCCTAATATTGCTTATTTGTGTTTTCTTTCATTGGCTTTAATCAAGCTTGACACAGTTTTACCTACTTTGTTGTTATTTTAGAAAACCACCTTTGATTTTATTAATCAGGTCTGCTTTGTTGTTGTAACAGTTGTTCTTTCTCTATTTTGTTGGGGGCCTCTTTTTATTCTACCACATTTGTGAACATAGGGACATGTGTACTTCTGGACACAGCATTGCTGTCTGCCTCCATCCCTACCCGTAGAGACCTGGCATTACCACAGTCTCCAACTTCCTTCTCTTTGATCTCAACACTTACAGAAGGGAAGTTTCCCAGCCCTGAAGACGCATTTGGTGGACATCTTAAGGTTTTAGCATGGAGCCAAATGTCTTTTCACTGTCGGCTAAGTATTGGGGTGGGGGACTTTGTTTTGCAGGAGGTCATTTAATGGAGTATTTTGATGACTCCTGCTTCCTACCTTTGTTTGACTCTAAGCTTGAACTTTTATGCCCATATCTAGTTTGCAGCTTTTTGCTTCAGGTTCCATGTAAATTTGAGCCCTTTGCTTTCCGTATTCCAGATATGCCTCAAAAGGTTTAGTCTACTATTAGCACCCTTTTTCAGTATTTAATGTTCAGAAAAATAAGACTCTAGTGTGATCTTTTTTATTTTTATTTTATTTGAGAGAGAGAGAGAGAGAGAGAGAGATAGCATGAGCCGGATAGAGGGACAGAAGTAGAGGGAGGGAGAGCAAGAGAGGGAAGGAGAGAGAGAGACAGCATTAGCTGGACAGAAGGACAGAAGGAGAGGGAGGGATAGAGAGAGAGAGAGAATCTTAAGCAGGGTCCATGTGCAGCGTAGAGCCAGGTGTGGGGCTCAATATCATGACCCTGGGATCATGACCTGAGCTGAAATCAAGACTCGGATGCTCAACCGCCTGAGCCACCCAGGTGCCCCAACTCTAACATGATCCTGACAATGCAGAAAAAGCTCTGGAAATCAGAAACACAATTATTGTTTTTGTTGTGTCCTTAAGAGGCCTCATTTAACTTCTTTATGTTGTAATTGGCTATTTGGGAGAGACAGAGTTGTGAGTTCCATCCAGCAACTAGAATCCTTTACTCACCCTGAGAGTGACAATGACTCTCAGTGCAGTGATTCCAGTGGCAGAAGGAGCTTTCTCCATGCTTGGGATATTGGCATGGAATGTTATATTAATGCAAACTCACTTGGAAGTACTCACATTTTCTTCAGTGAAGAAATTATTTTATAGTATGATTTATTTATAGGTTTCTATTGCCTTCAAAATAGACTTTCTAAATGCATTTAATAAAATGATTGGGCAATATTTACATGTGAACTAATACTAATAGGAGTTCTATTTTCAAATCTAAGCTTATAACTGGGAGGAAAAATTATTTTAATGCTTAAATGAAAAGATAACCTGTAGTTTATCATGTAAACATACAAGAGATTGGAAATTTCAACTTGAGCAGACTTTCCTTTTTTTCTCCTCATTTAGACATGTTGGAATAAGAGTTCTTTTCTATTTATACATACCTGGGAATCTCAAAATGTTTGATTTGTTTGGGATTATGTCAGAGTGTGCAAATCCAGCATTAATTTTCAAAAGAAAATGAGATAAAATCAATTTAAGACGACAGATGAAAGGTTTGTGTTAGATCCCAGTAAAGCTTATTAAGTACTAAAATGTATTACTAAAGAAGGTTCTGAAGAGAGAGAGAGAGAGAAGATAGTTTTCTATCAGGAAAGTTCCATACCCGCTCCCAAGGTGGGGCTGAATCATAATTTTGACTCCTAAAGCTGCTCTATTCCCAAGTGATGGTAATGATCATAGTCCATTTTTTTTAGTCTGCTTGAGATGTGGAAACCAGGCTCTAAGTCAGGTCCCATGTATCTCTTTTTATTGTTTTCAGAGAGAAGAGAGAGAACTGAAATATAATTAGAAGTGCATTTTAAATTTTTTTTTTTCAACGTTTATTTATTTTTGGGACAGAGAGAGACAGAGCATGAACGGGGGTGGGGCAGAGAGAGAGGGAGACACAGAATCGGAAACAGGCTCCAGGCTCTGAGCCATCAGCCCAGAGCCCGACGCGGGGCTCGAACTCACGGACCGCGAGATCGTGACCTGGCTGAAGTCGGACGCTTAACCGACTGCGCCACCCAGGCGCCCCTAGAAGTGCATTTTAAATAATAAAATTTATATTTTTTAAATGTATAAAAGATCCTACTTTACACTCTTTATAATTGCGATGATAAAAAATGGTGACTACTTCATGCTTTTACCTGAGAAATAACAGAGCTTTGGAATTTGATTTCTTTAAGTACAGTGTAATAAAATCTGAGTAGGTGTTCTAAATGGAGGAGCCAATAGGTGAGGAAAACCATTGTGGTCAGTCTCATGAGCTCATCAGTGGTAGAATTCAGGAAGAGAATCCAAGATCTTGACATGTTTCCCTTAGCCTTGTCTGACGTGGCACTGCTTTGCCCTTTTAGAATATCCTTTAAAAAACCAAATCTTTACAAAAGTTGAAAAAGTTACACGAGATGATTGTAAAACTTTCAAATAATACAGAAACGTACAATGTGGAATGAGACTCTCCTGTACCCCCCAACTCCTGATCTTGTTTTTCAAAGGTCACTGTTCTTCAAGTTGGGAGTATATCCTTATAGGCAGTTATCTATGTGGATGCCAACATATATGCATTTAACTGAGGGATGTTTGGTTTTTTACGGTTTTTCACTGTTATAAATATTACACAACTAAGAGCCTTTTAACCCAAATAGCATAATATTTATTGAAATGTAATTGGAAATCAATAATTAATTAGATATGATAAAAATTATTTCAGTCTGTGCCACTTAAGCCTGAACAATTTACTGGACTAGGCTGTTGAAAATGACATTTCAAAAACCAGAGTGATTTAATATCCCTTAGTATTTAAAGTGCATTGGCAGAAATGATGGGTATAGCTTTAGGTTTACACAAGTAGTTGGTTGACTGTACAGGAAAATTATTGACTTTCGATGCAGAGAACTTCTTTGCATGTTCTTGCTCTCCAAAGAGGGCTGCTCTGGGTGAGTGGTTCAAAATGGCTCTTCTTCCTATGCTCTCTATTTCTTTTCCCCAGAAATTAAGGAAATGATAATATCGGAGATCTGGAGAATTCAAGGTTAAAAAAAATACACAGTGGTTATGTCTTTCTCTAAGATAAGGAATAATAATTACAATTCTTTAGGAAAATACCACAAATCCTACCTAGTTTTCCAGTGGAATAAGTGAACCATCGCTTTAAATATGCAATGGCGATCTGAACAAGGTATTTTCATGGAAACATGGTTAAAGGATGGTGCTTAAGAATAAACTGCATTTTTGCTTGTGCATCACATGAATAGTAGTTTAAATTCTGTGAATGCTGGAATTGTTGCAGGAGTATGGTAGATGGTTGGTTCTTGCCTCTAAGCAGTTGGCATGCTACTTGATTATAAAGGTCCAAATCCTATACTTGTTTACAATTTTTATTTAGGCAGTAGGAAAGCAATGATCATCTTTGATACTATGGGTTTGTATTTAAATTTTTTTAAGTTTATGTATTTATTTTGAGAGAGAGAGAGAGTGGAGGAGGGGCAGAGACAGAGACAGAGAGAGACAGAGAATCCCAAGCAGGCTCCCCTCTGTCAGTGCAGAGCCTAATGCAGGTTCCAAATCACCAACTGTAGGATCATGACCTGAGCCGAAATCAAGACTTGGATGTTTAACCTACTGAGCCACCCAGGTGCCCCGTATGTGAAATTTTTAAAGGTAATACTAGTGTATAGTTTTCTGTACATGAGGAGATACTACCAAATAATAAAAATGATTTGCCTTTATTGATTGCTAACTATGTGCCTGCACTTCTCCGAGCACTTAAGCATTGAATGATCCCCAAAACCCTACTAGATAAACCTATATTATCCTCACTTTACACATGAGGCATAGAAGGGAAGTATCTTACGCAAGGAAAGAGAGCTAGTGAGTGGCGGGACTGGCTAGGTGGTTTCTTAATAAGAAGATGCAGCTTGTGGCTAGGAAATGGAAAACATTTTCATTCCCATAATTGGCTCACATAGAAATTAAAATATTACCACCATGCTTAAACAAAATGTCTGAAACTCTTGCCCAAATGATGGCAGTTTTCCTCTACTGGTGAACATTTTGAAATATAACTGTATCTGGGCAGTAGTGACAAATTATTGAGGTTAGTGAATCCTAAATATGTTTTAAAGCTTATATATATCTAATACTAAAAAGCATACAAATGTTATAGTAAAATACATGTATACATTTACAAACACATTTAAAAATATTAAAAAATTGGTTCATATTGAGTTATCTTTGCTACTTTTAGTAATAGTACATGTAACAAAAAGGTTATGTCTTTCATGCCAACAGATTGCATTCTATGTTGTATAGAAATCAGGCATAAAATAATAAAACGTTAAAAATAAATCTGTGCTTTTACCAACTTATATTCTAAATTTCTGTATCACCTAATAAGGGTCTTTCTGCACCTATGTTAAATTTTAGCTCAAATATTAAATTTTCTTTTGTTGCTAATCTTGTTTGATGATTAGTTTGGTAATTAGTTTCCTTTGGTATTCCTCTAGTAAATGAAACCTTTAAAATATTTATAAAGTGTCATTTCATTTGTTGTGAAATATTATTTGGTGTTTTAAAAATCAAATTAAATATTGGGAAGCATGTTAAAAATGAGATGTTAGAATAATTGACATAGTGTTTTGAAATATTAGGAAGGTTTCTTAGGGAAATTGAAAAAGACATGCATTAAAATGCTTTTCCCAAAAGATTGGGATCATTTCTTTTTTCTTGATCAAATTCAGGGTCTTGCTTTTAATTTCAAAGGTCCAGTTCTTCTTGCTTCTAGAGCCCACCTAAGATACATGCACTGATCGTCCATTAATTATTATGGTCTTCTGGATGCTCTTTCGACTTCTCTAACAAGTAAAGTGAACATGTCTAATCAAAGCATAAGGGGTTACAAATAACTCTACTGGATCAACTTGAATTTTTTTTTTTTCACTAGGTTCTGTCTTTCTGTCTTCTTCTCCAAGATGCTTCACCCTTCCTGCCTTCATTCATTGCTCATCTCCCCAACTCCATCTCCATTTTGTAAACTCCTTACTTGATTAAAAGCCATAACCTCCACTATTGAGAATGTTTGCAGGGGATATTAGAGTGTTCTGATTAATTAATTTTAAGTTAATTGAGAGCCAATATATATATATATAAAAACTTATTGCAAAAACCAGGTTTGAAGTTTTTCTAAGCTGTATTTTTACATTCTTCCCCAAGAAGTATATTTACTGAATATAAACATAAAGGTTATTATCTGTAGGTTGAGACAATGTTATGTTTCAGACCTTTACTACCATCTGTCTATTGTGTAACCCATGGTAAGCCCCAGGTGTCTCATTTGTAAAGAGAAGATGAGGGTAGCACCTGCCTTAGGGCTGTTGGGATGATTAAGTGAAATAATCCATGTAAAGGGTTTAGCATCCTGCCCAGCACACCGGGAAAGCCCAGTAAATTATAGATATTTTTATTGCTGTCAGTGACCGTTAGCTTTGTCCCTATGTATTATTCTACATGATGGGGAAGTTAATATATGTATATATGCGGGCATACATTATGTCAATCAGTAAATAGTAACCGAGGAGAGCCTTATACTACATCATATCCTACATGTTACATGGAAGGATACTTTTTTACAATGCCTGAGAAGTGTCACTTACAGTCCTCCTATCTTGTCTCATGAAACAAGATATTATTCATATATGATAGCATATGATGTATATGCATATTTTTTTGTTATGGATGATATATAAGTGTGTAATGAAACAGTATAATATATTGCAAGCAAAAACCAAGCTTAAGTCTATATTTTAAATTTATACCTTATAAACTTCTCTTTAGTCAATATTTTCAGTAATCCTCTGAACATCACAAATAGTTTTCTGTATTACCATGTGGTCAGTTTGTGTCCAGCTTGTAAAATCCTTTTTCACATCTTGAACAAAATTATATTTGATTTTAGGAGCTTTTCTAACTAGAAAGGAGATGAAATAGAGACATATACCTGTTCTTAATCTAATTTTTAGAGTGTAGTTGAATGTGGGTATCTGGTGTTGCACACAAAAATGTCCATAAAGTTAGTTGCTGTTTATAATGAATTGAGGCTAGCTTGACCCAACTGTGACAGAGTCATATACACTGAAAAGTTTTGAGGCTTGATTTTTTAAGTTAGTTAGTTAGTTAGTTAGTTAGTTAATTAATTAATTAATTTAGTGAGAGAGAGAGAGGGAGAGAGATAGAGAATCCCAAGTAGGCTCCATAGTGTCAGCATAGAGCCTGACGTGGGGGCTCGATCTCATGAACAGTGAGATCATGACCTGAGCCAAAATCAAGAGTTGAACGCTTAACTGATTGAGCCACCCATGCTCCCCAAGGCTTGATTTTTCAAAAAAAAAAAAAAAATAGATTTGGGGAAGACAAGGCTTTTAAATATGATATTAAAATTAGTCATTTTTTTACCACCCTAAAAATATTGACTATTTTTCATTTTGTATAAAATGAAATATGTCTCTGTTGGCATATATCATAATATAGTTGTAATGGGACTGTGATGCTATTTTATATTCTGCTATTTCATTTAATATTAATATAAGTAAATTCACATTGCAACATAATTATTTTAAATATTTGCATTCTAGTGTATCATGTTCATGTCCCATAATTTATTAAGCTGTTTCCTTAATGTTCCACCTTTATGTAGTTAACGTTTTTAAATCAGTTACCAGCAATTAACTCTATTATGGCTCTCTCTTTTATGTTAAATTAGGATAAATAGAAGTAGAATTACCATGTGAATTAGCATAAATACTAATAAAGCTTTTGCCACACATTACTATGTTTCTAAAAGTGTTGTAATGTTTTACTATACCACCAAGAGTGAATATGTATAACCCTGCTTTGGCATCATTGGATGTTGTATTTTTTTGCACTTTAGGAATGTCACATGGCTTTTAAAAATATTCTAATTTTGCGAATCAGGAATAAAAACACCTTCAGTTTTCTCTTGACCTCTTCTTGGGCATATTGTTTGTCCAGAATCCCTGTTCACCTTCAGAGCTGTATCATTTCTTGAAGTCCTTTGTCATGTTCCAGGCATTGTACTAATAATGCTCCCAGCAGCCCCATGAGCAGCAATTCTTATGTCCTCATTTGCAGATGAGGAAACTGAGTTGAAGGAGAAGTAACTGGCTCAAAGTTACCCAGCTAAATAAGTAGTAATTAGAAATTTGAACTCAGACCATAGGATTCTAAAATTAAAACTAAAGTCTTCCTCCATATGTACAGATTTTGACATTGGTTCCATGTAATGCAAATATTTGCAGGAGTCTTTGCCCTCTTAAATGTTTAAATGTGTTCATTTTTAAAAATGCGATCTTTTTCTTGATGTCTGTTGCTTCAAAGCTAAGAAAGTTATTATCTTTAACATATCTGATAGTCTGCATTTTTTGCCAGTAATTTCAATTATTGTATTTATTTAAGATTTTGTGATTCCTCTGTAGTTCATTTTGGTGAATAGATGCTTTTGAACTCCCCTACCCAACATAATGTTTTAAACAATCCTTCCTTATTCTTTGTCTTAGAAATAAAAATTTATGAACTGTTAGTTTATGTGTATATATTTCTGTCTCTATATTTGGATTATTTCTCCACTGTCCATTTTTTCTCCTTGCTGTATTTGTCACTTATTTCTTGTTCTGGTGATTGGCTATGGTTTCGATACATGTAGACTACCATGCCAATTTACAGAATTTGTGTATTTACAGTTCATCATTGCTTTTGGGACTCTCTTGCTGGGCCACAGTGAATTAGATTCCTGGACCTTTTTGTTATTTTAGCTCTACTGTGGTCTTTGTCGAGTCAGACAGAAGACAACAGGATGGTTAGTATGTCATAGACAACATTCTGTCACCTTCCTTCCATCAAAGATGCTATCTTTCCTCAGCAGAAGTAGGGAGTGAAGGACAGGGCATATGTGGCCTGGACACCCCTTACCACATTGTCTTGCTTATTCCAAATTAGACTTAACGTGACAAGAACTCACCTTTGAGAGAGCACTGCACCAGCGGTAACACGTAGACCTTGGACTGGGTGGAATTATTTTGGTTTCTTTCTAAAGACAAGTTCAATTTTGAAGGGCCTCACTTTTTCTAAACTAAGACGTAAACGCTACATAACATGTTATTTTAATTTTAGTTTTAAAAACTAAGATCATGAAGAAATGAAGCATCTTGATGAAATTTTGGGGGGGATTTTCTATAATTTTACCTCAATTTGTCTATTTTGCACTGTCATGATTAAGATGACTAAATCTTGTGTAGATTATTGCATAATTGTGTCATTTGTAAAAATATAAGCTATTAGAGGTGTAAACAGAATAACTGTTGGGCTCGAAACCTGCCTCTACTTCCTGGCCTATCTAAACCTTCTTTCTACCACCACCCTTCCAAAATTAAATGCAACTCTAGCAGCCTTGCAGAATAATGTAAATCCTGGTTATAGCTTTCCTTAAAGAGGTTATACAGAGCTTTACACAGTATACCATTGAGCAAAATATCCTATTTCATCTGTCTTCCCAAAGTGCTTCCCCAGTCCTGCTCCTCTTTGTTCACCATTCACGTTTGTTCCTATCATATCCTCTCTCATTCTCACTTTCCTTCTCTTCCCCCACTTTCTCCATGGCATCTGCGTTTTCCTCCTTTGTTTCTACTTCTTCCCTACAACTCTCTCCTGACTCATGAACCTCCCTGCTGGGTGCCGCCTCCTCGGAAGTATAGTCTGGTTTCCAGTTTTACCTGCTTTTCTCTGAGGAGAAGCAGAGCAAACCTCCTGGATAATAAAATCTTCTGTCTTACAGGGATGGAGCTAGAATGTATTGTGCTAAGTGAAATAAGTCAATCAGAGAAATACAAATACCATATGATTTCACTCATATGTGGAATTTAAGAAACAAAACAGATGAATATATGGGAAGAGAGGGGGAGGAGAAGAGAGGGAAACAAACCACAAGAGACTCTTAATGATAGAGAACAAACTGAAGGTTGAAGGAGGGAAGTGGGTGGGGAATGGGCTAGATGGGGGATGGGCATTAAGGCAGGTACTTTGTGATGAGCACCGGGTGTTGTAAGTGATGAATCACTGAATTCTACTCCTGAAGCCAATATTGCACTGTATGTTAACCAACTAAAATTTAAATTAAAAGCATATTTAACTAGATGAAAGAAACAAAAAATCCTCTGTCTTATTAAAGAAGTGACAAAGAACATTAATAAATATTCAGGGAGACTTGGTTTTATAAGTGATCAGCCCACATAAGCCAGTTGCTTCCAGGAAGAAGCCAGGATGGTTGCAACCAGGAGAGAGGAGCTGGTTGGGCCTGTGCAGCAGACACAGGGAGCACTGGCTAGGATTAGCAGTGACTGGGGATGGAGTGGCTGTCGAGAGTGCTGTGGTAAAGCAGTTAACTGAGAGCATTTAAAGAACCTTCTGTTTCTCTAGTATAATCAATTTGAGATGTGCAAGGTTGGCAACAGAGAAGGTGAGATGACTGGACCTTGTGGCTCTCTGCTTTTCCTAAAAGATTTCTCCTTGTACTGCTTGAAGGAGGCTGCTCCCACCTTAAGTCTTTGGTTCCAGCCTTCCTTTGCTGCTCTTGTCTTCATTACCCTATGGCAGTAAAGAATGTCCTGGGCTGAGGTGTCAGAGTGCTTGGCAACAAACAGAATTTATTCTTGGTAGTATAAGCAGAAAAGTCACAGGTATTGGGATGTTCAGTGAGTCTCTAGAAGAGCCAGAGACCACACAACTCAGAACAGAGCCTAGCCACACTGGGCTCTCCCGCTCAGTTGCCATATTGGACTCCTACCCATGCCTGTAATGAGTTGTGGTGAAGGAAGAGTCTGTTGTGCCCTCTCAGGGGACATCGGGGTGAGTGAACAGTTTGCACAAGATAAAACCCACCACACACATATCAAAGTCTTTAGATTCCTTCCTCTCCATTATAGTAAGAATTTTCTGGCAAATAGTATAGGTCACCATCGAATCCAGATTTAAGTGAAGAAATAGAGCAAACAATTGCAATTACTCCCAGTTGCTAGAGAGTTGAATCGAGAAGCTTTGTTAAGACAACTGATCTGTAAAGCCTAAGTTAGAATCATGTTCTTCCCTTCCTTTAGAACGCTTTCCCACAAAGATTCTCCAAGCTTATACTGGCCAAGTGAAACTTGTTCAACTTTTACAAGTTTGTAAGTTTATAAAAATATTGCCATTCTTTTGGCCTATTAGCCTTTTTCTCTAGATTTTACTTTTTCTTTGGTCTCTAGTACAGTTGAGATCAGGCTGCGATTGTGGGTCTGTAAACAATGGTGCAGGTGTGGGTGGGACATGAGAAGACAGGTCCTCCTTGAGGGATGCATGCCTCAGGTAAGCTCTTATCTTGTCTCCAAGCAAGGCAGATAGTGCCAAAGGAGACCCATCTGGGCTCCAAGAAGTCATGATTGTGGAGGGGAGAGGGCTTTGGAGAAGGTCACTCAGAGGCTGGTAGTGCTCAAATTGACCAAAAGCTCTCATTTTCCATCAATATCCTACCTTTCATATAAAAATTTGGTTCCCCCTTGGTTTGGTCCTTGTCAACAACAGAGATGAAAGAAAGGAAATGAAACTTTATTTGTACCTAAATGTCAGGTTTTTTTGAGAAGTTCAAGAGTATTTATATTTTAAAAGGGAACCATAGGAAGATTGAATTGTGAAAAGACTTTAAAGTCACATAGACCTGAATCTGAATCCTGGCTCTGCATGTACAACCTATGTGACCTTGGGAAAGTTCCCTTACCTTTTCGATTCTCAGTATGCTTGTGTGTAAAGAGGGATAAGTATCTGTATCATCTGTATCCCACTGGAGTGTTCTTGAGGCTAAATGAGTTCTTGTGTAAAGTAGCACATAGTAATTGACCAAGAGATAGTAGATAGTAGTCATTCAATGATTAATAAATGCTTATGGAATTGAATGCAATTTTTTAAATGCAATTTTAATTATAAAGTAGACCAACTTGCTAATGAGGAACTTAGAGTCATATGTATGGAGAGGTCTCTTTTGGTTTGGGGGGCTTTCTTGAGGTCCCTCAGTTCAAATTTTATTGAAGGTTTACAGTACCTTCTCTAAGGTAGCCTACGTGTTTAAATGGAATTTGTTCAATGTCTTTGAAATTTAGTGAAATGATCAAACAACAGTTTTTATTAGAAAAATAAATGGTTTGGGGCACCTGGGTGGCTCAGTAGGTTGAGCATCCAACTCTTGATTTCGGCTCTGGTCATGATGTTAGGTTCATGAGATTGAGCCGCTCACCATGCTCTACACTGACAGCATAGAGCCTGCTTGGGATTCTCTCCCTCTCTCTCTGCCCCTCCACACCCCCTCTCTCTCCTCCTCCTTTCTCTCTCTCTTTCTCTCAAAAATAAATAAATGTTTAAAAAAACTGGATATTTGGCTGCTTTTACCACTTTGTAGAGTCTGACAGACTGGTGGATCAGTCATGATGTTGAAAGTTCTCAAAGGTGCTATTTCTGTACTTGTTTGGTTGTGAAGTGGTGATGAGTGTTAATTGGCTTTTTCTTTTTAATGATAAGATTTCTTTTTTTTTTTTTTTAAGTTTATTTATTTTGAGAGAGAGAGAGAGCAGGCAAGCATTAGGGGGCAAGGGGCAGAGAGAGAGAGAGGGAGAGAATCCCAAGCAGGCTCCATACTGAGCCTGATGTGGGGCTCAAACTCATGAACCATGAGATCATGACCTTAGCCAAAATCAAGAGTCAGCTACTTAACCAACTGAGCCACTGAGGCACCCCTAATTGGCTTTTTAAATAGGACTAAACTTTTTGGAACATTCTTTCAGAAGATGAAAATTTATTCCTCCTGATTTTTTAATAACTGTACCATTTTTAATATCCATCTCTTAGTCAATTAGTATAAAAAAGCTTTAGAACACAGAATATCTACAAAGACCATGATTTCTCTGGATCTTGAACATTAAATTCGAACAAGCTTCAGAGTATGTGTTTACCTCATTTTTTTCAAAGCTACATACCTATTTGTATTATATTATTTTTACATGATGACAAATGTAAAGGTAACCTATACATTATTTGTTTGAAGAATGTCTTCCCAAATTTTAAATAGATAATAATATTAATTTATGTATCTTAAAACTCATTAATTACTATCATCTTAAATAGTAAAGATTGAATAATGGGCAGTTATTTCTAACAAGCCAGATAAAAAAAACTGGGTTATTTTCTGTGTGAACAATGGCAATTTAACCATTTTATGATAATTTATCTCCCGCTGTTTTTCCACACATATACATATTGTTTTTATTGATACATTAGCAAGTTAATTAGGTTAAACATTTTATATTGTGCCCAAGAGAATGTTTGGATAATTAATTTCAGATTTACTGTTGGTGGGGGTGGGGGGAAGCATCTTCATCTTGTGTTGTACTCTGAATAATGGAATACATTTACAAGGAGTGAGAAATATAAATGATATTTACATACTATTCACTTTTAGTCTGCGTATGCATGACCACTTTGTTCTTTGTCATCACTACCCATTTTAAAGCTAAAAGGCCTGTTCTTGGGGCACCTGGGTGGCTCAGTTGGTTTAGCGGCTGACTCTTGATTTCAGCTCAAGTCATGATCTCATGATTTGTGAGTTCAAGCCCTGCATCAGGCTCTATGCTGACAGTGCAGAGCCTGCTTGAGATTCTCTCTCCCTCTTTCTCTGCCCCTCCCCCACTTACATTCTCTCTCTCTCTCTCTCTCTCTCTCAAAATAAAATAAAATAAAATAAAATAAAATAAAATAAATACAGACATAAATCAATAAGTAAATAAAGGGTCTGTTCTTATCTTGTGTCATGACATTCAGATATGAACATTTGGGAGCCAAAGACATAGTTCTAATAGACTTGGAAACAAAATCAAAGTTAGTTATATTTAAGAAATACTTAGCACCAGGCTTTGCCATGGTTGATCAGTCATTCCCAGGTCAATATCAGTACCCCATAATGTATGATGCAATTTATAATTTAAGTTTTAAGCTTTAAAATAAATATTAGCTACAGGCCTAAGTTACTACATTGCAAAAGTTTCTTCTGTACAAAAATAATATTGGTATCAAAAGAGTGGGGTATGAAGGGTTCAACTTTATTTTCTGCTTTTCTTGAGTTGTGTTTGGGAACACAGATGAGGTGATGAGTAGATGCCTGATCAGGAAGTGCTATAGGCTGAATGTTTGTGTCCCCTGCAGATTGATATGTTGAAGCCCAGTCCTTAATGTATTAGAATCAGGAGATGAGGCCTATGGGAGGTGATTAGGTCTTCAGGGTGGAGCCATCAGGAATGGGATTCGTGCTTTTGTAGTCCCAACTGTCACCCCACTGCATGCTATTTCCAGTGGGCCTTTTTCTCATCTCTTTCATCTTTTATCAGCGAGGTGCTCACATTCAGTTCAGTGAGTGATTTCATTGGTAGCTTGCTAAGATGAGATGAGTCCTAGCTTTTGTTTTTGTTTTTTACATAAATCAATGCACCTTCAAGAGTAAAAGAAATCCAGCAGTATCGCCCCCTTTTGTATCTGTCATAGAAGATTATTCATCATTGGTAGAATTCTCTAGCAATACAAACCCTGCAGTTGGTCAATGTGTCCCCATCTCTAGTTCCAGTTAGTGCACTCTATAATTAGAAGGAAGAATTGCTAAGAGACTATAATAAAATATTTATCTTAAACAAACAAAAAGCCACACAAGTACCCCTTTTGTTCTTCTCTATTTATGTGCCTACATAAAGTAAATGTACCCGTGATGTTAGCCTGTGTGCTAGAGCCAGTGAAAATTGAAGATTTACATAATAGAATTATATTAAAAGTTCCATACTGTCCATCCTTCTGCTTGCCTTCCCCTCGTTAAGTCCAGCCCTAGGTTCTATCTCAGGTAGCTTGTGCCCTTGGGCAAGTCATTTCTCTGGCTTTGGCTTATCTATGAACTGTGAGTGTGGGATGAGATTGTATTTGGGTTTTCTTTTAGTTCATATTCTATGGAGTAATAAGTCTTGTTTCACCCAGAAAATCCCATCAGATCTCTTTAAGGTCTAGCATAGAATTTTTTACAGGGAGCTCTTCAGAAGCTTCCACATAAGCAGACATCAGAAGTCACCAGGATCTCCCAAAGTCATCCCCATTCTCTTCAACAATCTTTTTAAAGTTCAGAAATGTGATTTGTAAGAGGAGTAATAGAAGGAAGTTTAAATTACAGCACTGATGGGAAACATTAATCTTAAAACCATGTATTTCCTTACTGCTTTTCAACATCTAATATTTCCTCTTATTTCTGTTGTGTTGGGCAGAATGAAAAATGGATCTTGATACGTTTTGTCCCTTCACTTCTAGCCTACTTTGTTAATGTCCCTTGGGCTGTCTCTTATAGTATTGGTGCCAATTTCTCTTTTTAGTAAGTTATTATGCACATCTTTGGGGATGACTGTCAAAATGCTTAATAAAAAGTTTATATCTAAGCTAACTCTTGCTTTGGGGCTTTGAGTAGGGAACTGGTGACCCAGCAATACTATGCCTACATATTTACCTAAGTGAAATAAGGACTTCTGTTCACACAGAAACCTACGTCACAAAGTTTATAGCAGCTATATTTATAATTGCCAAATACAAGGGGAAGAGTCAACTAAAAAGGGGCAAAGACAGAACTGTGGAGGGTGGCAGAACTGTTTGTGTGTGTGTGTGTGTGTGTGTGTGTATTAATGTTTATTTATTTTTGACAGAGAGAGAGAGAGAGAGAGAGAGAGAGAGCAGCAGAGGGGTTTAGAGAGAGGGAGACACAGAATTTGAAGCAGGTTCCAGGCTCTGAGCTTTCAGCACAAAGCCCAACACAGGGCTCAAACTTTTGAACCACAAGATCATGACCTGAGTCGAAGTTGGCACCCAGGTGCCCCAAAACTGTTATGTATCTTGATTGTAGTGGTGGTGGTTATATGACCACAGGTGTTTGTTGGAACTCACAGAACCATACATTAAAAAGGTTGAGTTTCCCTTTATTAAATTATAGCTCAATTTTTTAAAAAAATGAATTAAAGTTACTGTTAGAAAAGGATCTGGAAAGACAAGAATATTTCAACTATTTATTGAGGTGTTTTTTTATGCCTGATACTCTGTTGGGCACTTTGGGGTAATATAGAAATAAAGATTTTATAGACAAAGAAGTCATTGTTCACAAGCAATTTATACTTTATTTAGGAGATCAAAATTTAGAATTTTTAAAAGGTATATTATTAGGACACAAAGATTTATTGGAAGCAGTCACTTTTTGCTGTTGTTGTTGCCAGACAGCTGGAGTTAATATAGGAGTGGGAAACCTGAAACATGGTTAAGAAATAAACAAGACATAAACAATGTTTAAAGTATGGCATCTGTGTTTTTTTATATGTTGGTTTAAATTTTTTTACTTTTCAACCTTGAGGGACAGGAGAGAAGAACCAAGTCATAAAATAAATAATAAAACACAGATTAGCCTTGTTTTTCTGAAAAGGTACAAGGTCAGTATTTATGAATTTAATTTTGGTGACAACACCACCTTTGATGACCTTTATTTCAAAGAACATTTACCTTACGAAGCATATCTATGTATATTTAATTTTTCTGTGCAATTTAAGAAAGATGAATGATTACTATAAACACTAAATCCTGTTGAACTTCCTCACGCACACTCAGCACAGGCAATTATCATCTCAAAGACTTGGAAAGACTGCTGGTTGCCTACCAAATATCTTTTCTCACCCTCCTTAGCAACAGAACCCCATTTTTTTCAGGGTAGCAATGTATCCCTGAAAAATGGCATTTACCAGCCTTTATTGGAATCAGACATGGCTGGGTGACACTGCATTAAGTGTTGTGTGGATTTCCAGGAAGTCACTCATGGGGGACCTGGCTCCGCTAGGGTGGTAAGGGCCATGGGACCTCTGCCTCTCCCCTCCTCCTGCTGCCTGGAATACAGGCATGATGGTTGGAACTTCAGACTAGTTTACTTCTCTCCCCCTGCCCCCTCGATGAACCCCTAGGACACCACGCTGTCTCCACACTGAGAGAAAAATTCTTTTTTTTTAAATGTTTATTTTGAGAGAGCCAGAGAGGGAGAGAGAGAATCCCAGGCAGGCTCCATGCTGTCAGTGCAGAGCCCAGTGTGGGGCTTGAATCCACAAACTGTGAGGTCATGACCTGAGCCAAAATGAAGAGTCAGTCACTTAACCGACTGAGCCACCCAGGCGCCCTGAGAGAAAAATTCTCTACTTAACAGTTGATGAACAGTCCTCATCACTGGTTTCCTTTAAATGGCTCTTCGACCCTCTCTCTTCACCTGCCATGGCCCAGTAAACATGAAAAAAGCTGATCCTTACTGAGCATTTAATACTTTCCTGGCAGTGCACTAAACACATTCCATACATCTTTTCATATAAGTCTCACGTCCCTCGGAAGCAAATCCTGTTAGTACCAACATTTCACAGATAAAGAAATTAAAAGGCCAGGACAGATTACCTAACTGGCCCCGTAGCTTCGTTGCACAGCATGGGAGCTGGGATTACAGCTGAGGCTTCTTTGCTTCCAGACTGGCCCATAACACCATGCTGCCCGTTCATCTTCACTCAAACTTTTGTTACTATAGATCATTTAAATACATTAGAGACACCAATTCAGCACTGCAGAATCTATCCGTCACCTCTTTCTCTGCCACTGAGTATCATTAACCTATATTTTACAATTTTTTTATAGCAAAAGTCTAAATTTGACCACTTGCCAGCTGTGTGACTTCATTATTAAAATATTAGTTCTCAATCCTCTTCTCTGGCAGAAATGTCTGAGAGTATATGTTTAAGGGGTGGAGAGGAGAGGGCAAGAGTCAACTCAGTTCTCTTTAATCCAAACCCCTCCCTCTACACCCCTCTGACTCCTTAAACTGGTCCACATGCTCTACTAGGGATCCTGTCTGTCTAATGTTTCCCCATAAAACCTTCTTAATGCCCAGCAGTCCCCTTTTCCTTTAAGTGGAGTAAGGTCTTGGTTTTCTATAAACATTTGGTGAGCTCAGGAATTAACTTTAATAATAAAAGGTACTAAGCATTCTTACATGACAAATGCCATATTTGTTGTGTTTTGTAAATGCCTAAAGGAGGGTCACTGTGTCAGTAGGTTCCAGGACTGGGACTGGCTCTATTATGACAGCAGCTAAATTCAGAATGCTGATTCACTTGTTAACTCTGCTTTGACCACACCATCTGCCATTGACCTATTCTTCTTTAAACTCCTTCATCAATGATAGCCTTTACCCCAGACTTTTGCCATATCATTCAGTTATTTGGCAACTGTGCCTGTAGGTTGGTTTTCCTTCTTCAACGAGGTTGTAAGTTTCTTGAGGGTATGAAACTAACATAGTGAGTCTTATCAAACACACATTTAGCTCACATATCCTGGAAAGAGAGAGAGTGGGGTGGAAGCACGGCTGGCCTCCTACCACTCCCTGCAAGGAGTGTATATCCCATGGAATGGTTTGGTTTCTTCAGGGGACCTCAGCGCTGTTACAGAGTCATATACACCAGCCACATGCACTGCTGTTCCTGATGGTAAGCTAAGGGACTGACTAGAGCAAGATGTCAAATCCAGCCCCTTGTAGCAGATGTGACTCCACATATTCAGTACTTGATAACTGAGTGAGCCCGATTCCCTGGCCTCTGGAGGAAATAGTGATGAAACAGAGGAGCAGGTTAGTGAGGTACATTTTCAATGTTTAAGACAAATGGTACTCATTTGGCTTCAGAGGAAGCTGCTTCTGTGGAATTTGCATAATTTCTATTTCATGGACAAACTTAATCAGCAGGTTGCAATCGTCAGCATTAAAAAACCAACACTAAAATGTAGATGAGATGCTCTCATTATCTAAATTTATTCAAAGCATTGGATACTAGATAAAATTATATAAATAAATGAAACTTCCATCTTTCTATGTATGAAAGTTTAAGGAGATAAAGATTTCGAAAGATTCCGAAAAAAAAAAAAAGGCAAGTATGATACATAACCCATCTCGTGTATAATTAAAACCTCTAGGGTATCATATCTATATATGACATCTCAATATCTCTATATCTATATCTAACTTTAACCAAAAGTAGTCCCCTTGGGAATCAGTCTGATTAATGGATTCTAAAAATGACTGATGAGAGAGAAAATATCTCCTCCTGAATTTCCTATTCTCTTCAGTTCTTACTTATTACACTCAAAATAACATAATAAGGGCATAAAAAAGCTAAATGACCTATTTCTTTAGAGAATCTGTTTCTTAAAGGAGAAATGAAATATTCCCACTTCAGTTGGAATTCACGTTTATGTGATTTGTGCCTTTTTGAAGAGCATTGAGTAAATTGAGAGTTTTTGTTTTGGTTTTAGTGGATTTTTTTGTAAATTAAATCCTGTTTGAAATATGCTTGGAGATTTCACTATTTTAAAGGAAGATTTTAATCCTTTTATAAGAAAGGTTGAATATAATAAACATGCCTGAACACACACACACACACACACACACACACACACACACGCATGCACGCGCGCGACTATCATTGGCTCAGCACCAAAAGACTCAGTTACAGGGCTTTAAGCATACTAGGCATACTAGGCACAACCCCACTTAGAAGAAATTTTCAGTTTGTGTTGTAGTGACATGATGTGAATGCATAGAACAAGCCATTTTAGAGCACCACCAGACCATATAGGATCCAGTGCAGGAGTAAGTGATTCAGACCAGCACTTTTTGCCTTTATTATGCTTCTTACCCTGACGCTTGAGTTATGAGGTGGGAGTGGGGGGCTGGGGTGGTCATAAGGGGGGAGGGGAGGTGTCTGGGATCTTTTTAAAAGGTAAAATCGGTCTGAAGGGGGACCTGAGGCTCTACATTTATAAAAAGCTTCACCTGTTGTCAATGCTACTGGTCTGAGGACCACTCTGGGGGCTAGTGTAGAACAATAATAACCATAGGAGTTCAAAGAAGGAAGAATTGATATGGTCTGGCATGGAGACCTCTCTCTGATCCTCTTCACCTTTAGTAATATGAATAGGTATAAATCAAATAAATAAAGTACTGAACTTTAGATTCTGAGTTAATTTTCTACATTTGCACCACAGTTGACTTTCTGAAAAATAATGGTATTTATTTGATTGCCCTATTTTTGAAAACATCTTTTGTCAGTCATTGTAAATCTACATTTGTGCATCACATCATGCAATGTAATCATGGGTCTGGATGTCTTGTTTATTTAGTGAGAAAATAATTTTAATCTCTAAGTTTATAGGAAATCATTTAGTGACTTAGAATTTTCTTGGGAGTTTTTTGCAGCTTGGTTGTCAGTGTTCTGAAGTTTCTTAGTGACTGTCTCAAGGATTTTGGATCATGTTCACATTTGATTTCATTGAACATGATTGTCTTGGGGAGTGCATGGCATTTCAGGCCCAACCGTACAGTTAGAGGGCAAAGGTTTCACATAAGACCACCCTTACGTCTGACACCAACTGCCAAGTTTGAGGGTTCCCAAAACCACTCTGTTCGGATGACTAGCTAGAAAGACTCATAGAACTCCCTGAAAGCTCTTATACTCACTGTTCTATTATAAGGAAAAGATACAGATTAAGATCAGCCAAAGAAAGAGGGGCATAAGACAGAGTCTAGGAGGTTTCTTTTTCTTCCTTTTTTTAAAATGTTTTTTATTTATTTTTTGAGAGAGAGAGAGAGAGAGCATGAGCAGGAGAGGGACAGAGAGAGAGGGGACAGAAGATCCGAAGCGGGCTCCGTGCTGATAGGCTAACAGCTGCAAGCCCGATGCAGGGCTTGAACTGATGAACGGCAAGATCACGACCTGAGCCCAAGTCGGACGCTCAACCGACTGAGCCACCTAAAAAAAATTTTTTTTTAATGTTTACTTATTTTTGAGAGAGAGAGACAAAGTGCAATCAGGGGAGGGGCAGAGAGAGGGAGACACAGAATCTGAAGCAAGCTCCAGGCTTTGAGTTGTCAGCACAGAGCCTGACACGGGGCTCAAGCCCACAAACCAGGCAATCATGACCTGGGCCAAAGTCGGATGCTTAACTAACTGAGCCACCCAGGCTCAGGAGTCTAGGAGTTTCTAAATGCAAAGCTTTCATTGTCCTCTCCTTGTGGAGTGAGGGCATGTTACTCTTTGGATATTGATGTGTCACAATACATACAGAATGTTGACAACCAGGGAGGCTCACCCAGGCTTCAGTATTCAGAGGTTTTACTGAGTCTCCATGATTGATTGAGTGATTGCCCATGTGTTTGATCTCAGCCTCCAGATGAACTGTATGACCTAAATCCCCATTGTTGGTTGTATTGTTAGACTCTCTGAATGACCCAAGGCCCCCAAGCAGACAAAGACATTCTTATAAGGCATGACATTTTAAGGGTCCAGAGATTATCCCCAGTAGCAGAGGGCGCATGCCACATCTTTTTGGACAAGACCACATTTTTTACTACACCTGGGAGTATTTAGATTCTACATATAAGTGAGATCTTATGTTAGTTGTCTTTCTCTGACTTATTTTGCTTAGCTTAATACCCTCTGGGTCCATCCATGTTGTTGAAAATAGCAAGATCTCATTCTTTATTTTATGGCTGAGTAATATTCCAGTGTGTGTGTGTGTGTGTGTGTGTGTGTGTGTGCGCGCACGCGCACGCATGTGTGTGTGTGTGTCACATCTTCTTTATCCATTTTTTTATCCATTCTTCATTCATCCATTAATGGACACTTGGGTGGCTTCCATATCTTGGTTATTATAAATAATACTGTAGTAAACATAGTTTACTACATAGTTTGTTTTCTTTGGGTAAATACTGAGTACTAGAATTATTGGATTATAGGGTATTTCTGTTTTTGATTTATTGAGGAAACTCCATACTGTTTCCACTGTGGCTGCAGCAATTTACATTCCCACCAACAGTACATGAGAGTTCCTTTTCTCCACATCCTCACCAACACTTGTTATTTCTTGTCTTTTTTATTCTAGCCATTCTGGCAGGTGTAAGGTAATATCTAATTGTGGTTTTAATTTGCATTTTCCTGATGATTGGTGATGTTGAGTGTCTTTTCATGTGTCTGCTTGCCATCTGTATATCTTCTTTGGAAAAATGACTGTTCAGGTCCTTGGCCAATTTTTTAATTGGATTCTTTGTTTTTTTGTGTGTGTTGTATAAGTTCTTTATGTATTTTGGATATTAACCCCTTACTGGTCATATCATTTGCAAATATCTTCTCCATTCAGTAAGCTGCCTTTTCATTTTGTTGATTGTTTCCTTTGCTGTGCAAGAGCTTTTTATTTTGGTGTAGTGCCAATAATTTAATTTTGCTTTTGTTTCCCTTGCCTTAAAAGACACATTAGAAAAATGTTGTTAATGGCTGATGTCAAAAAAATTACTGCCTGTGTTTTCTTCTAGGAGATTTATACTTTCACATCTCACATTTAGGTCTGAAACCATTTTGAGTTTATTTTTGTATATGGTGTTAGAAAATGGTCTAATTTCATTCTTTTGCATGTAGCTGTCCACTTTTCCCAGCAACAGTTATAGAAAAGACTGTATTTTCCCCCATTGTATATTCTTGTCTCCTTTGTCATAGATTAATTACTTATACAAGTGTGAATTTATTTCCAGGCTCTCTGTTCTGTTCCATTGATCTGTGTCTATTATTATGCCAGTACTGTGCCATTTTGATTACTACAGCTTTGTAGTATATAAATCTTAAAATCTGGGATTGTGATACCTCTAGCTCTGTTCCTCTTTCTCAAGATTGTGTTGACTATTTTGGGTCTTTTGTGGTTCTATAGAAATTTTAGTGTTTTTTGGTTCTAGTTCTATGAAAAATGTTGGCATTTTGATAGAGATTACATAAATCTGTAGATTTCTTTGGGTGGCATGGACATTTGAACAATATTTGTTCTTCCAATCCATGAGCATGGAAATGTCTTTCAATTTGTTTGTGTCATCCTCAGTTTCTTTCATCAATGTCTTATAGTTTTCAGAGTACAGGTCTTTTACCTCCTTGGTTAAATTTATTCCTTAGGTATTTTATTATTTTTGGTGCAATTGTAAGTGGAATTGTTTTCTTAATTTCTCTTTTTGGTATTTTGTTATTAGTGTATAGAAACACAACCAATTTCTGTGTATTAATTTTGTATCCTGTGACTTTACTGATTTATTTATTATTTCTAGTAGTTTTTTGGAGGAGTTTTTAGGATTTTCTATGTGTATTATCATGTCTTCTGCAAATAGGGACAGTTTAACTTCTCCCTATCCAATATAGATGCCTTTTTTTTTTTCTTTTTCTTGACTGATTGATGTGGCTAAGATTTCCAGTACTATGTTAAATAAAAGTGATAAGAGTGGACATCCTTGTCTTGTTCCTGACCTGAGGAAAATCCCTCACTTTTTCACCACTGAGTAAGATGTTATCTGTGGGTTTTTCATATATGGTCTTAATTATGTTGAGGTATATTCCCTCTAAACCAGCTTTGTTGAGAGTTTTTATTATGAACAAATACTTAATTTTGTCAAATGGTTTCATTGCATCTATTAAAATGATTATATTATTTTTATCCTTCATTTTATTAGTGTAGTATATCATATTGATTTATTTGCAAATATTGAACCATCCTTCCATCCCTGGAATAAATATCACTTGATTGTGGTGAATGATCCTTTTACTGTATTGTTGAACGTGTCTTGCTAATATTTTGTTGAGGATTTTTGCATCTGTGTTCATCAGTGATATTGGCCTATAATTTGTGTGTGTGTGTGTGTGTGTGTGTGTGTGTGTGTGTGTGTGTGTATGTGGTGTCTGTCTGGTTTTGGTATCAGGGTAATGCTGGCCTCATAGAATGTATTTGGAAATTTTCCCACTTTTCCTATTTTTTGAATAGCTGAGGAGAATGAGTATTAACTCTTCTTTAAATATTTGGTAGAATTCGCCTGTGAATCCATCTGGTCTTGGACTTTTGATTATTTGTAGTTTTTGATTACTGATTCAATTTCATTACTAGTGTTTCTTTCTGATTCAATTTTGGAAGATTTTTTGTGTCTAAGAATTTATTCATTTTCTAGGTTGTCTAATGTTTTGGCATATAATTTTCCATAGTAGTCTCTTATAATCCATTGTATTTCTATGGTGCATAATGTTATTTTAGTATTCTCTTATTATCTGTTTAGTCTGCAGGATCTGCAGTGATATCCTTTCTTTCATTCTTTATGTTGATAATTTCTTTTTTTGTTGTTGTCCATTTATTTTGAGAGAGAGATCATGTGCATGCATGCAAGCAGAGGATGGGCAGAGAGAGAGAGAGAGAGAGAGAGAGAGAGAGAGAGAGAATCTCAAACAGGCTCCACGCTCAGTGCAGAGCCCAATGCGGGGCTCTATCCCACGACCCTGGGATCATGACCTGAGCCAAAATCAAGAGTCAGATGCTTAACCAACTGAGCCACCTATGTGCCCCAAATTGATAATTTCTGTTCTCTCTTCCTCTTTTTCTCCCTCTCTCTTAAATCAGTATTTCTGGTGGCTTGTCATTTTTATTAATCATTTCAAAGAACCAACTTTTGAACTGTTAATTTTCTGTATCATTTTCAGTTTTCTGTTTCATTGATTTCTGCTCTTACCTTTGTTTCTCCCTTCCTGCTTATTTTTGGTGTAGTTTGTGGAAGCCAATTTAAGGGTAATTTATTCCAATATTTTCAATTCTTTCTGCTTGCCATGATTTAATATTTAGGTAGTTCTGAAAATTTGTAACTTTTGAGAGCTTTTTCATTTTCTGATAGGTGTGTTCATTCATCTTGAAAAGAGTGTTATCTACTCCCTGTACACTGCTTAGATTTTTAAATAGTAGACCTTTTTTCTATTTAAATTAGCAATTCACATAAAACTTCAGTGAGTAAAAAATTTTCCATTTGATAATTTAGGACTCCTACATTTTTTTTTCCTGCAAATGGAATCATTAAAGAGAATACTACTTTTGGAGAAATGGCAGTGAATAAGAAACTTGGCCCGATATTAGGCTTCAGATGTCATGAAAATTCCATGTGAATCTGTAATAAATGATTAATCTCTGCCAGTAACATTAATACTTAGATTTGAGTTTAAAAGAATATCTTGAGTTCACTCCTAAATTGAGTTAACTTTAACTTCAATTAATAACCCTTCTGTGAGTTCCTGTCAGCCCTTCTTTTCTCCTTCCCTCTGCAGTACCCATGTCTCAGCCCATAGCTAAGACCATTGTATCCTCTACCTGCAGACTGTTCTGGCTGAGCTCCTGAGACAACTCTGATGGAGGTAGTTCTAGCCCCTTTCTTGGCTCACTGAAACCCCTGCCTATGGGCTTGTGTATTGTTCCCCACTTTCATGCCTGTGAGTTGAGGTTGCTAGTATGTACTCCATTCTTAAGTTCCCTTTAGGAACTTGTTAGTTACCTTCTATAAAATGTTAAAACCAAGAGGGTGAGGCTGGTGAGTCTGAAGACGTATCTTTTGGTTTTGGCCATTTCATCATGTAACTTCCAAATCTGTGTCTTTAGTCTTAACCTCTGCACTTATTAGTTATCTTCCCTAATATGGGACCTTGCTCCTGGGCCTCCCCTAGTACCTATGGCATCGCTAAACACAGCTGATCCTTCCTCAGTCCTGCTTGGCTGCCTAGATTCTGAAACATTGTGCCTAGCTGTTCTTCATCTACCTCCCCATCTGTCAGACTATAGACCCCAGGGAACCTGGTTTTCTCTCCTCTTCCTGCCTGTCTGTCCCCCACTGTGAGCCCCTGCAGTGTGTGCATAGCTCCTAGTCCATGTGAGTGAAATCCCAGGCTGAATCACACCTTTCTGTGCACAGTCTTTTCACTTCAAGTAAATGGCATTGCTTTGCTATATCCTGAGAAATGGTCCTTCCAAACTGTTTGTACAACTTTAGAATTTTGAAATCTAACGGTGTACTTTGATGTTGACATTACAATAATGTGTCAGTTGTTTAAAATTATACGGATTTTTAAAAATTTGTTTGTTTATTTATTTAGAGAGAGAGAGAGGGAGAGCAAGTGTGAGGGGAGAGGGACATAGAGAGAGGGAGACAGAGAATCCAATGCAGGGCTCGAACTCACAAACCTTGAGATCGTGTCCTGAGCCGAAATCGGATGCTTAATCAACTGAGCCCCCCAGGCACCCCTATTTATACTGATTTTGTATAATCTTTTCATGCATATGAGAATTTAATTTTTGTGCATTTATTCAGGTATGTAAGTGTCTGATGCCTGTACCCAAAAGAGATACTCAATAAATAATGTTTATTTTAGTTTCCTTTATTATGTGAGGTAGGAAGGTCTCTCAGGAATTTGCAATGGATAACAAATCCCTTTTCATAAAAAGTAATTTTATAAATATTTTGTTAAAATATAATAAAATACTCTAAGCATTGTATAACCCAACATACTAGTCTTCTCAAATCTAGTATTTCAGTAAACACAAGCTCATAATATTTGCAGTAATGATAATAATCCTAAGTTAATTGATGAAAATTTTTCATCCATATATGTTCATTACTGGAGGAAAAAAATAAGCCATTGTCATTTCATAACATATCATAATCTTCCTGGCTTAATGAGAAAGAACATTCTCCAGAGAGCCAGAATGCCTCAGTGTATAGTGAAAGTGTGTAGATTGAAAGAACAGTGCCCTGGCATCTTCTACAGTCAGGAGGAGAGTATCTGCTGTGGAATAACTGCAGAGGACTTATTAAAGATAATCCCAAGGGAGAAAAGTGAACCCAAGAATGTTAAAATTACTGAGAATGCCAAAACCAGGAAAGCAAGGCTGTTGAGACTGGATGTATCATTTGGCTTTGGCACTGGCGTGACCTTCATCATGTACCTTCCAATCCATGTCTTCAGCCTTAACCTCTCTCCAGAGCACCAGACAGAGATTTCCTACCCCTTGCTAGACCATCTGAAGCTGCTCAAAACTCAGTCTATCCAAAATGGAAGTATTCATTATTTGAGCAGTTTTTCATCAGATCCCACTGTCTGTCAGGCACAGTGAACAGAAGAGACATATTCCCTGCCTACAGTTCATCGTCTCTCCCCATTGGCTTCCTTCCTGGGTTCCTTTGCTGTCCCACCCTGAGAACTGTACTCCATCCCATCCATTCCTCCTGCTGTTCGTCAGTCGGCTGATCCCATCTGTGAGGTCTGCCTCCATGTCTATCCTCCCCTTTGTGTCCCTGCCCACACTGCCCTGGTTCAGTGGCCTCCTAATAGTTTTTTTTTAAAATTGTTTTTAAAAATTGTGGTAAGAACATGTAACACGAGATCTACCTCCTTAACAAAAATTTTGAAGTGCATATTACAGTATCATAGGCACAGTTTCGTCCAGAATGTGTCTAGAACTTGTTGATCTTGCATAACTGAAACTGTGTACCTGTTGAACGGCAACTTTTCATTTCTCAATAGCTTTTGGAAAGGTCCCAGCATCCCCTCTGTTGATTGTTCATTCCCCTGTGCTTCTTATGCATCCCTTAACTCACTGTATTTGCTTGTTTGTCTGTCTCCTGAAGTATACTTTGGATGATGTGACATTACAGACTATCTTATTCTTCAGTATATCCCCAGTACCTCCCACAGTGGCATTCAGTAAGTATTTGTTGAATGAATGAATGAATGAATGAATGAAAACCAGTTTCATTCATGTCTTGATAATGTGATTTAGTGAATATAGCATGGTATTTGAATTTGAGTCCCCTCCTTACCTGTGTTGTGATCTAGGCCTCACTTTCCTTATATTTATAGTGAGTATGTGGGGCACCTGGGTGGCTCAGTTGGCTGAGCATCTGGCTTTGGCCCAGGTCATGATCTCATATCCATGGACTCAAGTCCTGCATCGGGCTCTGTGCTGACAGCTCAGAGCCTGGAGCCTGCTTTGGATTCTGTGTCTCCCTGTCTCTGCTCCTCCCCTGCTTGTGCTCATTCTCAGTCTCTCAAAAAATAAAATAAAACGTAAAAAAAAAATTTATAGTGGATATGTCAATACTACATCTTGTCCAGGTTGGTGTGAGGGTTAAAAGTAGATAATATCACTTAAAAGATTATCAAGCTGCTTAAATGTTGTTATCAATACACAAAACATTTTTTCAGTGGCCTCCTTCTTTCTATTTTATTTGATTTTTAAAAATCTATTTATTTATTTTAAGTAGGCGCCACACCCAATGTGGGGCTTAAACTCATGACCCTGAGATCAAGAGTTGTATTTGTCACCAACTGAGCCAGCCAGGCCTCCTGCTTTTCAAATTGAAATTTTTCAGTATAGTATTTATGCTAAGCATGGTTTGATGGTCAGCTTCTTCTTCATCCTACATGCATGTGAACTCTGTCTATACTTCCTGGTTCTCATTTCCTGTACACTCTGGACACCCCCTGCAGGTAGGTGCATGCCTCGGTATCTTTGCTTATCTTGTTTCTCACCCTCAATTGTCTTCTCACCCCACAGCCTTTACCTAATACAGTCCTCCTAGGTCTAACTTAAGTGCCACTGTTCCTGAAGACCTCTATATCCTTCTATTCTTTAGCACCATTCAACACCTTGATTATTTTTCCTTTTATTATACAGCCATTGGTTCCTGTGTTGTCATTAATGCTATTCACAGATATTCCAGTTGTCTCTCCTTCCTGGCACAAGATCTGATTGCACCTCCCCACCCTCTTAGAGTTAGGTATGGCCATGTGACTTGTGTTAGCCAATGAAATAGGAGTAGAAGTAATATGTGTTGCTTAAGTTTTAAAAGCCAGTGGTACTTTACCATGTTTTTTTCCTTCTGGCATGTTCAAGATAGTGTCCACTTGATCAGCCTAGTCCCTGAGAGAGCCCTTCTGCTGGACTCACAATAGCCAGGTAGCATGAAGAAGGACTAAGCCACTGAGACTATAGAGTTCTTGGTTACTGCAGCACAACCTAGTCTATCTTATACATTGTTTACATGCATGTCTTTCTTACTGAATTTACATGTCTTAAAGTCAGGTTCTTTAACTCACTGTATACCCACACTTACTTCTAACTTCCCTGTACCTAGTGGGTACTTAACATAATTACACTTGAATCTTCCTGTAATCCTGGAGAAAGATATTGGGGAAGAGCTGTGTGTAAATAATATTTTAGAGTATTACATTATATTTAGAATATTCATAACATTATGTTGGAGTAAATAGCCTATTTCAGAATCTTAGAAGGAAAGAATTTTGGGGAAGAGAGGAAAAGCTCCAGGGTGTAGCCATAGAAATAGATGAACTCTGCCACAGGGTTAGCCATATTGTCACTGGGGTGTGTCAGCTTTGTGCTTTTTAACATTGGCAAACAGGTTCTAGAAAGACACTTGAAGTTTTAGCTGTATCCCAACATATTTTCCATGAAATTATAAGATGTACATGCCATATTTTATTCTCTTGCTTTTTATTTCTAAGTACATTTTTTCATTTCTAGGTCAATCAGTAGTTTGCAGCGAATTTTAAAGTCATTAGTATAAATTAATGCAACAATGTTGTACGGATACTTTTTCCTAGATTTATTAGTGAGAAATCTTGTTTTAACATTAATTTACAGATGTATTTTTTTCATAAAGGACCCGAGTCATTCTAGTTAGATAAATATACAATTTCAGTAGCATTAATAGGACTATTCATTTTATTGGCACAAAAAGAAGACTGGTGGTTCACATCACTTGAGTTTCAATCAGTCATGTCTATGATTCACTGGTATACCTTCCAAGCAGCTGAATTTGGGCCTCCATGCACAACTCTGTAATCCATTTTTCTAGAAGAGGAAATACTTTCAAGCAGTGAAAATTTGCCCCACCCTGACTCCTGTCACCAGTATTACACTCTCCGAAGGGATTCGCTTGCAGCCTTCCTCTCTCTCTCCTGCCCTCTCTCTCATCCGTGAACTCTATGTATGTAGATCATATTTGAGATTGATAACTTCCCAGAAGATACGTTTTTATTTAAAGGATTTTGGCATTTATTTTTAAACATCAATAGACTATTTGAAATCTAATTTATATTTTTAGTTAGAAATCTATTGTTCTTGTTTGTTTTTTCTTTTTACTTTTTTTCCCTCCATGTTTCCAGTTACACACCTTTGCTCTTTTTTTTTTTTGAAACAAGGTTCTGCCTGGATCCATTCGGAGCCAGTGTCTCAGAGTAATATCCTCTGTTTTCAATCAGGGAGTCTGGTCGAGTCCTTGTGACTCTGGGATAAGTTTTGCCATAAGGCCCCTCACCATTTGGTTTCAGAAATCTATTGTTTTTATTTTATTTAAATTTACTGCTGAATCAATTCCACATACCATGATGTCATCATCCATGCTCTTGTGGGTAGATATATTGACTGCTTTCTTTCTTTCATTTTTCTTCTCTTCCTCTTCCTCTTCCTCTCCTCCTTCTCCTTCTTCTTTTCTTGGTACAGCCATGCCCAATGTGGATGGAATCCCACAATGTAATGTTGAATGAAAGAATGTGAGTCCTAGAAAAATACATATAATAATACACCATTTAAATAAAGTTCAAATACAAACTTGCATACATGCATAATCAAACTATATATTAAAAAGACTAATGAATGATAAAGACAAAATTCAGGATACTGGTATTTTCTTGGGGAGGGAGGAGATGTAATTGGGGAAGGGTAGGCAGGAGCATGATTGTTTAGTAATGTATTTCTTAAACTGGATAATGGGCCCATGGGTGTTCATTTTATTGTTTATGCCTTATATATACATATTATATGTACATATGAGTATATATGTATATACATATTTATATGTTTGAAATATTTTATAAAAAAAATTATTTTCCCTTGTAAGCCATGTGCGTAACATCAAAATTAAGGATTTTGGTGCTGAGAAGTAAAATAACCCTTTGACAAACTAGATTTTTAGGAAACCTTCTTAATTGACTGTTGGCATCCAGTAGATACTAAAAAAAGGATAATATAACTCAGATTATTAAACAACATCCCACAGGCCAAATCCAGCTGACTGCCTGTTTTTGTATGGTCCATGAGCTAAAATGGTTTTTGCATTTTAAAGTTCTTTTTAAATGAAATTTTCATTTTATAGAAAATCTTTTTTAGATGTTTATTTATTTTGAATGAGAGAGAGAGAGAGAGAGAGAGAGAGAGAGAGAGAGAGAGACTGTGTGGGCATGCAAGCAGGGGAGGGGCAGAGAGACAGAGAATCCCAGGCAGGTTCCAGCTGTCAGTTCAGAGCTTGGCATGGGGCTTGATCTCACAAACCGTGAGATCATGACATGAACTGAAATCAGGCATTGGATGCATAACCAACTGAGCCACCCAGGTGCCCCTAAATGAAATTTTCATTTTGAATGAAAAAGATCCAGAGAAGAATAATATCTCATGACATGTGAAAATTTTATGATATATACAAGTTTCAGTGTCTGTAAATAGAGTTTTACAGGAACATAGATGTATTCATTCATTTACATATTGTTCTTGGCTGCTTTCACACTACTATGACAGGGTCAAGTAGTTGCAACAGAGACGCTATGGCCTTCAAAGACTAAACTGTTTACTATCTGACTCTATAGAAAAAGTTTGCTGGCCTCACATGTGATGGAAAGGAAACTGGTGTGGAGAGGTAAAATTAATTGGTTCTAAACTCACTTTGAATCTTTGCTCAGCTCCATATTATATGGTGTTCTCTGCTCCTCAATAGAACTTCTTTAAAAGGACAGTCAGTGTGAAAAGGACTTGCAAACCACTGGCACACATTAAAGGCTTAATTGTTTCTTTCCTTTTGAGATCAAAGTCTGTCTTATAATCTCCTGAGGGATCTGAGTAAGACTTTTCTTGATTCCTTGCAAGTTTATATTAGTCATGTTTGGATAATTTGCATCTATGGACTGAACTTAGACAAATCACTTTATATTTTGAGCCTCACTTTCCCCATCTGTAAACTAAGACCATAACAACTATCCCCCAAGGTTATGGGGGGATTAGCAAAAGCAATCGTTGTTAGTTCAAGTCCTTTGCTTACAATCTGGTTATTTATATGGTACCTTTTTCCAGAGAGCATGTCATTCATTTGAAATCCAGCCTTTTTTTGTTTTGTTTTTGTTGTTGTTGTTTTGTTGTTTTTAAGGCCAGCAAGGGAGATGATCTAGAGGTATAGTGATCAACCTGATCTAGGGCTTTGCCACTAATTGGGAGATTTTGGGCACAACACTTAACTACTCTGTGCCTTTTTTTTTTTTTTTTTTTTTTTTGGTATTTGAAGAAAGATCAGATAGCTGCCTAGAAGGATCAAATAAGCTCAGGACTTAGGTGTTAAAGGTATCCCCCACTATTCCATCGAAACAAAGCTTGAATTAAGGCGTATACTTTAGCCAAAATTTTTGGGGGGAGTACCCATTTTAAAACTATGGACATTTTTTTTTATCATCAAACAAGTCCTAAAATAATCACCATATTCAGAGACCCCCACCATAGGGTGCTTTCATTATTCTTAAAACTAACGGACACCACTTTGCCTTCCAAGATGGTAAATTCTTTTCTGGGCCTGTTGACACAGCCCTTGCATTCTCATTGCACCCCCTGACATATCAGATATTGGGATAGGGAGATAGATGGACCACCATTCTGGAAAGAGTGCAAAATTTTTGGCCTCAAACAATTTTTTTTTAATTTTTTACCCTTAGTGGATAAAATCAGATATGGTAGAATGTGAGGGAGGTAGAGTACTCTGCACAGTACATGTATAGGACCCGTAGTTCCAGGCCAGCTAGACCCTTCTTTTTTTTTTCTCTTAACTTAAATTTTTTTTTTTTTTTTATAGAGAGAGAAAGAACTGGGAAGGGAGAGGGACAGAGGGAGAGGGAGAGAATCTCAACCAGGCTCCACAGTCAGTATTGGAGCCTAACACAGGGCTTGATCCCACGACCCTGGGATCATGACCTAAGCTGAAATCAAGAGTCAGATGCTCACCCAACTAAGCCACTCAGGTGCCCCCAAGCTAGACCCTTCTTGGAGGTTAAACCTGACCATGCAGGCAAAGCCTCTGGAATAGGAGCTGGCAGGGGACTCCCATTGCATTAAGGATTGAGGAGCCAAAATAGAGTTTTCCTTCATGTACTTTGTTTTCTTGAATTTACTTAACCCTGGACATTAATTTCTGCTCTGTAAAAATTGCTCATTAGAGTTGAAAATCATTTCCCATGACATATTTGAGATTATGAAGTAATGCAAGTGGGCTAGGTTGGCCTGGACACTGAAAGGCTGCTTGCATGAATTCCTGTCTCTGGAGGGAGCCTTCTTTTAAAGTGGGAGTTTATTCATGCTTGACTCTTCTCTTGATTCATCCCTCTGCTCGGAGAAGGGCACGATTCCTTTCTGTAGAATAATACAATATCGACAAAGCTCTTTTTCTCCTGGATGAACCACTTGTGCTGAACTCAAATACAAAAGAAAATCATTGACCTTGAATTAGGCTTGTTTGCTGTGTTCTTGGCTTTCAAAGACCCTTTCTTCATCTCCGTTTAACATTTTTGCTATACAAACTCTTGTGAGGAATCTAATATGCAAGTTTTCAAAACCAGTATCACAAACATGGTTATTTTAAATTTTGTACCTAATTTAGTCATAAAAGCTTGAGGCCCCATGAATTAAAATGTTATGCCATAATGCCCAGAATGGCACTTACAAAATTGGATTTTAATCTTCTGGATAATTTTAAATAAATATTTTGGGGGAACTATTAATCTCAAGTACAAATTGCATTTTTCATGATCTTTCTTCTCTGCAGAGTTTATGACAGGAGTTATATGCATGAAGGGTGCCTCTATCATTTACGTATTCGCATACCTGTCTTCCTCTTATTCAGACATTTAGAGGTATGTGTGTAGATGTATTTACTGATTCAGCAAGTATTTATAAAACATCCATTAGGTGCCAGGCACTGTGCTGATCCAGTGTCACTGATGAGAAAACAAACTAAAATCCCTGTCCTCTTGTAGCTAACATTCTTTAGAAGTAATGGTAGAATTATAACGAGTGATCCCTAGAAGAGAAAGAATGAGAAAACATGTTCATTTCAGTTTTTATTTCCCACATCTAAAAACCAAAATAAATAACTTATCTTACATGTTTAAGGCTTTATATTTAGTTCACTAAATTTAGTGATAATTTTAGTGGTCACTTATAACTTCTATTTGTTGAGTGCTCATTGAGTCCCAGACCCTGTGCTAAATGTTTACATTTACCCCATTT
Source organism: Puma concolor (assembly GCF_028749965.1). NCBI lineage: Eukaryota > Metazoa > Chordata > Mammalia > Carnivora > Felidae > Puma > Puma concolor. The sequence continues at coordinate 67,644,496 of NC_141669.1, read as the reverse complement.
AACAGATAAAAAAAAATTGAGGCTCAGAGAAATTACTTAACTTTTGACATTCCTATAGTCAGTAAGTGGTAGAGTTGAGATTCAAACCAAACGCAGGTCTATAGGACTCCAAAGTCAGAGTTCTTATCCATCACGCACATTTCTTCCATTGAGGGTCACAGATCAGGAACCCAAATCAATGACATTACAATATATACTCAGAACAAGATCCTAGATGACCACCAGATCTAGAAATCACAGAGTTCACAAAAACTTGATATAAGTTGGGCATCAAAAGTTAAAGATATGAAAATAAAATGTGATTCACCTAAGCCTGTATTGAGCATTTCCCGTGCAAGGTACAGTGCCATGCAATGTGTGTGTGGATGAAAACATGTGAGTCTGTGTGTATGAGGGTAGGTGGATGAGTGTGTGTGTGTAAGGGGGTCAGTGTGTGTAAGTGTATTTGTGTTTGTGTGCTTTTTATGTGTAGTGGATGGTGGCATTGTGACATAATAATCAATAATCAGACTGTCCTTGTATAGCTCACAACATGAGATGCATGTTCAAAATAGGCCTAATTATGATTCTAGATAGACTGTAGTAAGTGAAGCAGTGAAGGATTACAGAGTGATTTCTAAACATTAGCTAGGAGCCTAAACCACAGCAGTAATAGTGAGATTGCAGAAAAAGGGACAGATTTCATATTTTTAGTGATGTGCAAGATCCGATAACCTGAACAACTCTCCCACTGAGAATGATTGAAAATGCTAGATAAAATATTTAAAATATATTTTATTTTATTTCATTTTTTGCTCCTGGACTTTATTTCCACATCTGATTTTTTTTTAATTTAGTTAGCATACAGTGTGATATTGGTTTCAGGAGTAGAATTCAGTGATTCATCACTTACATTAAAAAAACCAGTGCTCACCACACCAAGTGCCCTCCTTAATACCTATCACTCATCTAGCCCATCTTCCCACCTCCCTCCATCAACCCTCAGTTTGTTCTTTATCACTAAGAGTCTCTTGTGGTTTGTTTCCCTCTCTTCTCTTTCCTTGCCTTTCCTATGTGTTCATCTGTTTTTTTTCTTAAATTCCTTATATGAATGAAGTCATATGGTATTTGTCTTTCTCTGATTGACTTATTTTGCTTGGCATGATACATTCTAGCTCCATCTATGTTGTTGCAAATGGCAAGATTTCAATTTTTTGATGACTGAGTAACATTCCATTGTATATATATATATATATATATATATATATATATATATATATATACCACATCATCTTTATCCATTCATCAGTCAATGGACGTTTGGGATCTCTCCATAGTTTGGCTATTATTAACAATGCTGCTACAAACATTGGGGTGCATGTACTCCTTCAAATCTGCATTTTTATATACTTTGGATAAAAACCTAATACTGCAATTGCTGGATAAGAGGGTAGTTCTATTTTTAGTTTTTTGAGGAACCTCCATTCTGTCTTCCAGAGTGGCTGCACCAGTTTGCATTCCCACCAACAGTCCAAAAGTGTTCCCCTTTCTCCACATCCTCGCCAACACCTATTGTTTCTTGTAACAACACAAGAATTGTTAATTTTAGCCATTCTGACAGGTGTGAGGTGATATTTCATTGTGGTTTTCATTCACATATTGTTTTCCTTTTATTCTCTATTTTTTATGGTTTTTAAAATTTATTTTATTATTTTTTCAATTATTTTTTTACTTTTTACTATTATTATTTTTATTATTTATTTATTGTTAAGTTTATTTCTCTATTTTGAAAGAGAGAGAGAGAGAGGAGAGAACGAGCCAGGGTGGGGCAAAGAGAGAGGAAAAGAGAGAATTCTAAGCAGGCTTCATGCCCTGCACTGAGTCCAATGTGGGGCTTGATATCATAACCATGAGATTACCCTGAACTGAAATCAAGACTTGGACACTTAACTGACTGAGTCACCCAAGTGCCCCTATTTTTTATTTTTATATATACATTTTATATATGTACATATTCTTTTAATTTTTATTATTTATTATTTTATTTTATTATCTAAATTCTTTTAATAAACAGACTAAACACACCCACGATCTACTTTTTTTGTTTTTTTGTTTGTTTCTTTGTTTTTTGTTTGTTTTGTTTTCTTTTCTGGACAAAATGATGAAATGGAGAAACTCACCCTGAAAGAAAGAATGAGCAATAGAACTCATGGCCAGGAATTTAATCAACACAGATATAAGTAAGATGTCTGAACTATAATTTAAAACCATGATTATAGAATACCAGCTTGGGTTGAAAAAAGCATAGAAGACACCAGAGAATCCCTTTCTGCAGAGACAAAAGATCTAAAACCTAGTCGGGTTGAAATTGAAAATGCTATAACCAAGATGCAATCTGAAATGAATGCCATGATTGTGAGGATGAACAAGGCAGAGCAGTGATTCAGTCGTATAGAAGATAAAAATTATTGAATATAATGAAGCTGAAAAGAAGAGGGAAACAAAGGCAGAATATCATGATACAAGACTTAGAGGACTCAGTAACTTATTAAAGAGGAATAATATTTGTATCGTAGGAGTCCCAGAAGATGAAGAGGAAAAAAAAAGGGGCAGAATGTTCATGTGAGCAAATAGATAAAAACTTCCCTAATCTGGGGAAAGACAGAGACATCAAAATCCAAGAAGTCCAGAGAACTCCCATTAAATTCAACAAAAGCTGACCATCACCAAGGGATATCATAGTCAAATTCATAAAATACACAGGTAAGGAATCATGAAAGCAGCAAGGGAAAAAAAGCCCTTAACCCACAAAAGAAGAAAGATCAGGTTCATAGCAGATCTGTCCACAGAAACTTGGCAGGCCAGAAAGGAGTGACAGGATATATTCACTGTGCTGAACGGGAAAAATATGCAGCCAAGAACTCCTTATCCAGCAAGGCTGTCATTCAGAATAGAGGGAGAGATAAAGAGTTTTCCAGACAAACAAAAACTAAAAGAGTTCATGACCACTAAACCAGCCTTGCAAGAAATTTTAAGGAGGGGGATCTTTGAGTGGAGAAAAAACAAATAAAAAAAGACCAAAAGCAACAAAGACTAGAAAGGACCAAAGAACATCGCTAGAAACACCAACTCGATAAGCAACACAATGGCACTAAATTCATCTTTCAATAATCACTCTCAGTGTAAATGGACTAAATACTCAAATCAAAAGACATAGGATATCAGAATGGATAAAAAAAAAAATATCAATCTATATGTTTCCTACAAGAGACTCATTTTAGACCTAAAGATACCTGCAGATTGAAAGTGAGGGGATCTGGGGCGCCTGGGTGACGCAGTCGGTTAAGCGTCCGACTTCAGCCAGGTCACGATCTCGCGGTCCGTGAGTTCGAGCCCCGCGTCAGGCTCTGGGCTGATGGCTCGGAGCCTGGAGCCTGTTTCCGATTCTGTGTCTCCCTCTCTCTCTGCCCCTCCCCCGTTCATGCTCTGTCTCTCTCTGTCCCAAAAATAAATAAAAAATAAAAACGTTGAAAGTGAGGGGATCTGTCATGCTAATGGGCATCAAAAGAAAGCTGGAATAGCTATACTTCTATCAGAAAAACTAGACTTTATTTTATTTGTTTGTTTGTTTATTTATTTATTTAAAATCCAATTTAGTTAACATGTAATGTAATAATGGTTTCAGGAGTAGAATTTAGTGATTCATCACATACGTATAACACTCAGTGCTCATCCTAACAAGTGCCCTCCTTAATGACCATCACCCATTTAGCCCATCCCCCCACCCAACACCCCTCCAGCCACCCTCAGTTTGTTCTCTTTATTTGAGTCTCTTATGGTTTGCCTCCCTCTCTGTTTTTATCTTATTTTTCCTTCCCTTCCCCTATGTTCATCCATTTTGTTTCTTAAATTGCATATATGAGTGAAATCATATGATATTTGTTTTTCTCTGACTGACTTATTTCACTTATCATAATTCATTCTAGTTCCATCCAGATTGTTGCAAATGGCAAGATTTCATTCTTTTTGATCGCTGAATAATATTCCGTTGTGTGTGCATATGTTATCCATTCATCAGTCAATGGACATTTGGGCTTTTTCCATAATTTGGCTGTTGTTGATAATGATGTTAATAAACATTGGGGTGCATGTGCCCCTTTCAATCAACATTTTATATCCTTTGGATAAAAACCTCTAATACTGCAATTGCTGGATCATAGGGGAGCTATATTTTTAATTTTTTGAGGAACCTCCATACTGTTCTCCAGAGTGGCTGCATCAATTGGCATTCCCACCAACAGTGCAAGAGGGCTCCCCTTCCTCCATATCCTTGCCAACATCTGTTGTTTCCTGAGTTGTTAATTTTAGCTATTCTCACAGATGTGAGGTGGTATCTCATTGTGGTTTTGATTCGTATTTCCCTGATGATGACGAGTGATGTTGCACATCTTTTCATGTGTCTGTTAGCCATCTGGATGTCTTCTTTGGAAAAGTGTCTGTTCATGTCTTTTATCCATTTCTTCACTGGATTATTTGTTTTTGGGGTGTTGAGTTTGATTAAGTTCTTTATAGACTTTGGATACTAACTTTTTATCTGATATGTCATTTGCAAATGGCTTCTCCCATTCCATTGGTTGCCTTTTGGGTTTGTTGGTTGTTTCCTTCACTGTGCAGAAGCTTTTTTATCTTGATGAGATCCCAATAGTTCATTTTTGGTTTTGTTTCCCGTGCCTCTGGAGACAAGACAAACTAGACTTTATAACAAGGACTGTAACAAGAGATGAAGAAGGGCCTTATATCATAATTAAGGGGTCTATCCATCAAAAAGATCTAACAATTGTAAATATTTATGCCCCAACTTGGAATCACCCAAATATATAAATCAATTAATAACAAACATAAAGAAACTCATTGAAAATAATACAATAATAGTAAGGGACTTTAACATCTCACTTACAGCAATGCACAGATCATGTAAGTAGAAAATCAACAAGGAAACAATGGCTTTGAATGACACACTGGACCAGATGGACTTAACAGATATATTCAGAACATTTCATCTTAAAGAAGCAGAATACACCTTCTTCTCGAGTGCACATGGAACATTCTTGAGAATAGATCACATACTGAGTCATAAATCAGCCCTCAACAAGTACAAAAATAACCAGATCATACCATGCATATTTTCAGATCACAATGCTATGAAACTTGAAGTCAACCACAAGAAAAAATTTGGAAAACCTTCACATGTGTGGAGGTTAAAGAACATCCTACTAAGGAATAATGGGTTAACCTGGAAATTAAAGAAGAAATAGAAAGAAATACATGGAAGCAAATGAAAATAAAAACAAAGCCCTTTGGGATGCAGCAAGGGCAGTCCTAATAGTAAAGTTTATTGCAATTCAGGCCTATGTCAAGAAGCAAGAAAGGCCGTAAATATACAATCGAACCTTACATCTAAAGGAATTAGGAAAAGAACAGCAAGTAAAGTGTAAAGCCAGCAGAAGAAGGGAAATAATCAAGGTTAGAGCAGAAATAAACAATATAAAAACAAAAAAACCAGCAAAACAGATCAACGAAACTAAGAGGTGGTTCTTTGAAAGAATAAATGAAATTGATAAACCCTAGCCAAACTTACCAAAAAGAAAAGAGAAAGGGTCAAAATAGATAAAATCACAACTGAAAGTGGAGATATCACAACCAATACCACATAAACACAAACAATTATAATAGAATACTATGAAAAATTATATTCCAACTGGAATTATGTTCAAACTGGGCAATCTGGAAGACATGAACAAATTCTTTGAAACTCAAAAAGTATCAAAACTGAAAAAGGAAGAAATAGAAAATTTGAACAGACCCATAACCAGCAAAGAAATTGAATCAGTATTAACAAATGTCCCAACAAACAAGAGTCATGGGCCAGATCCCTTCCCAGGGGAATTCTGGCAGACATTTAAAGAAGAGTTAAAACCTATTCCTCCCAAACTGTTCCAAAGAAAAGAAATGGAAGGAAAACTTCCAAACTCATCCTACAAATCCAGCATTACCTTAATTCCAAAACCAGACAAAGACCCCACTAAAAAGGAGAAATACAGGCCAATATCTCTGATGGGTGCAAAAATTCTCAACAAAAAACTAACAAACCGATTTCAAAAGTACATTAAAAGAATTATTCACCATGATCAAATGGGATTTATTCCAGGACTGCATGCTTCAATACTGACAAATCAATCAACACGATATACCACTTAATAAAAGAAAGGGTAAGAACTATATGATCCTGCGAATAGATTCAGAAAAAGCATTTGAAAAAATACAGCATCCATTCTTTATTTTTTTTAAGCTTATTTATTTATTTTGAGAGAGAGAGAGGGAGGAAGGAGCAGAGAAAGAGGGAAAGAGAAAATCCCATGAGGGTCAATCCCACAAACTGTGAGATCATGGCCTGAGCTAAAATCAGGACTTGGATGCTTAATTGACTGAGCCACCCAGGTGTCCCTAGTGTCCATTCTTTTTTTTTTTTTTTTTTTGAGACAGAGAGAGACAGAGCATGAACGGGGGAGGGTCAGAGAGAGAGGGAGACACAGAATCGGAAGCAGGCTCCAGGCTCTGGGCCATCATCAGCCCAGAGCCCAACGCGGGGCTCGAACTCACGGACTGTGAGATCGTGACCTGAGCTGAAGTCGGACGCTTAACTGACTGAGCCACCCAGGCGCCCCAACCTAGTGTCCATTCTTGATAAAAACCCTCAACAAAGTAGGGGTAGATGGAATATACTTCAATATCGTAAAACACATTTTTAATTTATTTCTGCATAAGCTGGTAAGTCAAGGAATGCTTAGAGGCCAAAAATGAAGTGGAGGTCGAGACCCAGAGAGATTAGTCAGTATTCAAGATGAACTTTTCTCTGGGGCATGTGCTAAACTCTGATGTTCTTGAGCTTCCATTTGGGTGACCTCATGGTGACAGAGGAAAAATTGTCTAATAGCAGATGCTGGTGTAACTAGAACCCCAAAGACCTGGACCCACATTGTAATAGTAAACTAGAAACAAAACAAAACAAAGCCAATCCCTTGCATAAGAGGTTAGTAAGGAAGAGAGATATAAAATCTCCTTTTTGAAAATTTATGATCATGTGATGGCTCTCATATAGGCTTAAAACACAAATTCACACTGCTGTGCGGTCTCACAAAACCTCACACAGTGATCCTTGGACAGTGGTGTTCCCAAGTGCCCAGAAAAGCAAGTATAAGTACTCTAAAGGAATGTACTTTTTCCCTGAGTCTCAAAGAAGTCCCACAGGTAAAATTCCAAGAACCACGAAGCTTCAATAAAAATAAATAAATAAGTAGGGGCTCCTGGGTGGCTCAGTTGGTTAAGTGTTCGACTCTTCGGCTCAGGTCATTATCTCATGATTTATGAGTTCAAGCCCCATATGGAGTTCCACACTGACAGTATGGAGCCTGCTTGGGATATTCTCTCTCTCTGTCTCTCTCTCTCTCTCTCTCTCTCTGTGCCCCTCCCCTGCTCACACTCCCTCTCTTTCAAAATAAATAAATAAACTTAAAAAAAAATTTTTAAATAAATAACAAAAATCACAATATATATAAGAAAATAAGACATCATAAGTGGAGATAGGAAAACGTAGGGAATAGAATAAGGTCCATGAAGACTTTATATATTAAAAATGAGTATGATTAATATGTTTAAAGAAATAAATAAGGAATTAAAATATGAATTAGGAGCAAGACACTATTTAAAATAACTAAGATTTGAGGGGTGCCTGGGTGGCTCAGTAGGGTAAGCATCTGACTTTGGCTCAGGTCATGATCTTATGGTTCATGGGTTCTAGCCTCCCGTCAGGCTCTGTGCTGACAGCTCAGAGTCTGGAACCTACTTCAAATTTTGTCTCCCTCTCTCTTTGCCCCTCCCCTGCTCGTGCTCTGTCTCTCTCTATCTCTCAAAAATAAATAAATGTTAAAATTTTTTTCAAATAACTAAGATTTGAAAAAGAACCAATTAGAGCTTTGAAATAAACAGCAGAATAAACACAATTGGATAAAGAAGGTATATCTGAATAAATGGTTTAGGACAGAGAGGTTTAGAAATGCCGAGAATAGAGTGACAAGTCTTATTAGAATTATGTATCTGGTGAGACTGAATTTCAAGATCAGGGACAGAATAAAGAATTTTTCAGGTAAAACAAGAATCTTTTCAGACCTCCACTAAAAGAATGTGAGGGATATACTTAAGATAGAAAGAAAATGATCTGAAACTGAAGTGTCTTAGAGGCAAGACAAATGTGAGCAAAGTAATTGGTCAATGTATATGTTTAAAACTAAATAAACATTGACTGCATGAAACAATAATAATAACGTCTAACTTGTAAGTTAAAAAAAAAAAAAAAAAAAAACTAAAATAATGGTAGAATTAGAATGTGAGCCAGGACAGACAGGAGTTAAAAAGTGTTCTCAGGTTCTTCCATGATTAAAGAAGAAGGTACAGAAAACTCTTTTAACTTTACATTTTTGTAAGAACATATGTTAACATTTCTAGAGTAATCAGTAAAACAATAGAATGGAGAAATAGAATGAGAAAGAAACACACTTTAAAAAGATTTAAAAAGGAAGAAAAACTAGAAAACAAAAAAAGGATGAATAATGCATAAAATAAGTGGCAGAAATAAATCCAAAAATCTCAGTGATTATATGAAGTACAAATAAGCTGAACTTTTCCAGTTAATAGTACAGATTTTCACTTGAGGTTAAAAAAATCCAGCTATGTCCTTTTTGAAGAGATACCCCTAAAGGTTAAGAATGAAGAAAGGTGGATGGTAAAGACAGGAAAGATATACCAGGCAAATTCTAGCCCAAAAGAAGCTTATATAACTCAATATCTTATAAAATATAATTTAAAGTATGATCAAATACTAGGGATAAAGAGAGTAACTACATGATGATACAGTTGTTTACCAGGAAAATAAAAAGTTCTAAGCTTGTATGTACCTAATAAAATAGCCTAAAAAATGTAAACCAAAACTCAACAGACCTACTTGGAGAAATTGATCCATTCACAACCAGTGGGAAATACTGGCACTCCTTTCTGTGGTTGATAGATCAAGCAGTCAAAAAAAAAAAAAAAAAAAAAAAAAAAAAACCAGCAAAGGAAGGAGCAGCTTGAAAGACTCTTCTTTTTTTTTGGTCAGTCTTTTGAGAGTCCAGTCATCAGAAGAGTACTCCTCCTTTCTTCTCTTTTAGCCCTGCAGAGTCCAAGCTATAACCAGTCGTTTCCCTGGACTGAAGGTCAATAGTGCTCTTTGGCACCTGGTCTGCTAGAGGCAGAGGCGCTAGACATTTGCTCAGCAGTTTTTTTATGGAGATCGTCCCTTCTCTATCCTAATTCATACCCACATGAAAAAGCCAGTTTGCTGATTCTGGCCCCTTCTAACTGGGCCTCTGGGATCACATATTCTTGCTTTACCATAGAGCACAGGTGGTTCAAAGATAGATGATCCCAAACCCCATTTTGAATTTTTTAAAATGTTTTATTTATTTTTGAGAGAGAGAGAAAGAGACAGAGCTCTAGCAGGTGGGGAAGGGGGGTGTGGGCATAGAGAGATGGAGGAAGGAATCTGAAGCAGGTTCCAGGCTCTGAGCTGTTAGCACAGAGCCCAACGTGGGGCTCGAACCAATGGACCATGAGATCATGACCTGAGCCAAAGTCAGATGCTTAACCGACTGAGCCACCCCAGCGCCCCCTGAACCCCATTTTGATCTTTCCAGCTGTTGCCCACATTACATTGAAGGTGTCGGCAGTGATGAGAGAAAATGGTAGTGGTAGGGGGCATTGCTCTGCAACCATCTCTACTCAGTAGAAACAGATACACATGCAGATCTTAAAAAGATTTTAATTAGTCATTATACCAAGTTCAGTGTTAGCTCTACAATGATAGAATCCCAGCTGTTCAAAATTGAGGGTGGTGGTCAGGAGTCAAGCATGGACTTGCCGTTCTGGCAACATATGGGACTGAGGTGACAGACACATACCTTTTCACCCTTCCTGCTCCTCTCCAAACACCTAGAAATGCTGGAAAAAAACCTAACACCCCAGAGTAAAGATAGAGAAAAACTTGAAAAGGAGGGAAGTCAGGAAAGGAAGAGGAATAAAGTAAAAACAAAGGAAAGTGCTGTCAACAAAGCATAAAATAAAAACAAAGCTCTAAGTGCAAAAGTTGCCATAGTTCCCAGATGCTGAGGGGTTGGTCTTGGTAGCAACGTTTCCATGAATGTAAATTCTGATTACAGTCAACTCAGTCAATTAGATATGCAAATATGGCCTTTATTAGGAGAGAGTGGGGCTTCAGCTCAACCTAATGCTTAGCCTTAGAATAGACTTGAGAGGTTGGAGGTTGAGAGTGGCAATAAAATTTGGGGCTCTTTTCTAGCTTTATCTTTGCCTCATGTCTTCATCAAGCCACCCCTTACTCTTCTCCAGCAATTCCAAGTCCCCACTTAGGATTTGGGCTTAATTATTTACTTTAGACACCAACTGATGAAGTGATCTTATTAAATTTGCCATTGTTAGGGTGTCTGGGTGGCTCTCACAGTGGAGCGTTCGACTCTTGATTTTGGCTCAGGTCATGATCTTGCAGTTTGTGAGATCAAGCCCCGCTTTGAGCTCTGTGCTGACAGCGTGGAGTCTACTTGGGATTCTCTCTCTTCCTCTCTCTCTGCCCCTCCCCCCTCATAAATATCTCTCAAAATAAATAAATATACTTTAAAAAATGAAATAAATTGCCGTTGTCAATGTGTTGGAGAATACCTTGCATTTTGACCCAGCTGGTTGGGAAATTAGTAAGTCAGAGGTTAACTCTGCATGGTCAAAGAATCAAAACAAAGTTAAATCAGTCATTTTATGGCACTCTCACAGGGCTGTGTGACTCTATAATTTAAAAAAATCAAAACTGGCCACTTTTCCATTTAGATAACCATCTACATGGAGGAAGTACTTCCAGGGTTCTCCTTATCTTGTAGTATTATAATATCATAGATGTGAAATACATCTGGTTACCTCCCCCTGCGGTTTTGACTCTCCAGTCACGAATGAAGCACCATCTGAAACGCTTGGCAAAGAGCATTTTAAGGAAACGGAAATGACGAAATCATTTAGAATTCAACAATGCAACAACAGGCTGTTTAATACAGCCTTAGGATCTTGTGGCTCAGTTGGCATGGTGTTAACACAGTTGTGAAGCTTGCCTTCCACCTTTCAGATCCCTTGAGAATATAAACTAGCAAATTAAGACTTACCCTGAAAAGAACTGCATGCTATTTTACAATAGAAGTAGAATATTCCAAGAGCAGAACAGATAGAGGTAGTAACATTTTGCCATCTGGCAAAGCCACTAGACCAGATGGATTCACTAATGACTTCTCTAAAGTATTTAATCAGACCTTACTGAAACACATGACTGGCATATTTAATTATCCTAAATTAACAGGACTTCTGCCAAATATAGCCCTCAATGCTTGAGTCATGCTCCTTGCTTGAAGAGGAAAAAACAAGATGAATAGCTCCAGAAAGCTGGGTTTCACATAGACCCCTTTCATTAGTGAAACTTCTCATTACCAAATTGTTGTGTTGGAGTCTTAAGGCGGTATTTCTCCTTTTTCAAGAATGAATTGTAAGACAAGCCATGCTGATCAAATTCATTTTATCAGTAACAATTGTACTTGATGAGAACATCTGGGGGTTGATAAATCTGACAGAGTCATCAGATATCCCTTCCTACTTCCTGCCTGTGGAAGACTTCTAAACCACCAGATACATTCTTTTTGCATAAGTGAATCCATTTTTATTTCTCTGTAAGTGCTTTTTTGTTTTTGTTTTAATTTTATATTTGTATCAAAGCAATATAGATACACAAATCAAAGAGTACAGAAGGTAATTTTCATTACATAATGAAAAAAATGTAAATGTAAAAAAAATGTAAATGAAAAAAAAATGCCTCTGCCTTACCCTTTCCCATCTGCAATCTACTTTCCAAAGGAACACTTTTAACTCTTAGGACTGTTTTTTTTTTTTTTTCTGATGGTTACCTCCACATCTCAAAACAGTGGGATTAACTGCTATTTTGTGCTTAATCTATTTTAGATATAATCCATGATTGACTTCCTTCTAAAATACTTGAGGATGCAGTTTACATATGCCATTCTTATATTCCTTTCCTTCTCTTACACAAAGGGTTATTTTACTTTTAATACCCTTAACATTTACCTTTGTAACTTTAAGTTGTATTTTTATACCTTTGTTTTTGGGGTCATCAACTTTGGACAGTATCTCTTGGCTGCCACCTTTGTATGGTGAAGATACTGATGTGAATATTCCACTGAATACTCTAGGATTCTTTCAGTCACTGTAATGTTTTTGAGTCATCCGTGTTGACATGTATGTCAGTAGTTCGTTCTTCTTTGTTCCTGGGAACTATTCCACTGTATGAATGTATAATAATTTCTTTATCCATTCACCTGTTGATGGCCATTTTGTACATTTGTATAGGTCTTCAGATGCACTATTTCTCTTGGGTAAATATATGGAAATGGAATTGCTAGATCATATAGTAAGTATATATTTAACTTTATAAGAAACTGCCAAATACTTTCCAAAATGATTTATTATTTTATATTCCCATCAGCAAAGTATGTGCATTCCAATTACTCTACATCTTTCGCATCACCTAGTAATGTCAGTCTTACTAATTTTAGATGTCTTTGACAATGTTCAAGTGTTTTGGCCATATTTTAATTTTGGTTTTCTTCATACTATTGAATTATAAGCATTCCTCTTGTATTATGGGTAAAAGTCTTTTGTGAATTTTCTTTTCCAGTCCTTGGCTTGCCGCTTCCTTTTCCTTTTCCTACTGGTGTCTTTCAAAGAGCGGAAGTTTTAATTTTAAAATCCAATTTATCAATTTTTCTCTCTTATGGCTCATGTTTTTTGTCTTCTCTAAGAAACGTTGTCTTTCAAAGATTCCAAAGGTTTAGCTATGTGTTTTTTTTCTATCAGTTGTAGACTTTTAGCTCTTATACTGAGGTCTCTGGTCTTTTGAGATAATTTTTGTGAATAATGAGATATAAATGTTAAGGTTCTTTTTTTTCCATATGGATGTCTAATTGTTCCAGCACTATTTGTTAAAAAAACTATCCTTCCCCCTTTGAGTTATCCTAACACCTTTGTTGGAAATCAATTGACCATAAAAGTGTGGGTCTATTTCTAGACTCAATTCTGTTCCATCAATCTATATGTCTGTCCTTACGCCAATACTATACTGGCTTAATTCTGACTCTTTCCTATAGAGGATTTACACAGAATTTCCCCTTCTATTAGCATTTTTACTCAGATTTATTGATTTCAGTAGTGGAATCTAAATTATCTCACTGTTGATCATGAGCAGATTAGATTTTCAAAGTCTGGTCTTGTCTGATATATTTTCTCCTTAGGATAACTTCTTTAGATAACCAATCTTGTCCATTTTATGTGGTTCTTAACTGTTTAATTCTCAGAGGGTAGTCTTATTTTAAAATTTTGCAGGTTAGTTCACAATAACTTCTCTGGGGACTAGTTTCCTTGGCTTAGAATGTCAATCCTCAGGGATGAAGGACAGGCTTCATATGTGTTTGTTTTGAGCAGATTCTATCACATAGCAGTTAATTAATAATAATATCTATTTGGTGCTCACTAGGTTTTAAGCACTACTGTTTTAATCACTGCCTTAGGATTTATTAAATCCTCACAGTTATTCCTACCTTCTTTCAGGTAGGTACTGTTATTATTCTTATTTTATGGAAGAGAAACTGGGGCACAGAGAAGTTGAGTAATTTGCTGAAGATGATTTGTGAGGAACTTTATGTGCCAGTGAGTAGAGGAGATATGCTTCAGTGATGTATTGATGACTGTTTAACAACCAGCTCTTAGAAAAAATGTACGCATATGCCCTCCAAGGTTTGTGATAAATTTTACTGGTAAAAATGATGGGTGGCACACAGTTTATAAGTAAAAAAAATATATATATATATAACCATCTGTTGTAAATCCCATACAGCCAATCGATTCCCTTAGAATGCTTTCATTGATTTTTGTTGAACTCATGTATTTGTGGCCAAACTTTGCAGTTCAACTATGATCTGACAAAGTCAGACAAGGAATGAATGCTTGATTACTATCTGGTTCAGAAAAGAAGTCTCTCACATCATTGACAAATGAGTGTAGTTCTGACATAAATGTTGGTATTTTCGACTATGTTACTAAGACAAAAGTGAAATCACAAAGACATATAATAGAACTTGAATCATTTGCCAATGATATGAGTGACTCCTTTGCTGAACTGAATGATATTTTTTGAATACTGGAGGAATATTTCTCATTTTTTGTGTTATTCAGAATGTAACAGCTACAGACATGACACCCTTTTAAGTTTATTCTGCATTATTAACATTTTATCTTTCTATGTCTTAAGTGTAGACAACCAACAAAACAACAAGTCAATCCTTAATTTGTAGTGTTTGTTGATTTCCATGATGTAAATGCTCCTGTAGCGGTACGTCGCTCTATAGTATTTCTACCATAGAGAGAGGATAGTGGTAAATAACCTCAAGATAAAGTCAAATGTAGTAAAATAATTAGGAAATAATTAATTTTAGTATATATATTTTTGTTTTTAATATAATTTCTTTACTTATAAGTTTATATAATTTACTATCTAACAGTGGTCGTGTTTAACAACTGATTCTCAGAATTGCTAACGTTTAACAGCTCTGGCTGGTCAGTCTGAGCCGGCTTCAGCATGCCACTGCACGCTTTGATCCCAGGCAGCAAAATCACTATGCTCTTAACCACTCTTTGATGCGGTATTAAAGTATTGCTAGAATATGCTTCCATACCAATACAGGTATGGTGGTACTAAGCATGCAAGATACATTGCATTTCTTCATTTTTCTAAATTGCATTAATTCCTATTAGATGTACCACTCATCAAGGTCGTTGAGAAGTCCAATGTGAGGGACCGTCATGCTCAATCGTGGATTATACAGGTACCCTGAGGCTCACACAGGTCAGGAACATGGCAATGGACCATTGGTAGTCTGTACATGTTGCCATCACTTCCATTCATCCTGCTCAGGCCCACCTGGAAGGCAGGGCCCTCCCTCACAGTCCCAGTGATGGTACTCCAGTGCTAAGGGTATCCTGGGGTACAAGGACTAGAGCACAGCCACCTCCGTTTGTGGCCACACTACCTCCAGACGACTGTATTCAAATAAAGCCTTCCTTTGCCTTTTCTTCCTCCAGTGCTCATCCACTAAGGCTGGCCATTCTCTCTCCAGCCCAGAAAGCAGCCACCTCGCCGCTGTTCTCAGACAGTTCAGCCCAGTCACCAGGATGCACTTATGCCTCAACACTGGCAAACTTCTCTCAGTGTTATCTGTAGGGTAGGCAAAGAGAAACCTTTCATGCTTTCCTGGTGAGGGTACTTTAAAAAAGAGATAATAACATAAATTTATTACTTAGAGAATCACTGAAGCAGCCTGGGCAAAAATGAAATGAGGCTTTAAAAAGTGAAGTCAGAATAATGAACATTTTTCAAATGCTGGACTTGGAACAAGTACTCAAATATAATTTTTTGCCTTCAGGAATGATTAGTGTTGATTAGTGTTTTCTCTTTAACCTATATAAGCAAGCCTCCTTCTTTCCACAACCCTATTAATTCTCATCTTCTCCTCAGACAACATATTTGGAAATCTTCCTGATTTCATTTGACATCAGAAAGACATGGTTTTGCCCTCCTGGCATGCTGGAGAAACAAATCAATTCCTTCTCCCAGATAGGCTGATGAAAGTCCTTCTCTGCAGTGCTTTCTATTGCTATGGTAACAGAAGATGGGATTTCCTAAGGGAACCAGATTTTTATATACACAGAGAAAAGCAGTTCTTTAAAAGCTTGATCCCTTTTTTTGTTGCTGTGTGTATAATATAATCAATGTAATAAACTGAGCACCAAAGAAAAAACAGAATGACACCAACCCTTTTTATATAGGTGTGGAATGAGACCTTTAGTGAGTCAATTTTTAAAGTTTTAATATTGTGGCATTGCTATTAAAAGGATTTGAAAAAAAAAACCAATTTGTAAAATTTGCAAGTTTTCTTAGAAAAACAGAAGAGATGGGAATTTATGGTCTCTCTAATGGCAGATAGACTTAAAATATAGGCAAACAGCATCAATAACTTTCTGTCACCAAGACTTACAACACTGTGATATGGTAAAGAAGATGTTGGGAAGTTCAACGTCAAACAGGTATTTTGTGTAATGACGGTACTTTCCACTTCTGTCATTTTCTCTCTGGAAGTACATAATAGTTGACCATTTCATAGATGAAATCTTATCAGAAGGAACTCAAGAGGCATGATTCTTTCCATGACATCCCCTTAATCGGATAAGGGGACCTAACCCCTTTTAATCCGTTGGCTCATCTAAAGGCATTACTGTAGGGTAGCTTTTTAGGCTCAGGGCACTTCTGTGGAAGGAGCAGGTTCTGAAGTATGCAGCAGGGGGTGGGTTTGGTCTTGATGTGAGGAAAATGCAACATATATACACATCTGTCACTTGAGTGCCTCTGAACTAACATCCCAAACATGTTTTGGGATTTAAACAAAAGCAGATCCTGCTCAAAATGACTTTTCATGAAATTCTTGAGTTCCTGAATGCAAAGATGTGAGAAAGGACTAGATACTTTGATGGTAACTTCCAACCTGCTCATGCTGTCCCTGCTTCTGCAACTGCCCTATTACAGATACCTTTAACACTATGCTCTTGCAAATGAAGGGATTAAAGTTTGTTGGTTGTCCCCCCGGAAAAGGTTGTTTAAAAGTGCTGTTGAAATGATATGACAAATTTAAAATAAAAATAAAGCGCCACTTGGCTGTGCTCTAAAAGATACATGGATACTGTTGTTCTCTTATCGGGTGGAAGGAGTGATGTTTCTGGGAAGCTGATCGCGAGGTAACAAACGGCAAAGTGAATAAAGTCTGTGTTCCCTGTTCTCTCTATTCTTGATATGGACATGGATAAACAGGAACATTGGGAGTCATTTTAAGCAATCAAGTGGCATGTAAGCCAGAGAGGTCAGGTCAGAGACTCTCGGCTTACAAAAGGAGAAATTGATAACTGATAATGTATGCAAACAGCAAAGCAGGAAGCTAGATCGGTGAATATCATGTGCTAGGATGAGAGGATATCAAGAACAGCATAAAGAAACTTCTGGCAAAAAATCCAAAAATGAAAATTTCCAATGTGAACTTTTTAATGAATGTGATAAATTTATGGGCTTTGGTATGAGGGAAAAGAACAATTAATAACCCAAGTAAAAATACTTGAAATCCATAATGGAATGTTTTTGGGTCACACTACTAACTGAGTGAGACTGGGAAGTTATTTTGAAGGCCTCTTTAAAGATTTGTTGAGGGCTCCTGGGTGGTTCAGTCAGATAAGCGCTGGACTTCAGCTCAGGCCATGATCTCACAGTTCATGAGTTCGAGCCCCGCATCGGGCTCTGTGCTGACAGCTCAGAGCCTGGAGCCTGCTTCAGATTCTGTCTCCCTCTCTCTCTGCCCCTCCCCTCCTCGTGTTCTGTCTCTTTTTCTCTCTCTCTCTCAAAAACAAACTTTTAAAAATTTTTAGAAAAAAAGAAAAAAAAATATTTGTTGAAAGCTGTCTCTTTCACTCCCCCCCCCCCCCCCAAATTCAAGGAAGTAAGAAAGGTCAGGAATCCTGACATTATAGTAAGACAACTGCCTGGAAGAGTGATTTTTTTTTTTTTTTTAATTCTGAGTGCTTCAGGACCCCAGGAGTTTACCAAATATCTCAAGCATTTTAAAACAGAAGAAACAGGGGTGCCTGGGTGGCTCAGTCAGTTAAGTGTCCGACTCTTGATTTCGGCTCAGGTCATGATCTCATGGTTTGTGAGTTCAAGCCCCACATCGGGTCCTGTGCTGACTGTGCAGAGCCTGCTTGGAATTCGTTCTCTCCCCACTCTCTCTCTGCCCCTACCTCACTTTCTCTCTCTCTCTCTCTCAAAATAAATAACTTTTTAAAAAATTAGAAAAAAAAACAGAAGAAACAGAAGCTGTGATCACAGCAAGAGTTTTGTTTGTTTCTTGATAGCGTCTCTGACCATCTAGGGGGAAAACACTCATTCCTCTTCATTTTCTAGTTCCTGTGTAGAACTTACTGTCAATGTTGTCTCTTTAACAAATGGTGCTGGGAGAACTGGACAGCAACATGCAGAAGAATGAAACTAGACCACTTTCTTATACCATTCACAAAAATAAACTCAAAATGGATAAAGGACCTGAATGTGAGACAGGAAACCATCAAAACCCTAGAGGAGAAAGCAGGAAAAGACCTCTCTGACCTCAGCCACAGCAATTTCTTACTTGACACATCCCCAAAGGCAAGGGAATTAAGAGCAAAAATGAACTATTGGGACCTCATGAAGATAAAAAGCTTCTGCACAGCGAAGGAAACAATCAATAAAACTAAAAGGCAACCAACAGAATCGAAAAAGATATTTGCAAATGACATATCGGACAAAGGGCTAGTATCCAGAATCTATAAAGAGCTCACCAAACTCCACACCCGAAAAACAAGTAATCCAGTGAAGAAATGGGCAGAAAACATGAATAGACACTTCTCTAAAGAAGACATCCAGATGGCCAACAGGAACATGAAAAGATGCTCAACGTCGCTCCTCATCAGGGAAATACAAATCAAAACCACACTCAGATATCACCTCACGCCAGTCAGAGTGGCCAAAATGAACAAATCAGGAGACTATAGATGCTGGAGAGGATGTGGAGAAACAGGAACCCTCTTGCACTGTTGGTGGGAATGCAAACTGGTGCAGCCACTCTGGAAAACATTGTGGAGGTTCCTCAAAAAATTAAAAATAGACCTACCCTATGACCCAGGAGTAACACTGCTAGGGATTTACTCAAGGGATACAGGAGTACTGATGCATAGGGGCACTTGTACCCCAATGTTTATAGCAGCACTCTCAACAATAGCCAAATTATGGAAAGAGCCTAAATGTCCATCAACTGATGAATGGATAAAGAAATTGTGGTTTATATACACAATGGAGTACTACATGGCAATGAGAAAGAATGAAATATGGTCCTTTGTAGCAACGTGGATGGAACTGGAGAGTGTGATGCTAAGTGAAATAAGCCATACAGAGAAAGACAGATTCCGTATGTTTTCACTCTTATGTGGATCCTGAGAAACTTAACAGAAACCCATGGGGGAGGGGAAGGAAAAAAAAAAAAGAGGTTAGAGTGGGAGAGAGCCAAAGCATAAGAGACTCTTAAAAACGGAGAACAAACTGAGGGTTGATGGGGGGTGGGAGGGAGGGGAGGGTAGAGGGTAGGTGATAGGTATTGAAGAGGGCATCTTTTGGGATGAGCACTGGGTGTTGTATGGAAACCAATTTGATAATAAATTTCATATATTAAAAAAAAAAACTTACTGTCAGTGTGGAGAGGCAGTATGGCAGCCATGATTGGTGGCATCATTTGCTCCCTCTTTGCAAGCACTTTGTTAGTGAATACTCTGCCGTGTGAACTCTGCCTCAGGAACTATGTGTAGAGTGATGGAAAGAGTCCCTGCCCTCGTGGATCATACTGTCCAATCAGATCCTCTTTTTTTAGCACTTAGGACTCTAGGTGTGGTGCTAACTTGAGGGGGGTCTCCTTGGTTTCCCACTAAAAATTGGGTTAAGGCCATCTTTTCCCAGAATCAGGCCTCATAGGCTTTAAACTCTAGTGCTACAAGTTCTGTGACTTTAAAAGTTGCCCAAGCAAAAAATTTCAGTCAGCTCTGACATGCTCAGCCTTTTCCTTCGCTTTTGGCATTTTCAACCTCTTTACCTCTTTCCCTTAAATATCTCTTAACTGATCCTTTTTTCTGCCCCATCTACCTCTTCTTACCTCACTATCTGTCACCTGTTCCCTTCCTGGCCTCATGTCCTCCTCTCCTAACATTTCCCACCCATCTGTCCTTCCCACTGCCTCACTGCTGTTAGAGTTACCTTACTAAAATATGTACCTGTTCATGTCATGTCTTCTAATAATTGTCAGTGGTGCCCTAACTTCCTGGCCTGCTTAAAAAGGCTTACAAGGCTGCCCTGGCTTACCTGACCCATCTCATTTTCTGCTATTCTCTGCAAGACTAACTGTGAGTACCATCTTTTACCTGGATGCCCTCTGCACCTTTTATGTATGTTATTTTTCTCTGGTTCTCCTTATAAAGATTCCTGAGGATACATTTGCCAGCAAGCACTTGTTAGATGGCCACTCAGATCTGGGGCACCCAGGTGTTTCTTATCCTAAGCCTCTTCTTACCAGTTTTTAGAATTCCCTAGATCTGGTGAGGAGGGGCTTCCTCTGGGGAGAGTGGTGGAGGGCAGTACCAGGGCACCTGATATCTGCACTCTGAGCTGCTCTGGCGCTCAGCGCCTACCAGTGCATCCCCTCCCTGCTGGTGCATCTGGGTCTGCACTCACTCCCCTCACGTCGTAAGCCGCAGAGCACACCTGCCCCTTGTTTGCCGTTATGGGAAACGTGCACCGCCCCCACCCCGCACAGGCTTATGGGCATCCAGAGCCCATTCACAGGAGAACATTTGCTGATGGAGGGGGCTGGGGTGGAGAAGCCAGCTGACCCATCGCAGAACACTGGCAGAACGCTTGCAGAACGCTACCTCAGAGAGAGGGAGACCAAAGCCCTAAGAATGTTGTTCAGGGAGAGGCTCAAGGAACAGGAAGCACTGATCTCCTGGGACAATTCTAGACACCTTGCTGCTGCCAGGAGAAACCACTGGCCCTGAGGATGTACGATGATGGTGCATTCTTGTTGCTGCGGGCTTGGACCTTTGCACTTGTTGGATTGGGCCCCAGGGACCCCTGCAGAAGAAGATTGCTGTCTGAGCCCTTCTTCCTCCTGGAAGGTGGTAGACTTTTGGCTGGGGTATGTGCATTTCACTCCCTAGCTCTGGCCTCCAGCAGTACCTCCCAGCCTTTGGGCCAAAACCAGGTCCCCAACACCAGGACTGGCCCCTGGGACAAGGGCCCTACGCTGCAACTCTGAGTGGAGGGGAAGGGGCAGGAGGCATTGTGGAGGATTGGGGTTTGGCTTGACAGGCGATGTGAGCCAAACTTCTTATAGATTAATCCTTCATGAGGGGCCTCTGGCACCTGGGGCGCCCAGGTATGACTCCTCCCTGTACTCCTCCACCGCCTCCTGCAGAACTCTTGAGCTCCCCTTAGATCAGACTTCTGGCAAGAGTAGTTGTGGCAGCAGCACGTGGGGCCTGATTTCTGGTCCTCTGGGCCCCTGATGCTCAGTGTCTCCCAGCCATCCTCTCCCTGCCCCTGCATCTAGCCCCATAATTGCACCTTCCTTCCCCACAGCTACAGAGCACCCACTGTAGGCTCCACCTGCACTCTATTTGTCTAAGAAGACAAAAACCCCATGTAGCACCCAGCCTGGGAGGAGAGTGCAGATAGAAGGCACCTCCAGTCTAGGGAGCAGTTCCAGGAACAAGGACATGTGCAGTGACAGGTGTTGGGAGCTCCTGGGAAGACCAGCTGCACTCCAGCACCAGGGTGCAGGAGTCTGGGAGGACCCTCAATGCTGAAAGGGGATAGTACTCCCGGTCCCGTGCAAAAGACACTAGGTTTGGTGGAGGCCCAGGAAGGGAGCTTGGTGGAAAGAGTGCCGGTGGGGGATAGTTTAGGGGCTTGGTTGCTACAGAATTTGTGGAGAACACACCCTGGGCCCTGAAAGAAGCAGGAAGTAATTTGTGTTTGAAAGAGGCACTGTATCCACCTAGCTGTGCATATGTTAATTGTATCTAGATGTCAGTTACACAAAACAATGATGATAATGATACTTGCTTTGAGTGCTTACTCTGAGCTGGGTGCAGTGCTGAATGCTTTGTGTTCTGTAAATTGTCTACTTTTATGTAGTAACTCCATTTTCTAGATGAGGAACCTGAGGCAAAAGAGATCAACAGGCCCAAAGAACCAGAGGTCATAGGGGCATTGAGTGCAAATTCAGGTATCTGATTATAGAGCATTTACTTGTATTAAAATCATGCTGAAGTTGAAAAGTAAAAACAAAACAAAACTCTGCTAATTGTGTAAATAGATGTTGAAATCGGAAAAAGAAAAAAAATTCCGCTTCTATTGTGTAAACAGTAATCTGCTAGTTTTTCATATAGGTATGTGCCCTTTTGTTTTTTTCAATTCCCAACACCTGTTTTTAGAAAGGCACAACTTCTTTACATAATGATTATAAAACATGAAGAGTCCTTGCTCATCTAGGAATAACAATAATGACATTTCCCCCTCTGGACTAGTACAGACTCCCTGAAATTCTCGTTGGCATTTGACAAAGTTTTATTTTGACTAGACTACAGAGGAAAAATGTTACAAAGACCACAAGCATAGTAATTTGTGGTTCTCTTGGTGTTACAGTGATTTGTGTAAAATAGGAATTGTCATTGAAAATGCATAATCTGTGGTAACAGACACAGAAACAGCACTTGACTCTGGGACCCCTTCGTGGTTTGAAATCCTAATGAAGTTGGGATCCAGCACTTGTGCAGGCAGGTTTAATTAATTCTGAGAAGCACATTGTCTCCTAGCAACAACGTTTTTTCCCCCTCAAATTAAAGTCAAAAGCTAACTTGAAAAAGCTGAGTAATACTTTGAAAGTCATTAAGTAAATATCTTGACATAAAACAATTCTAGAACCATGTAGGTTTTCTAATCCTGGAATTATAATAGTGTCTGATTTTCAAGGTAACCAAGTGGGTAAAATCAGATGAAATTATTGTTAAACTGTGCTAAGCCTCTCTTTTCCATTCAACATTTCCATCAGACCAGTCAGGTAACTTACTACTTTGAGGACAGTTCAGACTTTTTCTCTTGAGATTATCTTGCTAGATGATTGAGAAATAAATGTGGATAAAAGAAAATCAATATTTTTCCTAACTTTGTTCAGGAGGAAATGAAAGAGGCTTTTTTATTTTTCAGCCTTGCCTTACACCCAGATAAAACTCTTGTTGCAACTGGCCAAGTTGGAAAGGAGCCATATATATGTATATGGGATTCCTATAATGTCCAGACTGTGTCTATTCTTAAGGATGTCCATACACATGGAGTCGCCTGCTTGGCTTTCGACTCAGACGGACAGGTATGTATCTTTTTCCGTTTCTGTTTTCTGTAATGACTTCTCACGAGTCACCTGGAGTTACAGTGCATGAAGCTTATAGGCTCAGAAAGTCTACTAACCCTTGCCACCTCCCCTTGTCTGCCTCCTAGAATCATGTCGGATCCTTTTCCAAGCTGTGGCACTGATACCCAGCTCTGGGTAGGCCCCAGTTTTGGTTCCCCCAGTCTTAGCGTTGGTTGAAAAGCTTCCAGAAGGAAGTCATGAACTCATGCTGATTGGGTCCATCATGACCCAGGTCCAATGTTAGCTTCCTATTTGGAATTAGTGTTGGCCCAAACGTTTTTCATATACTTCAAGCCCTGAGCATCTCCTTGGTTCCCTTTGCTTTGAGAATGTCCTCTCTTAATAATTCGCCACCTCCTAATAATTCACTGAGAAAATTCTCTTTGACTTTTTAAGGTCCTCTTCTAACTCCTCCTTCTCCCTACCCACTCCCCACGGTTCAAGCTGCCACTGATTCATGAGTGTTTGTGAGTATCTCTACAGTGACCCTTACATGCATTCTCCCCTCCCATTCTCTGCCACCATCCTGTAAGTTACAAATCCATGTCCTGCCTGACATTTGAAGTATCCTCTGACTGGTCTCCACACGGTTTCTTGCTAATGTATTTCACCAACTAGAAAAAGTGTGAGAGCGTTATTTTAAAAACAACCAAAGCTTGGAGAACTCCGTGAATAAGTCTGTAATTTGTGTCTGGGTGTTGTGGGCTAACTGACTCTTCTAGCCTTGGCTTCACTATCTCCTTGAAGTCAGATTGGACAAGGCGGTGAGATTCCTCTACCAGACCTTGCACTTTGGCTCCTCCAGCCCCTCCCTCATGCTGTGTTTCTCCGTCTTTGGTGCCCTACACACCTTCTTTGCCCCTTAAAATGATTGATTGTTCTAAGACATTTCAAAGGTCTTTAAGGGACATACTTCCTGAAGCCTCCCCAGGACCCCTAACAAGCTTTCTTTCTTGCCTTTGACTTCCAGCAACCCTTGGCAGAAAAGGTTTGTTAACGTTACAGATGTCAGTTACATGTCCATTTTAAAAATACGTTACAGAAAGGGCAGTGCACACAGAAAGGCACCTTTCCTGTCTTCCACTGCCTCCACCTCCTAACTAGGGCTGTGCCTTTTCCCCAGCCTTCTCCATCATCCTGGGCCACCCTTCCTCTGTATTTCTGCCAGTTAATATTTCAGTCCAGGTTTTGGCAAATTTCAGCGTTCATTTTGTAAGTCCTTGCTGTGTAAAGACCTGTGAAATTCTTCATAGAGGCTTGACAGACCTGAGAGTTTGGGGCAAGTTGAGTGGATCACGGGACTTGAGCTGGTTTGAGTCACTTTTTAAACAGCCTACTTAGTGTTTCCTGCTGTTTTGAGAGGGTAATGATCACTATTGCATTTTTCTTTCTTGGACTAGCTTCACTACATATGTAGACCCCTGGAATGTATAGTTTTTTTATTTTACTACTCTAATCACATCTACTTTAGTTAGGATAATGTATCCATTCCACTGTGATTCCATGTATAAGGAGAAATACCTGGGTAGTCACATTTGTCCAGATTTGTAGTTCCGGACTTCCTGACTAAATCAATGAATACCAGAATGCATATACAAGTCTAAGTGTAAATGTATGCTTAGATGTGTACTTATATGCACGTTGTCTGATTGTGTTTTTCTAGCAAACATTGTCAAAAATGTGTTCAGAAGCATCACAAGAAAATGCCATGCAGCAGAAGGAAATCCAGCTTTAATGTTTAATTCTTTGTCCATGTGATTTGTGTTGGAATCTTGTTCACTTGTAGGTTCCATTTGGAAGGGTGACGTTGGGGGTGGACTGCATGGCACTTAACTGTCAGTTGAGAAAAATAACCTATTTGCTTGCTGTGATGAATTTCTTGGCTTGTTGATGCCTACTGCTTCAGATCTGCCTTATTCCTTGGATAGAGTTACTGGAATCAAGTGATATTTAGAAAATGACAAATGGCCCATCACCTCTCCAACAACAAAAGGCAATAGAAATGCTTTTTAGGTAGCTATGGGGCCTGTCACTGTCTACAAATGAACAAAATAGATAACTTTTGGCTTTTTTTTTCCATCAGGAAATGTGTATTTTACTTTAGTGCCTGTGTTTATTAAAAAAAGGCAAAAGAATAAGCCAAATGAAATTCACCACTTTAAGTTTTTTTATATGGATAAAAATGCAACCACATATTACAGATTTCATTGCTTGAATGCACAATTAAAACAGGGGAAAAAACACCGCAAAGACCCTCTTTCTTGAGGGCATATTTTTAAAACTTCCAACTATAGGGGCGCCTGGGTGGCGTTGTCGGTTAAGCGTCCGACTTCAGCCAGGTCACGATCTCGCGGTCCGTGAGTTCGAGCCCCGCGTCGGGCTCTGGTCTGATGGCTCGGAGCCTGGAGCCTGCTTCAGATTCTGTGTCTCCCTCTCTCTCTGCCCCTCCCCCGTTCATGCTCTGTCTCTCTCTCTCTCTGTCTCAGAAATAAATAAATGTTAAAAAAAAAAAAATTAAAAGAAAAAACTTCCAACTATATATTTTTTATACTAAACATTACTAATAGAAGCCATCTTTATTGAAGAAACCTGAGTAATTCCTGCATAACAACACATATATACATGTAGCTATACGTGGCCATATGTCATCCCACATATATGTACACACATAAACACACACACTCAAACATAGTGAAACACATAAGCTCAGATACTGTTAAACTTGAGTGACACTGTATTTTCAAAACACTTTGACTTACATCATTTCACTGATTGCATTGACCCATACAATAATCCTACAAGGTAGACATAACAGATATTTTGCATTTATTTTACAAATGAGAAAACCTAATTTAATGAGGTTAATTTTTCAAGATCTGGTTCCTCACAAGTCAAAACAGAAGCCAAATCTCCTTACACCCATTCCGGACCTCTATCCATGACACGGGGCTGTTTCCTTAGGTGTGGCATCCTACTAGGTCTTCTGATGTTGGTGTTTCTAATACATATTTTGATACTTTTGATGTTGCGTATACTTAAATGTGTTGAATTTTCTTTTTCCTTGAGAACGAGTTCTGAAATGAACCCAAAGAATGTAGACTGGAAGATGAAGTACCAGATTTCTTTTACCAGCAGTATATACTCTCTTTAGTCACCCAAAATGTTTGTGAAACTATGAAGATTAAGAATGAATGTAACGTTCATTTATGGGTTTTTCTTCCCTATGTGTTCGTCAATCCCTTTGATTTTAGCAGTTGGGCAATGCTTTTAGATTATGGAATCCTAGATTATCTTTAATCTCACATTAATATTTTAAATTTAAAAATTAAAAAATCTCGGGGCGCCTGGGTGGCGCAGTCGGTTAAGCGTCCGACTTCAGCCAGGTCACGATCTCACGGTCCGTGAGTTCGAGCCCCGCGTCGGGCTCTGGGCTGATGGCTCAGAGCCTGGAGCCTGTTTCCGATTCTGTGTCTCCCTCTCTCTCTGCCCCTCCCCCGTTCATGCTCTGTCTCTCTCTGTCCCAAAAAAATAAATAAACGTTAAAAAAAAAAAAATTAAAAAATCTGAACCTTGTCTTCAAGTTGTGTTCCTCTGATTTCACCTGGTTAAATCAGAGGCTTTGTGACAAACGAGTCACAGCTTTTGGGTTTTTGAAATTGTAGTATATGCTAATGGAAGTCATCTGTGATGCCTTTAGCAGTGGACTTTAAATATATTTTGAGAAATCATTTGTTTTTTGTTTTTTGTTTTTTTTTTGCATACATTCAATGCCTGGCCCAGAGTAGGTAATCAGTGACCATTTATTGAAAGAAGACATGGATAGTCAGGAATGTGCCTATCTATTAAATTATTGTTCTTATTCTTAGCGTTTGGCCTCTGTGGGACTGGATGCAAAAAACACAGTCTGCATCTGGGACTGGAGGAAGGGAAAACTTCTGGCCTCAGCCACCGGCCACTCCGACCGGGTAAGAAGAGCTTGTTGGATCAAGCCACGCAGTTTTCATAACTATGAGCGAATTGTGAAGTAGCTTCCCAGATTTGTACTATTTTTTAAAAGTGAATTCTCCATGTAAAGATTTCTCCTACATATTCAACCTAAAAATTGACTTTAAAAAAAAAAATCACTTCCTGACTAATAGCTGTGTTGGCATGATCTCTTCTGGTGATGGGATGCTTTCTTTAAATTGTTACTACCTTTCATAGGCAAAGCAAATTTTTGATATTGGCATCTAGCTTCTTCATCATAAAGTCAAAATAGAATTGAATTTGAAATTGTAAAGTTTTGATGTATTCCTTTAGAAATGGAATTAATTGTTAGAAAATAATACAAAATATGTTTACAGGTGTGTACATTTTAACTTCAAATGAGTATAATGACAACTTAGGGATTTTTGTTATATTTGAGAATCTTAAGATTGTGCCTTGCTTATCATATTGAAGTTAGTGTGCTCAGAAATAATTTCATACAGTCATAGCAGGCAAGGTAGGTTATGAAGCAGGTCAGAAATCTATTTCTCCATTCTCTTGCATAATTAAAATAATGTGACCACTTTATTTTTTATAATTTCAAACAAAGTGAATTGGCATGATTATCTTACATTGATTAATAGTTTTGTATTTCTTCTCAGTGTAAGTGAGAATGAGGCCTGAATTAAATATGAAATTCATCATCTCTTCCTTAGTGTGAACTCTGAAAAATTTTTTTCAAATGAACAGTATATTCATTGAGGGAGAATCATAATTTTAAGGTGACCCGATAGTTGTTGCGGCACATTTGAGCAGAGTGTACTCAAGGATTAAGTTCTCAGAAAGTCCAGAAATGACCAGCCTTGGAACTTTAGTGTTGGAGGAGCTCTAGCACCCTTTTGTTCCCAATGGTTCCTACCCCTGGCAACATGTAAGAATTCCTTAGGGAGATTTTATAGTGCAGTGATGCTTGGGCTCTGCTCCCAGATTATTAACTTACTGGTAATTAATCAGTATTAACTTAGTACTTAATGAACAGTTTGAAAATACTTGTAATGCTCACATTTTGTATATTACTGTTTCTGCTTATGTGATAATCCCATCGTATCCTATAAAGTAAGTTGAGTTAGACTAGATCAATGTGAATTTATTTCTTACTGTTTTGTTCATGTACTTTATACCTTCCACTTAGAAGTAGATTATGAAAAGTACAATGCTACTCTAGTGCAAATGTATAATTTTCAGATCCTAGAATGTTTTAATGAAATACTGTTCTTTTTGAACACTGTTCTTCCAGACTCCATGATTTGTCTGGGAGAAACACAGTGTCTCCCAAAACTGGGAGAACACAGTTTTGTTCTTTATTACTGGTGCCAATATGAATTATTAATGTCTCCTTATGGGCAAATGATGATCTTCAAGATTATTTTAGTGGAGAAAATACTTAATCCCTAGCACTCATTTTTGTAATTGAGTGCTCATAACACTCATTGCCCTCATAACAGAACTGAGGTGGTGTCATGTATTTTAGAGATGATGAGACTAGCCTGAGGTTGCATAGCTAAAATGGGCACTGGACCCTATTGAAACTTGGTACTTGGACCAAGCGCTCTTTCTTCAGTGCTGTTTCTGTAGTCCTCCTTTTCTCTCTGATGATTGATCTATATTGCTCCTTCCTATGTGATGAGAAATTAGTGTCATGAGCTCTTTATCTGGCTTAGACATTGGCCCTAACAATTACTCTTTTTTTCTATTAGAGCTTCACAGAATGCGGTCCTTGGACTGACTGCATCAGAATCTCTTGGGGTCTGTTTAAAAATGCAGCTGCATGGACCAAATTTCAGACCCACTAGACACGAATCTTTCAGTTTGGCTGGTGAAATATGTACTTTGCCACAGGTGATCTGACCCTCAAGGTTGACAGTCTTCTGTTCCTTGTTCCAAAAATGGAAAAAGAACTGCCTGCAAACCGTCTAGTAGCTTTCCTTAAAGAACATTCAGTAGTGTTAATGGATATGTTTTCAGTTCCTTGGGGAATGCAAAATAGAATAGTATTTTGGGTCAGATTAAAATGAGAGGCTAAAGGACTATTTTTGGTGGGCTAATTTAGGTGCCAAATAAATGCCCCTGCCCATGATTACAAGAAAGTGGTGGCCACATTGAATTGCATTTGACTGTTAAACATTTTCCTACTCAAAATAAAACACTTCATACTTCTTTTGATTTTTATTGTAAAGGTATGTCAAAGTATGTTACTAGCATTGTGTACAGGTGTAGAAAAATTGGATCAAAAAATTATTCTAAAGCATTCCAATTTGTTTACCCTGGATGAACCAAGTTAAAAATATGACACCAGTTTGTCTCATTGATTGTGGTTAATTATTATTTCTTTATTCAGGTCTAAGGTGAGTAGATAGGAGGCAACAAAATATGTGTTAGCAATTCCTGAACCAACCCCAGAGCCAAATCATCCATTTTTCAGTCCATGCAAGTAACAGTGTATTCTAAATTTTGGATAGAGTCTTGGCAGTTGAACTGATATCTGAAAGAAGGAAAAAACACATATATTACCAACAGAGTAATTTTTAATTCTTTTAAACAGATTTTTGATATTTCCTGGGATCCATATCAGCCAAACAGAGTGGTTAGCTGTGGAGTAAAACATATAAAGGTAAAGTAGTTATTTAAAAAAATTTTTTTGGTAACTTTTATGAGAAGAATTTAAGGTGTTTACATGTATATATATATATATATATATATATATATATATATATATATATAAATATATATATAATTTGATGTTGAGGAATGGCTCTATTTTTCTAAAATTTGGAGCCTTTTACTGCATTGATCTTGAAGCAAGCTAGCATCAGCTGAGGGGGCTCTCTTTCAGAACTACAGTGTAAGGACCATCAGGTGAAGTGCCCAGCAGGCAGCTGAAAAGAAAACTTTGTGTTAATCAAATGCTAAACCAAATACTCCTAGTATTTCAAGGATTGCATGCTTTAAAACAGTTCTGATTTTAATATTGTAAATTAAGTTTTTACATTTTGATGAATGTTTACACATACTGCATATCAAAACATTTTCTGTCATGTTGAGAAGTTATTTTAGAAGGAACAGCGTTGGGTTGGACATAAAAATAGAGGGATACACAGTACGAGCCTACCTGAGCCATTGATTTTTAAATGCCTCTGTCTTCCCCTAGACTACACGGCCTCAAATACCACAGGTAGCCCAGGACCTACCTTTAGCTATTTGCTTCTTTCTACTTTGTTAAATGGGTAGCACAGTTAACACCATTAACTTTCTTTGCTCCAACATAGCAGAAATTTCCTCTGGACCCTGGGATGTGACCCAGAATCTTCTGTCTACAGATTTGTACACAATAGAGATTAAAGTTCATAATTGAAAGCGTGTGAGGATTACTTGCTTGACTACAGCATGTTTGGATCTCTGCTAGTACCAAATTGCTGCATTTTTGTATGAACGGAATAGGTATCTGTATTATTTCCCCAACCAACTCCTCCTGTTTCCCTGTTCTTTTGTTCTTTTTTCAGTCTCGTTTTTTATGATCCTTCCCATTGTTCTTACTTAATTGTTAGAAAGGGACAGATGATCAGATGTCCAGAAATAAATATAACAAGAGATATGCAAGACTTGCTTAAAGAATATTACAGGGGCGCCTGGGTGGCGCAGTCGGTTAAGCGTCCGACTTCAGCCAGGTCACGATCTCGCGGTCCGTGAGTTCGAGCCCCGCGTCGGGCTCTGGGCTGATGGCTCGGAGCCTGGAGCCTGCTTCCGATGCTGTGTCTCCCTCTCTCTCTGCCCCTCGCCCGTTCATGCTCTGTCTCTCTCTGTCCCAAAAATAAATAAACGTTGAAAAAAAAATTTAAAAAAAAAAAAAAAAAAAAAAAAAAAGAATATTACAAAACTTCACAGAGGAATACAAAAGGCTTGAACAAATGGAGAGACAACCTTGGTTCTGGATGTGAAGTCTAAAAATTAAACACATCACTTCAATTATATTCAGTGCAATTTCAGTTAAAATCTCAAGAAGTTTTGTTATTGTTATCTGACATTTCCTTTTAAATTATTCTGAGTTAGTCTAGATGGATAAAAGAATGAGAATAACCAAGAACTTGAATAAAAAACGGATAATGAAGAGGAAAATACTGTATTTACTAAAGCATATTACGAAACTAAAATAATTAAAATGTATCAGATTGGGATAAGGATAAATAACAATACCCCCCCCCAAAAAAAAAACAAAGCTGAGAAATAAAGGTTAATATGTGTAAGAATTTAGAATATAATAGTATCTTGACCAGTGGGCCCTAGGACAGTTTGTTATCTATTTGGGAGAAAAAAGTTATATATCATTACTTCATACCATACATTAAAATAAATTCTTTATGAATTAAAGAGTTAAGTGTTTAAAAAACTATAAAATAATTATATGAATATCTAAGTAAATGTTTAACTGCTCTCAAGTGGGTGAAAGGCCTTTCTGAATGTAGAAGCAAAGTAAGAAACCATAAAGATAATATTATAGATTCAATTATATAAACATTAAAACTTTCTGTCTACCTGCCCCCAACTGCTAAGAAACAAGAGAGACAAACCACACATGAGCAAAGTGTAAGCCACAAGCGTGTTAGATAGAATTTTGGTTTGTTCTTGAAATGTAAAGACCTTCAGCAAACCTGTACAACGGAGAAAGGACATGTATAATTGACAAAATTGGAAACGTTGACTAACAGATAGATGAAAATGCTAAATCTTCTTAGTTAGGAATAACAATTTTTAAATAACAATGTTTAATCCATCAGAATTAGGATTAAAGTGTATCCAGTGTTGACAAAGATTTAGTGACTGAACACTGTCAAACCTTGCTGGGGGAGATGTAAATGAGTACTATAAATGAGTATTTCTAGTCTTTCAGTCCAGAAATTTGATAATATCTATCAATAGCTTTAGAAATGTTAGTATCCTGGGGTGTCTGGGTGGCTCAGTGAGTTAAGCCTCCGACTCTGGCCCAGGTCACAATCTCCTGGTTTCCGGGGGTTCGAGCCCCACCTCTGCCTCTGTTATGATGGCTCAGAGCCTAGAGCCTGCTCCGGATTCTGTGTCTCCCTCTCTCTCTGCCCCTCCCCCACTCGTGCTCTGTCTCTCTCACTCTCTCTAAAAAGAGTAAACATTAAAAAAAATTTTTTTTTAATTTAAAAAAATGTTAATATCCTGTGAGGTAGTGATTTTTTTTTTTTTCAGTATTAGTATATGTGCTGCTGTGAAGAGAACACAGCCCATATTTTCATATCTTGGAATTTATCTCAAGGAAATTATTAGGAGTGTGAACCAGGATAGGTTCATTGCTGAATAACTTACCAACAGCAAATAAAACCAGACTAAAGAAGGCCTGAAGCCACCAAACTGCCCCCAGGTGGTTAAATACAATATGGTAGATCCATAGGAAGAAATACTGTGCAATCATTATAAGTCATGGTTTAGATGATTATTTAATGTTATTAGGAAATATTCAAGATTTATTTACAGTCTACTAGGTGAGGTAATTTTTTTTTTATTTTTTTCTTTTTACTTTAGAAGTAAAGTATATTTTTGTATAGGAAATAAATTGGAAAGATACCAAAAAATGTTAAGCAGTTAACACTGGCTACGGAGTTTATGATTAAATTGTCTCTTTATTTTTAAAATTATTTTACAATAACATATATTTTTTCCAAAATCAGAAAAAAGTAATGAAAAAAAAAAAACAGAAGAAAAAAAGATAAGCATATAGGTTCTATTATTCAAAGGTATCAAGTGTCCTACCAATAATTCCCTTTATAATTTTTATTAATCAAAGATATATATCCATCAACATGAATTTCTAATCTGTCTGACAAATGGCAAAGGCACTGAATTGTTTTTTTACCCACAAGCAAAGAATTATGTGAGTTCATGATGAGACTGGTTTCCATCAGGTGATGGTGGCTTTATGGAAGTCTAGGACTCTGATCACAGGGCCATCATCCAGTCTGCATATTCTACAGTGAGGAAGCCAAGACCTAGGCGGTTATTTGACTTGGAATCCTCTTTGTATATCCTGCTTGTCTCTGGGAAAGCTGTTCAATCTCCCTGAGGCTGAATTTCTCTCCCAAAAAACACCCCCATGAAACCAGGGGGTTGTGGATCACTACTTTATGAGTGTGTTAAGAGTTACATTACACAGTGTGTGAAACCAGTAGGGACACAATGTTAATTTCTTTTCCCATCTTCTGGGATCACAAAAATGGTGGTACAGATAAGATTTAAACTCAGTCTCTGGCTCCCTGTGTAGAGGTCTTTCCATTGGAAATTATTTCTTCAATAATCTATTTTGGCCTGATTTTCCCCCAAAAAACAAAATATTAAAAAAATAGATTAGCTGCTTAACCGATGGAATGCTCCAGCTTCTTCCCTGTTTGTTTTCATCCTTGGTTAACTCTTCTAATCAGTTAATTCCAAAAACAAAGACATATAAAACCCAGGAGCTTCATTTGAAAACACTAAGAGCTGTTTATCCCATTAAATTTGTTAATTATGGGGGCACCTGGGTGGCTCAGTTGGTTGAGTGTCTGACTTCGGCTCAGGTCATGATCTCACGGTTTGTAATTTCTAGCCCCACGTTGGGATCTGTGCTGACAGCTCAGAGCCTGGAGCCTGTTTCTGATTCTGTCTCACTCTCTCTGTCCCTCCCCCACTTGCACTCTGTCTCTCAAAAAATAAACATTTAGAAAAATAAATTGTTAATTATGTTTTAGCAGACAGGCACTTTTTTTTTCTAAGCAAAATTAAGTAATTTTACCTCAAATGGAATAATCTCCCAATGCCCATCTACCCATCTTTATTAATTTTGTTTAGAAAGAAATCCACAACAGGGGCACCTGAGTGACTCAGTCGATTAAGCATCCGACTTCGGCTCTGGTCATGATCTCGCGGTTTGTGAGTTCAAGCCCCACATCAGGCTCTGCACTGACAGCTCTGAGCTTGGAATCTGCTTCAGATTCTGTGTGTCCGTCTCTCTGCTCCTCCCCGCCTTGTGCACAAGTGCTTGCGCTCTCCCTTTCTCAAAAATAAGTAAAAACTTAAAAAAATATTTTAAAAAGAAAGAAATCCATAACAAATTTTAGCAGGCTTCCAACAAATATTTTCACTATTTTTATTTTCTACAAGCAATTCTAGGATCCCCACTCCCCCCCCCCCCCCGCCCTGCAAAAACCTACCTAACAGCAAATGAATGATTCCAGTCACAAGCTGAATGCAAAATCTTTGATGTACTCCAAGAAAATATTTTTATGTGACATTTTTGTAGCTAGGGTGAAATCCTTTGTGTTTTTGCAAATCCCCAGTGTTGGCAGACAGGCAAATAACAATTATCTGAAATGAAAGCTTGAAAACAGTAGCAGTTGATCATTGTCATGCTTGGTTGGTTTTACAGCAAATGAGCCTACCAGGTTTGTGGATATTGTTGATCCTTCTCTAGTCTCTAGTCACAGACAGAAGGGACTTTGGAGATTACCTAGGGCCAAATGAACTCCAAGGTATCTGCCAGTTCTAACAAAATTTGCATTACAATCTGGGAATGGAGACTGGGAAAGATAAACTACATCTGTTCTTTTGATGTGGATTTGCTGGTATGTTGCTATCCAAAATTGTCACTGTTTTCCAAACAGGAAGCGCTTTTCAGGAACCGAGAATTCAGAGATTTGCCATTTCTACAAAAACTCTCATACCTATCCTGGTGTTACATCTATATGTGCTTTTTTAGAGAGTCATTTGATTTTTTGGAATGTTTCATGTTGGCCTTGTTCCGTCTGACTGGGTGATTTCATTAGAAACCTTTGTGTCTGAGAATAATGGTCTGTCTATGCTTTGTGGTTTTTCATTAGAATATTTCAGTAACTCAGATCAGAGGTGCACATTCTAGAGTTAGAGAAATAATAACTGCAAAGTAATTACCCTTCTTTAGGAATAATGATTTTAAAATTATTGTCCTTTTAATCTTTGTATATGGTGAGAAAAGGAAACATCTGCCTTTGGGTTTTGGCATGTTTATACTACCAGTAGGTGTTTACATTTAATAGTTTGTTCAGGTTCAAAATTATTTTATTTTTTTTTTAAGTTTATTTATTTTTGAGAGAGAGAGAGCGATTACAAGCAGGGGAGGGGCAGAGAGGGGGACGGGTCAGAGGATTCAAAGTGGGCTCTGTGCTGACAGAAGATAGCCCGATGCTGGGCTCAAACTCAAGAACCGCAAGATAATGACCTGAGCCAAAGTCCGACGCCCAACCGACTGAGCTTCTCAGGCACCCTGTTCAGGTTCAAAGCTAATACTTAAATGTTTTCCCAAAGCTAATACATACTCCTCTTTTCCCCAAATCTTTTTGTTCTTTCCGTATTATACTTGAGTACCTTTTCATAGAAATAGTAAATACCCAAGAAACAAATCACTGGAGTTGACAGAAGAGAGAAGAATTGCTCCTTAATGAGAGAAGAATTCTATATTGTCTCAAGTAGTTGCACACCTGCCTCTCATCCTCTATAAGGGCCGTCACCTCCATAGCTGCCAGAGTCCTGCACCTCCAAGGTAGTACAATCAGCCCAGAACTCCTTCCCTCAATACTTAACTAAGAGGGCCACCATTTTTCCTCTCCTAAGGCACAAAATATTTGGGTTGTCACTGATTTTTCCTCACACATTTGTCACCTGGACTTGCCTGATCCTCCTCTCTAATCCCAGATGCACCTTGTTTCTCACCACTGATCCAAATCCTAGCTTTGCTCATTCCAGTTAATTCAACATGGTTCTCTCTGAATTTTCTTGGCACTTGTATGTAGTCTAAATATGCTGCTTTGAAATTATTTCTGGTTTTATACGTATCTTCATTAGATTCAAAGTTCTCAAGGCAGGGGTGCCCAGGTGGCTCAGGTGGTTAAGCATCTGACTCTTGGTTTCAGCTCAGGTCATGATTTCACAGTTTGTAAGTTTGAGCCTGGAGTTGGGGTTTGCACTGACAATGCAGAGCCTGCTTGGGATTCACTCTCTCCTCTCCTTTTGTCCCTTTCCTGCTCTCTCTCTCCTCTCTCTCTCGTTCTCTCAAAATAAATAAACTTTTAAAAATGATTGAAATTTCTCAAAGCAAAGATCAAGACCTCAATATTTTCTCATGTATAGCCCCCATTGAATCCTTACCTTCAACAAACCACTTAGGCCCCCTTTCCCTCACTTCCAGGTGGGGATGATAAGAATAGCTGCTTTAGCCTGTTCTCAAGAGTATTATGAAGATCAAATAAATGTAAAGAGCCTTTATAAATGTTGAGGGGCTATATACTTAGCAGTAAAGTTATACCAGTTCATACATTTTAAAAACTATGGTGGGGCGCCTGGGTGGCGCAGTCGGTTAGGCGTCCGACTTCAGCCAGGTCACGATCTCGCGGTCCGTGAGCTCGAGCCCCGCGTCAGGCTCTGGGCTGATGGCTCAGAGCCTGGAGCCTGTTTCCGATTCTGTGTCTCCCTCTCTCTCTGCCCCTCCCCGTTCATGCTCTGTCTCTCTCTGTCCCAAAAATAAATAAACGTTGAAAAAAAAATTAAAAAAAAAAAATTAAAAAAAAAAAAATAAAAACTATGGCAAAAAAAAAAATACTTAATTTCTGTATAGCCACAGAAGTCTACTTGTTGCTTTCTATAAAGTGGCTCAAGCTTTATGCTTAAGGTCTTTCACATGATAAATTATTCAGTGAAAATTGAAAAGGTTAGTTATTTGGCTATATAGGAAGATAACTCATATTTAGGAAGCTTTTGAGTAAGATTTCTACAGTGAAGATATATAACATTTCAAGTTAGAAACACATGATATCCAAATACATACATACACACACATGCACGCACACCAAAAAAACATCTGGAAGATACATCCATGTGTTAACAGGAGGCTGTAGATACTTCATTTTTCCTCTTTATACTTTTCTTTATTTCTAAACTCCTCTACAATGAACCTATACTGCTTTTGTAATTTGACCAAAAGTTAAAGACATGATGATTTCACTCACTTTATTCCAACTCTGAGAACATTGAGCTTTTGTGTTTAATCACCGTTAAACAATTAGCAAAGTTTGGAAATTTTGGAGCTTGGAAAGTTTTAATAACACTGCTAAAAGTGTTTATTATGCTGCTAGTAGTTGGCTAAAAGGTTTTGCGATTCCATTGGTTGCCACAGAACAAGTTAAATTACGTGTGCCTAGTTCAACTATAGCAAATTATATGAAACGTACTCAAATGTAAGCAAATACCAATGATGTGATGCATCAGGATGAATACGTTATTTTTGGATCTATGTATTTTAATCACTTTCCAGTTTTGGACACTCTGTGGAAATGCCTTGACTGCAAAAAGAGGGATATTTGGCAAAACAGGGGATCTTCAGACCATCCTTTGCCTTGCATGTGCCAAAGATGACATCACCTATTCTGGTGCTTTAAATGGCGACATCTATGTCTGGAAAGGGCTCAATTTAGTCCGCACCATTCAAGGAGCACACAGTGTGAGTATGTCCATGTGGAAATTTGGTGATTATTAAATAAGTTGATATCACAAATAAGTGTGTTTTCCTGTTGTATTAAAATCAGCAGAACTCTGCTGAAAACTACCTAAACATTCATCAAAAATTTCCCCAATTATAGCTATTCTTGTTCACCTTAAAAGAAATAGTTCAAAAGCTCAATAATTTAATTAACCTTCACCTCAATCATTGATTGGTTGATTAGTGTTATTCATCCACATCTAGAAGAACAGGACTGTTTCATCATCAGTTTTATCTTATAGATCAGTACTTCTCAAATTTTAATGTACCTGTGAATTTCCTGGGGATCTTGTTAAAAATGCACATTCCGATTCAGTAAGTCTGAGATGATGCCTTTGCTGCTGGCCTGTGGCCCATATGTAGACAACTCTTGTTTTTACATTTGTTAGTAAGGGTAGACTTTCTGCACTCTGAGTAAGTAACCTCTAAATCCAAATCACAAGTTCTTAAAATACAAACAGAAACCATTGACACACTTCTTTTTTGATGATCTGCTCTGTAAGAACATGGGCAAACTTTACTTCTGACCATTCTGCTCTCTTTTGACACCTATGATAATGGTTACACTGCTGTATCTATAGATGATAAAATGGAAATGCCCAGAAGAATGGGGAGATGTGAAAGCTAAAGCCTATTATAGTAAATGGAAATTTGGTAAACAATTTTTAGAAACTCACCAGACCTGTAGCTTAGGTCCTGACTCCAAATTGGTCCCCATTACTCTTAAATAAAGAAAAGTTTAAGCACGTCTTAGCAAAAGAGCTGTAAAATTTTAGATCTTTCATTGGCTTGTATGTTGAACCAATTTTCTTGGCTTCACTAATTATGAAACCGATCTTGAAACCATTCAGAGGTCAGCATTTGTCCCCATGCATAAAAGCAGCTGCCTTAGTAATCTCATTTCTCTTCACACTAGATCTTAGGTCAACAGTATATTGTTACAGCACTTCTCAATAGACCAGGTAAAATATTTTCCTGTGGAGAAGCATCTTTAAGTTACGGGACTATTTCAGGTGTGGGAAAAAAAAACATCTTCATATAATGCTTAACAAATTAACACAAATGTAATTTGTTTTCAATTAGGCTCAGGTGTTGCCTTCTTGAACTCATTGAGATGCATTTCAGGCACCTGTGTACCAGTAAAAGTGTTTCTGTTCCTAGCTCAAATATCTTTGCCTGATTATTTTGAGAAGTGATTTATATGAAACACCTCTATTGTTGTCTTTTCTTTATAAGGATCAGTTGTCACCTAAAGGAGTTTGATCTTCATATCTACTTTAACCAAGGAATTAGTGAATAATATTTTTTTCAAATTGCCATCAGTTTAGTAATGGTAAAGGAGCATTTGAACTGATTTGCTTTGGTGGTAGTCATGATTAATTTTACTTTAGCCAAAATGAAGGATATTATAAATGGCTACTTGTTCTATTGTCAGGATTGCAATAGAGAACAAGGTTTTTTGTTTGTTTGTTTTTTTACATTTATTTATTTTTGATAGACAGAGTGAGACAAAGTGAGAGCGAGGGAGGGGCAGAGAGAGAGGGAGACACAGGATCGGAAGCAGGCTCCAGGCTCTGAGCTGTCAGCACAGAGCCCGACGCAGGGCTCGAACCCACAGACTGTGAGATCATGACCTGAGCTGAAGTTGGACGCTCAACCGACTGAACCATCCAGGTGCCCCGAGAACAAGGGTTTTTAAAAACATTTTTGTTTTTGCTTTTTTTTTAATCATGAAGCTCCAACTATAATGACTATTTAGAATCCTTCAAGTATTGAGTATAATCTGCCTTACTCAACAGGCTGGAATCTTTAGCATGTATGCTTGTGAAGAAGGCTTTGCCACTGGTGGACGAGATGGGTGTATTCGATTATGGGATACTGATTTCAAACCAATAACCAAAATTGATCTCAGGGAGACAGAACAAGGATATAAAGGTAATGCATGTGGTAATAATTACCCATAACTCTAAAAGTGTTAAATAACAATGTGAAGTTCTGTATTTGTATTTGTTTCTGTATCCATCTTATTCCGGAAAGGATTTAAGGCAGTTTACATAAATGGATTGCATACACGATCAAAAGTGTGTTAAAAACAAATGGATACCCCTTCTTTCTCATTTGCATGAAGGTATTTGTGTGTACTAGCAATGGTCCTGCTACAAAGATCAATAACATAATGAGAAAACCACCGAGTGGTATCTTGGGAAATGAGACTTTGAATTATAAAACTGGGAAATTCTGGACAAGTTGGTGACCCTAAATGAGACTGCACCCAGCCTCTGAAAATAAGTAAATAAATAATTGCTAGGTAAAACAAGACCAAAAAATTAGCTTTAAAGTAGTAGCTATCATAGTAGTAGAAGTTAACTTGGGATCAGGGCTGGGGACATGGATTCAAATCCAAGTTTTGCCTATGATAGATTTGAGTCAAATGTTTAAAAATCTCTGGGTCTCAGTTTCCTCCTCTCTAAGATGAGGATAATACTAGCAACAGCCACGTAGAGTTGTGTGAGGATTAAAAACATGTACAGAGTGCTTAGACTAAGTCATGGTATAATCAGCCCTCAATAAATATTAGCTATTATTACAATATACTGAGTATATGTACCAGGCAATACAAAACAGTTTATATACATTTAAATTTTCATCATAGGTACCAGGCAATACAAAGCAGTTTATATACATCTATTTAAATTC
Organism: Puma concolor; assembly: GCF_028749965.1. Lineage (NCBI taxonomy): Eukaryota > Metazoa > Chordata > Mammalia > Carnivora > Felidae > Puma > Puma concolor. The sequence continues at coordinate 67,603,879 of NC_141669.1, read as the reverse complement.
TCATCATATTATAATCTCATCCTTACAGACAAAGAATTGGGGTTTGAGAGAATTTAAAGTGGAAATGTAAACAGAAAAGATAAGATGAAGTCCTAGGCGATGTTGGTACACTAAGTATGTGGAGGGGGGGGCTCTACTATTTGCTGCAGAGGGGCCCCAGACGCTGCTCTTGGCTCCTCCAGCCATTGCTGAGGGAGGGGGTGCTCAGTACCGTGACTTATGCTGTCCACAAGATGCAAACTGACTCACTGCTCAGGTGAAGGTGAATTTCTCCCAGTGCTGAAATGAGAGAGAAATTTCCCAAGGATCTTCCTAGAGAGTGTTCTGTGACAGGAGACCCAAGTCCTCGAAAGGCCTGAAGTGAGCCGTTACTCATCAGGTTCTTTTCCACGAAGCCCCTTGATGCAGGCTGACAGCAGTGTGGCTACAGAGGTTTCTTCAAAGGCCAAGTGGTCTGATGGTGCTCAGAGCTCTCTGCTGACCTGAGGTGGATTCCAGAGGACTGAGAGAAGAATACTACCTATTCTTTAGGCCATCCTCCTTGAATAATATTGTTGTCAACCAAAACTTTCTTGAAAATTATGCAGTACAGAAGTGAGCTGGATCTTGTACTTCCTATATGTACTCAGAGTCCAGTTTCCTAAAATATCTTTTAAATACAAAAAGCTAATCTGGAGATTGGATTGTTATTTTCTTATGGAAGCTCAGGATCATGTTTGGATGCATTTCTGAATACCAGGTACAGGGGTCACCATACCAAGTTGTAAAATGTAGTGTCCACTTCATTGCATTGACAAGGAGACAGTTGAGGCCCTTTAGTTCTCTGCCATAGTGCATAAGCCAGTATAACTTTATTCAGAAAAATACTTAAAACAGATATGAGCAAGCAAGCATCCATAAGAGCAATGTAAAAAATATTGGTAAAGCAGCCAAAAACGTTTGACTTTGAATCATGAAACTTCTTGGTATATATTTCAAGGTAAATGGAGAGAAAATCATGTGCTTAGACAAGAGATGAGTTAATTTACTAGGTGGGATTATTGACCATAAACTGGCTAGATGTTGGGGAGCATAAACCAGCAATGATGATTCCTTTTTGGCACTTTATCCAGCTCATCCAGAAACTATATCACAAAATTAAAAGATAGATTTTAAAGTGGATATCATAGCAGAAGCCATACTTACCGTGTTGTACTTTTCTACCTGATACTGAGTCCCTGACTTAAGGGTCTCAAAGGAGAGTTCACAAGCCAGTGCATAATGTGCATCCAGGTAAGTGGGGGTTTATATTGATTGCATGGCCAACTCCTGTCCCTGGAGTCAGAGGGAGATGGTCAGGAACAGCCTGCATTTTTTTCCACTCTCAACAGATTCCTACATACATGTCCCTGCCAAGGTCAAAGCAGATAGAGGTGGTGCATGGTAGACAGGAAGTGTGCCTGTACATCATAAATGTGGCCTGTGGTGCCTGGGCTTACAGTTTATCAGGAGACAGACTGGCATGCATGCATTTGCAGATGGATGACCAGTGAGACAAGATCCCTATTTCCATGGGAGTAATGGACTGTGCTTTCAAAGGATCTTAAAGACCATGCTGCAGTTTGAACCCAAGGGAGCCTTGAGAAGTTGTGCCATTCCTCAAATGGCAGCTGCTTTCCTGCCATCTTCTTGATTTTTACAATCACTGCTTACTACCAATACTCTTATTTTCTCAATATTTTATTTTAAATTTATTTTATTTTATTTATTTACTTATTTTAATGTTTATTTAGTTTTGAGAGAGAGAGAGAGGGGCAGAGAGAAAGGGAGACAGAAAATCAGAAGCAGCCTTCAGGCTCTGAGCTGTCAGCACAGAGCCCTACACGAGGCTTGAACTCGCGAGCCATGAGATCATGACCTGAGCTGAAGTTGGACTCTTAACCGACTGAGCCACCCAGGCACCCCCAAATTGATGTTAATACATCTCTTTTTTTTACTTCTCCTTACTATAAACAGTAAAACACTTTTTAAAAAATATGCATCCTTTATAAAGCCTTCACTACTTTTTTAAACGTTTTATTTATTTTTGAGACAGTATAAGTGGGGGAAGGGCAGAGAGAGGGGAACTGAAGATCTGAAGCAGGCTCTGTGCTGACACCATCAAGCCCAATGTGGGGCTTGAACTCATAAGCCCTGAGATCATGACCTGAGCCGAAGTTGAACACTCGATGAACTGAACCACCCAGGTGCCCCACCTGTCACACTTTGACAATGTTGTAACAGAAATCCACTATGTACTGCCCAACTTGAAAAGATTTTTATTTGAGTCCTCTCTATCTTTTTTGGTGAGTGGGGAGGTGAGACTGACTAAAAGTTAATAAATATTGTTGCTCTTTTCAAGGAACCAGCTCCTGGTTTCTTGATCTGTTCTATTGGTTTTTTAGTCTGTTTCATTTATTTCTGGTTTAGTCTTTATTATTTTCTTCCTTCTACTGGTTTGGAGTTTTGTTTGTTGTTCTTTTTCTAGCTCCTTTAAGTGAAAGGTTAGGTTGTTTATTGAGATTGGGTTTTTTGGTTTTTTTGGGGTTTTTTTGCTTTTTGGGTAGACCTGGAATGCTATAAACTTCTTTCTTAGAATAGCTTTTGCTGCATCCCAAAGATTTTGGACCTATATGTTTTCATTTTCATTCATTTCCATGTCATTTTGATTTTCTCTTTGATTTCTTGATTCACCCATTCATTGTTTACTAGCATGTTATTTGACCTCCCTGTATTTGTGTTCTTTCTAGATTTTTTTCTTGTGGTTTATTTCTAGTTTCATAGAGTTGTGGTCAGAAAAGATGCATACTATGACTTTGTTGTTTTTTAATTTGTTGAGAGTTGTTTTGTGGCCTAATATGTGATCTATTCTGGAGAATGTTCCATGTGCACTTCCAGAGAATGTGTATTATGTTTTAAGTTGGAATGTTCTGAATATTATCTGTTAGGTCTATCTTGCCCAATGTGTCATTCAAAGCCACTGTTTCCTTGTTGATTCTCTGTTTGAATGATCTGTCTGTCCATTGATGTAAGTGGTATGTTAAAGTCCCCTACTGCAACTGTATTACTATTGATGATTTCTTTTTTGTTTATTATTAGCTGCTGTATGTATTTGGGTGCTTCTATGTTGGGTGCATAAATATTTACAATTGTTATGTTTTCTTTTGGGATTGTGCCCTTAATGACTATATAGTGTGGTCTTTGTCTCTTATTACAGTCTTTGTTTTAAAAATTTTTTTTTAATACTCATTTTTATTTTTGAGAGAGAGAGCATGAGCAGAGAAGAGGCAGAGAGAGAGGGAGACACAGAATTTGAAGCAGGCTCCAGGCTCCAAGCTGTCAGCACAGAGCGTGACACAGGGCTCGAACCCATGAACCATGAAGTCATGACCTGAGCCAAAGTCAGATGATTAACTGACTGAGCCACCCAGGCACCCCTTATAGTCTTTGTTTTAAAGTCTATTTTGTCCAATGTAAGTTTTGCTACCCCAGCTTTCTTTTTACTCCCATTTGTATGATAAATGCTTTTCTGTCCCTTCCCTTTCAATCTGCATGTTGCTTTTAGTTTGAAACAAGTCTTTTATAGGCAGTATATAGATAGGTCTTGTTTTTTATCCATTCCATTTATGTTCAAAGTAATTACTGATACGTATGTACATAATGCCATTTTATTGCTTATTTTATGGTGGTTTTAGTAATTCTTCTCTGTTCCTTTCTTCTCTTGTTCTTTTGTCTCAGTTTGTTGGCTTTCTTTACTGATATACTTGGATTCCTTTCTCTTTGTTTTTTGCATATCTATTAGTGGTTTTTTATTTGTGGTTACATAGCATCTTGTGCGTAGAGCATCTTGTGCATTGATTTGTGGTTACATAGCATCTTGTACATAGCATCTTGTGCATAGAGCAATCTATATTAAGTTGGTAGTTACTGAAATTTGAATCCATTATTTACTCCTGTCCTCTCCTCAGGTTTTAGGTGTATTGTTTCATGCTTTATATCCTTTTATTTTGTGAATCTCTTGACTGAATTTTTATAGATATACTTAATTTTACTCCTTTTGTGTTTCCTACTCGTTGCACTACTGCTTATGGTCTTTCCAATCAGTCCCTTTTAACATTTCCTGTAGCACTGGTTTAGTGGTTGTAAGTTCTTTTAACCTTCTCCTTCATTTAAAAAAAATTAATGTTTATTTATTTTTGAGAGAGAGAGAGAGAGAGACAGTGTGAACAGGTGAGGGGCAGAGAAAGGGAGACACAGAATCTGAAACAGTCTTCAGATTCTGAGCTGTCAGCCCAGAGACTGACGTGGGGCTTGAACTCAGGAAATGCAAGTCATGACCTGAGCTGTAGTCAAATGCTTGACGAATTGAGTGGCCCAGGCACCCCAACTCTCTCCATTTTGAATGATAGCTTTGCTGGATAGGATATTTTTGGCTTTAGGTTTTTTTGTTTTGTTTTGTTTTGTTTTGTTTTTTGTTTGTTTTTCAGCACTTTGATTATATCGTGCCGCTCTCTTCTGGTCTGCAAAGTTTCTCCTGGAAAATTAGCTTATAGTCTTATGGAGTTTCCCTTGTATGTAACTTTTATTTTCTCTTTCTGCTTTCTTTTTTTATTTTAGAGAGAGGGAGTGCAAGCAGTGGAGGGGGAAGAGGAGGGGAGAGGGAGAGAGAGAGATTGAGAGATCTAGAGATCTTAAGCAGGCTGCATACTCAGCACAGAGCCCAGCACAGGGCTTAATCCCATAACCCTGGGATGATGGCCTGAGCCAAAATCAACCAACTGAGCCACCCAGGCACCCTTCTCTTTCTGCTTTTAAAACTCTCTCTTTATGACTGCTTTTCACCATTTTAATTACAGTGTGTCTTGGTGTGGACCTCCTTGGTGTGTGTGATTTTGTCAGGGCCTCTCTGTGCCTCCTGGATCTGGATTTCTGTTTCTTTCTCCAAATTGAGGATGGTTTCACCTATTATTCCTTCAAATAAATTTTCTGTCCCCTTTTCTCTCTCTTCTCTGTCTGGGATACCTATAATGCAAATGCTATTATGCTTGATGGTGTCACTGAGTTCCCTAACACTATTTTCATTTTTTATTATTTATTTCTTTCTCCCATTCACCTTGCTTGCTTGCTTGCTTTCCATTACTTTGTCCTCCAGATTACTGATCTATTCTTCTGCCTCCTCTAGTCTGCTATTTATTTTTTCTAGTGTATTTTTAATTTAGTTATTGAGTTCTTCACCTCTGATTGGTTCTTTTTTTGTTTTTGTCTCTTTAAGGGTCTCACTGAGGTCCTCCATTCTTTTCTCAAGTCCAGTGAGTATCTTTGTGACATTTACTTTAAATTCTATATCAGGCATATTACTTATCTCCATTTCATTTAGCTCTTTTGCTGTGATTTTGTTCTGTTCTTTCATTTGGCACTTCTCTGTGTCCTCATTTTGTCTAACTCTCTTTATCTGTTTCTCTGTGTTAGGCAAACCAGCTATTTTTCCTGTCCTTGAAAGTGGTGGCCTTATGTAGAAGAGGTCCTTAGTACCCTGAAGTTTAATGTCCCCTATTTTCCAGACCCTGGCACTTCAAGGGTGTCTCCCATGTTGTTGCATGTGCCCTGCTGTTGGGGCTGAGCCACTTTTGCTTTCATTTTTGTCATCTACATTAGGTCTCTTTGCCTGTTATAAGCAGTGTTTGTCCCATATGTTGTTAGTGGTCCTGTCTGGATCCTTCTTGGGCTTGAGTTCAGTCAGACCAGGCATTTACCAGAGATACGGTAGCAGTGAACTGCAGAAGAACATGGGGGTGGAGTGCGTGGTGTTAGCAAGGTCTGCTTGGGTCTACTGTGGAAGGGAACCTGGAGCTGAGGCCTTTCTGGAGGGGTAATATCCACAAGGGAACACAAGGGTAGGATGCAGTATTAAGCAAGGTAGGTAGAAATGTTCGTGCTGTTCTGGTTCCTGCAGGTGTCCATGTGTCTGGTTTGGGGATGGATGTAAGAAATAGTGCCTGTGTTCCTGGAGAAGTCGCCCAATGATCCTTGCCCCTCCTGCATGCTCTGAGATTAGTAAGCAAATTTCCTTCCTGTGTACCACTGGCATTCTTCAAACTGCTCCTTTTATGCTATATCTCCACAGGGCTGTTTTTTGTGCTCTTTAAGGGTGGGGACTCAGTTTCCTCTCATCCTCCTGGCTCTCCCAGAGCCAAGCCTGCTGATTTTTCAAGTTCCAGGTTTTAGGCCCTACTGATTGTAAGAACTCACAAAATTTGGCCCCTCTGGTTTTTGAAGCCAAATGATATGGTGATTGATCTTCTCTCAGTGGGCTCCCTGGTGTCAGAGTCTATTTTTCTGTTTTCTGTTCCTGCAGTATCCCTCCTTCCCATGGACAGTCTTGTGGGTCCATTTAGCTCCCAACCACATCTCTGCCCCTCCTATCCTCTTTGATGTGATCTCTTCTGTATATTTAGCTGAGGAAAGTTTGTTCTGCCAATCTCTGGGTCCTTTTCTGGGTTCCTTACACTGATGTAGGTATTATCTAGTTATATCTGTGGGTTGAAGTGAGCTTAGGATCTTCCCACTCCACCATCTTCCCCAGAAGTCTTCCACTTTAACCATTTCTAAGTGGATATAATCAGTGGCATCATTTAAGTCCATTCACACTGTAGTACAACCATCATGACCATCATCACCAGAACATTTTTCATCTTCTTAAACTGAAATTTCATACCCATTGAACAGTAACTCTCTTTTCCCCTCTTCTCTTGGCCCCTGGCAGCCACCCTTCTACTTTCCATTTCTATGAATTTGCCTGTTTTAATTACCTCATATAAATGAAGTCATACAGGATTTTCTCTTTTTTGACTGACTTCTCTTAGCATGTCTTCTCTTAGCAACATGTCTTCACATGTTGTAGCATGTGCCAGAATTTCCTAAGGCTGAATAATACTCTATTGTATATACTACATTTTGTTTATTCATTCATCTGTGACGGATACTTGTTTCCACCTTTTGGCTATTGTAAATAATGCGGCAATGAACATGGATGCATAAATATTTCTTTGAGACCTTACATTCAGTTCCTTTGAATATGTAGATAGATAGATCTAGATAGAAGTAGAATTATTGAATCGTATGGTATTTCTATTTTTAATTTTTTTGAGAAACTGCCATACTGTTTTCCATAGCAGCTGCACTATTTTACATTCCCACTAACATGGCACAGAATTCCAATTTCTCTACATCCTTGCCAAATATTATTTTTTTTTCCTAGCAGCCATTCTAATATGTATGAAGTGTTATGTCATCATGGGTTTGATATGCATTTCCCAATGATTAATGATGTTGAGCATTTTTTTGATAAGCCTGTTGGCCCTTTATATGTCTTCATTGGAAATTTCTGTTCAAGTCTTTTACCCATGTTAAAATCAGGTTGTTTAGTGTTTTGTTGTCATATCTTAAGAGTTCTTTATATATTCTAGATATTATCTCTTTATCAGATACATGGTTTGCAAATATTTTTTCCCATGCCATAAATTGCCTTTTCACTATGTTGATTATGTTCTGTGATGCACAATTTTTTTTTTATTTTTATGCCCAGTTTTTTTTGTTACCTATGCTTTTGGTATCATATCCAAACAGTCATTGCCAAAGATACTGTATCATGAAGATTCCCCCCCCCCATATTTTCTTATAATATTTTATGGTTTTACCTTTTATGTTTAGATCTTTGATCCATTTTGAATTAATTTTTTTTTTTTTTTTTTTGGAAAGAGAGAGAGGGAGTGAGTGAGGAGCAGAGACAGGGAGAAAAAGAATCTCACAAGGGGCAGAGAGAGAGAGAGAGAGAGAGGGAGAAAGAAAGGAAGAGAGAGATGCAGGGTTCACCGTACGTGGGGCTCATGCTTACGTCAAGCAGTGCTTGTGCTCACCCGAACCAGGCAGGGCTCAAGCTCACCAGGGGTGGGGCTGGAACTTACTAACCATGAGATCATGACCTGAACTAAAGTCAGATGCTTAACTGGCTGAGCCACCCAGGTGCCCCTTGAGTTAATTTTTGTATATGGTGTAGGGCAAGGGTCTAACTTCATTCTTTTTTTCTCTAAAAAATTTTTAATAACTAATTTAGCAGTGAAACTTGACCTGAACTTAAATGAGGCTCTTTGTCTTCATATGTGTGAATATTCTTACACATCACTACAGAAATATTTGATTTCAAGGTGCTGCCCCAGACCCCATTGGATGTATTAAATGAGTCCAAAACCCAAAATTTTCTCAATTCCACAATTCCAAGTGCAACCTGCCCCAAGGAATCTCAGATATATGGGATAGTGGAGCCCCTAAATGTTTTTCAGTGAAAAATTCTGGAATTTGCAAGCTGGTAGAGACATTGGATTTTGGAGTGTAGAGCTCTCACCTTATGGATGAATACAGTGAGGTCAGAGTCCTTGGCATTCAGCTAATTGTAGGATTCAGGCTCTAACTCCTATCTCACTTTAAACTTAACAATGCATTTTGAGTTTGATCATTTTTAAAACAAATTTATGATCTGCATAAAATAATGAAGCTTAAATGACTTACAGCGATAACAAAAAAGCCAAAAATAACTCTTAAGGCAACCAAAATGAATTACATCAATGGTAATAAAATACTTGGATATAGTGGTTGTAAATGATTATGTCTAAAGAAATAGGGTAATTATTCACACAGTATAGGATGTATTATATATTTACTCATTGAATAAACATTTATTAAGCATTTACTAAGTGTCAGATACATGCCTAGCAACTGGATGAGCTCATCTAAAAAGCATGTTTCAGGCATTTTACTTAGGAATTTTTTGTGTATTTATTTTAACTTCAAACACATATTTGTTGAATCGTAGCTCTCTCTAATAAACTATATAAACTTCAAATCCAGAGATGTCTTGTATTAGGTTAGGCAGCATTACCTCAGCATTAAGCAAGAGTAGGAGGCTCATGTCCCCTTACAAGATAACCCTTCATAGACTTTTCATCACATCTGCTGCCCCTTTGGTGGCCCGAACCACTGTCTTTAACATAGATTTCTGCAGTTGCTTTATATTTATACCTCGTGTCCCTGCTTCTCAGAATAGCAGCTAGAGAGATTGTTCAAAATTTATGTGAGCCAGGGGCACCTGGGTGGCTCAGTTGGTTAAGCATCTGACTTCAGCTCAGGTGATGATCTCATCATGGTTCATGGGTTTGAGCCCTGTGTTAGGCTCCACACTGACAGAGCACAGCCTGCTTGGGATTCTCTCTGTCTTCCTTTCTCTCTGCCCCTCCCTGACTTGGACTTTCTCTCTCTCTCAAAATGAATCAATAAACTTAAAAAAATCTTACATGAGCCAAATCACATTATTCTTCTCGAAAAAGAGTCAAAGTCCTCCAGATGGCCTACGAACTCCTCCCCTTCATGCCTTCCTCCTTCCATTCTGCCCTCTGCCCTGGCTGCCACTGTCTCCTGTGATCTCTGAGCTCCCAGGCTGTTCTCTCTGCCTGCAACACTGTCCCCAGGGGTCTGCGTGACTACTGCCCTCCTCTTCAGGACTTAGCTCAGATGAACCTGTCCTAATGTCTTATTTAAAATTGAAATCCCCTCAGCCTCTACTCCCCCAGGCACTCCCCATCTCCTTCTGCCAGATGTCCTTCTCACCTTGTAACAAACAATATAATTTTCCTTTTATTATGTTTACTGCTCTTGTCTGTTTCCACAAGATCAGGAAATTTTGTTCACTGATGCTTCCTAAGGGCTTAAAACAGTGCCTGGCACCTGCAGGTGCCCTGGAAATAGCTGCCAATGAGGGAATGAAAGGTGCGTTATGTGAGTGACTGGGGTGCAGAGCCTTGGGAAAGAGCACAAGTGACAAGGACACAGAGGGGGACACAGAGCCTGGTTCCTTTCTTTGGTCAACCTGCTGTATTCAAGCTTAAGCCCTTAAACACCAGTGGTCGGAGGTCAGAGAAAGGATTAGGGAGGCACATATCATGCCCATCACCTCAGATAGGTCACCCTGTTCTGGAGCACAGAAGGAAGGGTGGAGGACAAGATTGAAAGTGGCAGTCCAGGTTATTCTTCCCCACTAATCTTAATGCCCTTTGGCTTCCTCAAAGTACACTGAGGATCATAGAGTGAAGTGGTTCTCAGTCATGGCTGATTCTGTCTGCTAGAGGACAGTTGGCATTGCTTGGAGATGTTTTTGGCTGTCACAACTGTGGAGTGCTACTGGCATATCTGAGTAGAGACCAGGGATACTGCCGAACATCTTACAGTGACACCTTGCAATGTTCACCATCACGAGGAAAAACTATCCAGCACTCAATGTTAAACAGTGCTGTGGCTGAGCAGACCTGGTATAGAATATTCAAGAGACCAACTCTCAAATCTGTGAGCACCCTGGTTTACAGTAGAAACAGAGAAAGCACCTTCTTTTGTTCTGGTGGTTCCTTGGCTGGCTTTCTTACCTCCCTCTGTCACCTCTCCCCCTGTCTGCCCACCATTGTCCTTGGGGCCAGGCCACCTGCTTCACTGTTGTTCTGCTCAAGAACTGGAGGTACTACAGGAGACCAAGCATGAGCAGAAGGTGGGATGGTGAAATAGGCCGCCAGGGGACATGTGCGGTGTTGTTTGTTCAGACTCGAGGTGGAATGTGCTGTCACACGAGCAGAAGCTGACTAGTTTGTTCTGATAGTAATTGCCCTGTGAACACTCTTCTTGAACGTGTCTTAGATAAAAACCAGCCTGGGAGTTCCTTTGCTGTGTGGGTTTGGTCATGTGTTTCTGCCTTCAGAGGTCCTGTTAGGCTGTGTGGATTCTTCAGAGTTCCTATGGCCACAGGATTTGGAATCTTGTGGACTGAATTTTGCAATAGCCAAGGATTTGGTAAAGAGTAACTTTCATTATGAAGTCTGTTGGAATTCTCAGGCAGAGAGCCCTTAGAGACATGAGCAGCCGGCCATGAGTCCTTCCTGCTGCAGGAAGCCTGCAGACTAATTTAGGACTAGCCCCTGCCCAGCCTGTGGCAAGGCCCGACAACTCATGCAGCAGCTCCCAGTGTCCATCAAGGCCTTTGTGCTAAGTGTTCTGCAGGATCCCATTTTACATTTTTTCAAAATGTTTATTTTTGAAGGAGAGAGAGACAGAGTGTGAGGAGGTGAGGGGCAGACAGAAAGGGAGACACAGAATCCGAAGCAGGGTCTAGGCTTTGAGCTGTCAGCACAGAGCCCTACATGGTGCTCAAACTCCTGGACCACAAGATCATGACCTGAGCCAAAGTTGGTGCCCAACCGACGGAGCCACCCAGACACCCCTGCAGGATCCCATTTAACCCTTAACCGGGGGTCTCCAGGCATGGCAGCTCTCAGGGCATGAGATCTGTGTGATCACAGGGCCCCCTTCTCAGAAGGGCTCAGCACTTGGTTGAGTGCTTTTCTGTGGCCATGTTTGAAATTCTTAATGATTTTTTTTAACAAGGGGTCCCATGTTTGCATTTTGTGTTGAGCTCTGAAAATCATAATGCCAGGCCTGTCACTTAGTCGTCTGAGCTCACAAATCCCTGGAAGATGCACACCTTCCCTCCCCCTTGTTTCCTCCCGGTTACCAAACTCTGCCTTCAGCATTATTCTTAGGACATCAGGAGTCCCTGGCCTGCTCCAGACCCCTTTGGTGGCCTCAGCCACTTTATCCTAAGATGAATCAAGGGGCATCAGAGGTCCTTGCTGTCATGTCCTCATCCTCCCCCTACATTCCCTCCAACTGAGTGAATTCTCTCTTGTGTTTTTTTTTTTAATTACCTTTTACCTCTTTACTGAGGGTGCTCCTTAGTAATCCATCTTTAATAAGGTTAGGTTTGTAGGTGCAAGCCATCACCATATCTTGTTTCATTATTGGTACCATGTCCTGGAAGCATATCCACGGAGAAGGGCATTACCTTTGTGGGGAAGAGTGTTTGCTCCAGACTTGGTCTGCCCTAATCCTCATTTTTGTTCTCTGTCACATGATCACTCTGGGACTTTGGGCTATTAATATATATGGTAATTGCTGTAATTTCATCATTTATTCAACAGGTATTTACCGTCCCCATTTAGGGCCTGGTGCTGTCCATGGGGCCTCCTCCCGAGTCGTTAACATTCCCAGCATATATGTGCGATTCTGGGCACAGGCCTGGGTAATGCCAGTGAGGATCATGCCTGCCCATTTACACAGCTGGCTTGTTTGACTCAGAATTGACTTCTCATCATTGCACTTTCTTTTGCCTTCTGGTCATCAGACTTGGACTCTCTAATCCGCTAGGGCAGAGTTTTCCAACCTGTACCTGAAAAACCATTGCATTAGAATCAGCTGGTGATGTAGCTGGAAATCTGAATTTTCAACAATGGAACTAAATCTGATAACACACGCTGGCTTGGCAACCACTTGGTAGTGGCTCTCAACAAGCAGTCCTCTGCCCTGGGGTGCTAAAAATACCTATGCCTAGCCCCACTCCCGGCCAACCAAGAGGAATTTCTTGTTGGGGTTTAGGCATCCATATTTTTAAAAAACACTTTTTACGTAGCCTGCTTGGGATTCTCTCTCTCTCTCTCTCTCTCTGCCCCTCCTCTGCTCGCATGCTCTGTCTCAACATAAAAATAAATAAAACATTTTTTAAAAATGCTTTTCTTGTAGATTATGATGCACAATGAGGACCGAGCAACTGCTCTTGTCCCTTTGCTATATAGCAGACCTACGAGCCCTGGATTTAAGAACACAAATATCCCCCCACTCCCCCATCCACACACACACCGTCTTCCCTTCTTGGACCAAATAATTGGGGGAAAAGACCATTTTATTCCCCAAATAGTTTGTTCTGTCTTTGCGTGTTGGACCATAGCCTTTCCTTCCACCAGTCTGTGGTGCTAGCACATCAAAACAACAACAGCACCTAAGATATAACACAAGGAAGTAACTGCAACTTCTTTGTAGCTCCTGGTGTTAAATCTTCCTGGAGCTGGACTCGGACTGCACATACAGTAAGGTGCATTCCACTGAGACTAACAAAAACTTGCTGGTTAAGGTAACAACTCAGATTTATTAATTTCTTAAGTGCCAAACACTAGGTGAAGTGTTTAAATATATGACTGCATGGATTCCTCATAAGAGTGCTGCAAAGTATGAGTGCTGATATTCTCTCCACTTCACAGACAGGGACACTGAAGATTTGAAAGATTAAACAGCTTGCCATGGTCACAGCTGGGAGGGGTTGGGGCTGGCATATAAATCAGCCCAGATACTCAACCACTTGGTGAACTGATGGAAAATAAGCAGTGTCCTCTAGGTCTGTATGGATATTCATGTACTCATGGACTAGATCTACCCCTGCCCTGGTTTCAGGACATGCGCCAAAAGGATTAGAAGGATGCTGTTTACCACTCATTCTCTGCTCTGAGTATGAAACTGTGCGAAGGGTTGGTGAGATTTTGGTCTTTGTTGTAGATTTTTGTTTAGGTGGGTGGTTGCTCTTTACTGCCATCTGCTGGCTATCTGGACCAAGCACAGGCCAGAGCCCCACATTTCTCGTAGAGGAGTGCCCAAGAAAGCAACCTCACCTATTCAAAATGCCTTCAGCCCATACTGTCAAAAGTCTCTGAAACATGCACTTGTCCAGAAGAAAAGAGAACTGTGATTTTAAATACTTAGGATGGTTTTTCCTGGAGCTCTCTTTATTATTAGTGGATTTCTATCCGTATTTAAAATAATAGCTTATGTTTTTCTGACTCCCATAACAGAAGACAAAAAGCGAAAATAGCTTAGTCATTTCTCAATGCAACGGCAATCTTGGCCAGTCTGGCTAGGAAACCACGATTACATTACTGTTCTCTGCATTTGTGTCAGAGAAGGTAAAATCGAGTCTTAGTAGACAACAGAAGAACAATACTGTCAGAATCCTGTCAGGGATCTGCCACAACACCAGGGACTCTCCAGAATGTACCCAGAAGAGACTTCGCTGTTCTCTTCACCAGTCTTGCATGCAGAACAGCAATTAGGTTCAGAAATGATGAAAATAGGATATTATTAGCAAACTTGAATACAGTTCTATGCCTGCTGAGGTGTTTTCAGGAAGTGATTCCTATTTTAAACAGTTACCTTGGATGTCAGAGTGGTCCAGTATCCTATCCATCTTTTTAGGTAGACTCCTGGGATTGACCTATCTGATGTGGCAAAACATAATTTATCTGTTGGAAGAACTAAGTATTTATGGAGAGACTGAGTTGGTCTCTGAGAGAAAATGTTCACATCTCATTAAGTTTATATTGTAAATAATGAAAATGTAACAACTCCTTTCCTCCTCCTTTCCCCTCCCTCTGCCCATATTTAGTCAGAAATTATCCATATCAACTTTATTCTATTGCTTTTGCCTTCTGTAAAGCCTCTCCCATATGTTGATTAGTTGAGTGGAATCTTTTTTATCAAATGAAATCTGCTATGAAACAAATTGTGAGGTGCTGAGGGAAAACAGAGGTGGGATCCTCAAACTCTGACTCTTGGTCTCTTGATTTCCCACCCTCTCCTTGCCAAACCCTGTAGGCCCTATGGAGGAATCCAAGAACCCTCTGGACACAGTCTGAGAACACAGTGGGCGCTGTATAACTTGACAGGCTCATCGGTCTTCACTGAGTTGGAAAGTTTTTCTTTGTTCCTAAACCTCTTTTTAAAAGACAAAGCAAACATTGTAAAAATGTTAACATATGTCACTTCCAGGTGGCAGATTGTTTTTTTTTTTTTTTAATTTTTTTTTTTTTTCAACGTTTATTTACTTTTGGGACAGAGAGAGACATAGCATGAACGGGGGAGGGGCAGAGAGAGAGGGAGACACAGAATCGGAAACAGGCTCCAGGCTCTGAGCTATCAGCCCAGAGCCCGACGCGGGGCTCGAACTCACTGACCGCGAGATCATGACCTGGCTGAAGTCGGACGCTTAACCGACTGCGCCACCCAGGCGCCCCGCAGATTGTTTTTTATAATCTTTAACCTTTCTGAATCTGTTCCCCAAAATCAGTAGGTAAAAGAATAGTCGGGGTGGTGGGGAGAAAAAACTGTTTGTATACTGGACCAAATAAAATGCCAGATCTCTGGGAGAAATTTCAGTTTTCGAGCCATTTAGCCTCATGGAAGAGGACGTGCTGTTGGAGGCCATGGGGAGAACTGGCATACTCATGCTTACGGGACAGCCACAGGTGCCAGGCCTGCTCAGAAAGGGGGAGTCTTGAAGACAGTGGAATTAGGAGGGGATTGGGGTTTGGCTCTTTCAATAAGAGTTAAACACACTGCTGAGACCTGTGCGTATATCTGTACGTGTCCATCATTTTTGTTGAGATGTAATTGATATGACATCATCTCAGGTGTACATAATGATTCAATATGTGTATATATTGCAAAATGATCACTGCAGTAAGTGTAGTTAATGTCTGTCACCACAGTTACAATTTTTTTCTTTCACTGCGAACTTTTAAGATCTACTCTCTGATCAAGTTACAGATATACAACACAGTGTTGTGAGCCTATAGTCATCATGTTGTTTGTTACATTCCCAGGACTTAACTTATTTTAGAACTCTCTGTTTGTATATTTTGACTACCTCTTGCCTACCTCGCATCCCCACCCCACACCTGAACAACCACCAATCTGTTCCCTGTATCAGTGAATTCGGGTTTGCTTGTTTGTTTTTTAGATTCCACATAAAAGTGAGTTCATATAATATTTGTATTTCTCTGACTTATTTCACTTAGCATAATGCCCTCAATTGGTGTCTCCTTTTTTATGGCTGAATAATATTCCTGTGTGTGTGTGTGTGTATGCATGTATGCCACATTTTCTTTATTCCTTTATCCACCGATAAACCCTTAGCCCGAACATGGAAGCAGCCTATTGTAAATAATGCTACAGTGAACATGGAGTTTTGAATTAGTGTTCTTGTTTCCTTTGGGTAAATATCTGTCTGTGGAATTGCTTGATCATGTGTTAGTTGTATTTTTAATTTTTGAGAAACCTCCATGTCGCTTACTACAGTGGCTGCGCCAGTTTACCTTTCCACCAGCGGTGTACAAGGGTTCCCTTTTCTCCACATCCTCACCAACACGTGTTATTTCTTGTCTCTTTAAATGATAGCCATTGTGCAGTGGTATCTCATTGTGGTTTTGATTTGCATTTCCCTGATGATGGGTGATATCCAGCACTTTTTCATGCATCTGTTGGTTATCTGTAGGTCTTCTTTGGAGAAATGTCTATTCACATTCTCTGCCCATTTTTAAATTGGATTCTTTATTTTATTTTTTTGCTTGAGCTGCATGAGTTATTTATGTATTTTGGATATTCACATCTTATCAGATATTTGATATGCCAATACTTTCTTCAGTAGGTTACCTTT
Source organism: Puma concolor (assembly GCF_028749965.1). Taxonomy (NCBI): domain Eukaryota; kingdom Metazoa; phylum Chordata; class Mammalia; order Carnivora; family Felidae; genus Puma; species Puma concolor. The sequence continues at coordinate 67,587,453 of NC_141669.1, read as the reverse complement.
TCATTTTGCTTTTGCTTTTGCTTTCGTTTGCTGTGCAGGAGCTTCTTAGTTTGAAGTAGTCTCAGTTGTTTATTTTTGCTTTTGTTGCCTTTACTTTTGGTGTGAGGCAAAAAAATCATTGCCAAGAGTGACTTCAGAAAGCCTATGTTTCCTTCTAGGAGTTTTATGGTTTCAGCTCTTATGCTCTTTTTTGTTTTTAAATGTTTATTTATTTGTTTTGAAAGAGAGTGTGTGTGTGAGTGTGAGTAGGGAAGGGAGAGAGAGAGAGAGGGAGAGAGAGTCCCAAGCAGGCCCCCATACTCAACATACCACAATCACCATGAGATCACAACCTGAGCTGCATTCAAGAGTCTGATGCTTAACCAGCTGAGCCACCCAGCTCATATATTCTTGAATCCATAAGGAGTTAACTTCTATGTACGGTGTAAGATAGTGGTCCAGTTACATTCTTCTGTGTGTGGCTGTCCAGTCTTCCCAACACTCACTATTGAAAAGACTGTCCCTTTCCCACTGTCCCTTGATTCCTTTGTCATAAATCAATTGACCATATATCTATGGTCTCAATTCTGGAGTCTCTATATATCTGGAGTCTCAATTCTGTTCCACTGATCTGTGTGTCTCTGTTTATACCAATATCATACTGTTTGGGTTACTGTAACTTTGTGATAGAATTTGATTTCAGGAAGCATGTTGCCTCCAGCTTTGTTCTTAAGATTGTTTTGTCTATTCAGGGTCTTTCGTGGTTCCATACAACAAATTTTAGGGTTGTTTATTCTACAAAAAATGCCATTAGAATTTTGATAGGGATTGCATTGAAACTGCAAAGTGCTTTGTGTCGTATGAGCATTCTACTTATTTTAACAATCTTAATTTTTTTCAGTTCATAAGCATGGAATATCTTTCCATGGATTTGTGTCATCATCAGTTTTTTTCATCAATGTCTTATAGTTTTTAGTGTACAGGTCTTTTACCTCCTTAGTTAAATTTATTCCTAGGTATTTATTCTTTTTGATGCAATTATAGGTGGGTTTGTTTACTTAGTTTCTCTTGCTGATAGGTCATTTTTAGCATATACAAATGCAGCTGATTGGGGGTATTGATTTTGTATCCTGCAACTTCATTGAATTTGTGATTAGTTCTAAATTTTTTGTGATCCTTTAGTGTTTTCTATATATCAAATCATGTTATCTGCAAATAGTGACAGTTTCACTTCTTCCTTAACAATTTAGGTGCCTTTTACTTCTTTTTTTTGCCAAGTTGCCCTGAGTAGGACTTTCAAATACTACACTGAATAAGTGACAAGAGTAGGCATCCTTATCTTGTTCCTCATCTTAGAAAAAAGCTTTTAGCTTTTCCCCATTGAGTATAATGTTAGCTGTATACTTGTCGTATGTAGCCTTCGTTATGTTGAGTTACATTCCCTCTTTGTGTGCTTTGTTGAGAGTTTTTATCATAAATGAATAATGAGTTTTGTCAGATGCGTTTTCTGTATCTATTGAGATGATCATATGACTTATATCCTTCACTTTGTTAATGTGGTGTACCATATTGATTGGTACGTAGATGTCGTACATTCTTGCATCACTGGAATAAATCCCTCTTGACCATGGTGTAAGAATCTTTTATGGTATTGTTGAATTTGATTTGCAAAAATTTTTTCGTGACTTTTAAATCTATGCTTATCAGGCAAGTGGCCTATAATTTTTTTTAATGTATATAATTTACTGTCAGATTGGCTTACATACAACACCCAGTGCTCATCCCAACAAGTGCCCTCCTCAGTGCCCATCAGCCAGTTTCCCTCTGCCCCACCCCCTCATCCACCTTAGTTTGTTCTCTGTATTTATTTATTTTAATTAATTTTTAAAATTTACATCCAAGTTAGTTAGCGTATAGTGCAACAATGATTTCAGGAGTAGATTCCTTAATGCCCCTTACCCATTTAGCCCGTCCCCATTCCCACAACCCCTCCAGTAACCCTCTATTCTCCATATTTAAGAGTCTCATGTTTTGTCTCCCTCCCTGTTTTTATATTATTTTTGCTTCCCTTCCCTTATGTTCATCTGTTTTGTATCTTAAAGTTCTCATATCAGTGAAGTCATATGATATTTGTCTTTCTCTAATTTCGCTTAGCATAATACCCTCTAGTTCCATCCACATAGTTGCAAATGGCAAGATTTCATTCTTTTTGATTGCTTAGTAATATCCCGTTGTATATTTATACCACATCTTCTTTATCCATTCATCCATCGAGGGACATTTGGGCATTTTCCATACTTTGACTATTGTTGAGAGTGCTGCTATAAACATTGGGGTGCATGTGCCCCTTCAGAACAGCATACCTCTATCCCTTGGATAAATACCTATTAGTGCAATTGCTGGGTCGTAGGGTAGTTCTATTTTTAATTTTTTGAGGAACCTCCACAGTTTTCCAGAGTGGCTGCACCAGTTGGCATTCCCATCAGCAGTGCAAAAGAGATCCTCTTTCTCTGCATCTTCGCCAACATCTCTTGTTGCCTGAGTTGTTAATGTTAGCCATTCTGACAGGTGTGAGATGGTATCTCCTTGTGGTTTTGATTTGTATTTCCCTAATGATGAGTGATGTGGAGCATTTTTTCATGTGTTGGTTGGCCATCTGGATGTCTTCTTTGGAGAAGTGTCTATTCATGTTTTTTGCCCATTTCTTCACTGGATTATTTGTTTTTTGGGTGTTGGATTTGATAAGTTCTTTATAGATTTTGCATACTAACCCTTTATCTGATATGTCATTTGCAAATATCTTCTCCCACTCCATTGGTTGCCTTTTAGTTTTGCTGATTGTTTCCTTTGCTGTGCAGAAGCTTTTTATTTTGACAAAGTCCCAATAGTCTATTTTTGCTCTTGTTTCCCTTGCCTCTGGGGACGTGATGAGTAAAAAGTTGCTGTGGCCAACGTCAAGGAGGTTTTTGCCTGCTCTCTCCTCAAAGATTTTGATGGATTCCTGTCTTACATTTAGGTCTTTCATCCATTTTGAGTTTATTTTTGTGTATGGTGGTAGGAAAGTGGTCCAGGTTCATTTTTCTGCATATCGCTGTCCGGTTTTCCCAGCACCACTTGCTGAAGAGACTGTCTTTATTCTATTAAGTATTTGTCAAAGATTAGTTGGCCATATGTTTCTGGGTCCATTTCTGGTTTCTCTATTCTGTTGCATTGATCTGAGTGTCTGTTCTTGTGCCAGTACCATACTGTCTTGATGATTACAGCTTTGTAATATAGCTTACACTCAGGCCTTTAAATTTTTTTGTGAAATCTTTGCCTGGTTTTTATATCGAGTTTATTGAGGCCTCATACAATCAGTTTGGAAGGGTTTCCTCCTCTTATATTTTTTGGAAGCATTTCAGAAGGATTGATAATAATTCTTTAAATGTGTAGTAGAATTTGCCAGTGAGGCCATTTGATACTGGGTTTTCCTTTGCTGGAGGTTTTTGATTACTGATTCAATTTCCTTACTCAGTATTGGTCTGCTCATATTTTCTACTTCTTCATAATTCAGTCTTGGTAGATTGTATGTTTCTAGGGATTTTTCCATTTCTTTTAGTTTGTCCAGTTTGTATGTATATATCTCTTTATACCTTTGTATTTCTGTGGTATCAGTTACAAGGTCTCCTCTTTCACTTCTGATTTTATTTAAGTCCTCTCTTGTTTCTTGGTGAGTTTAGCTTAAGGTTTATCTATTTTGCTTTTCTCTTAACAAAAAAACCAACCAACACAACAAAAAAACACCCAACTCTTAGTTTTGTTGTTATTGTTGATATTTTGTTGATATTTTCTGTTGTCTTTTAGTCTCTTACTTAATTTATTTCTGCACTGCTCTTTATTTTCTTCCTTCTCCTTACTTTGAGCTTCATCTGTTCTTATTTTTCTAGTTCCTTGAAGTATAAAGTTAGGTTGCTAATTTAAGATCTTTTCTGTTATTTAATGTAGGTTTTTATCTCAGTGAACTTCGCTCTTAGAACTGCCCTCGCTGCATCTTAAAGGTTTTGGTATGTTGTATTTCTATTTTCATTTTTAAAAATTTCTTTTGATTTCTTGTTTGACCCATTGATTGTTTAGTAGCATGTTGTTTCACCATCACATATATGTGAATTTTCTAATTTTGTTCTTGTCATTGACACCTAATTTCATACCTTTGTGATCAGAAAAGATGTTTAGTATGATTTCAGTCTTCTTAAATTTGTTAAGAATTGTGGCCTAATGTGTGATCTATCCTGGAGAATATTCCATATGCACTTGAGAAGAACTCACCTTCTGTTGCTTTTGGGTGGAATGTTTTTTAAATGTCTTTTAAGTCCATCTGTCTAATGTGTCATTTAAGGCCATTGTTTCTTTATGATTTAATGTCTAGATCATCTATCCTTTGAGGAAAGTAGGGTATTAAAGTCTGCTACTGTATTGTATTGCTGTACATATTTATCCATTTAGGTCTGTTAATGTTTGCTTTATATATTTAGGTTTTCCTGTGATGTGTGCATAAACATTTACAAATATGTCTTCTTGCTGGATTGACACCTTTATCATTATATAATGACCTTCTTTGTCTCTTACTGCAGTCATTGTCTTCAAGCCTATCTTGTATAGGTATCCCAGATTTCTTTTGGTTTCTGTTTCCATGGAATATCTTTTTCTATCCCTTTTAGTCTTTGTGTGTCCTTAAATCTGAAATAAGTCTGTTGTAGGCAGTGCATAGATAGGTCTTCAGTTTTTTTTTATCCATCAGCCACCCTGTGTCTTTGGATTGGAGAATTTTTTCCATTTACATTTAAAGTAATTATTGATCAGTATTACTGTCATTTTGTTCATTGTTTTACGACTATTTTGTAATTCCTTTGTTCTTCTCTTGCTTTGTTCCTTTTGTGATTTGATGATTTTCAGTAGTGGTATGCTTAGATTTCTTTGTCTCTACTGTATCTATTACAGTTTTGCTTTGTGATTGCCATGAGGCTTTTACAAAACAACTTATAACAGAATATTTTAAGTTGATAATAGTTTGAATGCCTAATAAAGCTTAATATTTTTACTCCTCCCTGCCCCCCTATTTTGTTTTTGATGTTACAACTTAATATCTTTTTTCTTTTGTCCATTAACAAATTATTATAGTTATAGTTTTTATTACTTTTGTCTTTTAACTTTCATACTATCTTTATATGTAATTAACCCACCACCTGTACAACATTAAATTATTCTGAATTGTACTCTATATTTGCCTTTACAGATGGGATTTAAACTTTCTTATGTTTTCCTATTATTGATCAGTGCCCTTTTATCTCAACTTGAAGAAGTCCCTAGAACATTTCTTGTCAGGCTGTTCCAGTGGCGATGAAGTATTTGAACTTTTAATTGTGTGGTGAAGTCTTTCTCTCTCTTTCAATTCTGAAGGACAACTATTACAGGTAGTATATTTTTAGTTGGCAGTTTTTTTCTTCAGCAAGTTAAATATATTGTGCCACTCCCTCTGGACTGCAAGGTTTCTGCTGAAAATCTGCTTTAAGTCTTAAATTGTTTTTCTCTTGCTGCCTATCAGATTCCTTGTCTTTAACTTTTGACACTTTAATTATAATGAGTCATAGTATAGGTTTCTTTGGGTTACCTTATGTGGAATTCTCTGTGTGTCCTGGATCCGGATGTCTGTTTCCTTCCCCATGGTAGGGAAATTTTCAGCCATTATTTCTGCAAATGAGTTTTCTGCCCCATTCTCTCTCTTCTCCCCTAGGACCCTTATAATGCCAATGTTAGTCTACTTGATATTGTTGCATAAGTCCCTTAAGCTGTCTTCACTCTTTTTCATCCTTTTTTCTTTCTGTTGCTCTCACTGGGTGAGTTCCACTGCCCTGTGTTTGAGTTTACTGATGTTTTTCCTTCCTCATCTAGTCTGCTGTTGAACCCCTCTAGTGTATTATTCAGTTATTATATTCTTCATCTCTGTGATTTCTCTTTCGTGCTTTCTTATAGTTTTAATTTCTTCATTGAAATTCTCACTTTGTTCATGCTTTGTTCTCCTGAGTTTAGTAAGCATCTGAATGGCTGTTATTTTTGAACTCTTTATCAGGTAGATGACTTATTACCAATTCATTGTGGTTTTTTTCTGAGATTTTTACGTTGTTCTCTTGAGCATATACTTCTGTTTGTTCATTTTTTCCTTGACTCTCATTCTTGGTTTCTCAGCTTTAGATAAAACAGCCACCTCCCCAGTCTTAAAGAGATGGCCTCATGTAGATGAATCTTATTGGTTTTTTTTTTAAGTTTTTTCTTTTTAATGTTTATTAGAGACAGAGCATGAGTGGGAGAGGGGAAGAAGGAGAGGGAGACACAGAATCTTAAGCAGGCTCCAGGCTCTGAACTGGACAGAGCTGGACATGGGACTCGAAATCACTATCTGCAAGATCTTGACCTGAGCTGAAATTGGATGATTAGCTGACTGAGCCACCCAGGAGCCCCTGAATCTTACTGTGTAATGCTGCCCTAGCTCTTGATTGTCTTTCAAACCTTTATGATGGTATAAACAGCCTACTTCGTTCTTTGTCACTTCTGGTAGTTGAAGGTAAGCTAAGACCTGTCAGTGTCCCAAAAGGTAGGATCTTAGCACCTATTTTCAATCTGACTGGGAGCCAGACCTCAGACAGCAGCTTTTAAAGTAAATACATGTAGGGGTGCCTGGGTGGCTCAGTCGGTTGAGCGTCTGACTTCGGCTCAGGTCACGATCTCGCAGTCCGTGAGTTCGAGCCCCGCGTCGGGCTCTGGGCTGATGGCTCAGAGCCTGGAGCCTGCTTCCGATTCTGTGTCTCCCTCTCTCTCTGCCCCTCCCCCGTTCATGCTCTGTCTCTCTCTGTCTCAAAAATAAATAAATGTTAAAAAAAATTTTTTTTAAGTAAATACATGTAGCTATTTCAGAGAAAGAGCCAGAGATGGGCATTTTTGTTTGTTCTCTCTGCACTGAGCCCTGGGGTGATAGCTAGTTAAGAATTTTTTGTTTCTTTGCTTACCCTGCCATTGCATCTGTGAACACAAGCTCTGGTGGCTTTCAGAACCAGGTTATCAAGAGATGTATCCTTTGAGGGCAAGGTCCAAAAGCTGGGGTCCCAGACCTGTGCATAAGCTCCTTTCTTGGAGACACTGATGACCTGGTAGGACAGAGGGACAGTGTAAAGATGGTACCCACCGGCCTCCCTGATCTCTGGAGAGGATTGCATTCAACCTCTAGATGTGTATTTATTTAGAAGTTGGCCCTTCAGGCCACAGCTTTGAAGATAAAGTAATTGGCCTTTTCTACAGAAAGATGGTACCTCAGTCTTCTTTGTCTCTGCTGCCTTAGGGGGTAGTTGATTAAGAATGGCTTCTCAGATTTCTCCATTTGCCTCGGGGTGTTGTATGTAAGTGATGAATCACTGAATTCTCCTGAACCTAATATTGCACTGTATGTTAACTAACTAGGATTTACATAAAAGTTTGAAAAGGAAAAATAAATAAAAGTAAAATATATTTTATAGATAATAAGGGAAATTTTATTGTGAACTGGACGATACCAAATTTTGTCAAGTATGGTTATGGTACTATGGCTATATCAAAGGTCCATATTATTAGAGATGCCAACTAAAGTATGGGAGGTACAAAATTATATGATTACTGAAATTTGCTTTTAAAAGAAAAAAGAAATAGAGGCTTATGTGGGAAATTTTGATAATTATTAAATCTGAGTGAAGGATAAAAAATAAAACTGTTTTTCCATTTGTTACAGTCCTGTAGGATCAATGAATGTAGGCACTGCTGGCAGAAAGTTCAAGGGGTGACCCTTGGGCAGTAGCCACAAAAACCATGGTGCCCCTTGTATCTTTCATGGAGATAACAGCAAGCTGGAAGGCAGAGGGAAGTGTCTATGTGGCACCCTCCAGCCTCTTCAGTCTTTGCGGAGTATTTCAGTAGGCCTCTAGATGTGTGTTAGGTTAGATGCCTGCCCTTCAGACTGAAACTTTAAGCAAATAGGCCTGTTTCACAGAAAGACTGGGTATTTCAGGTACCCCTGCACCAGACCCTGGAATATAGGCACAGTGAACCCACTGTTTTTCAGTTTGCTATAACCTTGTGGATCTTGTGGATACAAGCCCTATTGGCTTTCAAAACTAGGTATTTGGGGGGGTTCATCTCTCAGGTGCAGGTCTTAGGTAGTGGAGTGCCGGATGTGGTGTTCAAACCCTCCACTTCTCAGAAAGAAGCTCATAGTTGTGAGCTTCCCAATCGTGGGTTACTGGCCCAAGGGTGAGATTTATATTGAGATTATGTCTGAGCCTACCCTACTCATTTAGATGTGAGGGTTTGTGTGTGTGTGTGTGTGTGTGTGTGTGTGTGTGTGTGTGTGTGTGTGTTTTGTTGTTTGCCTGATACATAGGAATTGTTCAAGTACTTTTGGATTTCTTTCAGAGGGAATTGTCCCATATGTAGCTGTCGATTAGGTGTGACCATGGGAGGAGGTGAATTCAGGATCCTCTTACATTCCATCTTGAATCAGAACCTTGTATATATCATTTTAATTGATTTTTGGTGTATAAATGTCTGCTTACAAATGTCTTGCTCCTCTTTAGAATGTAATTTCCAATAGGGCATGGGCTGGCTTGTTCACTGTTCAAGCTCTGGTCTTGGGCACATGGTAGGCACTTAATAAAAATTGTTTGAATGAGTGAGTCAATATATCCCTCCTTTAAATGGTTTCATTGAGGATGAGGATATTCTTTTATTTCTTGGTTATCTCCAAGGACACAAGAAATGTTTGTGATTCTAATGTTTTATTTTATTCAGCCATTTTCATTGAGCATGTACTACATGTCAAACACTGTGGTAGGTACTGAGGATACAACAGTGTATAAAACTGAGAAAACTCCTGTATTCACAGACATTAGTGAGATGAAACGGACAATAAATATAATAAAAAGTAAATTATTTGAGATTTTACTGATACTGCAGTGGAATTAACATCCCTCTTTACTTCCTGTTTTCTGAAGAACAAGGTGTTGTACCTCTTCTGGAATAAAATCATAGGTGGTCCTAAGGGAGGATCTGCTGGGAGGACAGCAGGGAGACAAATTGACTCCCCTCCTGGAAGAAACTGGACTGTGTTAATTAGAGAGTGGTAACTAAACCTCTAGAAAAGCGTGAGAAAGAGATAAGGACAAGAAAGGGACAGGGCAAAGAGATTGTTGCTATAAGGCAGAGTTGCCTGCCGCTAAGCTGCCTGCCCTGTCATTCTGCAGTCTTCCTATGGCTGCTTTCACCACGTCCCTGTCCGTCCCAACCTTGAAAGCCTGTCACGATGTTTGCTAGAAAGGTTTTGAATGACCCTGAACTAACCGTTGCCAAGGTATCTCTACTTACTAAAAGCAGGAATAATAAATCTGCCAGTGTGCTTTCTCCTTCCATTTCAAGACATGTAACTGCATTCAGAGCAAGGGGTAAAGAGAGTTACTGAGTGTAAAAATAGGCTTGTGCATCAAAAAAAAAAAAAAAAAAATACTTTTTTTTGTAAATAAATGCATCATCTCATCGGATCCTTTTAAGGCCACTGTGAGTTGATTAAAGTGAGGATTACAAAGTGTGCCCATATACCCCCAGTTAACCCTTCTTTTGTCCCAGCATCCCATTTGCCTTAGCATTTGTCCTGGATTTTTTTTTATGGACTTAATTTTTTTAGAGCAGCTTCAGGTTCACAGCAAAATTAAATGGAAGGTATAGAGATTTCTCCTATCCCCCCTGCCACCATATATGCCCTGCCTCCCTGACTATCCACACCCCCCACCGGAGTGGTACCTTTGTTACCATGGGAGAAGCTACATTGATGTATCATCACTCAAAGCCCGTAGTTGGCATTAGAGTTCACATTCAGTGTTGTATATTCTGTGCATATTACATGCATAGTAACATGTATCTACCATGATAGTGAAGAGTTTCAGGGCCTTGGAAATCCTCTGTGCCCTGCCTATTCGTTCCTCTGTTCTGGACTTTTCATTTTGTAATGCAGTGTCACTATGATTTTATCTTTGAAAATATTTTGATAGAACTTTTTATTTTAACATGGTAAAGCTGCTTTCTTGGGGAAAAAAATAAACATTTTGAAGTATGTAAATTTAATTTGACTTTCAAAGTAGTCACAATTTGGGTGATAAATTACATGGTCTCCTTAATTATAGTCTGCATTTAATGCAGAGAAAACTGGTCTCCAGAGAGAAAGGGACCCTCCTGGTGTGTCTGGCCAATCAAGTGTAGAGCAGGACTAAAGACCTGTGCTCTGACTTCTGGTACTTTCTACGCCGAAGACAGGAAGCCCACTAGGGAGACGACTCAGATCTCAAAGCTTACCACATCCCTGCCTTATTTACAGTACTTATGAAAGTGGGATTCTATCTGTATTTCTAATTCAGACCTGAGAAAACTCACGAAGTGAATAAATAATGTACCTGGTAAGCAACAAAACTGACAAGAAGTTCAAGAGATCACAAATCAGACAGACAAATAAAGACCTGCCTGGAGAGTATGAAGTACTCCTGAGGTGGAAGATTGTGTTTCAAAGAAGTACTGTGCCTTTAGGGAGCATTGTATAAAATGTTAAGTGGGGGAAGAATAACATCTTCACTGACAAATGTTTGATGGTATTTTGAGACTGAAATCAGTTTCATTTGCATATTTCTGGGACATGGTACATCTGTTTATCCAGCAAAATGAGTCTAGGTTCTGATCATAGTAAACTTACCCGATATGACAATTAGCCATTCTGGAGTATTACCCACATAGAATTTTAACATAGCGTTAGGGGCGCCTGGGTGGCTCAGTCGGTGAAGCTGTCCGACTTTGGCTCATGTTATGATCTCGCAGCTCATGAGTTTGAGCCCCGTATGGGGCTCTGTGCGGACAGCTCAGAGCCTGGGGCCTGCTTCTTTGTCTCCCTCTCTCTCTGCCCCTCCCCCACTGGTGCATGCTCGTTTGCGTGCGCGCGCGCTCTCTCTCTTTCTCTCACTCTCTCTCTCAAAACTAAAACTAAACATTAAAATTTTTTTTGTTTTTAACTTTTAATACAGTGTTAGCATCCTAAAGACTGAAGTGACTGTTAACTTTTCCGTAGTAAATCAGAAGTACATTATTTCAAAAAGGGATAGGTTTTCATAAAGACCTATTTCTTCTAATACTCACTTTAAGATGTAGTATTTCACATGCATCCTGATATTAAAACACATGGTTATCCTAAGTTAGACGGGAAAGAGTGACTACTCATGTGTAAAATCCAGATGGTGAGGGGTAAGGAAATGGTAAATAATACAGGATGGTGTGTGGTGTTGGTGTTTCTCCTTCAGGAGTTTTTAAGATGTGTTACATCAGATGCTATCCTGGTGAAAGGACATGTAGGTGTTTTCCTTTCTTCGTCAATGGTGTGAATACACGCTTTCATTTTATTTAATTGCTTGTTTCCCTCAGGCCTCTCCATCCGGAGCGTGTGCTGGAAAGCAGACCGCCTCCTAGCAGGGACCCAGGACAGTGAGATATTTGAAGTGATTGTGCGCGAACGAGACAAGCCAATGCTGATCCTGCAAGGCCACTGTGAGGGGGAGCTCTGGGCTCTGGCCCTGCACCCCAAGAAGCCCCTGGCTGTGACGGGAAGTGACGATCGCTCTGTCAGGTGAGGCCTTGGCATTGGCGGTCGTCAGGTACTGACTGCCTTGGGACAACAGAGTCACTGTGCCCAAATTTGCTTGTTACGCAAGAGACGGATAAACCACAGTGTAGAACCACACGTGTTCCAAACAGAACGTTGAGACACTGAGTCCAACCACACTTGGCTTCTTAGCATTTTGTTGTTGCCGCCTTTCTCTGGCTGTATCTTAAGTTGTGAAAGTGCTCTGAGTGAGTGAAAATACACTGCTCCTGGTTAGATAGGCTCCCAGTTCTCTTTCAATCAAAGATAAGAGCTCAGCGCATTCATCTGTGCTAAGATCATATTTGCCCCTCATATGCTGGGTCATCTGCAGGGGACTGCACACGGCATTTCCGTTTTCTCCTACCTTCATCTCCACTGGTGAATTCATGAACTCGTCTTCAAAAGAACTTAAGTTCTGATTTTCAGAGTTGCCTTCAGTATGTGAGTAAACAGTTCTTTCTTTGCAAATTCTCGAATGGAATTTTGGACATTGTCCTCAAATCAAAGGAAAGTGCTGGTTCCTGAGAAAATAGGCAATTTTATTAGGGCCTCAAGGATTCTTGCTGTGGATCATTTGTTATTCTTTGAGAGCACAGCATTGCATAAAATGAGCAATACCAGGACACCTCTGATGTCCTTGTGACTGTTGAAGGACTGAACACAGGGTTTAGAAGTGTGTGATGAAGTTTGTTACACTGACTTCAATATTTTTGTATTTACTGCTGACCTTTAAATGTGCCCAATGACAAGCAGGCCAGAAAGAGTGTATGCCGGTGGGAGGGAGAGGCTGGTCCATCAGTTTGTTGATTGATTACTGCTTCTGGGCTCTAGTAGCTAAATTAGAATTTTGTAGACTAGAAGCAGGTTCCTGCTTCTCCCTTGCTCTTACTCTGTATGTCTGTGAATCTGATCAAGACACGGTGTGCTCATTACTGAGGTATAATTTTAAAAGTAAATCCATTTTGTGATCTTTACCAGGCCCTGAAGCCCCATCAATCTAAAGATCAGTGAAACAGTGTGTCTCCATGTGGCATCAATGTTTATTTGGCTTAAGTTTCTCTTTACCCAACTTTCTCCTCTCTTCCTTTTCCTTCCTTTACTCTGAGCTTTCCCCGAACAGGCAAAATGTTACCACCAACTTACTCAAACACCTGAGATACTCGATTTATATTTATCCAGGTAGAAATGATTTCAAGAAAGTCTTTGGCTTTTGTATTTTGACAAATTAGTTGAGTCTCAAAATTGCAAACATCTCCAAGGAGCCCTGGCTGTCAGAATTTGTCTTATTCCTCTTAACCATTAATTTGGCTCAAATGACAAATGTTATTTTACACAGAGTATTGAAATTTAAGAAGGGTCTGACTCCTAATTTCTTGAGCAAGATCAGCTTAGTGACTTTATAGGATGGTACAGTCTACTGGGGAGTGATGGTTTCTGCATGCTAGTAAAGCAAAGCTTACATTGCTTAAAATAGTACAAGGCTAAAAGCAGCATGAGATTATGAATAATGGACGAGGTATTGAAAGACTACCATGAGCTTTAGGCTGAACAGTGCAAGCTGCCTAAGGGATCAGTAAGCTCTTCACTGTGCAACTCTCCATTTTAAGGAGCATGCCCCCGTCCGTCCTGATGGCAGAATGCATTTAGAGAAACTGCACCACATGTGACTTATTCTTGCTTCCCTATGGCGGAACTCGAGATTCTCTGTCCCCTCTGGCAGATACTAATGTTTGTATGTTAAGAGAAGCCTGTCTTAAGAGTACTAACAGATAGAGGTCAGTTACCCAATCACAACTGACATTTAAATGCTTATTTGCATCTTCAAATACCTAGTCCACGTTCACTCAGTCTGAGGTGCCTGGATTAGGTGTTCCAGGAGCTGCTGCAAACTGTGTTAGGGGCACGTGCCCCTTGACCTCCATTTCTCCAGCAGTAGCTGTGCCCATCAGCCGGGGGCACTTAAAGTATCTGCCTCAACCAGGGCGAGTGGATCTATCTGCAGTGGGACACCCAGAGGCCTTGTGAAGCATGACAGCAGGTGACTGTAGACAGATACTCTTTCTTGCCAGGGAGGCCAATAAATGTAATGTGTGTTTCCATTTATCTGCACTTAAATAACACAGTTATTAGAAGGACACTCATATTATTTTAAACAAACTAACAATAACACCTAGTAGTACTTCTTTTTCTCTAAATGTTATTAACAATTCTTGGTATAAATAAAGAACAATGTTTAATTTCCAAAGAGAATAGCAAGATGTTGTGTGAAGTAGTGTTTAAAATGTCTTTATTTGATTAATCTCAAAATCTTTGGAAATGGTTTTCTGGTCTTAGAGTTCTTGCTGGGGATTTCAAATGGTGCAAATGACCCAATGATAATCTAAACACCTTCTTAGATTGCCAGACATGCCGTGAGGAAGGACACTAGTATGAAATTAGTGCGTCCTGTGTTGTCATCATCATCAGAGTGGTGAACAGCCTTCCAGCCTAGGGCTGGCTGATGGCTGAGAAACTGGTTTTGTTTTTACTTTGTCCTTGTACTTAGGCTATGGAGCCTGGCTGACCATGCCTTGATCGCCCGCTGTAACATGGAGGAAGCAGTTCGCAGTGTGGCCTTCAGCCCGGATGGATCTCAGCTGGCCCTGGGCATGAAGGACGGCTCTTTCATTGTTCTCCGAGTCAGGCACGTGCTGCTAGGGAAAATGATATCAGAAATGCTCTTGTGTTAAACTAGTTCTCCTGGTCACAATGTATGCCTGGACTTTAGGAAAAATGCATTTATTCTTTCAAGTAGGAACATTCTAGATTCAGTCACCAGATCTGTAATTCCCAAATCCAAACACTCTGAAAATCCACCGTTCTTTGGCAACTTGACAGCACGTCTTGACCCAATGAACTGATCTGAGACTGTTTATTGCCTATTAATCTCCTAGTAGGAATAATTCTCTATAATGTGATTCACTACAAAAATATTAATGTTTTTAATATGGGGTGTTGCCCTAGCTCCTGTGGAGGGTATTACATAATATATTGTATATGAACCTTTCTAAAATCCACTGAATAATGAACTCCTAAGCTCATCTGGTCCCAAGGGGGTTTGGGCTTATAGGAAGCCAAGAAAAGAGAAAGAAATGAGAAAGCAGTCTCTAGCAGTGCCAGATTTTTAGAGGTGAGCTTGAGTCAAAATTTCTTCCACCTATAATGAAAAATAAAATGGAATATTTCATATTTATTAACACGCTATATTTACTGGACAAAAATTATGACCCACACTTGTAATTTCTCTAAATAACACTGGTTGTTTTTTAAGGCTTCTACAATTTGTGATTACAGAAAGAAAATGCAGCTGTAAATTAGATACTGCATGTTTTGCACATAGAAAATTCTATATAGGTTTGAAAAATGATCTTGGCACAGTTTATTACACTAAATTCTCCTTACCAACCACACATAACTTAATGCTGGGTTGATGGGCAACGTTTTCTTTCTCTGCTTAGTGATGGTATGGAAAGATGGCCAGTTACCAGATTTTCTTTTCTTTTTGATGGATTTCCCAAGCCAAAACAAACAAAAATCCAAAAAACCTATTTGATGATATTAGAGTAAACATTATATTATATAATATATTGCTATTAATAAGTGATAGCTGGTGAGAGGAATTACCACATAGAAGCACATATTTGCCATCATGTATGCACTGATTGTGTTGGCAGTGGGTGAAGTCTTCGGTGCTGGCCTAGGAGACTGCTAGCCACAATTCTGTCTCATGGTGGCAGCTTTCAAATGCAGGCAGCATTTCTTACCAGAACCTGATCGGAAAGGATACAAAATATTCCAGTGACATGACGTATGCATTGTTGACTTTCCTGGTAACAATTAAATAATGACATAAGAATTTAATATTTAAAAAGAAATTTTCCTCTCATGCTTTTTGGACTTGCTCTTTTTTGCAACAGTAAGCAAGCTTCACAGCCGCTGGTTACTTGATCTTAAAGTATAAAAAAGATGGTTGATGTTTATGCTACCCTTGGTGGACGTTTACCTTTCTCCAGGGCATGTTTTGAAAACAATTTTACAAACCCCAAATTTTTGAAGCACAAGGTTTTAGGGGAAAATAACAATTAAACATGAAAGCAAATATGCATTTCATTAAATTTTGTTTTGTTTTGTTTTTACTTTGGAAGCCCAGATAGTATTTAAAATGTTGGTTAATTTTGCCTAAATTGGCCAGAAACTAAGTAAATAGTTTTATATTTTTCCCCAAAAGTTATTCCTTTAATTCTTACACGTGTTCTCTCTCTTTTGAAACATTTTTTTCTGACATACAAATTTTAAAACATGGCTTGGGGTTCCTATTTCTAGATTTGCTGCTTATCACTTTTTATTGCTGGTTTTTATTCTTATAGAGATATGACAGAAGTGGTTCATATCAAAGATCGAAAAGAAGTCATTCATGAAATGAAATTTTCTCCAGATGGCTCTTACCTCGCGGTGGGATCCAATGATGGCCCAGTGGACGTGTATGCCGTTGCCCAGCGGTATAAGAAAATTGGAGAATGCAGCAAGTCACTTAGTTTCATCACACACATTGACTGGTCTTTGGATAGCAAATACTTGCAGACCAATGACGGCGCGGGAGAACGCCTGTTCTACAAGATGCCATGTGAGTCACTCAGGCCCTGGATGGTGGTGAAAATCAAAACTTCGAACCAGAGTCAGCAAATGTATGAGAATGTCATCATGACCTCAGGGCAAGGAATGTTTTCAGAAACACGAGCCCCCAAATCTCACACTCCCAAAGAAAAGATAACTAAATTGGAACACGTTAAAATTTTAAAAAATACTGCACAGTGAAAGAGATCATGAAAACATGAGGCGCAGACTGGACGTAAATACTTGAAATGGTTATAATGGGCAAAAGATATATACTTAGAAATTAAAAGAATGCCTAAAGATAAGTGAAAGGAAAAATAGCCTAGAAAAATACTAAAACAAACGCTAAATATTTGAGGATCACAGTCCTTATTTACTATGATGATTTTATTCCAAAATCTGTGTTCTTCATAATTGGAAGCCCTTAAGGTATTATTTGGTGAAATATGCTAATTAGGATTTAAAAAACACAATTTCTATTTGTGACCTTCGCTGTCTCTTTTAGAAGAGATTCATCAGACTTTGATAACATTCAGTAACATTTAGTTTGCAATACTAAAATGGTAGAAATAAAAGACAAGTTTCTGTATTGTAATCTGTGACTAATGATTTTTTAATGTAAGTGGAAAAGTATAATATTTAACATGAATCTTGTCCTCAAGTAATTATATTTCATCTTAAAATTTTTATTGAATAATTAATTTATATGTAAAATAATATATACCATCTAATGTAACTTCAGCTTTTTAGAGTTCTCTGCCCTGTCAAATCATTAGCACACCATTACTAGGAACATATTTCTGTGTGTCTACTTTCTTTGCTTGAAATTATTTCATATATATTTTCTGTATGTGAAAAATTAAGGAATACACATTTCTCACCTGCAGTAACAAAGTAAAATCCTCTTAGTGATAATATCACAATTTGCTATCTCATTCTCCCGTCAGTGAGCATTTAGGCTTATTTCCTGTTTCTTTGCTGGTACAGACCGTGCATCTCGAAATATCTTGGTACAGGTGGGATTTTCTCTTCTGAGTCACTTCCTTGGACAATATTCTCCAAAGGGGGAATGCTGGGTCAAGGACTATGTTCTGTCAACTCTCTCATTTTATGGTCATCTTAATGAATTTTTATGTCATGCTGTTCTAGTCCAGAATTTCTGCATGCCAGTTTGGCAGTGCACCAGTAACGCATAAGAGCACCTACTCTCACAGATGATTCTTTATTTGAAAATATTTATTTTTGAAGAAGAAATTCTGAGGTGGTACACTAAATTGTCTTGATTTTAAATTTTAAAACTGTGTATGGCTGGACATTTTCCCAAGCATTTCTGTATCAGTGTGGTTCTGCCTTTGCATGCCCTCTGGGGACATCCCTCACTTGCTTTTGGTACAAGCCGGGAGTTGCCACACATTTGAGAACATATCGAGCACACTGTCAAGGCTATTTTCCCCAACCACTTACAGTTTTCATTGTCTAATGCTTTTAAATTTAAAATCCATTAACTTTTCATACTAATTTTTTGAGCCTAAATTTTAAAAAATCACTTCTATGGTTCCTTGAATTATGAAAGGTAGAAGTCCAGAATAAACTTCTTAGAAATCAGGCAAAATGTTGGTGACTAAATGTGATAACATACGATTGCATAAAAGTCAATATGACTTTCTTTTTTTTTTAATTTTTTTTTCAACGTTTATTTATTTTTGGGACAGAGAGAGACAGAGCATGAACGGGGGAGGGGCAGAGAGAGAGGGAGACACAGAATCGGAAACAGGCTCCAGGCTCTGAGCCATCAGCCCAGAGCCCGACGCGGGGCTCGAACTCACGGACCGCGAGATTGTGACCTGGCTGAAGTCGGACGCCTAACCGACTGTGCCACCCAGGTGCCCCAAAAGTCAATATGACTTTCAATAATCAAAGCATACGAGCTGTATAGTAGTTTCAGATGTTACATTGAGTACAGTGATCATTTTCTTTCTTGTCTCTGTATCTGAGTTTTGATCATACACTTTCTTTAAACCCTGCTGGAAGAAGAAAAAAATCATAAATTTGGTAAAGAGATTAGAATCTACAGTTTCCTTGATTTATGGAAGTTTTTTTTTTAAACCCTCCATATAGACCTCTATATGGAAAAGGAATAAAACAAATTAGAATGTACTTTTTATTTAAATGTAACATTATGGGGGCGCCTGGGTGGCTCAGTCGGTTAAGCGGCTGACTTCAGCCCAGGTCATGATCTCGCGGTCCCTGAGTTCGAGCCCCGCGTCGGGCTCTGTGCTGACAGCTCGGAGCCTGGAGCCTGTTTCGGATTCTGTGTCTCCTTCTCTCTGACCCTCCCCCGTTCATGCTCTGTCTCTCTCTGTCTCAGAAATAAATAGACGTTAAAAAATTTTAAAAATAAATAAATAAATAAATGTAACATTATGTTGCCATGTATTGATTATTTTCAGCTGGGAAGCCTTTAACAAGTAAAGAAGAAATCAAAGGGATTCCCTGGGCCTCCTGGACATGTGTGAAAGGCCCCGAAGTGAGTGGAATTTGGCCTAAATACACCGATGTCACTGACATCAATTCGGTGGATGCAAATTACAACAGCTCAGTGCTGGTGTCTGGAGATGATTTTGGACTGGTTAAATTGTTTAAATTTCCTTGTCTCAAGAAAGGTAAGGCCAAAAGAGACATTTCATTGAATAAATATTTAATCTAGAAGGTGTACACAGTGTAAACCAGACTATTTGATATTCTAAAATTACTAATTTAAGGCAGAATTTGTTCAGTTATTACTAACCAGTTTGTAATTCATAAGCTTCATGTTTTACATTTTAACCAAATCATAGTTTGTTTTGTTTTTATTTATGTGAATAAATACTCATAATTTAAATCACATATTACATTAAAATATTGTAATTAAAATTCTCTTAGGCTCTGCTAATTGTGCTTATACATGGAAAGCAAAGCAAAATCTTTTTAGATAAAATCTAAAAGTGAATACTCTGGTGATAGCACAATTCGTGGACTGCTTGTTGTAGTGCTTATTTTGCAAACCCAATTTACATAACTGGTGAAATTTTTGAGAGTGAAGATTGGTTCAAAAGAACTCTTCCTCCTCTCACATTTTGTTGTTTTGTCTTACTGTTGTTAAAATGTTGTCGCTTTAATTTTTGTTGCACCTTTAGACTTTGTGGAATGTGACTGAGTTAACCGTGTAATGACCCTGTCTTCTTCTTCCTTAAAAAGTTTAGACACAGGCTTTTCTGAGACTCCCCACTAGCACCCTGAAAATCAGATGTTTGGAAAGTAATCATCAGGGACGTGTTATTGCTTGAAAATTCATTCACTTGAACAATTTTTAAATTAAGAAAGGGAAGGGATGGAAAAATGTAATCAGAAAGTCATTTTCGGCTAACTGGCAGTTTTGAAGCACCAACAGTTATGGTAGAGAATTGAACATAAAACGCACAGCAAACCATCATTTACGCTTGACAGCATGGCCATCAGTTTAAAATGCTTGAGGCACAAAATTACCTCCCGTGCCTAATTCACACTCTCCTCTCCCTAACGGGCTTTTTGAGTAATAGGGTGTGTCCTATTGGATTGAGTAATGTACTTGCAGAACGTGAGTTAGGCAACCGGTCTGGGAACTGAGAAGAAACATACATCCCTGAGGCCAGAAACAATACTGTTGGCCTCACATGTGAAGACTAGGAAAGAAGGTAACTCACCCAGAATTGTTATTTCCTGCGTATTCCCAAGCCTTGTAGAGTGGATTTGGGTCTAGAAATGGAGATCCTGAATGTATTGATAAGAATGGGGAAAGGGGGGTGGGAGGCGATGAATAGTGCTGCCTGTCCAAACAAGACCCCCTGATGGGTAAACTGACCCTGAGGATGATGGAACCCAGGAGACACCTGCAGAGTAAGGGGAGGTTGACTGCTGAGTGATGGTATCATGGGAATAATAAAACCCACCTCAGCAATCTGTGGAACTATTCGTATTCTCATAGCAAATTTACTTGTTCTACTCTTCATGGCAAGTGGTTTATAAATCTTGCAATTTGTCTCAGAGCCATTCAGGCTTTTGTGGCCTTTCTGTGCCAGAACTACTGGCAGGGAAGTTTCTAAAGGGGGATTGTTGAAGGGAATGGTGACAATTGGTGGCTCTTGTCTCCCTGTAGCCCAGGGTATCGGTGGGTAGTCCCCCAACTTTTGAACCTGTAAACAGCCAAATATGAGAAGGGGCTAGTGACCATGAGAAGTGTAGAGACTGAGCAAATATTATAGTTCTCTGTGATTAAATCAAACTCTCAACCAAGTTCATTGACACAT
Organism: Puma concolor; assembly: GCF_028749965.1. Taxonomy (NCBI): domain Eukaryota; kingdom Metazoa; phylum Chordata; class Mammalia; order Carnivora; family Felidae; genus Puma; species Puma concolor. The sequence goes on along the minus strand of NC_141669.1, from coordinate 67,566,765 downwards.
TTACAATTACTTGTGTATAGGATTCTGCTGCATAGTATTGAGACGTAAATGTTCTGCAGTTAATGAAAATGACTACAATGGTTATTATTTTTACATGGTCAAACCAGTTTTTCTCATTTCGTTTTGACAGTTTTCAAATCTTTTCATACAACTAGTATCAATCCTGATCATTTTCCCTGGTGTCGCTTAGACTACATTCTGTTTAACCATCATCGCACAGACACTTCCATGAGGTAAAAATCCAAAGCCTAGCTCATTGACATTTGCCGTGTCTTACCACCCCTTCTCCAAAGGAAGACTCAAGGCTGAGGATCTCCTGTTTTACCTCTGTGCTGCTGCCCCATTAATCCTTCACACAAACGTGCACATGCACACACACACACACACACACACACACACACACACATACATACACACTCCTTGAAGAACTCCCAAGAAAAATGTCCTGGATGTTGTAAGACATGAGTTGCATAAGGTCTGGGCCTTGAAGGAAAAAACATTGGCCTCCAGTAGAGCTTGAATGAGCTTGAGGCAGTACAGAAACAGAAAGGTCAAGGTGGCCACAGCATGGTGAATGAGGGGAGCATTGTGTACTCAGAGGCTGCAGAGGGCAGTGGGGACTATGTCACAAAGGCCTTGTAGCCATTGTGAAAAATTTGGGTCTTCTTTTAAGTGTGGTAGGAAACTATTGAAGATTTAAAATGGAGGAGTGACCTGACCCATGTAAGTTGTTAAAAGACCACTTTGATAGCATGTGGGATGAATTAGGGAAGTGAAGGCTCCAAGTAGAGAGATTTTCACATAAGTCCAGGTGAGAGATTTTGTGGCTTGGACAAAGGTATTAGGAACAGATGTGAATACAGGTGCATGAGGTTAGGAAACAGTGTCAAGGTAGAGCTGAAGGTATTGCTGATGGATTTGGATGTGGGAATAGAGGCAAAGAGCCAAGGATGAGTTTTGGGCGTGAGCAGTGGGGGTGGATGATGACACCACTTATGAAGATGGGAAAATGAGCAAGGAAAAAGGTGTGTGTGTGTGTGTGTGTGTGTGTGTGTGTGTGTGTGTGTGTGTGAGAGAGAGAGAGAGAGAGAGAGACAGACAGATAGACAGACAGACAGACAGACATGGGGATAAGAGAGAAGGGTAAGGGGCACTCCTTGGTCTGTGCTGTCCATGATAAGTTTGAGGCGCCTGTTAGATATCCAAGTAGACATGGCACACAGGCCATCTGCAGTCCAGGGAGAATTGAGAGCTGAAGAATGAATGTTCAGCAATTGAAGGCATATTGACAGTACGTAAAGCCGTGGGAGAGAGCACCAGCAGAGAGATAAGAGCCTTCCTGTGGTTCAGAGAATAAAGAGAGGCCTTAAAAAGTGACACTGTCCTAAGGAAAGCCTGGGAAGAGATGGATGTGGTTTTCATGTAGTCAATAAATATTTGTTACGTGCTATTCTAGAGGCTGGAGATACATCAGTGAGTAAAACAAGCACAAATCCCTGTCCTCATGGAGCTTTTGTTCTACTGAAGGGACACAGTCAATAAACAAAATGTAAACACATCTGGTGAGAAAGGCTATGAAGGAAACAAAAGCAAACAGTAGCAGGAGCGCTCAAATCGGGCAGCTTGGTGGTATATTTTAAATAGCATGGTCGAGAGAGAGCGGAAGATGGCGGCGTAGGAGGACGCTGGGCTCACCGCGCGTCCTGCTGATCACTTAGATTCCACCTACACCTGCCTAAATAAACCAGAAAACCACCAGAGGATTAGCAGAACGGAGTCGCCGGAGCCAAGCGCAGACGAGAGGCCCACGGAAGAGGGTAGGAAGGGCGGCGAGGCGGTGCGCGCTCCACGGACTGGCGGGAGGGAGCCGGGGTGGAGGGGCGGCTCGCCGGCCAAGCAGAGCCCCCGAGTCTGGCTTGCAAAAAGCGGAGGGGCCTGACGGACTGTGTTCCGACAGCAAGCGCGACTTAGCGTTTGGGAGGTCATAAGTTAACAGCTCTGCTCAGAAAGCGGGAAGGCTGGAGGACAAAGGGAAGGAGAGCTGCTGAGCCCCCGGACGACAGAGCTCAGTTTGGTGGGGAACAAAGGCGCTCACCAGCGCCATCTTCCCCGCCCATCCCCCAGCCAAAATCCCAAAGAGAACCAGTTCCTGCCAGGGAACTTGCTGGCTCCGCGCGCAAACACCCAACTCTGCGCTTCTGCGGAGCCAAACCTCCGGCAGCGGATCTGACTCCCTCCTGCTGCCACAGGGCCCCTCCTGAAGTGGATCACCTAAGGAGAAGCAAGCTAAGCCTGCCCCTCCTGCCCCTGTGCACCTTGCCTACCCACCCCAGCTAAGACGCCAGATCCCCAGCATCACAAGCCTGGCAGTGTGCAAGTAGCCCAGACAGACCACCCCACCCCACAGTGAATCCCGCCCCTAGGAGAGGGGAAGAGAAGGCACACACCAGTCTGACTGTGGCCCCAGCGGTGGGCTGGGGGCAGACATCAGGTCTGACTGCGGCTCCGCCCACCAACTCCAGTTATACACCACAGCACAGGGGAAGTGCCCTGCAGGTCCTCACCACGCCAGGGACTATCCAAAATGACCAAGCGGAAGAATTCCCCTCAGAAGAATCTCCAGGAAATAACAACAGCTAATGAGCTGATCAAAAAGGATTTAAATAATATAACAGAAAGTGAATTTAGAATAATAGTCATAAAATTAATCGCTGGGCTTGAAAACAGTATACAGGACAGCAGAGAATCTCTTGCTACAGAGATCAAGGGACTAAGGAACAGTCACGAGGAGCTGAAAAACGCTTTAAACGAAATGCATAACAAAATGGAAACCACCACAGCTCGGATTGAAGAGGCAGAGGAGAGAATAGGTGAACTAGAAGATAAAGTTATGGAAAAAGAGGAAGCTGAGAAAAAGAGGGATAAAAAAATCCAGGAATATGAGGGGAAAATTAGAGAACTAAGTGATACACTAAAAAGAAATAATATACGCATCATTGGTATCCCAGAGGAGGAAGAGAGAGGGAAAGGTGCTGAAGGGGTACTTGAAGAAATAATAGCTGAGAACTTCCCTGAACTGGGGAAGGAAAAAGGCATTGAAATCCAAGAGGCACAGAGAACTCCCTTCAGACGTAACTTGAATCGATCGTCTGCACGACATATCATAGTGAAACTGGCAAAATACAAGGATAAAGAGAAAATTCTGAAAGCAGCAAGGGGTAAACGTGCCCTCACATATAAAGGGAGACCTATAAGACTCGTGACTGATCTCTCTTTTGAAACTTGGCAGGCCAGAAAGAATTGGCACGAGATTTTCAGTGTGCTAGACAGAAAAAATATGCAGCCGAGAATCCTCTATCCAGCAAGTCTGTCATTTAGAATAGAAGGAGAGATAAAGGTCTTCCCAAACAAACAAAAACTGAAGGAATTTGTCACCACTAAACCAGCCCTACAAGAGATCCTAAGGGGGACCCTGTGAGACAAAGTACCAGAGACATCACTACAAGCATAAAACATACAGACATCACAATGACTCTAAACCCATATCTTTCTATAATAACACTGAATGTAAATGGATTAAATGTGCCAACCAAAAGACATAGGGTATCAGAATGGATAAAAAAACAAGACCCATCTATTTGCTGTCTATAAGAGACTAATTTTAGACCTGAGGACACCTTTAGATTGAGAGTGAGGGGATGGAGAACTATTTATCATGCTACTGGAAGCCAAAAGAAAGCTGGAGTAGCCATCCTTATATCAGACAAACTAGACTTTAAATTAAAGGCTGTAACAAGAGATGAAGAAGGACATTATATAATAGTGACAGGGTCTATCCATCAGGAAGAGCTAACAATTATAAATGTCTATGCGCCAAATACCGGAGCGCCCAAATATATAAAACAATTACTCATAAACACAAGCAACCTTATTGATAAGAATGTGGTAATTGCAGGGGACTTTAACACCCCACTTACAGAAATGGATAGATCATCTAGACACACGATCAATAAAGAAACAAGGGCCCTGAACGAGACATTGGATCAGATGGACTTGACAGATATATTTAGAACTCTGCATCCCAAAGCAACAGAATATACTTTCTTCTCGAGTGCACATGGAACATTCTCCAAGATAGATCATATACTGGGTCACAAAACAGCCCTTCATAAGTTTACAAGAATTGAAATCATACCATGCATACTTTCAGACCACAACGCTATGAAGCTTGAAATCAACCACAGAAAAAAGTCTGGAAAACCTCCAAAAGCATGGAGGTTAAAGAACACCCTACTAACGAATGAGTGGGTCAACCAGGCAATTAGAGAAGAAATTAAAAAATATATGGAAACAAACGAAAATGAAAATACAACAATCCAAACGCTTTGGGACGCAGCAAAGGCAGTCCTGAGAGGAAAATACATTGCAATCCAGGCCTATCTCAAGAAACAAGAAAAATCCCAAATACAAAATCTAACAGCACACCTAAAGGAAATAGAAGCAGAACAGCAAAGGCAGCCTAAACCCAGCAGAAGAAGAGAAATAATAAAGATCAGAGCAGAAATAAACAATATAGAATCTAAAAAAACTGTAGAGCAGATCAATGAAACCAAGAGTTGGTTTTTTGAAAAAATAAACAAAATTGACAAACCTCTAGCCAGGCTTCTCAAAAAGAAAAGGGAGATGACCCAAATAGATAAAATCATGAATGAAAATGGAATGATTACAACCAATCCCTCAGAGATACAAACAATTATCAGGGAATACTATGAAAAATTATATGCCAACAAATTGGACAACCTGGAAGAAATGGACAAATTCCTGAACACCCACACTCTTCCAAAACTCAATCAGGAGGAAATAGAAAGCTTGAACAGACCCATAACCAGCGAAGAAATTGAAACGGTTATCAAAAATCTCCCAACAAATAAGAGTCCAGGACCAGATGGCTTCCCAGGAGAGTTCTACCAGATGTTTAAAGCAGAGATAATACCTATCCTTCTCAAGCTATTCCAAGAAATAGAAAGGGAAGGAAAACTTCCAGACTCATTCTATGAAGCCAGTATTACTTTGATTCCTAAACCAGACAGAGACCCAGTAAAAAAAGAGAACTACAGGCCAATATCCCTGATGAATATGGATGCAAAAATTCTCAATAAGATACTAGCAAATCGAATTCAACGGCATATAAAAAGAATTATTCACCATGATCAAGTGGGATTCATTCCTGGGATGCAGGGCTGGTTCAACATTCGCAAATCAATCAACGTGATACATCACATTAACAAAAAAAAAGAGAAGAACCATATGATCCTGTCAATCGATGCAGAAAAGGCCTTTGATAAAATCCAGCACCCTTTCTTAATAAAAACTCTTGAGAAAGTCGGGATAGAAGGAACATACTTAAAGATCATAAAAGCCATTTATGAAAAGCCCACAGCTAACATCATCCTCAACGGGGAAAAACTGAGAGCTTTTTCCCTGAGATCAGGAACACGACAGGGATGCCCACTCTCACCACTGTTGTTTAACATAGTGCTGGAAGTTCTAGCATCAGCAATCAGACAACAAAAGGAAATCAAAGGCGTCAAAATTGGCAAAGATGAAGTCAAGCTTTCGCTCTTTGCAGATGACATGATATTATACATGGAAAATCCGATAGACTCCACCAAAAGTCTGCTAGAACTGATACATGAATTCAGCAAAGTTGCAGGATACAAAATCAATGTACAGAAATCAGTTGCATTCTTATACACTAACAATGAAGCAACAGAAAGACAAATAAAGAAACTGATCCCATTCACAATTGCACCAAGAAGCATCAAATACCTAGGAATTAATCTAACCAAAGATGTAAAGGATCTGTATGCTGAAAACTATAGAAAGCTTATGAAGGTAATTGAAGAAGATTTAAAGAAATGGAAAGACATTCCCTGCTCATGGATTGGAAGAATAAATATTATCAAAATGTCAGTACTACCCAAAGCTATCTACACATTCAATGCAATCCCAATCAAAATCGCACCAGCATTCTTCTCAAAACTAGAACAAGCAATCCTAAAATTCATATGGAACCACAAAAGGCCCCGAATAGCCAAGGTAATTTTGAAGAAGAAGACCAAAGCAGGAGGCATCACAATCCCAGACTTTAGCCTCTACTACAAAGCTGTCATCATCAAGACAGCATGGTATTGGCAGAAAAACAGACACATAGACCAATGGAATAGAATAGAAACCCAGAACTAGACCCACAAACGTATGGCCAACTCATCTTTGACAAAGCAGGAAAGAACATCCAATGGAAAAAAGACAGTCTCTTTAACAAATGGTGCTGGGAGAACTGGACAGCAACATGCAGAAGGTTGAAACTAGACCACTTTCTCACACCATTCACAAAAATAAACTCAAAATGGATAAAGGACCTGAATGTGAGACAGGAAACCATCAAAACCTTAGAGGAGAAAGCAGGAAAAGACCTCTCTGACCTCAGCCGTAGCAATCTCTTACTCGACACGTCCCCAAAGGCAAGGGAATTAAAGGCAAAAGTGAATTACTGGGACCTTATGAAGATCAAAAGCTTCTGCACAGCAAAGGAAACAACCAACAAAACTAAAAGGCAACCAACGGAATGGGAAAAGATATTTGCAAATGACATATCGGACAAAGGGCTAGTATCCAAAATCTATAAAGAGCTCACCAAACTCCACACCCGAAAAGCAATAACCCAGTGAAGAAATGGGCAGAAAACATGAATAGACACTTCTCTAAAGAAGACATCCGGATGGCCAACAGGCACATGAAAAGATGTTCAGCGTCGCTCCTTATCAGGGAAATACAAATCAAAACCACACTCAGATATCACCTCACGCCAGTCAGAGTGGCCAAAATGAACAAATCAGGAGACTATAGATGCTGGAGAGGATGTGGAGAAACGGGAACCCTCTTGCACTGTTGGTGGGAATGCAAATTGGTGCAGCCGCTCTGGAAAGCAGTGTGGAGGTTCCTCAGAAAATTAAAAATAGACCTACCCTATGACCCAGCAATAGCACTGCTAGGAATTTATCCAAGGGACACAGGAGTACTGATGCATAGGGGCACTTGTACCCCAATGTTCATAGCAGCACTCTCAACAATAGCCAAATTATGGAAAGAGCCTAAATGTCCATCAACTGATGAATGGATAAAGAAATTGTGGTTTATATACACAATGGAGTACTACGTGGCAATGACAAAAAATGAAATATGGCCTTTTGTAGCAACGTGGATGGAACTGGAGAGTGTGATGCTAAGTGAAATAAGCCATACAGAGAAAGACAGATACCATATGGTTTCACTCTTATGTGGATCCTGGGAAACTTGGGAGAAACCCATGGGGGAGGGGAACAAAAAAAAAAAAAAAAAAGAGGTTAGAGTGGGAGAGAGCCAAAGCATAAGAGACTGTTGAGAACTGAGAGCAGGCTAAGGGTTGATGGGGGGTGGGAGGGAGGAGAGGGTGGGTGATGGGTACTGAGGAGGACACGTTTTGGGATGAGCACTGGGTGTTGTATGGAAACCAATTTGACAATAAATTTCATATATAAAAAAAAAAAAAAAAAAGATAAGATAACAAAAAAATAAATAAATAAATAAATAAATAGCATGGTCATTTTCACCTTCATATAACTTTATTTTTTTAATATTTTTTAATGTTTATTTATTTTTGAGAGAGAGAGAGAGGGAGGGAGACGCAGAGAGAGGGAGACACAGAATCCAAAGCAGGCTCCAGGCTCTGAGCTGTCAGCACAGATCCTGACTCAGGGCTCGAACTCACAAGCTGTGAGATCATGACCTGAGCTGAAGTTGGACACTTTATCGACTGAGCCACCCAGGCGCCCCACCTTCACATAACTTTAAATCATTACCTCTCCAATGGGTATTTGAATTTTAAACATGTTTTAGTTGAACAGGTTGCTTTCTCCCCCATTAAAGAGGCTCCATTACAGGGCCTGCAATAGGTAGAATGATTTCTGAAGGAGGATTGCCGGCCCCTGAAATCTCCCGTAGCCTTTGGAGTATGAGGCCTCCACACGATAGCATGGACCCTGCTTACTTCCCTGACTTCCTTCATGCTGCCGTGTACCAACTACATACTGGATACTTTACTGCAGTAGTTCAGCTACAACCATAAGTGCAAATAGCTTTTCTTCTGCATTCGTGACCTTGGGGATGGTGTTTACTAAGTAAAGCAATCAGGGAACCAAATTTAATTCTTCCAGCTCTACATCCACATGACCCTGAACAGTAATTTGACTGTTTTTTTTTTTTTTTCCCACAGAATGATTCTCTGTTTCCCTATTGCAAAGGACCACCTGTCTTATCTTGTATTTAAATAAGAATGTGTAAGATAATCATTCTTAAGCATTTTAGTTGCAGAATCAGTGAAGCAGTAGGCATTATCTGGAAAAGGTTCAGATGTGTCTTCAGCTGCAGGACTTAAATTTTAAGGCCATTTTTAGCTTAATCCATAGTGGAATAATTGAGATAATTTTTGGAGGCTTTGTTTGTTAAGATATATAATACTGAAAATTATGTTTTCTAATGTATTTAAAGATTTCACTTTTCAGCCTGAATCAGAATGTAATATTTTAATCAATGAATTGTATTTTTTGCATTACTAATCTCTTCAAAATATCTTTTCAGGAGCCAAATTTAGAAAGTATGTGGGCCATTCTGCACATGTCACAAATGTCCGCTGGTCCCATGACTTTCAGTGGGTATTGAGCACAGGAGGGGCTGACCACTCAGTTTTCCAGTGGAGATTTATTCCAGAAGGTGTCAGCAACGGTCTGCTGGAAACTGCACCCCAGGGTAAAACCAATTATAATTTTTCAAGCTTTTTTTTTTTTTTTTTGGCAATAAAAATTTCAAAGAATGTTCTAACATCTCTCCTGGACATAAAGAGTTAAAGCAATTTTTGAAAAATTCATCCCTATAATAAAATTTAAAATTAAAAGTAAAAACAAAACTTTTGAGTTATATGTGAATTAGTTGGTTAATTTCCTTCAAAAGATTTTGTTTATACCAGATGCCAGTTGAAGATCAAAGGTTTACATGAAGAATTAGCCTTTGAGAATGTCAGGAACAAATCTACCTCAGCCTCCTTAGGACAACTATAACTGTGGTGGGTCTACTCAGGCTGCAGGGGGACAGAGGGACAGAGTGACCTTAGGAGTTGGCTCCAGAGTGAAGTTCAAAGAATGGTCCACAGTTGGGACTGAAGTCTTCTAGTTCACTGGATGTGTAGTCTTTTAATTTACTGTCATGCCAGCAGGAGTAATCAGGTAATAAAATTTGAAACCATATGAGGAAATGTTTTCATTGGGACAGTTTCTGCAGGGGTTTTGACCCTGGCAATTACTGCCACTTGGTAGATGTGGCAAAGGCTAAGAACTAAGTGGTTAGATTTCCCTTTATTTCAGCCTTCATTTTGGTAAAACGTTCCCCTGGCCTTGCCTTTTCTTTCTCTCTCTCTCTGTTTCGTTCTTTCCCTTTCTTTCTTTCTTTCTTTCTTTCTTTCTTTCTTTCTTTCTTTCTCTCTCTCTCTCTCTCTCTCTCTCTGGCCCTTTTCAAAGCAAGATTTAAAACACAAAGATTTGTTACAGAAGTGTGGCAATGAGTTCTGTCTGCTGGGGAGGGGTGGGGGAGAATTGCCCAGGTCTGTTAACGCTACTGTAAGGGGTGAGATGATGTGCTGAACTTAACCAAAAGATGGAAGGGATGGTGGGGGGGGGGGGGGGAGACATTTTAAGAACCTACATCAAAGGAAAACTAAGCTATATTGATTTTTTTTAATTTACTTTGCTAGAAGAAAGAAAATATTTTAGATAAATGTATAAGCTATTTTGGGTCTCAGAACTTTTGCTTGTTTCTCACGGGTTGTGTTTCTGCAGAAGGTGGCACTGATTCTTACAGTGAAGAGTCTGATTCGGATTTATCTGATGTGCCAGAGTTGGACTCTGATATTGAGCAAGAAACTCAAATCAATTATGATCGCCAGGTCAGTAAGCAGAGGGCCTCCTAACAAATGCCTTACAGCCCAGAATGTCGATCTCACTGGATTTGGATGTTGCACTAAAAATGGCTGGTACTTGAGCAGAAGAGAATCCAGACAAGAATAAGGAAAATTACCTACTTCTTGTCTTTAAGCACAGATTGAAAATAAGGCATTTACCCATTCACATTATTAAAAAAAAATTTTTAGTGGAAAGTAGTACCAAATTTTTAAATTGAACCCATGACAGAGTTTTCTGCCTTTCGAGCGCCTAAAACTTAAAATATTATTTTGCAGAAAAATGTGCAAGCAAGCTAAAGTATTCTTAATTTTCTTAGCAGATCTGAAAGCATGTGGTTTCTGGGGTGCCTGGGTGGCTCAACTGGTTAGGCATCCAACTCTTGGTTTTGGCCCAGGTCATAATCACATGGTTCATGAGTTAGAGCCCTATGTAGGGCTCTGTGCACTGACAGTGTGGAGCCTGCTTGGGATTCTCTCGCTCTCCCTCTTACTCTGCCCCTCCCTCATTCATGCACACACTCTCTCTCTAAATATAAATAAATAAATAAATAATAAAATTTTAAAGCATGTTTTCTTTACAGAATTGGTAGCTTTAAAGCCATGGTAGTTTTCAAGATAACTAGCATCCTGGTTTCTCTCTCAACTTCCGTATACCGTTATCCATTTAATTGAAGTTAAAACCCAAATACAATACGTATGATCTCTCCAGTCCGAAATTATCGCTAGTAGAAAAGTTACACAATTTCAAAAAAATTGGGTCCTAGTTTTTTTAAAGTAGACATTTCATTTTAGTGCTGAACAGTGAGTATTAAAGAGAACATTCCTTCATAGGAATCTGGAGACATCTCACCTTTTTTATGGTTGGTAACTGAAGGTGTTCTATTTTCTTTCTTGTCATATCATGAAAGTATGTGAAGTAGACTCAGTGAACATGGAGTAAGATTTCCGGTTTCAGACATAGCAAATGTCACTGTTGCCCATGGAGACTTACCATATAGGCCTGTGGCAGCTGCTGTGTATTACCTGTCTCTACAGGGCCGGATCCTGCTCTGTATGTACACCAAATCCAACCTCACAATAACCCTGAGATGTTAACTATTTTGCCCACGTCCACCTCACCCGTAGTATTGAGATAAGAATGAGGATCTGGGCTGCTCTCCAAAGCATACATTCTGCATATTGCTTGGCTTTGCCACTGCGTAAGCACTGAAACTTTCCAGATGATAATTATCACTCATTGATTTAGTGTTTGAAAAATTAGAGGCAGTCTGACTGATGGTTTGGGTCAACTTCGTGACTAAGTCAGCTTGACCACATGTTGATACAATGAATTATGCAACAAAACTAAAGATGAGGATTGAAAAGAAATTATTAACGTAGATATATATACACAGTGAATAATGTTATGTCCTCATATCCAGGGGACATGGAATTTAAGCAAAGTGAACATAAAATTTAGGAAAAAAAGAAAAGCAATATCTTAGTTGGGATTTTTTTATGTAATAAAAGATGTTAGTCAAAGAATGAAAAGACTTGACTATACTGAAATCCATGCCTAGGATTTATATATTCTCCCTGGTATCTTAGTTTCTGAAGCTTTCGTCTATATTACTTATTTACATTATTTTTTTGTTCTTGAATTACTCCTGAGCAGAAAGTTTTATTCTATTCTACAAATGAGAATCTTAGGTCCACAGAGTTTATGAGACTTGTTCCAATAACCTGTAGAAATGCCAAGACCAGAATTCAGTGCTCTTGAGGAGTTGATGAGCTGAAGAAAGCATCATGGACTCAGATGGATAATTAGCTTAAGATTTTACAAGCTTAATTCATTGTATCTGCAGTAGACAAAGCAATAATGAGGTATCTTCTGAATCCTTTTTTTAAAAATTTTTTTATTAAATCTAAAACAGACTTAATTATAATATATCATCTTTCTAGTTACATAGCTTTATCAAATGAAAATTTTCCCTATGAAGATGAGCAATTACTAATAGATTGTACTTCATTTTGAATGTGTTAAATTGATATCTGTTGATAGTAGGGCATATATACATGGTAGCAAAACAGACTAATTTTTTATCTACATTTAAATTGTAGGAAATGTTCTCTGAATCAGCAGCACATTTTAGGTGCTAGGTTAGGCCAAACTTTGCTCTAAATCTCAGAGTCTAATCTGTCAAGATGCATAAGATTATGACTGAAGATAATTCCAGAGAGTGATCACCATGATTCATGAGGTCTGTGTTTTGCAAATGAATCATCAAGAGATTTCTCACCTTAGAAAAAAATTATAACAAAATATTTTATTGATTTTTATTGATGATTTTATCAAGTAATTTCCTTTCTTATTTACCAGAAAATTAATACCATATTTTCTGAATATGTATTATTTAAACTTAAAATCTTGAACCCCAGTGATTTAAAAGATATTTCAAGTTAGTTTTGTTCATTGGGAAGTAAAATGCAGTCTCATGTCTTAGGTATTCAGTTCGGTTTATCTTTTCAAAGAAGCCACTCTTGTTTGTCTTTTCTATTGTCTGTTTTCTATTGTCTATTTCATTTATTTCTAATGGTTTAAAAAAATTTTTTTGATGTTTATTTATTTTTTGAGAGATAGGACAGATTGCAAGTTGGGGAGGGCCAGAGAGAGAGGGAGACACAGAATCTGAAGAGGCTCCAGGATCTGAGCTGTCAGCACAGAGCCCAATGCTGGGCTCAAACCCACAAGCCATGAATGAGATCATGACCTGAGCCGAAGTCGTCACTAAACTGACTGAGCCACCCAGGCACCCCTCTACTCTAATGTTTATTATTTCCTTCCTTCTGGTAACTTTGGGTTTAATGTATTCTTTTTCTTGTTCCTTGAGGTACATTGTTCCGTTGTTTATCAGAGAGGTTTTTTTTCCTTAATGTATGTTTATATAGCTACACACTTTGCTCTTGGAACTGCTTTTGCTGTATCACATAAGTTTTGTTACATTGTTTCCATTTTCTTTTGTTTCAGATATTTTCTATGTTTCTATGTTCTTCTTTGATCCACTGGTTGTTCAAAAGTGTGTGGTTTAATTTCCACATACTTAAGAATTTTCCAGCTTTCTTCCTGTTACTGATCTTACTTTCATACCACAGTGTCCAGAAAATATACTTGATATGATTTCTATATTTTTCAATTTATTGAGACATGTTTTGTGGCCTAACATATGAGGCATCCTGAGAAGAATGTGTATGTTGCTACTGAGACATGGAATGTTCTGGTTATGTCTGCTAGGTTACTTGGTCTGCAGTGTCTTCATCTGCTGTTTCCTTATTGATTCTTTGTCTGGATCATCTATCCATTATTCAGAGTGACTCTTCCCGACTATTACACATTGATGTTTATTTCTCCTTTTAGTTCTGTTAGTATGTGCTGTATGTATTTAGGTGCTCTGATGTTGGGTGCATATTTAAAACTCTTATATCTTCTTGATGAATTTGACCCATTTATCATTATATAATGACCTACTTTGTCTCTTGTGACCATTTTTAGCTTCTCATGTTCTCAAAAACTTGATTTCCTACAGTTAAAGACCTCCTGAGAATGCCAAGATATTAATAATTTTGAAACCTGAAGAGTCTCAACTAAATGTTTTCTGCTATGCTTTAAGGTTTACAAAGAAGATCTACCTCAGCTAAAGCAACAAAGTAAAGAGAAAAACCATGCAGTGCCCTTCCTCAAAAGAGAAAAGGCTCCTGAGGACAGCTTGAAACTCCAGTTCATACACGGGTGGGTGCCTGTCACCAGCCTTATCAGCAGAGCAGTGGGGTCCTCTCTTCTTGGTGCTGACCCACTTCAGGCTGGCTCTTCTCTCCAGTGTGTACTTACCTGAACTTGATATTTTAACCATGATTATCTGTCCAGTATTCTTAGTTGATGTTCTCTGGCCATAACAGTGTGTGTATCTAGATGTTTCCTGCTTCAGTAACTTCCATGATGGGTATGTTTCTGTGGCCCATTGTTATCATGCTCCATTGTCTCTGCCATTGCTGCTCCCATTATCCCCATATCTCCTGTTCTATTTAGTTGGCTCCACTCTGACAGTATTTCCTTTAAACAATTTTGCTCACATATGGCCAAAATAATTTTGAATTTTGAAAATCATATCATACACAACCTATCACCCTTGAGGTTGACATCTAAAATTTTTTGGGGTGCCTGCATGGCTCAGTTGGTTGACTGTCCCAACTCCAGCCCAGGTCATGATCTCACAGTTCATAAGTTTAAGCCCCACATTGGGTTCAGTGCTGACAGCTCAGAGCTTGCTTTGGATTCTGTGTCTCCCTCTTTGCCCCTTCCTGGCTCATGCTCTCTCTCTCTCTGTCTCTCTCCCCTTCAAAAATAAATAAACATTAAAAAAATAAAAAAAAATTTTTTTCAACATAAGGTTAAATGATTGTGAAGAATATAACATCTAGTGTTTTATTAATACATCATTCATTTACGTGGAATGTTGGAACCTAATTCATTAGGTTCAAATGAACCTAATTCATTTACGTTGGAACCTAAATGTCATTCATATTTGTTTCTCACCATCATCAATTTTAAAAATACATGAGCTCATATTTCTGTTCCACTTCTCCCATAGAATATTACATGAATATTACACTAATGTAATATTTTTATGCTTGAAAGCCTTTTGTTGATCACCCTATCATACCTTCTGCGAGGGAAGAAATGTATATAAGTGCAGTTTAAATTTAATTCCCTGCCATCCTAAGTCTCTAACTCGTGTTATCTAGTATGGTACCCACTAGCCACTGAAAGCCACTGAGTGCTTGAAATGTGGCTAGTCTCAATGCACACGTGTTGTACATGTAAAATGCACACTGGATTTCAAAGACTTAGCATGAAAAAAGAAAGAAAGAGATTTCATTAAATGTTTTCTATTGATTGCATGATATTTTAGACATAATGGGTTAAAAGTTCTTAACATTTTTCATCTGTTTGTCTTTATCTTTTTTTAATATGACAATAGAAAGTTTTCACTTACCCACATGGTTTGCATAATATTTCTATTGAACATTGCTGCTATGATTGTTAATTTTTTTCTGGATTGAATTCTTGTTACAACTATTAGTATTACAAAGTTTATCAGACCAACATAAATATAGTACAGATTCTAATAAGTAGTTACTAAATGTAAAAAATTTTATTGGAAAAAAATTAAGATTTTTTTCACTGAATTCAGATATGCATGTGTGTGTGTGTGTGTGTGTGTGTGTGTGTGTGTGTGTGTGTGTATTATTGGTAGATTGTGACAGTTTAGCATTGGTTCTATTCCCATTTTTCATTTTTTAACAGTTACAAGCACAGAGAGAGTTTATTTACATGAATAAGTAAAAGAGAATGGAAGCAACTTTATCATAGCAATGTTACTCAATTCTTTAATTTTTCTTGCAATACAGATGATCTATTTCATGATTTTGATATATCACACAATAATATAGTTTAATCTGCCACCTGTCAATTCAATCAAATCACTCTTCAATTTTGTTAAAAGCAAAGAATTGGAAATGACTTGACTTACAGAAGAATTTCATACCTAGTTGTTGGAATTATTCACTTTCAACATCCACACTTGAGTTTGTTTTGGTGTCCCTGGATGGTTCGATGCCCCAGGGTAATACACCACAGTGAAAGTCCAGGTGGACAAGAGGAATGACTTTCTAACATGATAGGAAGGTGATTGAGAAAGGGGAGGTGAGAAGGGAAACCTCCCCATCGTAGATGTGTTCTCAGACTGGTCAGTTTTAAGAAAGAGCACATACAGGGGCACCTGGGTGGCTCAGTCGGTTGAACGTCCGACTTGGGCTCAGGTCATGATCGCATGGTCTGTGAGTTTGAGCCCCGCGTGGGGCTATGTGCTGACAGCTCAGAGCCTGGAGCCTGCTTCAGATTCTGCGTTTCCCTCTCTCTCTGCCCCTCCCCAATATGCTCTGTCTCTCTCTCTCGCTCTGTCAAAAATAAATAAACATTAAAAAAAAAAAAAAGAGCACATACAGTAGTTGAGGATCTAGAAACAAGTTCTGTTAAAATTATCAGCACACTTGGGGCGCCTGGGTGGCGCAGTCGGTTAAGCGTCCGACTTCAGCCAGGTCACGATCTCGCAGTCCGTGAGTTCGAGCCCCGCATCAGGCTCTGGGCTGATGGCTCAGACCTGGAGCCTGTTTCCGATTCTGTGTCTCCCTCTCTCTCTGCCCCTCCCCCGTTCATGCCCTGTCTCTCTCTGTCCCCAAAATAAATAAACGTTGAAAAAAAAATTAAAAAAAAAAAAATTATCAGCACACATTAGCCCTGTTAGAGAGTTGCCACATGTCCTCAGACGCCCTCACACCCGTGTTGAAGACGACTGTCCTAGGCAGCTATGGAGATCCCTGGGATTCTCCTTGTGCATGTCCATATCAACATGTTAGGTTTACCACCTGACCTCTCCTGCTCTGTTCGTTCACTGTTCATTCAACTACCATGCATGTCTTGGACCTGTGCTTCAGTTACAGGGGCTACGACTGTAGAAACAATCTGTTCTACACGCAGACCGGAGAAGTGGTCTATCACATTGCTGCAGTTGCTGTTGTGTACAACAGGCAGCAACACTCCCAGAGGCTGTACCTGGGGCACGATGATGACATTCTCAGCCTGACCATCCATCCAGTGAAAGACTACGTGGCCACCGGGCAGGTGTGTAGTTCTCCTCTAGGATGGTGGTCTAGCCCAAGAGGATTTCATTTTGAGTCCACTTTACATACTAGTTCAAGAAATACTTGGTAGAAACAAACAAGAGGCAATAAGCTGAGGATTCAGTAAATGCTGCGTCATTTCATGATAGTAGAAGAATTAACCAGTACATTACACAGCACTGTTGGGAAGCCTCTGAGAGATTTCCTTCTGACATGAGATCCATAAATAGGATTAGCTAAAACTAAAGTAAGTTCCATGGATGCAGTCTTAATATATTTTCCTCATCACTGTATACCCAGTACTTCGTATATCCTAGGTAACCAGTGAGTGTTTATTGAATGAACCATCTTTTAGTGCTAGTATAACATCTAGTGAATAGTTATTTTTATAAAACTTAAAGTCATGCATTTTGCCTAAATCATTATTTTATATTTTAACCGATATATTGGCTAACTTTGCTAGCCAGTGCATGTGTGTATACTTAATACACCACATTCTATACTGTAATTGGTGTGAGGCAGACCATTGACAAACCAGTGCACCAGTAGCCATTCCAGGGGTAACTGGGGCTCCAGACACCAGTGAGGCAGTTGGCTGGATTCTGCCCAGTTATGTGCATTGTTTTATGTCCCATTTTCCCTTTTATAGTCACTACACCCAACAAGGTTCTTCTTTCCCTTACAATTAAGTGAGGAAAACCACTTTATTAAAATTTTGTTGTTGGGGATTAGTGTCAGAGAAGCTTGTATTCCCTCAAGGAGAATCCATCCTACCAACAGGTAGGCCATGAAACTGTCATTTCCTGGGAGGAAAAGCAGAGCCAGGCCTTCTTGGGATGAGTAAGATATTTGAGATGGTGAAAGAACTCTGAGGATATTGCTGTAACAACACACAGGTGACTTGCTTGACCAGGAAGTGGAATCTTATGCGGAATTGGAAAGGCAGGAGAGAAAAATCTAGAACTCATACAGAAAGCACAGTGGACGTTTGACTTGCAGTTTTAAAGTACCTTGCCTGGGAGCCATGTACCAGGTTAGGCTGGGCTGGCCCCCAATTTGATGCCCAGAACAAGCCTCTTAGACTCTTTGTACCTCAGTTTTATCATCCTGAAAACAATGATTTCCAAGTGTCTTCCTGCTCCCCAAATGTGTGGATGTCTGGGCAGCACTTGACTTTAAGGAACTCTGAAAGTGATTCTAAGGCATCATTCTTGTTATGATTTATAAGTGGTTAATTACACTCATCCTATTATTTAAGGTTGGAAGAGATGCTGCTATTCATGTGTGGGACACACAAACTCTAAAATGTTTGTCACTATTGAAAGGACAACACCAGAGAGGAGTGTGTGCACTTGATTTTTCAGGTAAGCACCAGTTTTCTGCTGAAGTCACTGATGGTTCTGCTTTACTTAGGGCTGGGTTTTGTTTTGTTTTGTTTTGTTTTGTTTTGTTTTGTTTTACAACCTCCTATTTAGTTGAGTTCTGTTTGTAATAAGGTAAGTAAGCCCTTTGTATGTTAGCTACCCATTCTTAGACTGGAAATCAGATATGTGAATACCTCACAAAAAAAATATGTGGCCTTTGGATTATACGAAAGGCCTTTCCCAGTCTTGTTCATTTCCTCTCTCCCAAGTCATTACCCAGAGCTCACACTGTGTTCTGCATTTGCTTGAGCAATTTGAAATCCAGAGCAGCTGTTGCTGTAGATAGTTTTAGTTGCAAACGTCTGGCAGTGACTCAGAACATCAATTTCATCTCTCCAAAGAGGTGGGAGCACAGCACTTGCAATTTAAAATATAAAGAACTAGAGGGAGGGCTGCAAATTCTCTGCAAAAGGCCACTTGACAACACTCGTGTTTTGAAAATAAATTTCATATTTGAAAACTAGAACTGGATTTTCCATCTCTTTAATTTAGAATTTGAACGCAGTGCTAGTAGAATACTAACTGATGAATGTAATTTTCTTTAGGGTGAGGCTGTATCTTTAAGCTAGAAAGGAGAATAAGGGTCTGTTACAGAAGGTGTTTTTACCTAGAATTTTTAATCCCAATAGTAGAAGTTAGATTGGTAGAAAAAAAGTATAAACTTTTTACTGAAAACTGATACTGTAATTTCTTTATTTCTAAATCCCATTCAAATGTTTAATATGTGCAGTGTGTGTAATGGTAGTCATTAAATTCCATGACTCCACAACTGCATTCTCTTTCCTACATCCCTCACTCTCTAGTCTCCTTGCTCAAGCCCAGACTCCCTCTCATCTCTGCCATATTGGTCTTTGATTCCATTCCCATGTTCTCTGGTCCATCCTACCCAGTTCTGGAATCTTTTGGAAGCACAGTTACATTGCCCCCCTGTAGACTCATGTCAGTTGACTGACTCAGGGCCGAGCCCTTGGTTGGACACTCATGACCTTCCATGATCTGGCTTCAACCTTCCTTAGCAGTGTTTCTACCCACTTACCCATTTGTGTTCCTTTACATCTCCCTAAATGCAGGACTGTCCTTTTTTTTGCCCGTGTCCCTTTGTTCATGCTGCTGCCATGTGTCTGTTCAAGTTCTACCATCCTTTAAGACCAAGCTGAAAGTTTCTCCTACAGCCTTCCAGGGAGAAATAACCTTGTCCCTTCTTCTACATCTCTTAGCCCATTGTTGTCATTGCTCTCATGCTACCTGTTGGAGTCCATGTGGTACAGTAGCTGTCTGGGTCAATGTTTCTCATTCAATAAGCTACTTGGGCAGTAGAGCCCATGTCTCTCTTCCCCACTGCACATATTGTAGTGCTATGGACACAGAAGCTCTTCCAAAAATGTGGAGGCATGAATGGAGCTTTGCCTAATATACTTTGTCTTGCCTTTCACTATTACTACTGGTACTTCACATTGTAAACTGTGTTGGGGTGAAAATTAACTTTATTTTTTCACCTATAGCAACATGGAACGGTTTGGGCAATATTTTTGTGACATGCACATCCTCACATACTGTAAACTGCTGTAGAAATCTGAATTGTTACATCATATTAGAAGTTGCTCAATACTCTCTGTGGTTATTGAACCAGTAAAACTTAAGGCTAAAGAGTTCCTACTCCACACTGGCAGACATGTGAGGTCGAGAAAGCATGTGAATACCAAGGAAGCGAGAACAGTGGGAAGCCCAGATAACACACCAAGTCACAGCAAATACAAAGTCCTAAACTTCCAGAAGTTTGATGGACATACAGTTTTAAACTGGAAGTGTCATACATCCTTGATAAAGCAGTAAAATCTAAAAGGAAATCATAATTTGAGTTCAAACATGGTTCTCTTCTAAGGATGTGAGTGAATTTCTTCTGCTTTTTTCCCTCAATAGCCAGACCTCCCTTTTCCTAAAATTAACTTTGCTAGCCAATACATATGTGTATACTTAATATAAAAATTGTATTAATAAATGTACTCTGAAAAAGTAGTAAGATACCCATTAAAGTAGCAAAACTAAATAAAATAATAAAACCTGATTGTGCACTAAATTATGGAGAACCTAATATACAGTATTCATATTTTTGGAAACATTAAAAATTGACTCAGTAACTCCAGCAGACAATTTGACAGCATATAATAAAAGCTGTAATTTAAAATGACAAGTATGTTGACTGTGTGTATTTCATACATATTTCTATGTATCAAGTTAAGTGAAAGAGAAAAATAGAACTCAAAATAGCATCTATTCACTGATTTCCACTGAAAATGTGTGTATGTAAATTAACATATAAACAGAGGGGCAGGAAATTTAGAATAATATAAATAGAATTAAATAATCATTAGAATCTTTTCTCTGTAAAATTAATTTCTTGGTTTTTACATTTAGATACATCAAAATGTTACTTACATACCTTTTAGGGATGGCATTAGAGGATCAAAGACATTGAATACAGATACACTGGTACCCAGTAACTTGACCTCTGTATTTCCAGGAAGTTCTCTCTCTTCCATACCTAGTAGTTTGTAGAAGGAAAGATCAAGAGAGTTAAGTGAACTTTGAAATCTTTCCCTCATAAGGTAGCCCCTCACACCAGTTGCCTGGGGAGAGAAACCAGATGTTTTAGAAAGAGGTTGAGAAGCTGATTCTGTCATTGCTTCTAATTCCCATTTTGGGCAAATAAAGGAATATTGTGATACAAATATTCTCTGCATAAAAAGGATATTTCAGTCTCAACAATATAGTCTCTGTTGCCCAGATAACAATGACTGGGGTGGTGGGGGGGGAGGGTGAGCCATATTTCTTCAGCAACGATGTACTGGAAGCCCTATATCACCTTACCAGCCAAGAATGGGAGATCCACAGAGTTTGGTGGTTTGGCTGTGGTAAAAGTCAAACCGTGGCAGATCCTGAGCTAGAACCCACATCTCCTGGCCTCAGTGCAGGGAAAAGGCCACTAAGCCTGGGGTTGTGAGCTGGCAGAAGCTGTGCCCTGGAGCCCTCAGTGTCACTGACTCCGCCCAAAGGCACGTGTCTCCACCTGCCCCACCCCCATTCACCAGTGTAAAGGTGGAATGGACACGTGGTACAGAGAGGCTTCCACATGAACATCCCCCAGTGAAAAGAGAGTCTTGTCCTAGAACAACCTCAGATCACACATGTATGTGAATTGGAACAGGAGCAGCTCTACCTTTCTTTTGAAAAGTGATAGAAAAGTGAGTAGTCAAAACAGGAGATTATTAAGATTTCCCTACTTAACCATGTGAACAGGGCACCAACATTGGTCATTACCTAGCTGGTGGCACCATCTGTGTACTCTGGACCCCATATCCAGCCATCTCTTATAAGTCAGCTCGTTTGAGGAGGTTCTGTGGAGACCTGATAGTACATTTGCCCCTTATTAGAAAAAGAAATTATCATGGAAATACAAAACAGGCAAATGATGTGAAAAATAGACAACAAATAAGCAATTATACATTGGGGTTTACATTAATCTATACTTGCCACTGTTCCACAGCAAATGGAAAGACATTTTTAATGAAAAGCATTTCTTACAATATAATCCGTAACTCTCTGTGAACAGGAATGAATGAATTTACATTATCTCACTTAATTGAGTGACTCCTTAGCTTTGTGAACGTATTAGCATTGTCTAGGGAAAATGGGCCCATCTTTGTTTTTGTGCTTACAAGATAGAAGGTGCTTCCACATGAATAGAAAACCAGAGTAGAAACAGAAAGTTTCAGCCACATAAATCTTTTTTAGTTTAATATTATCCTCATATTTTTTAAAATCTTCACTGAATAATACTGATTTCCCCAAGGACACCTCTAAGACTAACTGGATTTCACTGTGTTCAATTCTGAAAATCTATGCATTTTTTATGAGCCCTGAATGCAAGGACCAACTTGTAATTGGGTAGAAATTCTCTCTTTCTAATATGCCCCTTACTATTGACATTAAGTACCTTAGAATTATTTCTGGACTTTGTCACTATCCATAATTAATACATACTGTGACTGGAAAGATTTAAAAGGACATTACCTCGACTCTAAAAACATGGCAAAAAAAAACCCCAAAACCTCCAACTGGTCAAGGAACAATGGATTTTCAAAGCTAAAGCCAAGTCTCTTTGGGGGGAGGGTTGGGGTGTGAAAAGTGGGAAAAAATAAAAATGTAGCCAATTCTATTCCCAAACCAGGCAGAAATAGCCTCCACCTGCAGAATTTTAGAAAAGGTCATTATCTTAAAGAAGAGGTGTGACTGTAGAGGCGCCCCTGGATTTGTGCTATTTCTTTGTTTCTCCTCATAGTCACAGACTGGGGTAGAAAGCTGTATAATTGTGAAGACGAGCTGATGGGGCCTAGCAGAAATTCCAATAAAAAGCCAAAAAAATTAATGTACCCTGAGAACTTCTTTAAAAGACATAAAACTTGAACTGCCATTTTAAATGTGTGGATGCTTGCCATCTAAGGACATATTAATAGAGCTACACAGGTTACAAAGGAAAACACAAAAGGTAGACTTAATAAATGGAAAAAAGACACTGAATACCAGTGCCATGTTTTTTAAAGAACTGATCATTAAAACAATTAAAATTTGTATAGCTAGATAACATAGCACATTTCTTTCCCTTCATAGCATCCGTACACACATTCTATCTTTATCTCCCTCGTCATCCTCAGTGTCACCAATCTCCACGCTCATTGGAAACTAGCTTAGTGGGAGGATCACAGAGGAAATGTGATATGATTACTATAAGCCTTAGCAGAGCTTATAATCTAAAAACAGAGAGAGGAAGCTCCAATCTGTCAATCAAATCACAAAAATACAGAAGCATGCTAATACAGAAGCACAACCAGGCCATCCCAAAAGGTATGGAAAGAGTGAGTAATATTGGTAATGAATAGGAAGCCATTACCAGTCCCCTCTCCCAAACGTATAGAAAAGAGGCCTTGAGGACACCAGGGTGACTCAGTTGGTTAAGGGTCCAACTCTTGAGCTCAGTCAGGTCTTGATCTCAGGGTAATGAATTTGACCCCCAACTCTGTTAAAAAAAAAAAAAAAAAAAAGAAAAGAAAAAAGAAACCTCACACAATTTAAAGCCTGATAACGGTTCAGCGTAAGGACATATCGTTCATTGTGATTCAGAAGACACATTTGTTTATAGTAATCACCTGATGATCATTTAGGACTTGTGGAAAGCATGAAATGTCTCTTCTAATACTGAGCCTAGTAGCTTGAAATGGTTCATGTAACTTCCAAATCCTTGCCTCATACTTACCAGCAGTCCAGGATTGAGGAGGATCTGTTAGTGAAGCCAGGCTCTTCCTTCCTCTGACTCTGCTCCTTCCTCTGGAGAAGGAGCAGACCATGGTTCCCGGTAGCTTGGGGAATAGTGTCTGGCCCCAGTAAGGGCACTCACAGTTTGGGCATTGGCTAGCATTTGGGGAGCGTTGCCAGATGTAGCAAATAGAAATACAGGAAGTCAAATAAATTTTAATACAAAGTATGTCTCAGGCCATATAAGTGTAAATACATAATTTAAATATTACATGGACCTACAATAAGAAATTACTCATTACTTATCTGAAATTACAGTTTAAGTAGGCTTCCTTTATTTTACCTGGCAACTCTAATGTGGCATTGACCCCAGACTTGGAAATAGTTGATCACATACTTGTGTTTCTTTATCCTCTCATATTGTGGGTCCTCCGTAGACCAGGAAGACACTCTGTTCAACTGATACGTGTTGAGTCTGGTCACCTATATCCTAACCAGCACGAAGCTAGGGTAGAATCGCTGACTCCATATACTCCTCCTATGAATCTGGCTTGTGAGGAGGCAGCAAAGGAAAGACTGACTGCACGGCTTCTTTGGTCTTGAAGGGAAAAAGCAAGTTAACAATTTTGGTTTTCAAATTTAATTGTACATACAAAGTACAATTTTTTTTTTCTTGGAAGTAAGTTTTTTTTCTTGGAAAACAACCCAAGTGTCTACATTATAGTAACCATTGGTAATCTTATAAATAATATTTAATACTAAGGGAAAATGTTCACTATATAACAATTGAAAAAAGATCAGAAAATAGGATGTTCATTATCATCCTGGTTTTGTTTTTCAAAAGCACATTTATGTAGAGAAAATGACAGGAAATACACCAAAGGTAGGCCTATAAATTGAGGTGATTTATAAATTTCCTTTATCTATATTTTCTAAGTGTCCTATAACAAGCCTACTACATTTAAAATAGGGAAATAAAGAGGTTAGGATTTTTTAATTACAAAATCATCTTGTGAAAGAATTTTTGAGATTAAATTTATTTTCTACAAATGCTCTTATCTTGGAGGTTTAAATAGAACCCAGTGTTTTTAAGCTGAAAATATAGTCACAAAGCCAAATGGTTCTTTGAATAAATGTCATGAGATTTGTCATAAAATAGACAAGGTTTTTGAGACATAACTGAGAGGCTTCTCCCGGCTCCGTGTCTGACACTGGAATGTTAGATCAGTGATTTAATTCATCAACCAGTTGTTGTACATTAAGAAGCTCAGCTATCACTGTTACACATTTCATTCAGTGAGGTCCCTTCAGCATATGATACTTCTAATGTATTGGAGCCTAAATAATATTCTTAAGATCAATTTTGTATTCATCATTACAGTGAATGAAATGTTTTGGTGTTTCATCGAAGAAATGAGTCACTTGACATTTGTGTTGTTTTCATACAGCTGATGGAAAATGTCTGGTGTCGGTTGGTTTAGACGATTTTCACAGTATTGTGTTTTGGGACTGGAAAAAGGGAGAAAAGATAGCCACCACAAGGTAAGAAGGTGCTGAGGTCTTGCAGCATCCTGCTGATTATCTCGCTCCAGTAAAGGTCACTAGTTTTCATTTTCTAGGGAGATTTCTTTCATCTTCAAACTCAGATGGAATTCACACAGAAAGCTTAACACCTGAGGGAAAACATACTGCAATATTTCCTGGTGACAAACCTGACTTACAGCAGTTAATGTTTGTTTCAGGGAACTGGAAAATTCTGAAACACTTTCCGGGGAGTTACTTGTCACTTGGGTTTTAGTAATATATGCGCTGTCTTTATCAAAGCTTTTTCCAGCAGTAGAAAAGCAGCTTTTCTCAGACTTGGGCCTTGTCCCTTGTTTTTCTACAGTCTTGCATCTGGTGAAGGAGTGTCAATGTCACTCTAGTCAGAGGTACCATTTGTCATGAAGCTGTCGCATGCTGGAAAAGGAGGCCCCATCGTGTGCATCTGCCACTCGCTTTCAAAGCAGGCAAATTGTTTCCCTAATCTCCCTGTCTTATAAATAGACTTTTCTAAGACCGTCTGCTGTTTATAGACCACCTGTCCTCCGTTACCCCAGGCTCCCTCCCTGCTGAATCAGCCTGAAGTCTCAACACTACTTTCTACTCCTACTTACATAGGGCTTAGCTGTGTGCCCAGCCATGATCAGAGGTCAGCACGGTTGGCAGCCAAGGCCCAGTGATCGAATTTGTTGCCCAAGACAGGTTATCACTTTCCCTCTCCACTAGTTCTTGTCTACATTAACCAATTTCCCTTCTGTCTTTTGGTATAAAATCATTTTTAAGTTAATGGCTTTGAACCCCAGTATTCACTTTGTAAATTAATACTTCCCTTCACAATATTACATAAGAAAAAAAGGGTTTTTTTGCAATTTGATTTAGTAAACGAAAATCTCTCCGTTGCTGGGGACTCAGAGGAGGAGCAGATGGAGCCCTGAGGACTCCAGCTGACTGTCTTAGGAGGAAAAGAAAAGCTTTTCTGATAAGTGCGGTTGAGATTAAATTCTTGGCAGCAAAAGACAGCTCCCAAATCTGCCTGCCCAAGTGGGCCTTCCTGGTATCTGTCAAGTATTCCTCACTGTTCTATCACCCCCAACTGGCACTCGGATTCCGCTCTTAATTAGAACTCTCCTTTCCCTTTAGACTCATGGACTGAATTTTAGTTTAATATTTCTGATAACATACCAACTGCAGTGCAGATTATTGCAGGCAAAGCCTTTGTCTGCATCTCCAAAGCAACAGAAAAGCAATTTTCCTGCTAAAAAAAAACCTGTGCAACCTTCTGTGTCTCCCCCGTTGTATGCCAGAAACATTCATAGAAATGGAAGAAAGAAATTTTTATTAATATGTCAAAGGAATCTATTCGATATGCTTGGTAGTGTCACTTCTATTTAGTTAACACAAAGTGACTTAACATCATTATGTTAGTAACACACTTTATTTGTGGAATTGCTCCCAAGCCTTATGTCACATTCCTAAAACAGGACACCTGCAAAATTGCCCTCCAAGAATATTTTTGCATTGTAATATTAACCAGGGCTCTTTCCAAGAAGGAATGTCAAGGATTGCTAAAGTTCTTTGAAGACTACTAGATTTTAAAATAACAAATAAGTTGGGGCGCCTGGGTGGCGCAGTCGGTTAAGCGTCCGGCTTCAGCCAGGTCACGAACTCGCGGTCCGTGAGTTCGAGCCCCGCGTCAGGCTCTGGGCTGATGGCTCGGAGCCTGGAGCCTGTTTCCGATTCTGTGTCTCCCTCTCTCTCTGCCCCTCCCCCGTTCATGCTCTGTCTCTCTCTGTCCCAAAAAAAATAAATAAAAACGTTGAAAAAAAAATTAAAAAAAAAAAATAAAAAAAATAAAATAACAAATAAGTAAATATTTCCATAAATGCCTATTTCCATCACATTTACACATATTTGTGTGATCATATAAATATACACATAAATAAAAACCTATTTATGACATTAAGTTACATACTTAAGCAGATAGAAACATTAAAAACTGAGGCATAAGTGTGTCTGGCTGGCTCAGTCAGTAGAGCATGCAACTCTTGATTTGGGGTTTATAAGTTTGAGCCCCATATTGGGTGTAGAGAGTACTAAATATATATATATATATATATATATATATATATATATATATATACACACACATACATAAATATATATATGTGTGTATGTATATATGTATGTATATATATACATACACACACACACACACACACACACACATATATATATATATATATATATCTTAAAAAGAAAAAAACTGGGACCTGAAAGAAGTGACAAAGGAAAACAGGTGATACTTTACTGATGGTACCTTACTGGCTTCAAGGAGTCTTCTTGGTTCCTGAGAGGGCTTAATTTACTCTTAGAAAGGCCAGATCAGTGACACCCCTCCTTTGCACTTTTGTGTGTCAAATCATTGCCAGCGTTGGGCACTAGCAAGGCTTAGCAGTGAGCTTGCTTCTGGCAGCCGGCACTGCTTTGGCCAGACGGTCTTCTACAATAATCCCTATCTCCCAGGATGTGAGAGTTCCCTGTGGAGGGACGGGCAAGTCAGTAGCCATGATGGTGTCACCACCAATGCTGCAGGTGCCCAGTGGGAAGGTGTGCCTCCAGAACAACACTGCACTCTCCAAACCCACCCCTCCGTTGTGAAAATGTTTAATCGAAGCTTCTTTTTTATCAGCTCAGAGAAATTAGAGAAATTCAAGATTGGCATGTAGAGATCTTATTGCACGATCTCTCTGAGACTTGATTAAATCTCTTGGAACAATTTTTCTTTTCCTCTTTGTTAACTTTCATAAAAGATTTCAGTTCCCTCCATTAAAAATGAATTAAGTCTTTTTTTTTTCCTTTTGAAGTTTGTTCATGTTTTAGTGTAACCTACAAGTAACCCATTTAATAACCAAAGTCAATCTCTTATGGGCCGTGATTAAATGGCCTAATGTCAGTGTCAGAGATGAATAATGAGATAATCTGGTACCTTTCTTTCCCTTTACTTGCATTTCTAATGCACCAGTAATAGGGCTATGGGGGACAGTGGCTAATTATTCTTGATATGTTTCATCTCAAAAGTTTGAATGCAGTAGATGAAAGATAGAGTTATCAAGGTGCCTAACAAGAATAATTGGGCTGTCAATGTGAAATAACTATGCTACTGGAAAGCCTGGGACACCATGTAGGCCCAGGATGAGCAGGTGTGTATGTACTTCCGTTTTAGCTTTGTTGCTTTATTTATTATAGGTCCCTACCTTTACACACCTTTAGTGAATATGACGAAGCCTCCTGTATACCAAATTGGCACATTTCTTTTCTCACTTTCCTTTTTAAAAATGTGTATTTTTTTTTAGAATAACATTCTTAAAGTGAAAACAGAGAGTTTTCAAAATAGTGTGTGATCCTTACAGAAATTCAAAGTCCAAAAAAGCACTGAGAAGAAAATGAAAATCACAATTACACTGCCCACGACATAGCCAACGTTTTAGCATACATTCTTCGGTAAACATTGGTCTAGTATTTTGATCCATTTTTATTCATAGGTGAGATTGTATAAACACAAAACAGTGTTCATGTCTGTACAGGGAATGTAATTCGTTATACCTGCTCTCAATTTTCCTGTCAGTCTTCTCTAGCATCTTTTCTTTAAAGTTTTTATTAATGATTTAGAATCTGTGGGGATTTTCCTCCAATCAAGAAATCTTTGGATGCTTAAAGTCTCTTAGGGTTATCTGGTTTATTTGTCCTCTTGGTGTTCACATTTTCTCTTCTTACATATCTAAACTTGTATCTCTGTCTCCTACTTGTTTCTAATACTTCCAGTGATGTGTCTTGGCCTTAGTGTCCATGCTTCACTTTGGACTTTGATACAAACGAAGGGAGAAAGTTCAAAAATCAATTCCTTCTCCTTTCCCTGCCTGTCATTCTGGGGCCCATGCAATGGGTATGGAGATGTCTGTCCTGTTCTTTTAACTTACTGTGGAAAATTTCAAAGTTACGCAGAAGTGGAGGAAACAGCATAATGGACTCCCTTCAGCCCTGTTGATCAACCTACAGATGGTACAGATCTCTCCCCCCTCATTTTTTTTCTCTTATGACTTATTTGCTAAAATATTTTAAAGAAAGTTTAAGACCACTTGTCATTTGACCTGTATATACTTCATTAAGCATTTCTAATTTTAAAAGCATATTTTTATTTTATTATTTAATTGAAGTAGAGTGTACAATATTATGTTAGTTTCAGGTGTACAACATAATGATTTGACATTTATATACATTATGAAATGCTTACCATGATAAGGGTAGTTTTCTGTCACCATACAAAATTTTTAAAATATTACTTTGTTTCTTGCTGTCCTTTGCATTGGTGACTTAGTTATTTTGTAACTTTAAGATTGTACTTCTTAGTCCCTTTCAGCTATTTTGCTCATTCCCCACCAGTATGTTTTCTGTATTTATGAATCTTTCTATTTTGTTTGATTTGTTCATTTGCTTTGGTTTTTAGATTCCACATGTGAGTGAAATCATATGGCATTTATCACTGTCTGACTTTTTTCACTTAGCGCAATACCCTTTATGTCCATCTGTGTTGCCACAATGACAAGATTTCATTCTTTTTAATAGCTGAGTAGTATTCCAGTGTGTGTGTGTGTGTGTGTGTGTGTGTGTGTGTGTGTGTACACACCACATCTTTTTAATCCATTCATGTATGGATGAACACTTGGGTTGCTTCCATAGCTTGTTTATTCTAAATAAAGCTGCAGTAAACATAGGGGCACATATATCTTTCAGAATTAGTGTTTTCATTTTCTTTGGGTAAATACCCAGTAGTGAAATTACTGCATCCTATAATATTTCTGTTTTTAATTTATTGAGGAACCTCAATACTATTTTGTCAACAGTGGCTGCACCGATTTACATTCCTACCAATGGTGCATAGGTTTCCCTTTTCTCCATATCCTCACCAGCACTTGTTATTTCTTGTCTTTTTGATAGTAGTCATTCTGATGCGTGTGGGGTAATACCTCATTGTGGTTTTGATTTGCATTTTTCTGATAATGAGTGATATAGAACATATTTTCATGTGTCTGTTGGCCACCTGTATGTCTTCTTTGGAAAAATATCTATTCAGGTCTTCTGCCCATTTTTTTAAAAACTTACTTATTTGTTTTGAGAGACACAAAAAGTATGAGAGCGGGGAATGGGCAGAGAGAGGGGAAGAGAGAATCCCGAGCAGGTTCCCTGAGGTCAGCACACAGAGCCCAATGCAGAGCTTGAACTCAACAAAACTGCAAGATTATGACCTGAGCCGAAACCAAGAGTTAGATGCTCAACCACCTGAGCCACCCATTCACGCCTGTCCATTTTTTAATGGGATTTTTCTATGGTGTTGAGTTGTATAAGTTCTTTATTCTGGATATTAACCTCTTATTGGATATGTCATTCGCAAATGTCTTCTCCCATTCACTAGGTTGCCTTTTTGTTTTGTTGACAGTTTCCTTTGCTGTGCAAAAGCTTTTTATTTTGGTGTCTTGATAATTTATTTTTGCTTTTGTTTCCCTTGCCTGAGGACACCTATCTAGAAATACGTTATTGAGGTCAGTGTCCAAGACATTACTGCCCATGTTTTATTTTAGGACTTTGATGGTTTCAGGTCTCACATTTCGGTCTTTAATCTATTTGTGTTTACTTTTGTATAAGATATAAGAAATTCCTTTTCGTGTACCTTTCCAATTTCCCCAGCACCTTTCATTCAAAGGCTGTCTTTTATCCATTATAAATTCTTGCCTCCTTTTTCATAAATTAATTGACCTTATAGGCGTGGATTTGTTTCTAGGCTCCTTATACTGTTCCATTGATTCATGTGTTTGTTTTTGTGCCAGTACCATACTGTTTTGATCACTATAACTTTGTAGTGTATCTTGAAATCTGGGATTTTGATAACCTCCTGTGTTGTTCTTTCCCAATATTTCTTTCACTATTCAAGGTCTTTGTGGTTCCATACAAACTTTAGGATTATTTGTTGTAGTTCTTTGAAAAGTGCTATTGATATTTTGATAGGGATTGCACTGAATCTTTAAAGTGCTTTGGGTATTATGGTCATTTTAACAATATTAATTCTTCCAATCCATGAGCATCATGTATTTTTCCTTTAGTTTGTGTTGTCTTCAGTTTCTTTCATCAATATCTTACAGTTTTCACAGTGTAGTTCTTCAACCTCTGTGGTTAAATTTATTTGTAGATATTTTATGCTTTTTGGTGCAATTATAAATGGGATCTTTTTAAATTTCTCTTGCTGCTGTTTTGTTATTGGTGTATAGAGATGCAACCGATTTCTGTGTATTAATTTTGTATTCTGCAACTTTATTAAGCTCATTTATTAGTTCCAATAGTAAGACCATGTATGAAACACCCACGGCTAACATCATACTGAATGGTGAAAAACTGAAAGCTTTTCCTCTAATAAGATCAGGAACAAGACAAGGATGTACACTCTTACCACTTTTATTCAACATAGTACTGGAAATATTAACTGCAGAAATCAGGCAAGAAAAAGAAATAAAAGGCATCCAAATTGGTAAGGCAAAAGTAAAACTGTCACTATTTGCATATGTCATGATTGTATATAGAGAAAACCCTAAAAGACTCCACCAAAGGTTCCTCCATGTCTTCTCTTTGCCAATTAAAGCTGCTGTAAACATCCATACAGATTTTTGTGTGGATATAAGTTTTCAAGTCCTTTAAGTAAATACTGAGGAACACAATTGCAGGGTATCGTGGTAAGAATATATTTAGTTTTGAGGGTTTTTTTTGTTTTGTGCGTGTGTGTGTGTGCGTGTGTGTGTGTGCGTGTGTGCCCACGTGCGAGGTCGGGGGGGGGGTGGTTCATTGCTTTTTTTAATCTAAATTTTAGTTAGCTAACATATGGTGCAATATTGGTTTCCAGAGTGGAACGCAATGATTCATCACTTACCTTCAACACCTAGTGCTCATCCCGTCAAGTGCCCTCCTTAATACTCATCACTCATCTAATCCACCTCTCACCCACCACTCTCCATCAACCCTCAGTTTGTTCTCTATTGTTAAGAATTGGTTGTGGTTTGTTTCCCTCTCTCTTCTCCCCCGCCCTTCCCATATGCTCATCTGTTTTGCTTCTTAAATTCCACATATGAATGAAATCATATGGTATTTGTCTTTCTCTGATTGACTTATTTGGCTTAGCATAATACATTCTAGCTCCATCATTCTAGCTGCCATCTAGCTCCAATACATTCTAGCTGCCATCACTTCAAATGGCAAGATTTCATTTTTTGATGGCTGGGTAATATTCCATTGTATATATGTACCATATCTTGTTTATCCATTTAACAGTCAATGGACATTTGAGCTTTCTTCATAGTTTGGCTATTGTTGATAATGCTGCTATAAAAATTGGGGTGCATGTACCCCTTTGAATCTGTATTTTTGTATCTTTTGGGTAAATACCTGGTAGTGCAATTGCTGGATTGTAGGGTAGTTCTATTTTTAACTTTCTGAGGAGCCTCCATACTGTTCCCCAGAGTGATGGTACTAGTTTCCACTTCTACCAACAGTGCAAGAGGTTCCCCTTTGTCCGCATTCTTGCCAACACCTGTTGTTTCTTGTAGTGCTAATTATAGCCATTCTGACACGTGTGAGGTGGTATCTCATCATGGTTTTGATTTGTATTTCCCCGATTATGAACGATGTGGAGCATCTTTTCTTGCATTTGTTAGCCATCTAGATGTCTTCTTTGGAAAAGCGTCTATCCATGTCTTCCGCCCACTTCTTTACTAGGTTGATTGTTTTTTGGGTGTTGAGTTTGAGAAGTTCTTTATAGATTTTGGATACTAACCCTTTATCAGATATGTGGTTGTAAATATCGTCTCTCATTTCATAGGCTGCCTTTTAGTTTTGTTGAGAATATGTTTAGTTTTGTAAGAAACAGCCTGTCTTCCAAGGTACCTGTACCATTCTGGATTCCCATCAGCAATGTACAAGAGCTCCTATTGCCCCACATCCTCCAGCATTTGGTGACATACACCAATTACTTTAAAAGTTCATCTTTTCCCCCTTGATTTGAGATCCTATCTTTGTTATATACTACATTTTAATATTCATTTGGGTCTCTTTATACATGTTCTATTTTGCCATTAGTTTATCAATTTGTGCACCAATACCCCACTGTTTTAATTATGGAGGCTTTATAAATTATATTAATATCTAGGAGAGCTACTCTTCCCACTTTTCCTTTTTAGAGTTTTCCTGATGATTACTGCTGGTTTATTCTTCCATGAGAACTTTAAAATCAAGGAGTCTAACCCCAGATTAAAAAGCAAATAGGGGCGCCTGGGTGGCGGAGTCGGTTAAGCGTCCGACTTCAACCAGGTCACGATCTCACGGTCCGTGAGTTCGAGCCCCGCGTCAGGCTCTGGGCTGATGGCTCAGAGCCTGGAGCCTGTTTCCGATTCTGTGTCTCCCTCTCTCTCTGCCCCTCGCCAGTTCATGCTCTGTCTCTCTCTGTCCCAAAAATAAATAAAACGTTGAAAAAAAAAAAAGGCAAATAAACACCAAAAGCTCTTTTTTTATTGCAATCAAGTTGAAAAAAATTTTTTTAAGTTAGGGAGTATTTACACTTTTATGATTGAATTTTCCAACCAAGAACATGGAATGTATTACCATTTTTTAAGTCTTTTTTTCCATCTTACAGATGTGGAGTTTTGTTTCACTCACTTATGTTTGATACAAATTTCTTGTAAATTTATGCCTTGATTTTTTTGCTGTTTATAGAATCATTTGTTATTACTTTTTGGTTGTTTTTTTTTTTGTATATATTAAGGTTATTGATTGTTTAATTTTATACACTGCAGCTTGACTAAATTATCTTGTTTGTCATTGTTTTTACATTACTTCTTTTGAATTTCCTAGGTAAATAATTATATCATCTGCAAATAGAAATAGTATTACCTCTTCCATTCCAGCTCCTAAGCCTTTAATTTTAAAATCTTACCTAATTGCATTTGTTAATATGTTAAATACAAGGTTAAATAGCAGTGGTAATAATCTTGTTCCTGATTTTATTGGGAATGACATTAAGTAAGAATCTGACTTTGCGTTCACACACACAAAAACACATCTTGAATAAGCTACTGTTTCAGCACTTTATGCTTCTAAAGGATAATGGTGCATAACATATGGAGAGTCAGCCTGTGTATAGTTATTCTTGAATGAATCTGGGTTTTTCAATGAGAGCCAAGGACTTGAGGGAAATATAAATGTCTAAGAGATAAATCTCCATTAATTCCTACTTTACTGAGTGTGAATTGACTATTTTTAAATCACACATGAGTGTTAGATTTTTGTAAAATAACTTTTCAGTATCTGTGAAATGACATAATTTTTCTTAGGCATGTTAATATGATGAATTGTACTATTTGAGTCCTTCATAATAAACTACCCTTGCATTCAGTCATAAAGTCTGATTGTTTGATGTGCTAGTGGATTTTCTTGGCTAGAATTTTATTCAAGGTATTACTATTTATATTCATTAGAGATATTATTTATATTATCTATATATATTATTATCTATATATATTATTAGTTATATAAATATTACTATTTATATTCATTAGAGATATTGGTCAGCTGTGCTCTTTTTGTTAACTGTTTTAATTTACATAATGAAGGTTTTGTCATAATATACCAAAGAAGACCATCAAATAGTCCATTAAATCCATTAAAATCTATTAAGTCCAGTAAATCCTTAAATTCTAAAGTGATTATAGTCTATAGCAAAATTTTCCTGGCGCTATGGAACACCAGGTCTAAAGCTCCAGGTCTACAATCAGTCTTCATTTTTATATTTGTCCTTCTGTATCTTTGGTTATCAACTCGTATTTCTGAATGCAGAGCATCCTAAAGTACCTTGAATCAACATACAACATCCTTTCTCTCCCCATTGGTATGAGCCAAAGGCTTCCATTCCTAGTTAATAATTTCTAGCTGAACTTTCATATAACCTAAAGTTATGCTGCCCACAGCAAAGAATATTATATTTGAAGCTTCTCATTAATATGACTCCAGTATCTTCCCCTTTTTCCTATACAAGACCTCTATATCCTGAGAATTACAATCTTATGCTGGTGGCATGAATTTTATCTTGTGGAGACATTCTGATCCATTATAAATACTTTGTTAATTTGTTTAAAACAAACTACTACACTTTGGTAGCAACATTAGAGTAAGAAGAGAGGGCTCAAACGTGCAAAGAAAAGCAAAGCTCGTGATTTTAATATAGACCTCATGTGTATTTTAAACTATTTTCTAATTTACTTGTCCTGTTACATGTGTTTGATGCAAGTTAAACCAAATGTATACTTTTAATAAAACTCTGTATCAGTGCTTCCATGAAAACTGGATTTTTTTTTCTTGTCGGTCTCTTGCAGAGGACATAAGGATAAGATATTTGTGGTAAAGTGTAACCCACACCATGTTGACAAACTGGTTACAGTTGGGATGAAGCACATCAAATTCTGGCAGCAAGCAGGTACTGTTCTTTGGGTTTATCGTTTATGTGGTTGAAGAGCTTTAAAAAAAATAAATAAATAAATAAAAAAAAAAACAAAATCCAACTGAAAAAAAGGCCACCACCACTACCGAGCAATTTAAAATTAAAATGTGTCAGGAAGACATGCTATCCCATATTCGCTCGGCTACTTGATGTCTAAGTTTTAAAACACTTTATATGCTGCTAAGTATGTTTATCGATAACTAGAAAGCTTTGGGAAATGTTCTACTGTGAAAATAATTATTTTCATAGTCATCTGTTCTGAAAGCAGTCATTGTGTTAGACTACTGAGCAGGAAATAAAATAATCACTTTGATTGGGTGGATAAATTTTTCACTACTTTGAAGGTTCTTTTATTTATCACTGAATTTAACACATGAATTAATCCCTGACACTATACACAGTAGGTGATCCGAATAAATTTTTATGCATCATAATGTTGATAAGGATGAGTAAGTAAGCATGTCAGAACATGCACGCACATTTTATTTTTCTCACTAATAAACCAGACCTGTTATTGGGATTGTGAATTCTTAGTATTGGCTTTGATACCAGGCTTAATCTTACACTGAACAAAACATAAGCAACTGTTCCAGTGCTTTCTACGTTTAAAGAAGAGACAATGGCATCCAACATGTCTGGAGAACCAGCCTGTGCATAGTTTTCTGGAATGGGTATGGGCTTCTCAATGCTAGTTGGGAAGTGCAGGGAAATGTGAACATTGCAAGGACAAATCTGAAGTATGTACCTTTTCCTACACAGTGATTCATTTTCTTACCCTAAAGGTCTTATGATAATAATTGAGGTAAGACATACATAACATGTTTACATTTTACATTCCTGCCAGTGCTGTTTTCATTCTCCTTGGTCAGCATGCATGTAGACTTTCCTAGTTACCCCTGGCACTTAGTCACTCCTTCCTCTGTCTGGCACCAGAACTGGCACTGAACCTTGGTTAGCCACATGTCTTGTTGGACCGAGATGGCGTCCTCTCTCCAACCAGAACCTAAATCCATCGAATGAAGAAACTTCTTCTTCTCATCTTTATACCCCATCATCAACCACTGTATCTGCCGCAAAGGAGGGATTCAGTAAACATTGAATTAATGAATGTGTAAATTAATCTTAAAATATTTTTATGATTTTTCTGCCATATTTATACATCTGTACATATGTATATATAATGTAGACACCCTGGGTTTTCACTGAAGACAGTCATTCCAAATGCTCATAGAAGGTGTCAGTTTTTCAAAAAATAATACATATTCTTGGTCCACTTCAGGTGGGGGCTTCACCTCTAAAAGAGGAATTTTTGGAAGTGTTGGAAAATTGGAAACAATGATGTGTGTTTCTTATGGGCGAATGGAAGATCTAGTGTTCTCAGGAGCAGCTACTGGAGATATTTTTATTTGGAAAGATATCTTCCTACTGAAGACAGTGAAAGCTCATGATGGGCCTGTGTTTGCTATGTATGCATTGGATAAGGTATGACATATTTTCATCATTAGCTTTCAAAAATTATAAATTAGTCTTTGGAAGGCCCACGTCAACAGGATGCTTGTTTCTAAAACCAGTCCTATCTGAATTGGGAAGTAGTTGTCATGAATGTAAATGAGTACAAATATTTTTAAAATTTCACTCATTTATAATTATTTCTTTACATGCAGTTTCTCTCCACTTTATTCACACTCCTTCTTCGTGGCTCTCACCTCTGAAAATCCCTTAAGAAGTGTTGGGATAATGTACACACCCAGTAGCAGATGAGTCCTGAGGAATATTTCAGCACTCTCTTCCCCCTTTGTACGCAATAAGGAAAGACCTCAAAGTACCGACCGGTTCAATTATTATCCTGCTCAGCAATCTGACCAAAAGTCAAGTTGATAACCAGCTTGTTCCTGTGTGGACAGGTTCAGCTTTCACAAGAGTGTTGGAGTGAAAGCTTTTCACTGGCTGTATAAGGGTTTTCCAGAGAAACAGAACCAGTGGGATTACAGATTACACATACACAAAAACCAGATGTACTGTAAGGAGCTGGTCCGTGCAGTTATGGAGACTAAGAAGTCCCACTCTGCCCTCGGCAAGCTGTAGACCCTGGAAAGCTGGTGGTTTGATTCACAGCAAGTCCAACGGCCAGGCAACGAGGGATGCCAGTAGTGTAAATCTGTCTGAGGGTGGGAAAAGATGAGATGATTCAGCTCGATCAGTGAGACAGGAAAAACAGGGATGAATTCCCCCTCCTCTGACTTTTTTATTTGAGCTCTCAAAGAATTATCCAATTCTCACCCACCTTGGGGAAGGCCATCTACTTTATTGAGTCCACCAATTCATCGCTTCTCGGCCTTTTGGCTAAGGTCAAGTGTGTTGAGTCCACCAATTCAGATACTGCTCTCATCTGGAAATACCCTCACAGATATATAGAGAAATAATATTTGATCAGAGCGCCCTCTGACCGATCAAGATGACACAAAATTAATCATCACATCTGCTATATCTCCACTTAAGTTCACCTTTGTCCTGATCTGTCCAGCTACCTTCCTGCCTTGCAGCGATTTTATTTGTTTGTTTTTAAGAAAGATCACACTGTCAGTACTGCTAAAATACTTTGTTCAACCCATTTGCCAGAAAAACCTGTTTTTCAATCACCGCCAGCTTGCTGGTGGTACCAGTTTATCTGTATTCTCTGACCTCCAAACAGTGGAGGCCAACAAAGCTAAGCCAGTCCTCATTTTGCATTCACCTGTTCCCAGGAGGGAACTTCTGATCCAGGTACAGAAGTAGGTCCTCATTAGATGTGCAATTATAATGGTTGTTTTAGTGGTTAAGCTGTTGCTTATTGGCAAATTTGTTTTGGGTGAAAGTGCACATTGGATAAGATTAAGGTAGAATGCAAAATTTGAGCAGGTCTAGAAGTTCATGTGCAATAACTTGTTTAAACTCTTTTATTGCTTGGTAAGTTAACCTGAAACATCATGGAAAAGATGAGGATGACACAGCATAATAAACCGGATTTAAATTTTAATTTGGGAATTAAATCTTCCCTACAAACCTATAATGAGAATACAGAATTTAAGGTAAAAAACTTTAAAATATTATTTCCACGTGAACTTCGCTGAAGTAAAGTAAACTAAGTCTCCAAGAAAACAATTAATTACTGAGTATTTTTCATCCGAAAAAAGGATTTTCCTAAGAGCAGGTTGGTATATGTATTTGCCGGAAAGGAAAACTAGTAAAGCCAAGAAATCATAAGCTTAGAACGAGAATAAAAACCACTGTTCAGTAAAACAAACAAACAAACAAACAAACACTGTTCAGTAAAACAATATGTTAGGCATTTTACTTTCCAGGTTTTATAAAAATTAACCTGGAAATTGATGTTCACTGAACAAAATAGGATAGTTTTGTTACATGAACTGCCTAAGTTACTCTTAGTAAATAATGGTGTTCTCTCCTGGAAGTAAGTGTTTAATTTTAAAGTATTTAATAATCATTTTTAATTGTAACATTAATTCCAGTTCATTCACTAGGAAGAGATGAGGTACCAGAAACTCTGCCAGGCTTTCAGGCTGGTCCTATTCCCCAGGTACCCACATTGAAGTAGGGGGCTGGGCACAGAATCGGCCATCCATGACCCGGGGTGCCAAGTGCCAACCAAAGGTCTGAGGAAAATGTAAAGAATACACAGTGAGAACATGCTATCCACTGCAGAAGTAGGGGAGCGTGCTTCCAGCCAATATTATATTAATATTCTATGTTACCAAGTTTTTCAGTCTCCTATACTTAGGAAGAAAACACAGACAAAGCTGCTTTTCCCAAGGGGGACCCCATTTGGGGCCGGGTGGGTAACTTGTCATTTTGATGTATATTTAATTCTTCCCACGTGTGTCTTTGCAGGGTTTTGTAACAGGTGGAAAGGATGGAATTGTGGAGCTCTGGGATGACATGTTTGAAAGATGCTTGAAGACTTATGCCATTAAAAGAGCAGCATTGTCAACTAGCTCAAAAGGTGCCACTCCCAAATACGTAATAGGAATCTTTCTTTTCATAGGAATGGAAAAGATGGTACCAACGTTCTTAGACGGCCATTACCAAATCACTTCTCCTTCTTCTGCATTTAGAGCTCTTAGCCCCTGGTAGAAATATCGAGGGGGATTGCCTAGTATCTGCTTTTGAACTACAAAGACAGAATGTATATAATAATCAGGCTTCTTGTTGTTGTTCTACTAAATATAATATTTGCAATATTAAGTACTGTATTTCCCCCCTCAGGCTTGCTTTTGGAAGATAACCCTTCAATTCGTGCCATTACTTTGGGACATGGGCATATCCTGGTGGGAACAAAAAATGGGGAGATCCTGGAAATTGACAAAAGCGGCCCAATGACACTGCTCGTTCAGGTACAGTTTACAGATTCTAAAGCACAGTTCCCATCAGAGCCGGGACTAGGGTGAGGCAAGGAGGCCACTTAGGGTTCAGTGTGTAAGTAGGTACTCAGTCTCAGGGTTATGCAACTGCTGTGTTAATTATCTATTGCTGTATAATGAATTGCCACAAATTTAGCAACTTAAAACAATACATGTTTATTTGAAGGTTTTTGTGGGTCAGGAGTCCAAGTGTGGCTTAACTGGATCCTCTGCTTAAAGTTTCACAAGGTTACAGTAAACGGCTGCAGTCTCATCAGAGGTCCACCTGAGGAAGGATCTGCCTCCAGGATCACTCATGTTGTTGGCAAAATTCACTTCCTTGTTGTAGGACTGAGGGCTCCATTTCTTATAAAAAATTTTAATGTTTATTTATTTTTGAGATAGAGTGCAAGTGGAGGAGGGCAGAGAGAGACACAGAATCCAAAGCAGGCTCCAGGCTCTGAGCTGTTAGCACAGAGCCCAAAGCAGGGCTCAAACTCATGAACCATGAGATCATGACATGAGCCGGGGTCAGACGCTTAACCAACTGAGCCATCCAGCGGCCCCAAGAGTGCTCCATTTCTTGTTGGCTGTTGGCCAAAGGCCACCTTCAGCTCCTAGAGGCTGCACACAACCTTGCCACATGGGATTCCCCAACATGGCTGCTTGCTTCCTTGAGGCCACCAAAAGAAAGAGAAAAAAAAAATAGGCAATATGGTCTTATATGACATAATCATATCATCAAATACATGTAATGTTGAACATCCATATCCTTTGCCATATTTTATTGGCTGGCAAATAGCCACAGGTCATGCTACACTCAAAAGGAGGGCTTACACAGGAGTGAAAACCAGGAGAATCATGAGGGTCACCTCGTGAATGTGTCCATTGCATTCTTTTCCCTGGTCACTGATTATTACTATCCCTACCACATGAAGAGTACATTCCTCTCCCCTAGAGTCCCCAAGAGTGTTATCCCATTACAGTATCTGTTCAAAGTCCGTAACCTCATTGTCTAAATCAAGTCCAGCTATGGACGAGGCTTTT
This sequence comes from Puma concolor, assembly GCF_028749965.1. NCBI lineage: Eukaryota > Metazoa > Chordata > Mammalia > Carnivora > Felidae > Puma > Puma concolor. The sequence continues at coordinate 67,525,689 of NC_141669.1, read as the reverse complement.
TAGGTATATTTCTTCTCAATCTAGAAAACTGTCACAAAAAATTATTTTCTCGACTCACACCAAATCTGCAAGTGTCTCCTTAGATTTTATGCCTCAGTCTAGTCTCAGTCTTGAGGTATGTAAATGTATGACCTACTTCTTACCCTCCCTCTCCCCTTAAGAATTATATTCAGGTAAAATCACATTAAAATAAACATCAACAGAGTCTTCAAAGATCAGTGAAGTGAAAAAATCTCACTTCAGGGGGTGGGAGTGTGTGGAGATGACAGATAGTCCTGCCCAATTTGGTGATGGATGGACCTTATTTATGGGTGGAAGAGGCTCGTGGAAGAGGGTGGGGGTACATTCAGAAGGTGGAGTGAAAAAAAATATGCACTGATTATATAAGTTTCAGGATTTCTGTGGGTCCAGTGGAGGAGCTCCATCTCTGTCTCCTACAAGCTTGCTATGTTAGAGATGAACCCCAAAATCCCACTGAGAGTGGCCCTCTGATTTGCTGCACCTTGGAGACAGGTGTGCACACATAACCATGGTTTAGAACACTGTGAGGTTTTAAAAATGCATGTACCCAAGCCCCACTCAGTATGTCCCGAATAAGAATGTGTTTAAAAAAGAATTCCGTGTTAAAAACAAACCTCCAAAGCTCTGTCGCTGATTGTGCTTCGGAGACAGGATTGAGAATGTGCTGGAGGTACATCCAGGAGGTGTCACTTCTCTGCTTTCCAGCTGATCTTGATTTTGTTTCCTTCCCAATGAATCTCTTTTTCTTTCTGGCCATGACTTCTTATTGAATTTTATTGAAAAGTGACTATTTCTTTCTAATGCCCGAGTGTTTGAACTTTAATTTGTTTGCACACATGCTATATTGCTAAATATTTGTTCACATCCTTACTATATTATGACTTAAACAATACTGTAAGATTTAAATTCTGTTTTCTAATTTAAAAAATATTACAGTTGAGCTTAATTTCATTTAAATATCTTTTAAACTTGAAAATAAAAGCTTTTAGCCTTTCATTCTCTATAATTCTGTTCTTTCCCCTATTTGTTTCTGTTGCTCTAATAATAAAAGCAGCCACGAGTACCACTTATTGAGTGCCTACTATGTGTCAGGCAATACTGTTGCACAGAATTTATTTCTCCACAACAGATTTGCTCAGTTGAAATTGTTTAAAAGATGAGGGACCCACTGCCCAGTAAATTGTCCACATCCATGTGCTAAGAACTATAGAGCTGGATTTCAAACCAAGGTTTGTCAGATACCAGAGCCTTTCCTTTTGCACTACACCAGGCTGTTCTCCAAATGTCTCAGCATGGAGACTGCCAGAGAGCCATGCAGAAGGCGTGGCCTCCTGATCCATGGGCAGTCAGTAATGCTGGTGGAACCTTCAGAAAAAATGTTGGTTACCACCATCTTGTCTCCTTACGCTTGTACCATTCTTTTCCTTTTCTGTCAGCATCTCTCTTTCCTCCTCTTGTCTATCACTCCTTTGCCATTTCCTCCTAAGCAGAACTAAGTAGTTCAATTCAATCAGTGTTTGTTGGGCTCCTGCTGAGATCAGCCTTGTGCTACATGCTGTACACAGTGGAATAGGGCTTCCTATCCTCTTGGGGCTCACAGGCCTGCTCTGAGAGAGGTTGGACACTGAGGGAAAGTTAAGGAACAGGAAGCATGATTAAGACCATCAACTACCCTGCTGTGGGAAGATGTCAGAACCACTTTGCCAGTTTCAATAACATGGCAACTCAATGTCACTTGAAATAGATTCCTTATTTTTATTAAGAGAAGGCAGTCTGGGTTGGGGGAGAGAAGTGATAGGAGATGAGTTCTGAAAACTCCCATTGTGTATTCTTTGAATATAATCAACTCTGAATTATGCACCTATTTACTACCAGCTTTATGGGTGATCAGTAGGAAGGTAAGATTCCAAGCTCATTCCTCTGCCACTTGAGATACTTCCAGCCTGTCTTGCTCACTGTCCATTCCTATGTTACACAGAAATTTAGTCCTGTCACGTTAGGGAAATATGATGTCTAAGTAAATACATGAGACAGTTGTTGAAAAGGATCTCAGAGGTGTGTCCTGTCCTCAAGCCAAATGTAAAAGGAACTTGGTCTGTGAAATGGCTCCAAGCAGATCCATTCTGGGGGAACACTGGGGTTGACACCTGACCTGTCCTCTGACCATGACCTTTGTGGTAGGAGGCTTCAGATGGGAAGACAACTAGAAAACTAATGAGGTGCTCCAGATGCAATATATTCACTCTTTGGCCCTTGTCAGCTAGTTGAATGTCAGCTCTATTTGGAACTTTGTATCTTCTGCCAAATTACTCTTTTGCTCAAACAATTTCCCTGTTAAACCAGAATCATCCAGTTTCTCTCTGGAAAGCCACCTGTTCCCTGAAGCATTCCAAGTACAAACACCTTTCACTTGCCTGTATGGTCTTCATTTTTGCTTTACTAAGCAAAGCCTTTTTATAATTAGCCACTAAAAGCAGAAATTCAGTGAACAGTCTGGTCTCTTTTATTGTTCTGTGCACGAATCTATTCTCTACACTGCTTTATCAAGTAATAAATTGTAGGAATCAGAGTCATTTTCTTCCTAATTGTTCATTTTTAAAATCGTTTTATCTCAATATTTCTAATCCAGTTAGGTGTGTTTGTGATATGATATAGGTATATGGAATTGGTCCAATGTCAATTAAGCACCTTTCAGTTTTCTGATATACACTGGGTAGAATAATTTCTGAACCAACACTGAACTTGAGTTATTCCCAGGACGCTTGATTTGAAAACTGAGCTCTCTTTACTTTTGTTTTGCCAAATACTATGCATTCACAGGACTACAATGGAATTAAATGAGCAAGAATATTACTCTTATAGAGATAGGTGGTACCTATATCTTTTAGAAAATGAGTTTATCGAAAAAGGTGTTTTATGTCATGATCAAGCTGTTTTCCAAGTATATGTGTATCTATATATACTGGGTTAACTCAATATCAAGCAAGAGGATAAAATGATGGCATTTCCTTATTCATCCAGATGTTTCTAAAAGGAAAGATGTTTGGCATCTTATGAACAAAGCTTATGAGCAATGAGTCCATGTTTTGCTTTACAGTGAATGCTTCAGCATCATGTAGGACCAGCTTTAGACTCAAGTTCAGATGAAAAAAAAAAAAATTAGTGCCTTCATCTTGGCTCAAGGAAGCTCAAACTGTGAGCTGTTTAAGATCCTCTTCGGCTGGGTATGCAGCGCAGTGCCACCAAAGGGCTAGCCAGGAAGCGTGAGCCACGTTTGTCTTGCCCTGTTTCCTCTCCCACAGGGGCACATGGAAGGAGAAGTGTGGGGGCTGGCAGCTCACCCTCTCCTGCCCATCTGTGCAACCGTGAGCGACGATAAAACTCTCCGGATATGGGAATTATCCTCCCAGCACCGCATGCTGGCAGTGCGCAAGCTCAAAAAAGGTACATGCAATCACCTTACACATCTGTAAAAGTATTTACAAACGACAGAATGTGGTGTGTTCGTTCATTTGCTCAAGTAATATTTCCCGAGTGTGCCTGTCACATGCCCCCAGATCTGCAAGGGAATGGGAATTCAATGTTCTTCGCTACAGACGTAAATTCCAGAAGGCTGGCCTCATCTACTATTTCCTTCATTTCCCTTGCATTGCACAGACGTTTGCCACCTGGGGGCAATATGTCCTTCTTCTTCTCATGGAGAGCTATGGGAATCTGTTGAAACACATCAGATTTCCAGAATGCTGTTTATCTTTATGTCTAACAGCCTCTAACAACTGATTTTGTTACTGAAAAACAAAAGTCAGTTTTATTAAAAAAAAATAGTTAATATCAAAAAATGAGTAAACCTGTATTTAACCCCTATGTGCACCAGAACAGAGAGGTATACCAGGAAGTACAAGTTAGTGAGTAGCTGCTATGTGTCAGGTACTGGGGATCCCACAGTGAGTGGTCCCATCTCTAGTGTCAGAGGTGGACAAGAGTTGAACAGAGCCCAGCAACAGACGGTCCATTCAAATACAGCAATCGGAGGAGAGTCTCAAAAGGAGACCATTTGTTAGAGGAGTGGGCAGAGTGGTGAGAAGTGACCAGGGATAGTGCAACACCAGTAACAGCCTGGTGCCTTTACCAGCCCTGGGCCGGAGGAGCAAGAGGAGAGAGAGAGCAGTGCCGGAACCTTGAAAGTTAGAGCTGTATGAGATGATGGGGCTGGCAGGAACTAGGACCATCCGTCAGCCTGGGGACGCAGCCAGCATGCAGTGGGCCCACGGGAAGGCTGCTGGGGGGGTACATACCCCAGACTCTCTGTTCTCCCTTCTTTCCTCGTTCCCTCCCACGAGCCTCCTGTCCATGCTCCCCCTTGGCCAAAGGCAATCAAAGCCAGAAGGCAAAGGAACCTGTCGATGCCATCTACATAGGCCTGCAGAAGACACAGAGTGGGGTGGAGAGTGCTGTGGAGAGACTGGTGAGACTCAGAGGAAGGCATGCTGCCAGGGACAACTTCATCAAGGAGGAAACATGAGAGCTGAGGCTCAGAGGATTTGTAAAAGTTCTCAGGAAAGGATGAGATTGGGGTCTGGCCCTAAAATACTTGTACCTGGTAGCTTTACAAGTGAGAGAGATGTGGAGAATGTACTCTAGGGGGATAAAACGAGAGAAGATGTCAAGACGATAGTAACAATGGTGGCTAATATTGTTGAGCCAGTGACTACTAACAATTTGCATTTGGTCTTACACCACTAGTAGGTGACGGAACTGAATTCAAACCCAGGCAGCATGGCTTCAGAGAGCACACCTGTGGCTACTGCTTGAGGCTGTTTTTCTCTGCCATACTATAGCCTCTCTTTACAGTGGACTTGTGGACCCTTAGTAAGTGGTGGAGCCGGGATTCAGACCCATGTCTGAGTCCAAAGCCTGTGCTCTTAAACCACTACCTGATTGAATCATTTGAGCACTAATTTATACTGGGAAAATGATACACCAAGACCTCCTTGTGAGTGACTTCAATGTCAGACAGTGGGCTTTATTCACTAGGTTAACTCTTAGTTCAAAAGAACATCTACTAATGTATCTTAGATGGGCTGACCTTTCCACCCAGTTTAGAAAGCTTGTCCCTGTATAATTATTAATAGCTTTTCCTTTCACTCTCAGAAGTGTCATGGTTTGTTCACTAAAATATATGGCTAACCTAATCTTGATGACTCTCCTCAAGGACAGGTTTGTCTTTTGTCCTCTTGGCCCTAGCACCATGCTAGGTGCTATGCCATGACTAATGCTAGTCATGCATTATGCATGACTCATAGCAGTACATAAATAACCTATTACTGAGTGAATGAATGAAGATATAATTTAGATAAGTCAATTTGAAGTTACTGGTATAACATGGCTTTCAGCATACCATGAACAGTGATGGAGGGGATTGTGTGGAAGCTGACTTTGGAATGCCTTAGCACAATGCTGTGTGACTTTTCCATGCCCGGAGCTCTGCTTACCAAAGCCTTGACAGTAAGGTGGGTTGGGGGGGGGGGGTGCTATTCTTAAACAGATATCCTATTAAATACCACCACTCCCCCAGCAGAGTCCATACTCATTCAGAAATGTCTCCCTGTGACCCTGCAGAGAGCAGTACAAAACATTGCTCATGGAGCCCTGTCAGCCCATACTGTTTAGTTTTGTAGACACCTCTTGAGAGAGTGTTATCCAGTACAGAAGAGGCAAGATAAAATCTTTCACCTGTAGAGTCACACATTATGATCCGTGGATCAGACTTGGAGTGACTACAAGATCCACAAGGTCTCTGAAGCAAGTTTTGGGTGTAGGTCATGATAACCAAAAAACGATTTCTAGAAATTGAATTCCAGAATTCCCATTTATAAGTATCCTCTCTTTTCTTGGGAACAAAGATACTGGTTTTCTTAATCTTTCGCTCCTTTCATCCGTTGACTCCATGTGTCTTTTGAAAATCCCAGTATTCAAGTAGTAAGAAACGAATGGATAAACCTCAAAGTGAAAATGTTTTGTTTTGTTTTTTAGCATTCTGATCTTTGTCCTTGGGTTTGAAGGGAAGATATGTTTTTTAAATTGTTTTCAATGTTTATTTTTGAGAGACAGAGACAGACCCTGAGTGGGGAGGGGCAGAGAGAGGGAGACACAGAATCCGAAGCAGTCTCCTGGCTCTGAGCTGTCAGCACAGAGCCTGACGCGGGGCTCGAATCCACGAACAGTGAGATAATGACCTGAGCTGAAGTCGGACGCTCAATGGACCGACCCACCCAGACACCCCAGGAAGATATATTTTAAATGACCAAGTTTTAGTTTTCCTCACAAGTAGTGTTAAAGGCACAGTAACATGTCTATGCATAATGCACATAGGCACATTTCTCCATCTCTTCATTGAATATGTTTGATAGTAGAATCCTGGTTAATAACTGTTCTTTGTGGATTCTTTTGTAGGTGGAAGATGCTGTGCCTTCTCCCCTGATGGGAAAGCCTTAGCAGTTGGCTTGAATGATGGGAGTTTCCTGGTCGTAAATGCTGACACTGTTGAAGACATGGTCTCCTTCCATCACAGAAAAGAAATGATCTCTGATATTAAATTTTCAAAAGGTAAAGATTAAAGCAGAAACTTTCTAGAATGTGTTTGGGGCAAAAATTTGTGAGAGTGGACTCTTTAAATACTTCCTTGACCTTTTCCCCATTTGAAATAAGTTCCTGGAAGTAAATTCTTGTCTAAAATGTTTGGGTGTTAATTGCATGTTTTTCTTTACAGATACAGGAAAATACCTTGCCGTGGCATCCCATGATAACTTTGTGGATATTTACAACGTACTGACAAGCAAACGGGTGGGCATCTGTAAAGGTGCTTCTAGTTATATTACCCATATTGACTGGGACTCTAGAGGTAATGTATGTTGTGGCTTTCACGACAAAATTTTTGTTTCAAAAAAGTCAATATCCATTCATACATGTTTCCAGAGAGAAGAACAGTGGAGCTTTAGAGAAAGACAGAGTGGAGAACCCACAGCAAATATAAGCAACTGTAATTTTACAACGCAGGGGCACCTGCGTTAACATTTTGCGTAGTTTTTCTGTCTTATTACCACCACCACTACTCCTACTATTATTATTGTTAATTCAAGCCATTGAGTTTTAAGACCATTGAAGATACACGATGCCTTCTGTTACCCTGGCAAGCCACCACTTCACCTTTGGGTTTGGCGTTCCTTGTCCTTGCCTTGTATCTCCTCCTTACTGTTTTCCTTTTTCTACCAATGCTTCACCTCCCCGAGAACTGCCCAAGAAGTCTCTAGCAATTTTCGTGTTCTGACAGAGGTAGAACTCTGCACGCAGCTCACCTGAAGTTACCCTGCTCTCCAAAACTCCCAGCCGACCCCCTACCTCCTGCAAGTCATGCCCACAGATGCCATGGGAATTTGCCTGTTTATTTAACAAATCTAGTTTCTACATGTGCAAAGTCTTAAGGCAGGAAATGTGGATGATTCAGAAGTGAGACACAGTTCCTGTAGTAGTCCACAAGAGTTTATAATTTAGTGGGGGAGACATACTTGTGCTTGAAAAATATAGTTGCCCAAATGTTAAGGCATGGGGACAAGAACTGGAGAGTCACAGGGAGGTGTTATGCAGGGCCTCTGAGTGGGCCATGTCAGCATTCAGCACCCAAGATGGAGCATCATTGCCCCAGGGGGGGTCACTTTTAAATCTCATCCCAGGGACTTAGCTGTTGTTAGAGTTTGGAGTAGGCATTTAGGAATGGGCAGGGTCCCGGTTTTGAAAGGAGTTTTAGTTGACCATGGTAGAAAGCACCAAGCCCAGTGGTGTCTCTAAGGAAGGAGCTCACAACAGGGGAGTCCATGGAGCCTCACAGAAGCAGTGTCCTTTAAGGTAGATCTTGAAAGATGATCAGAAGTTCACCAGATGGTGAAGCATTCCAGGCTCAGAAGGAACATGACATGTCAAGATGAGGAGGTGGGAGAAACAGGGGAAATTGAGAAATAATAATATTGAGTGACTAAGGGCGAGAAGAGAGATGAATGTGGGGGGAAAGACCAGGACAGGATGCAAAGGAACCTTTACCTCCTACTAGGAAGCTGAGCACTGAACTTTATCCTGGAGGTAATTAAGTAATTCTAAAAGATTTAGAGGTGGGGCAGGAGGGGGGTGTTTTCTGCCATCTTTGGAAGGATGAATAAGCCTGGAGTGGAAAAGCAACTAAAATCAGTCAGGAGAAAGAGGTGCTGAGATCTTCCACCAAATAGAGATTATTTCAGAGTTGCCAGAATATTTTATTTCAAGTATTTTTTTTGAAGTACTGGCCATAGACTGATCCTTCTGCCAAGCAGGTATTCATGTGTAAGTGTACTTGATGCATTGGAATTTGGACTTTATTTGAGCCTTACAACTTTCAGGCACTTTATATAGTGCAATAGATGGAAGAAAGCATGCTCTTTACTGCGAGAGGTGCAAGTCCCAACAAGGGCAAAGGGAGATCAGATAAGTCTCTCTCACTTTCATGTCAGAGCCCTCCCTGCCAGACACAGCGCCGAGGGCTTAGGCTGGCATTTGTGATCAGAGGTGACACTGGTGGCCTGACAGTCCTCTAGGAACCATTGAGGCCAAACAGATAGAGGGAGACAGCTGCTTCTCAGCCACACTTCTTGGATGTTCTCTGCTTCATTGTTAAAAAAAAAAAAAAAAAAAAAAAAAAAAGACAGTGATTTCCCCTGTAAATTCTCTTGCTAATGTCCCGATTTATGTCATGTTGGGAGGAGAATTTAGAACAGTCAGGGGCAGCCTTATGCATCTGTAGAATAGAGTACAGTGTGTTTTGTTGGGAATCCAACACCCACAAAATACATAGCACAATATGTGAAATCCCACCATGACAGTGGTCACTGGAGGCTACACTTGGTTCTTATTCACATGTTACATATTATTTATAAGAGAAAATGGGACATAGGAAGAATCAATTTCAATGGGGAAGACTCTTTTACATTTGTTTTAATTTTGGTAAAATACACATAAAGTTTACCATCCTAACCATTTTTAAATGTACGGTTCAGTGGCATTAACTGCATTCATACTGTTGTGCAACCTTCACCACTGTCCATTTCTATAAACCGAACCTCTATACCCATCAGACAAGAGCTCCCCTTTTCCCCTTCTCCCGGACCCTGCTAACCACCATTCTACTTTATGTCGCTATGAATTTGACTCCTCGAGGTATTTCATGCAAGTGGAATCATATGGTATTTGTCTTTTTGTAACTGATTCATTTCACCTAACATGATGTCCTCAAGATTAATCCATATTATAGCATGTGTCAGAATTTCCTTCCTTTTTAAAATTTTTAAAATTTATTCATTTATTCTGAGAGAGACAGAGACAGTGCAAGTAGGCAAGGGGCAGAGTGAGAGGGAGACAGAGAACCCCAAGCGGGTTCCTGTGCTGCCAGCACAGAGCCTAATGCAGGGCTCGAACTCACAAAAACGCAAGGTCATGACCTGAGCGGAAACCAAGAGTCAGACTCTTAACTGACTGAGCCACCCTGGCACCCCCTCCCCTTTTTTAGTATTAAAAAAAAAAATTCTTGTTTATTTTCCGTCCTTTTTAAAGTTGAATAATACTCCAAAGTGTATATATGCCACATTTTGTTTATCTACAGACAGACACGTGTGTTGTTTCCACCTTTTAGCTATTGTGCATAATGCTGCCATGAACGTGAGTGTACTAGACCCTGCTTTTAATTCTTTTGGGGCATCTACCCAGAAGGGGAATTGCTGAATCAAATGGTAATTCTATTTTTAACTTCTTGAGGAGCCACCATACTATTTTGCACAGCTGTTGTGTCACTTGACATTCCTACCAACAGGGCACAAGTGTTCCAGTTTCTCTACGTCCTCACCAACACCTGCCATTTTCTGGTTTGGGAGGAAGTCTTTTTTATAATAGCCATCCTTATAGGCATGAAATGGTATCTTATTTTGGTTTTTATTTGCATTTGGGGATTTTTTTTTTTAACCTGCAAATGTGTAGGTCCTGTGTTGGATGCTAGGGCTATAAAGAGGAGTAAGTCCTAGGTGGAAAGAACAAGATCTTGGCCAGGATCAGTGGGTTGCAATCATGGAGGCGATAGTCTTTATATATAAAGGCCCCCAATGTAGAGCCATCACTTTGCAGGCAGAGGAGCAAACCTCACTATTTCCACAATTTTGCCCTAAGCCAGCTTCTGTGGTCCAACCAGAGCTCAGGGTGATAGAAAAGGCACTGGGAGTAAGGAGGCTGAGGTCTTTGAAAACCTGCCTCATCTCCTGTCCTATGTGGCCCCTTTGGTCAGGTGAGAGTGTCAGACCAAATGTGTTCTATGGACGGAGAGGAAAATAGAATACTTTTGATTTTCAGGGAGGAGTTATATTACCTGGAGAATCAGAGCAAGTATGCCCATGGACCTTCCCTGGTTTAACTCCAATTTGATTGCCATGAGGCATGTGTCATGTTGGTATTGTGCTCCTGATATCCCAGTTCCCAAAGTGGCTGGCCTCAGGAATGTGCCATACTGCCTCAAGACCAGCCTAGTTTTTCACAGCAGGGCCTTGAGGGTCCGGTAAGGGCAGAGAGCAGAATTTAGGAGCAGGGTTCTATTTCATGCCTTTGATCTTGTCAAAAATAGTGAACACATTTGCTAGAGCCAGCTGGCTCATCAGGGGTAGGGGGTGGCACAGCCTCTCGTGTCCATGGCAACCATGGGTCCTAAGGAACCAAAAAGCCCATCAGCCTTTTGCAGGAATGTCAGCTGCCCCTGAATGAAAGCTGCTGAGAAGGGGGGAAATGTGGAGAGAGATAAAATTTGGAAGAATATTTCCTAGTTGATATTAGTTCATTTCTAGAAATATCAGGACTATAAGTCCAGTCAACAGTTTGGGCCATAATAGAACTCTCGTTCCCATTTTCATTGCAAATGATCTGATATATTTGGTACATTTAGTTTGAATTTTGGAATTGTTCTAACTTAAAAATTATATAACAACTAGAATGATGGGTGTGAATCATTTCGTGGATTATATAGCTCTATCCACCTTCAGGGTGTGTGGTTTCCTATACCTGCTTAGTAATGAGGACATCTGGCTCTTCTGATTCTCTTCCACCTTGTGAGTAGACATTTCTAGTGAATAAAAATGTGACACTTTTGAAAGAATAGAGTTATTGCTACTAAGTGGCAATTATACATGGATTATACAGATTTTTTGCTCTTTGCTTCTGTTCTCAGAATATTTCAGTGCCTTTATGACAGAGCAGAGGCAGCAGAAAAAAAGAGTGGTGACCTAAATATTTTCTGTGTGCTTGAAAAAATAAAGTAGTAACTGCAGTAAAGAATATGGTAGGGGGTTGGGGTTGGAGTGGGAATCATACCCATAATTCCTCTTTCCTAATATAAGAATAGCTGCAGTTTTAAAAATTTCTTCACATCCTTGGTTGCAAGGAACTCAAACCCACTCAGCTTAAATTTTCTAAATAATAGTAAAGAATGAGGTTATTTGGAAGATATAGGGATAGCTCATAGAATCTAAGAGCAAGAAGCAACATCTCCTGAGGAACTGGCTTTAGGAATGAACCAGAAAAGCAAGCAGGCACTTCCCTCCTCTCTCTTCTCCTGCTGTGAGGCAGCTCATTTCAGAGTCTACTGCTCTCCTGGGTCTGGTGTCGGATTTCGGCCCCTGTCTCTGCAGGACAACTTTCCTTCATTCATTTGCACATGGTCTGTTCTGTTGCCCCCCAAAGTCACCCTAAGTTCCAAAGTCCATCTTATCCCAGCTAGGCACCCACTGATTGAGTTTCCCAGATCCTAAGTTTCAGGAAAGAGAATTTGAGTGCCCACTCCCATCTGCAGCCTGACTGGGTCAGGCTCTGGGAGCGTCTGGGGCAACGTCTTCTACCAGAGGACAAACACAACCACAGGGGTCCAGGCAAGGTGGGAAGGAAGTTCTCAGGGGTGGGACATGAGCCAGGTTGGTACCCCACAGGTGTCTATGGTGCTACACAGCATTCTGGTGCCTGTGTCTTGTGTTTAGATCCTCTAATAATTTTGCAGTCTTAAAGTATTTCACTTAACTATTATAATTTTGGAGTTTTCTTTAAAATACTAAAAAATACTTTGTAGGTCTATTTAGTTCATTGGAGAAATATTATTCATTTTCTTACAATACTAAATAGCCAAAGCTAATTTAACTACCTAGTTTGTTTATATACATTCAGCCATAAATTCAGGGAAATGTGCCCATTTCAAAAGAAACTTTTTCAAATTCACTTGCTCCTCACAGTCGAGGCCCCTCATCACCATATTATAACCCAGCAAATTAGAAACAATTAAGGTTTTCAGTTACAAAATTAGCCTTATTTTTAATTATTCACTGAGAAATAGACCTGTAACTTCTGAAGGTTAGCCAAACTAGATTTCAGACCCAGGTGGCACCCACTTAAACGTTAAAGACCATGACAAGTTATTTTGATATTACTTTTGCAAGAAAGACATTTCAAGACTACTAGATGTACAGAGTTATGGGGGGAAAGAGAGCAGGGGAAGAAATATATGATGTAAATGTACACTGAATTTTTTACCAATGAAGTATTGGGACATCTGCTTCGAAATCATGTGGGGTGAAAGCCTTGAGTGGAGGCTCATGAAACAGGGCTGGCCATGTGCTAATAACTGTTGAAACTGAACATTAACTGGGCGGTAGAGGTTTTGTATATCCTTCTTACTTCTATATGTGTTTGAAATGTCCCATGATTTTAAAATGCTGAAAAAAATACTAGAGTGTGTGTCTTTTGAGTCATTTAAATTTCAAGCCATAAAGGATCAATGAGGTGTAAAGAGGAGAATCAGGGTGTCTATTCTTCTTCAACATTAATCATAGTGATTACTAGATTTTAATTTTACATCAGATCGAAAGACTGTTTTTGCTCAACGTGTTGTTTTGGGAAAATCTTGGATTTCTTTACAATTTTTCAAGTAAGATAGGGGGAGAGGGCAAGCATTTGTATGTTGTTTTATGTGTCACTATCTTCTAGTTTCTAGGCTTTAAAGTACAAATTTAGAATTTAGACCTGGGTAAATGTGAGTGCTTACCACAAGGTTCTCACTTGTGATGCCACAATTCTTGCCAAAGCAGTTTCCTTTTACTACACATTTGTGCAACCAGGAAAATGAGCAAAAAGCCTAGATTTAGTCAAGCTTTTGAAAAACAGATATTCCTTTCATAACAGAGTAAAACCTAGCAGGCTTGATTCTATGAGGGATGTGCAAGGTCAGATTTTATGAGGCCCGCATTAAAAAATTCATAGCTTTGGGGTTTCTGCCCTGCCATATAATTGACTTTACGTGCACTTCTGGATAATCCAGCATTCATTTGCTCAGTTTATGAGCCTGATTAAAATGAATCAAAATAGTTGCAACCGTGCTTGTATCTTTACAACAGAAAGATAAATGCAGATGTTAATTGTCTTTTTGCTTCATTCTATCATACTAGGAAAATTATTGCAAGTTAATTCGGGTGCCAAAGAACAACTCTTTTTTGAAGCTCCGAGAGGCAAACGGCATATAATAAGACCTTCGGAGGTAACAGTCATACACAGAGCTTTTTAAAAGTGTTTCGTGAAGATTTAATATGTGCATTTTTAATAAAGCCTGTCCATTATTATCCATTAGTATGGGTTATATTTAGTGTACCTTTAAGCTTGATTGTTTCTTAAATCTGAGTGCTTAATCTGGTTCCCTACATTCTGAGAACCTACGAATTCACTGGTCTGCTGATGGAGCATTGGACAGTCAGCCTTGTGCTTAATCTTCCTCTGCTGCAAGACAATGACTAAGCTTATAATTTGAATGCTACATATTACTTCTTCCATTGGACATGCCCTGTCCTTTGGTGCAAAGCTTTCTGTGAACATAAACTTTTGAAACTTACTTTCTCAGTAAGTATTTGTAACAACACTATCTTCTGCGGTAAGAAAAATTACTTTTTAAAACAAAAACTATGTACAACCTGACCATCCATTTGTATCAAACTGTTTCCCTTTTCCCTGTTTTCCTCATGTCTTTGGCCACATACATAATTTCTTAGTTGTTGAAACCAAAGCCTCTATACAACTTTTGAATCCATGAACTAATGCCTTTCTAAAGGCTAAGGTGCTTTTGCGGCCAAGTGCTTCTTCCAGGGTCTGTATGGAGGTTCCACAGAGTGAACATGGATGGCTGAAAGGTGGTTGCCTGGTTGAGCATTAAGGACCTCTTCTTAGCCCCAGGAGACAACCTGAGTCATTTATTTGCTATATAACCTTTGATGAACGAAAAGGAAATAATTGCTTCCTTAGAGGGAAAGGTGTCAGAGGGTACACCACTGAGGGATAGGCATCTGCCTCTAACTTCAGTCTGTCATTAAGAGAAACCGTCCCATCATTGCAAAGTACTCCCAGAAACATTGGGATATGTGCCCATTCATAATGTTTTCATGGTTTCTAAAAGAAGTCTATGTGCGGTACTTAAGAAGTATAAGTTGTTAGAGATGATGGCATTATATTAATGGAAACTGTTTGCTGATCAATCGATCTCACTCCCAGATTCCAATGTATTTATCTCTGATCAGTCGTCATTCTAACTTTTTTAAAGAAACTTCTGTAGCCTTGAGTAAGAGATATTTTAAATTAAGTCCTTTATTCACTGGACACTTCGTACGCCTGTGTTATTGTCTTGTGAACATTCTTGTGTGATGGCTGTCAGTCTCATTTTACAGGCAGGGAGATTAAGCCTCCAGGAGAGTAGGAGGACCATGGAGCTATGGTCCCAGTCTCGAGGGGTCCATGTGTGACTACTTGGCAGCCTAGACCATGGGGCCTTTTGGATTTTTCCTGTGTATTTAAGCATCATTTTACATCACTTCATCTGTGTTTTCCCTTCATGTTCTGGTGCCCCAAAATAAGTGCACTAAAATAAAATTCAGTCGAACCAAATGGTGGAGGGGGAAGGATACCAACTTGGGACCAATGAGCAATTACTGTGTTTAAGAATCTGCACAAGGGGCGCCTGGGTGGCGCAGTCGGTTAAGCGTCCGACTTCAGCCAGGTCACGATCTCGCGGTCCGTGAGTTCGAGCCCCGCGTCAGGCTCTGGGCTGATGGCTCAGAGCCTTGAGCCTGTTTCCGATTCTGTGTCTCCCTCTCTCTCTGCCCCTCCACCGTTCATGCTCTGTCTCTCTCTGTCCCAAAAATAAATAAACGTTGAAAAAAAAAATTAAAAAAAAATTAAAAAAAAAAGAATCTGCACAAGAGGAAAATTTGTGTTATAAGAAGGCTTCTTCACATACCAGACTCTGGCTCTGAAGAGCTCATCTGTCACTCTGAGGTACACAGTTGGTATTCCAGGGGCTGATCTCTGGTGCTGCTGTTTGCGGAGGCCATCCAGCTGATGTTTTCACGCCTGGGATTCTCTGGTATTGCCACCTAAGGGCACTGGAGACGCAGCTCAGCATTTCTTCCACCAATAGTGTCACGCCCTTCAGCTACCTATGACGGATGAAGAAATCCTCTTAAAAAAAAAGAGTTTATTTATCTTGGGGGAGTGGGAGGAGAGAGAGAGAGAGAGAGAGAGAGAGAGAGAGAGAGAGAGAGAGAATCCCAAGCAGGCTCCACACTGTCAGAGAACAAAAATGTTCGTGCTATAATAAAGCCAGTGAGGCAGAATTGAGTATTGTTTTCTTTTTTCTTTTTTAAGTTTATTTATTTATTTTGAGAGAGAGAGACAGAGAAAATGAATCCACAACAGGCTCCTCACTGCTGTGCAGAGCCCAACACTGGGCTCGAACTCAAGAACCACGAGATCATGACCTGAACCAAAATCAAGAGTCAGATGCTTAAACAACTGAGCCACCCAGGCACT
Source organism: Puma concolor (assembly GCF_028749965.1). Classification (NCBI taxonomy): domain Eukaryota; kingdom Metazoa; phylum Chordata; class Mammalia; order Carnivora; family Felidae; genus Puma; species Puma concolor. The sequence continues at coordinate 67,509,720 of NC_141669.1, read as the reverse complement.
ACAGAAACCCTTTTCAAAAAAGGGTTTTTTTTTTTTTTTTTTTTAACAGCCATGGTGAAACTAATACAAACCTTACTCGGCAAGTTGTTAAGTATGACGAATACTAAAATGCCCATTTAAATCCATCTGGTACAGCACAGCACAATCAAAGCAGCACTAAACTAGGAGGCCGGCTCTCTTGAGCCCACTTCCCTCTGGCTCCTAAACCAGCTGTGATTTAAGTGACTCACCTCTCTGGATCTTCCTTCCCCTGGAAAATGATGATGGTAATGACACATCTGCCCAAGGCAAGGTGCTATGGAAGAGACCCTTTGAGGACCCCTCTTCCATCTAAGGTTCAGGATTTTTAACAAGTTTGCCCCTTTTGGGTTTTGTGGGTTAGAGGGATCATTTTTTAATGCTCCCTTTTAAATGCAATTTCTGTAGCTTCCAACAAATTGGGTATTTGCTTGGGGACCTCAGTGTCCAGATCTGGCCAAGGATGATCTGCTGGGGTGATCTCAGGGTGAGCAATAACAGCTCACCCCCACCCCAACCGCCCACTTTTGTGCCTAGATAACGAGGTCAGGGAAACTGCCACCTAGAGCGCTGGCACTGGGGATGGACAGGAACGTCTCAGAAACAGAATCTGGAACGTGGAAGGGAGTCAGTGGCCAGAAAGCCTGCTTGCAGAACCAGCAGGAGCGTTTGCCTTCTCTTCCTGCAAAGGCCAGTTTAGTGGATAAGAACCCCAGAAAATGGAGATGATTGCTGAGGAGGCACCTCAAGTCAACTCATTCTGTGGTCCTGCCTGAGGCGCCCCAAATCACCAGGGCCAGCGCTGCTTTTTGGTTCCAGTTCGGCATGGTTCCAGGAGGAGCACAGAATGTTAAATGAGGAGAAATTTGAGTGACTAAAATACATTTAATACCTCCCCACGTTGTGACTAAAACCCAACTGCATCTTTATCTTGCCATTTCTCTGTAATGCGTAGGTGCGTTAACAGATCAAATCCCACAGGAAAGTCTAATACACAGTGTTGTTACTATTGTTTATTTTAGAAAGGAAAGCCTAGATTATATCAGGATTTCACCTATATGAATTTCAAATCTTTTGTCCACGAATCTCAGAGAAAACAGTTTTAAAGAATAGAATATAGTCATAGTAATGCAATATGAACAGCTCTTCAAGTTTGTAAGGTAGTCTCTCTCTAGCATACAGGATGTTAGGCTAGCTGCAGAATCTTATTACTCATTCCTTCTAGAAGCACTCCTTCAAAAAAAGTTACATCTTGTGACTTTTTAAAATAATTTGCTAAATAATCAGCCCCATTGATCAATGCAGCTCAGTGGTTCTCATTTGGGAGCAATATTGCCCCTTCCCCCAGGGATATTTGCCAATGTCTCGGGACAGCTTGGGGAGGAGGGCTGCTGACTTCCAGTGGGTAAAGGACAGGAATGCTGCTAAAATACTGCCATGCACAGGACAGCCCTTGACAACAAAGAATCAACTGTCCTAAAACATTAATAGTGCTGACACTGAGAAACCCTGATCTAGCTTATGGCTTAAATGATGCTAAAACCTAAAGAACTAAAAAACTATTTTTTTTAGATATTCTATTCTATTCTATTCTATTCTATTCTATTCTATTCTATTCTATTCTATTCTATTCTATTCTATTCTATTCTATTCTATTTATTTTTTGAGAGCCAGAGAATGAGAGAATCTTAAACAGGCTCCACAGTCAACTCAGAGCCTGATGATAAGGCGTTCGATCTCACAACCATGCAATCATGATCTGAGACGAAATCAAGAGTCAGATACTTAACTGACTGAGCCACCCAGGCGCCCCCTAGGAAACTTTCTTATTGTCAGATTTCCACAATTCCAAAATAATGATTTTATACATAGAAAAATGGTTATCTGACTGTAGTGTTTACTTAGATAATCCGTATGCCACTTAAAAACTGCATCTTAGAACTTACGCACCTCAGATCACAACACAATTGCCTAGTGCTGGCAAAGTCATCAGTAAGAACTATTCAGCTGCATTTTTTATTGCTGTTTATTTTTTTTTAAATAGTATGGCATAAGGAATATAGTCATTGGTAGTGTAACAGAGTCACGTGGTGACAGGTGGTAGCTACACTTTTGTTGAGCGTACCTTAATGAACACGTAGACTTGTCGAATCACCATGACGTACACCTGAAATTAATGTAACGTTGCATGTCAACTACAATAAAGAAAAAGATCTCTAGGTTGTGCAAAAATATATTGATTTCTTTCCTTCTTTTTAAGATTGAGAAAATAGAGTGGGACACGTGGACCTGCGTGCTGGGGCCTACGTGTGAGGGAATCTGGCCTGCACACAGCGATGTGACTGATGTAAATGCTGCCAGTCTTACCAAAGACTGTTCCCTCTTAGCCACTGGAGATGATTTCGGTTTTGTTAAGCTTTTTTCATATCCTGTCAAGGTAATACTGCATGTTTATTATATTTACTTGCTCAGTCTCATTAATAACCTAAAATCTATGCGTAGTATCTAAATGGATATTTATTTTTATTTTTTAAAGACTTTTTTTAAGTTTATTTATTTTGAGAGAGTGTGTGAGTGGGGGAGGGCAGAGAGAGAGAGAAAGAGAGAATCCCAAGCAGGCTCTGCGCTGTCAGCATGGAGCCCAACACAGGGTTCGAACTCACGAACCATGAGATCGTGACCTAAGATGAAACCAAGAGTCAGAAGCTTAACCTACTGAGGCAGTTAAGGTGCCCCTCCAAGTGGATTTTTAAATATAAGCAATCAGTAATGTTATCTACATCACCATTGTTATTTATGCTATCTAAAAACCTTTATGACACCGTTGACTACTAGGTGTCAGATTCTCATGATATAGAATTCCTCCTTGAAAGGCCTTCATTGGTCATCAAATCCAACATCTCACAAACTGCAGAGGAAGAATTTCTTTACAACATCTTGGGCCAGTGCCTTCCAATAGGTACTTCCTTGGAGAGAGGAAGGTCTTACTACCTCACAAAGCAGCCCAATTCATTTTTAAATAGTTCAGTTATTAAAACGTTTAGCTCTATATACAGCTGAACAGCCTTCATATGGAGCAAGATAGTCCTTGACTCCCTGAAATCTCAGTTTCTCCGGCCTAAACGTGTCCAGTTCTTCAGCCATTTCCCACAGGATATGGTTTCCTGCTGCCCCTCCCTCTAGGCGCACTCCATGTTATCAATTGCATTCTAAACTGTCTCCTCTGAGAAGGAATTCACCATCTCAGATGTAATCTGACGAGTTCAGGGTCAGTGGGAATTTTACCTTCTTGTTTTGTTTTTGTATTTGTGTTAAATCAAACTAAAATGGCACCAACTCTTTGGGCTGCCACACTATGCAACTGAATCCTAGATTTCATTCCAAAGAAATGTTCAGCTTATCCCTCATCTTGTCCTTACACAATCGATATTCTAAATTTGAGCACAGAACTTTATATTTGTACCAAATAAGATTTATCTTACTTCAACTCCTTGTTCTAACCTGTCAACACGTTTTAAGTACCTTTTCAAAATGTTTACTTTCCCTTCTAGCATCATGTCATCTTCTCATTTCACAAGTGTAAGTTTTAAATCACGGGAAATAAAAAAAGACCAGGACAGCCAAACATCACCGTCAGGAGCCCTATTCAGTTATTCTGTTTATTAATGTACACATTGAGTTCTAGTTCTTCAGTCAGGATCAGACATTTACATTTACCCGACTGTGCTATCTTGGAGCTCATGTTTCTATCCTACTCCGGATAACACATCATTAATGATTTGGCAGATATCTTGCTGAAAGCAAGCAAGCAAATCTCCCCTTTTAATAAACCAATCGGTAAAAGACACGTATTTCACACTGAACCCTTGTTGCTGTCTAGTGATCATTACTTCCTTTTCCAAGTGCTTATTGACCTTTTGTGTAATAATTCACCCTAGAATTTTCCAGGGATTGCATCAACTCATGAATCAATATTTGCCAAAGTCTGCTTGTTTTCCCTTTTGGATACAGGAACCTTTTTGTGTTTGAGGCCACCTCTCCTGGCTTCTAAACTCCTCAGCTGTTCCTGATTTTACTTGTGTGGTCATGTTAAAAGAACCTGCACTCAAGCACATAGTTCTTTTTTGCCCTTTCTGGTTTGAAGAGCATTCTCTTTACAGAGGAGATAAGTAAATCTCCTTTCCGTTTGTATGAAATCATGTGATCTAAGATGTGTTCTAACTTTTGCCTATTTTTTTTCTAGTCCTCCCTGTATCTTTGAATTCCTTTACGGTTATCTTAGTTTTTGACATTAGCATTCCTGAAACTATATTAAAGTTTTCTGTGCAAGACTTCTGCGTTCATCCTTGGTTATCCACTCCTCCATCATTTGTGCGCTGAAGACGTTGAACACACCAGTTCCCTCGGCAGCAACTTTGGTTTCCTTAAATGCCTTCCTCTTTAATTCTTCATTTGTTAACATCCTGTCAGGGTATGATTTTGGTAGTTTTTCTAAGATACGCTTCTGAGTATATCCAGTGTTCCCTTCATTGTCCTTTCCATCAATTCACCATCACTTATCAGCACCCCCTTCCTGTGTGGTCGCAGTTCAGTTCTCTGTAGCACTTTTCCTTCCTACTTTTACATTTTTTGGAAAGAGATTGCTCACAGGACAAGTCAAAAAGTTAGTGATACCCTGGCTTTAGTAGATGGGTTGTGGCAGATCTTTAAGTAGCTAAAATCCCCATGGTACAACTCCATCGTGCTCCTGAGCTACATTTGTTGTTGGTACTGGGAATTCATCATCTGCATCCCCAGCCTTCCCAGGTAGGCTGTCTATAGCAGAAATTTCAAGCTGTGTTCCTCCAACTCCCAGAGTTCCAAGGAGGCTCCTCAAGGACAACCTCAACAAACAAAGTAGGGGCCAACTGAAGGGGCTCTGGGACCCCACCCCTACTACCCCAGAGCCACTCTGCGTTTTATATTTTATACATTGAGTTTCCGTATAAGATTTTTTCCCCAACATTTTGTTATGAAAATTTTCAAGCATACAAATAAGGCAAAAAATGATACAGTGAACTCCTGGAGTTCTATATAGAATTCATAGATTCTATACATATTCAAACTTAAAATTTTTTTTTAATGTTTATTTATTTTTGAGAAAGGGAGACAGACCACAAGCAGGGGAGGGGCATAAGGAGAGGGAGACACAGAATCTGAAGCAGGCTTCAGGCTCTGAGCTGTCAGCACAGAGCCCAATATGGGGCTCGAACCCACAAACCACGAGATCATGACCTGAGCTGAAGTCGGAAGCTTAACTGAGCCACCCAGGTGCCCTGATTCTATACATAATTCAAAGTAAATTGTAGGGGTGCCTGGGTGGCTCAGTTGGTTAAGCGTTCAACTTTGATTCAGGTCATGATCTCAAGTTGACCAGTTAAAACCCCACATCGAGCTCTGTACTGACAGCTCAGAGCCTGGAGACTGCTTTGGACTCAGTGTCCCCCTCCCCCTGCCCCTCCGTCACTCACACTCTGTCTCTGTCTCTCAAATAAATAAACATTTTTAAAAAAATGTTTTTTAGGGGCACCTGGGCGGCTCAGTTGGTTAAGTGGCCGACTTCAACTCAGGTCTTGATGTTGCAGTTCATAAGTTTGAGTCCCGCATCAGGCCCTGTGCTGACAGCTCAGAGCCTGGAGCCTGCTTCCCGTTCTGTGACTCCTTCTCTCTCTGCCCCTCCCCAGCTGGCACTCTGTCTCTGTCTCTCTCTAAAATAAACATTAAAATTAAAAAAAAAATTTTTTTAAACAAAGTAAATTGTTGATATAAGGATACTTACCCCTAAATGTTTCAGCATGCCTGTCATTACCTATAGTTCAACATTTGATTATGGTGTTTTTAGTTTAAGTTTATTTATTTTTTTTTATAATTTTTTTTTTTTTTCAACTTTTATTTATTTTTGGGACAGAGAGAGACAGAGCATGAACGGGGGAGGGGCAGAGAGAGAGGGAGACACAGAATCGGAAACAGGCTCCAGGCTCTGAGCCATCAGCCCAGAGCCCGACGCGGGGCTCGAACTCACGGACCGCGAGATCGTGACCTGGCTGAAGTCGGACGCTTAACCGACTGCGCCACCCAGGCGCCCCTAAGTTTATTTATTTTGAGAGAGAGAGCAGGGGAGGGGCAGAGAGAGAGGGAGAAAGAATCCTAAGGAGGCTCTGCACCATTAGCGCAATGTGCTTATGGTGATTTTTAAGTAAAATTCATATATAGTTGAATTACACAGGTTTTTTTAAGGTTCCTTTTGATGAACGTTGACAAACACATACACCTACATAATCCAAACACCTGTCAAGATACAGATTCAAGATATAGATCACTATCATCACCCCAAGAACTTTCCTCATGCTAACTTCTGGGTCAGTCCCCCCACCCCCCATCATTCTCACATGAAAAGACTATTCCATTGTTTTCCACAATAGATAAGTTTTACCTGTTCTAGAACTTCATATAAATGATCAAGTAGGTACTGTTTTGTGTCTGGCTTCTTTCACGCAGATAATGTTTCTGAGATTCCTCCTAATAGTCTGTTCCTTTTTATAGCTGAGCGGAAGTCCATTGTATGGATAGAACAGAGTTTGTGTACCCTCATGGCTGTCAAAGGGCATATGCTTTTCCAGTGTTTCGTTGTAAGAAAGCTGCTATCAACATTTTTTGGACAAATCTTGTGGACATGTTTTCTCCTTATGTAAATACATAAGAGTGCAATTTCTGGGTCATAGGGGAAAATGCATGTTTAACTTTTTAAGAAACTGCCAGACCTCTTTCCAAAGTGGTTGTATCATTTTATATTCTCATAATGAATGTAAGAGAGTTCCAGGTGCCAACATTCAGTATTGTCATACTTGCAAAATTTAGCTGTCCCAGGGATCTCACTGTGTTTGCAATTTATGTTTCCCTGATGACTAATGACGCTAAGCACTTCTTTGTTTCCTTACTGGGCATTTGTGAAGTGTTCGTACAAATCCTTTGTCCACTATAATAAGTTGGATTGTTTCTTATTATTCTTGAGTTCTATGTAAGATTTGATGCAAGAAAGAGTTTCATAATTTAAAAGCATTTGAAAACCACTGGTCAATGTAAACAACTTTGACAGTGTCACTTCTCTTCCTCTTCTTAACCTGATTTTTCTGGCACACTTTTGCTCCCAAATACGTGGACCCAGGCTGATGAATAGTTCTAGCTTTGTAGTCCTCCTCCTCCAATGCTTTGAATCTGTTGGACGGAGCTCACCGTCTGTTATAGACTGAATGTTTCCCCACCAAAATTCATGTATCGAAGCCCTATCATCCAATGTGACTGTATATGTAGAGAGGGCATTTATGGAAATAATTAAAGTTAAATGAGGTCACAGGGTGGGACTCTGATCTGATAGAATTAGTGTCCTTCCAAGAAGAGACACCAAAGAGGGGCGCCTGGATGGCTCAGTCAGTTGAGCATCCGACTTTGGCTCAGGTCATGATCTCACGGTTTGTGAGTTCAAGCCCTGCATCAGGTTCTGTGCTGACAGAGCCTGGAGCCTCTTCAGATTCTGTGTCTCCCTCTCTCTCTCTCTGCCCCCCACCCCCCCCCCCACCCCCTCGCTTGTACTCTGTCTCTCTTTCTCTCAAAACTAAATAAACATTTAAAAAAGAAGAAGAAGAAGCAGAGACACCAAAAAGCTCATATTCTGTCTCCATGCGCACTGAGGAAAAGCTATAAGCACACTTTCTATGTGCTCATGCATGGTATGAGGCCAGGAAGAGAGCTCTCACCAGGAACCAAATTGGTCTTATACTTTCCAGCCTCTTCCCAGAACTGTGAGAAACGAGTTTCTGTTGTTTAAGCCTCCCAGAATGTGATATTTTGTTAGGACAGACTTAACCACTTTAAGACACCATCCCACTGTAGTGTTCTAACATTGAGTTCTATGTCATCAAGTCTTAATTATACTTATGAGATCTCAACACCACACAGCAATCTCTTTGCCCAAAATTCAGGTTGCATTTGTTAGACTCTAATGTCATGTCTTCTTCTTGACCCTTTTCCCTGTTCTCCTTTGCTAGGAGTTACTCTGTCTCTCTTCCAGGCAGTATTCTCTCAATGACAAAAATGTGTTCTTTTCAGTTTAAAATATTCTCAATGAGGTCATTAGTCCCTTGATAATCACATTATTGCCAGCCTCCATAAAACAGACTCTCCTTCCCAGAGCCTGCCCATTTTTCTAGTACCTTAAATCATGTATCACAAGACCCAGTTCCATCCTTGGACACCTGGCCCATTACTCCCATAGCCTCCCTTCCCTTGCAAAGCTGTGTCTCTCCACTATACCAGAGCGGTTAAAATGCCACCATGTCATTAACATTTCTAAAACCCACCCTCAAGTTCTCAAGTCTCCTCCCCAGAAAGTCAAAGACTCTGGAGAATGGTTCTTCAGAGAGGAACCTTCTCTCTGTTAAATGTTACAGACAGAGAAACTATGTAAAACGTTGTGAATGTGGGAGAGGATACATAGGTTTCCATCAAACTCTCAGGAATTTCTCACCTAACAGCAGTTAACACCCAGCCTTGTGGAGACATTCTCTGTTCTTTCATGACTCAGTGGAAGAGGAAAGTTGTGGTAGTGAATCTCTATGAGTGTTACAGAAATGCGTGGTTTGACATGATGACCCAGAAGGACAGCTCATCTGACCATCTGTGTCACGTCTTCACGAGACTCCTTCCACAGGTCCTAAGGGAGCCACCAAACATCCCTGCTGGCCTCTTCCTCGTGGGGGAGCAGCTGGTTTCCTAGAAACTTCTAGTAACTGCAAATTCCCTTTATTGTTCTACCCAGCAGTTATCTTGTTCCTATTCTGAGAATCTTGAATCCCCCTCTGCTGCAAGAATCCCAGCTTTGTTAAATAGCTTCAGTGACTCAGAATTTTTTCCTCTTTCTCCTCTGTTCCTTTCTTTTCCTTCACAACCTGATTATGATCAACTTAGGATAATTTTTCTCTGAACTTTTGTTTTTGGATTTCTTCTTCCACCCTGTCTAGAAATCCTGTAATGCTTTAAAAAGGTCAGGGCATGGAGAGGCATTTTTCAGGCTCTTTAACTTTTTCCTCCTCAAGAAACCGGCTTGTGTTTGTAGTAGATATAATGGGTAGGTTCCTGCTTCCAGCTGGAAGACCAGCAGGACACATGGCTGCAGCCACTATGACTGTCCTCTTTGTTTCCATGCCTTCTGGATCTCATATAGTCACATAGTGGTTTCCCTTGGAAATCCTTATTTTGCTCTGCCTATTTTCTAGCAAACTAGTGGCTCTGGAGGGCTTCCTGAAAATATGGCCTGCCTATTTGCTTCCCTAACCTTTCTACACTCACTACTCTGCGACAGAGTGGGCATTTCCACTTTGCTGTCAGGTAGATGTCTGCTAAATACAGAGAGATCTTGAGTAAGAGAATTTCAAAGCCATGCACTCTGCTGCACCTGTCTCCTGCCATGTATCTGTGCTGGTTTCGGGTTCCCTAGCATGCCAGTCCAAAACCCTCTGGAAGTCTCTTCCGTTATTGAGTCAAGTTTTCAGCGGGGACACTGATGGCCCTCTCACAACCTCAGAAAGAACATGTGGCTACCCACATTGCTTAAGGTATTCTCCAAGAGTCGCTGAGAGGATGGAAAAAAAAAAAACTCCCTCTTTAAATGGCTCTCGCTGGAGCTGTTTTTGCCAGGCTATGGCTCATGAGCCAGAAATGGAAGCTGGTTTCTGGTGGCAGCTTCGGCTTCCCACCACTTGTCAGGATTGCACAGTGTGAGCAGCCAACTGCTATTCCACCTCATCCTTCCCCACCTGGAATGAATGTTGTATGGCCCTGTGTGCAGTGCTGAAGAGCTTTCCATAATTACTAATAAACCGGACCTTTTATTTGGTTTGTTGAAAAGAAGCTTACTAGGGCACCTGGATGGCTCAGTCAGTTAAGCGTCTGACATCAGCTCAGGTCATGATCTCTTGGTCTGTGAGTTCAAGCCCCACATCAGGCTCTGTGCTGACAGCTCAGCCTAGAGCCTGCTTGGATTCTGTGTCTCCTTCCTTCTCTCTCTGCCTCTCCCTTGCTTGCGTATCCGCTTGCTCTCTCTCTTTCTCCCTCTCTCAAAAATAAACATCAAAACATTTTTAAAAAGAAAAGTAACTCACTTTGTTTTAAAACCAATTATTTGTGTTTCCAGTGTCCAAATTTGTTTCAAACATCTGTGGCAGCAACTGTTGTGTTTGTTTGAAATCTTACTTGAGGCCCCAGAATTAGAAGAAGTCCCTTGCTCTTCTTTCTTAGCCTGGGCTGTGGTACAACTGTGGGGCTGTGGGGATTACTGGGAAGACACTTGTGATGTCAAATGTCAGCCAGACTCACCATCAGGAGTTTACACAGGAGACCTATGGAGAATGTACGTTTCATATTTGAGAGAAACAGAATCAAGCTGCTTCTATTTCGTTAGGTTCCCAGAAATAGGTTCTGCAATCTAACATTTCATTTGTTTCCTCACAAACCACCTACTGAGGACCCATGATAAGCCAGGTAATGTTTTATAAAAAAAAAAAAAAAAAAAAAAAAAAAAGAGAGAGAGAGAGAGAGAGACCTAGTTCCTGCCCTCATGGAGCTTACCCTCTAAAGAACAGGAGGAAAATTGCTGCTTGGATGAACTGCTTAGTTGGTATCCACTAGAAGCCGCTCTGGAAAATAATATGGATGAAATAGTCTGGAGACAGGAGTCATGAGACTGGTTGGGGTAGTCACCAGTTCCTGGGCTTTACAGGGCCAGCATGCAAGGTTCAAGAAGTATGTGGGGCACAGCGCACACGTCACCAATGTGAGGTGGCTGCACAACGACTCTGTGCTGCTCACAGTTGGTGGAGCCGACACAGCCTTGATGATCTGGACGAGGGAGTTTGTGGGGACCCAGGAGAGCAAGCTGGTGGACAGCGAGGAGTCGGACACCGATGCTGAAGAGGACGGAGGTGAGTGAGCCCCATGTGCCAGCTGCCCCTTCCACACATCCCACCCCACCCCCCAACCCCGTGCCACTGCCGACCAACCCCATGCCCATCTCTTTCCGTTGTTTGAGGCTATGACAGTGACGTTGCCAGAGAGAAGGCCATTGATTACACCACCAAGATCTATGCTGTGAGCATCAGGGAGATGGAAGGAACCAAACCTCACCAGCAGCTGAAAGAAGTTTCAGTGGAAGAAAGGTATGGTGTCACCAGGTTTGCATTTATTATACCTGATTTCAACAAGAGTTCATTTTCTTTGCCCTCAGAGTTGTTACTTAAGCTAGTCTTTTGTGTCTATGCGCAGAGTGTTAACCTGCATACAGAGTTAAGCCACTGAAAATCATCCGTGGCCCTCGATATGTGGCAAAGGGTGGGTTACACTTTGCAGAAGTTGGTTGTGGAATATGACTTGAATAGACATGAGGTTTGATTGGACCAGGCTTATCCTTGCCCAGAGAGGATGTCAGGGTAGCCTATGCACTGTCTGAAATGTGATGGCCAACAGGAGACGTGCTGATCAGCGAGGGAGGGTGGGCTTCTAAGGTCCAGAAGGAATGTCTGTGGGTCCTGAGAAATAACCCTCTGTTCGAACCAGTCTGTGCGTTACACGGGGTCACTTGGTGGTACCATCTCATACTGTGTTTTCACCTGCCCCAATTTGTTCAGGTGGGTTTGGTGACTCCAGACCTAACCAATTTGATTTGGCTGCCTTGGGATTCTTATACAGAAAGAAGGTTTCAGATGTTATTTTAGGCCTTTTTGATATGTTATTGTAAGTATCAATAAGAGAAATAGCCAAATATTTAGGCTTTTTTTGGAAAAAAAGCTCATCTTTTCTACAGTTATTTAATTTACCATATTCATACTAGAAAGGATAAATACTCAGTAAAAACTCTCACATCTGAAGAGAATTTCATGGATCCCAAAGATGTTTTGCCATGGATTGGTTGTTCACAGGTACCCTGGATCCACTATAAGAAATGAGATTCAGGTTGTTTTTTGTTGTTGTTTTGTTTTGTTGTGTTTTTTTTGTTTTGTTTTGTTTTTTTGCATTCAGCATGGCTTTCTTCCTAATAGTAATTATTTCAAAAATTTATCACTTTTTACTAGTATGTAGGAATATAAATATAAAGAAGTAAAATATTTCTTCCTCTTGGCTCAGTTCAGTGCCACATGTTAAAATAAGCTTGATAGGGGCACCTGGGTGGCTTAGTCAGTTATGCATCTGACTTTGGCTCAGGTCAGGATCTCGTGGTTGAGTTCCGTCTTCGCATCGGGCTCTGTGCTGACTGCTCAGAGCCTGGAGCCTGCTTCAGATTCTGTGTCTCCCTCTCTCTCTCTCTGCCCCTTCCCCACTCATCTCTCTCTCTCTCGCTCGCTCGCTCGCTTTCAAAAGTACATAAGTAAACAATAAATCAGCTAGATAAAAAGTGGGTGTGCTACAGGCAAAAAGAGGGACTCTGATGCAAAATTCCCTAACTCATCCCTAGCATCTTTGTTAGATGTCACTATGAAGGTTCAGAATTCTCTTTTGATGAAAAAAAATTACTGAAATTTTTTTTTTTGCAGTAGTCTATAAATTACAGTTTATCTTGCTTGCAACATAGTTTTTTAGTGGTCACAAAGATGAAATAATTTTAAAGGACCTAATTTTAAGAGTAAAGAAAAAAAAACCATATGCGTGCTAGTGCCTAAATAAGCCTCCCCCTTAAATAATGAACTCTTAAAAACATTTGCCCTAAATTAAACATTCTTTTCAAAAAAAATTACCCAGTGTCTCCAATGTCACATAACATTATGAAATGAGTTGACTTGGCTATTATTCCAAGGTTGTTTCTGGCTGATTTGTACAAGCCAGTGCTTTGTCATGCTGAGACTTAGGCCAGCCACTAAGATTTAGAAATCTAAGCAAAGTCCCTGGCTGCCAGAGGGCATTGATGGGGAGTGACAGCTAATGGGTACCAAGTTTCTTTTTGGGGTGATGGAAATATTCTAAAATTATAGTCATGATTGTACAACCTTTTACATACTAAAAAAAATCAAAACTGAATTATATACTTATAGTGGGTGGTTTTCATGGCATGTAAATTATATCTCAATAAAAGTTGTTTAAAATGCAAATAAATCTATCTATCTATCTATCTATCTAAGCAAATTCACAATTCCAAACACTGCAGCTGGTTTCTGACCTAAACTGAGGGTCATCTTAACCTTTCTGTGTTGTGATGTCTCTTTGGGTAGGTCTGTAAAGACCTCAAACCTGTTCAGCTTAGGAAAAGTTATGAGAGGTGAAGGTACAGAGGACCCTAAGAATTTTCAGTCTTAAACTCCAGAATTCTGAAGCGACCTCATCACATCAGTTGGGGAACTTGCTGTACATACATTAGCATCCACAGGATTGACTTTCTTATATATACAAAAGAAAACTAAATGCTGCATGGTATTAAGAGATACAAGGGTAGGCCTTTCAGTACTCTGTTGGCATTTTAAAAAATAATTCACAACAGGGTGTAGTGAAGAAAACATGTAGCGAACAAAACATTTTTTGAGATAAATATAGGGTCTGGAGGAATAATCAAGCCTTCTTTACAGAAAGCAACATCCTTGATAACTTAAAGGCCGTGATAGCTTCAGTTCCTAGAGTGGGCTGTAACCAGAGAGCAGGGTGCCAGCTGCACAGCATGCTGGGAGCAAAGCTCGACCACAGCAGGAAGGGGTGAGCGGGGAAGGAGCAGCAATTGGTGTCTGAATCCACAGCCTCCATGGAGACAAATCCTAATCAGAACCAAGAATCGTCAGTCTCCACCAGTCCTCCTCAGTAATTTTAGGGGAACTTGAACCTCAGAGATAGGATGGTAGACAGCATCTGAACTGCAGAAGAGCGAAGGGGGTACAGACAAGGTGGGTGTTCAGAGACTTTGTGAGAAAGCAGGATGAGAGAAGGAAGGTGGGGTAGGAAGGGCTCTTGGCAATAAGCTGGGAAGACACCTCACCTGAGTCCTCACCTGGGAAAAGAAATGGGCTCTGTGGATTCCAGCATCCCAGGCCGAAGAGAGAGGCAGGGACAGAAATGCTGGGGTCCTTCAGACCACAGGAGTATGGGGTCAGGCAGCACCTAGCTTTTCCCTGACAGTATTCAGGACTGTCAACCCTGACACTCTAACCTTTGACTACTTGACGCCCTCCTGCGTGGAGAGACAGAGGCTTTTCTTGACCTGTCCTTCATTGTTCCCTCCTGTGTGTACCTGACGATACCTACGTATACCTGTGTGCCTTTTCTAAACACCTGGGCCAAGACGAGTCCCAGTAAGACTAACAGGAGACAAACACTTGAGGATTGCAAGAGAAGTGAGCTTGGAACAACCACTCAATGCACGGACTTACTTTGCCTCTTACCAGTGTTCCAGAAAGTTCTACTCCCGGTTTAAATCCTTTTCCTCTTTAGAACCATGCGATGAGCACAGGATCCATCACATTGAAAATAGTGCCTTGCAGACAGCTGTACATTATGCATCAGTTATTTTTTAAGCAAATGCGTTTCTAATTCCTAACATTTCAGATAGTCCTAAATTGTTTCTAATTAGACTCAGTTATTTGGTTTTAAAATAGCTGTGAGGCTTTGGATTGTGCTTCTTTATACAATGTCTACACACACGAGTTGTTATTTTTCAGAAGTCGTAAGATCTTTAGTTCAATTCTTCTGAGAAGTGGGAAAGTGGAGAGAAGTGCGTAATTGCTCTCAAAAGAATACTGAGTTTTGCCTACCAAGTATGTAATCCCTTGTGGGTGTGTACCCTGGTCACCCACTTCAACTTTGCTCTAGCACCCTTGCCTCTTTCCCCTAGCCACACTTGGCTAGCCAGTGCCCAACTTGGCTGAACCCTTGGGTAATCCTGCTGGTCAGCTGCCCATGTGTGGCATGTGGCTGAGGAAAGCCGTGGAATCTTTTCCAGTGCGGGGAACCAATGCTTTAGGCCTTATCTGGACACTCAGGCCTGCCCCATAGTGCTTTCCTTCTTCCCCTGCTGTTTCCAATTCTGGTCTAGAGCAACCTTTCCAAACCTCTCATGTCTCTCAAGTTCCCACCTCTACCCTGACACAGCTTTCAACTTTTGACCTCATTCCTACTTGGCCATGTTTTCTCAATATTACAGCTGTCGCGTCCATCCGCAAACTTAAATTATTACTTAATAAGTACTTGAAATGCCAGTTCTTTTTCAGAAAAGGAAAAACAGGAGGGGGGAAACGTAGTTTTTTAGAGCAATTTAGCATATAAAATGCCTACCACTGTCACAGCACAAGGGATAGTACCCAAACACTGGGTTCTTACTTCAGTAAAAAAGACTTCTTCTGAACTCATCAGGTGACACATCCCTGAAATTTCCTCAGCATCAGTACTAGAGTTGCCTATAAAATTAAGAAGTTTCTTTCACCACTTTACCAAGGACACACCAAGTTTATATGTCATTTTTTTTTTTAATTTATAAGGTAGGACTTTTAGTTTCAGGGAGCTCCCAACACAAACTGGCCTCAGCAAAAGGAACCTATTGGCTGAGACACCTGAAATCCATGGATAGAGTAACTTTAGGTGTCACTTGATATAGAAACTCATCTTGCTATTCTCTCTGTTCTCTCTCCATATTTCAGTTCTGCTTCCTCTAGGTTTTTGCAATTCAGGCAGCAAAACGACTGCAGTGCCTGGACCTTACAAGTGTCTGTGGCTCAAAAGAACTGCATCTGATAAGTCCTCACAAATGTTTTATGATGTGCTACTGGCTCTGGTGGGTCACGTGACCACCCTTGAAGCAGTCACCGGTGACCTATAAAATATGAGCCTTTTATTGACTGTTCGTAATTAGTCACATGCCACCTGTAGACTAGCGGTGTAATCACCTCCACCAGAAGTAAAAGTCCAAGGTGGCTAACAAAATTTGATTTCTGGATAGACCCAAAAGAACGCACGTCTACTCCGCTCCACCCTTTTTTTTTCATATGCACACTCTTGAAATGCTCTAATTTAGGGGTGCCTGAGTGGTTCAGTCCGTTAAGAGTTTGGATTCTTGATTTCAGCTCAGGTCATAATCTCACAGTTTGTAGGATCAAGCCCCTCACAGGGCTCTGTGTTAACAGTGCAGAGCCTGCTTGAGATTCTCTCTCTCTCCCTCTTTCTCTGCCTGTCTCCTGGAGTACGTGTACTCTATCAAAACAAATAAAAATAAACTTTAAAAAAAGTTCCAGTTTAAACTATCTACATGAATGATTGAAAATGCAGTTAGCCCCTCCACAAAGAGTCTTGGTCAGTTACTGTATCCAGCCTCACGTCCAGAATCTTAGGGAGTTGTGAAGTCTTCTCATCCAGGTTGGGATAAAGCTCTTCATAGTCCTGTGACTAATGATAGTGTTGACCACCATCACATACCAAATAGACGGTGGTGAAGAGAGGACAGAATGAGGATAGTTTGTTGGTTTGTTTAATTGCCATTTGGAAAGAGAGAGAGTGAGACACAATATGTAGTAGTCACTGGTCCATGTCCATATAATCCTTTGCTGGCTGAGATGGTCACAGACTCCTGCCCTTGCCATGCGCGTGTTCTTGCACAGCTCGACAGCAATACAAATGTTGGAAGATGTCAGCAATCGGAGGATGTAAAGCTTGTGTTGGTGATGACAAAAGATACACCAAGTGAAAACATAAAGTAGGAAGTGACACAATGTCCTCTAAGAGAACCAGCTTCCCCAAGCCTCTCAAATACCTCCTGGAATGTAAATGATGCCCCTGTGGGGTAAGAATTCTCCCAGGCCAGAAACTCCTTAGTCATTCCCATGGGAGAATTGAATCCTCCCACCCTCCCCTGAATTCCCTCCCTACCCACCCCGACTCTTGCAAAAACTCTTTCTCTGTGCTTGGCACTCCCCAGATGACTATGACCGGTGCACACAGTCAGACAGGGAGGGGATGGCCAGTTTTTAGAGACATCTCCCAGATGGCCCAAGCTTCAGGTCCATCTAATTCCATTTTTACCATTTACCTTCTGGCCTAAGATTTGGCATTTCATAGCACACCTTAGCAAGAAAAATACTTTTGACATCTCAGACTGGTAACTACTTGAGTTCTTAAAGTATCAAGTAGTTAAACTTCATAATTAATTATCATATCAATTAAAGAAAATAACTGTTTTCTTTTTAAAAATCAATTATTTTTCATTCTTTCCTCATTTTTTTGATGATAAACTGAGCACCAGCTAATTGTTCACTGTTGGTATGTATTCCCTTTTAAAAGCATACTTATTATTTGTATAACCTTGAAGTAATAGTATAACCTTTTTAGGTTCAACTGATTCTGATGGTCTGTTATTGTTGTCATTGTTTAATGTTTAAATTGTGACTGTGTGGTCTTTAGCAGACCTTTCTTTGGGTTGGTGTATGTGGCCTTTCCACAAACACTATCATGTACTTCTGAAATCGTCCTTGTTTTTTGACAAGAGGTCCCATGATTATCGTTGATTTTCCTGTCCCAGCAGGGAATCTGGTTTCTGTGAGGGCACATTAGTTCCCCATAACTACTGGAAGTTGCTTAAATTATTGCAGACCTAAAACAGAAAAAGAAAACACTTTTTTAAAGGTCATCAGGTATACTGATATTTTATTTTATTTTATTTTATTTTATTCTATTCTATTCTATTCTATTCTATTCTATTCTATTTTATTTTATTTATGTTATTTAAAAATTTTTTTAATGTTGGGGCACCCAGGTGGCTCAGTCGGTTAAGCTTCTGACTTCAACCTGGTTCATGATCTTGCAGTTTGTGGGTTCGAGCCCTGTGTTGGGCTCTGTGCTGACAGCTCAGAAACTGGAGCCTGCTTCTTTTTCTGTGTCTCCTTCTCTCTCTGTCCCTCCCCCATTTGCCCTCTGTCTCTCTCAAAAATAAAAATAAACATTAAAAAAAATTTTAACAAATTTTTTAATGTTTATTTTTATTTTTGAGAGAGAGAGAGAGACTCTCTTTTTGCCTTGTTTTAATAGGAGCTTTGTCATGCTATCTTTTCCTCATATACTGTATTTCTAAAGATTATATTGGATAGCATGTTGTCTAAAAGATGAGAAAGCTTCTTTACCTTTTCTGGTTTTGATTCTTGGTTCTAGCTCTCTAGCTTCAAAGAATGTAAAAATGCAGGGCAGCTAGTATCTTAGAATTTCTTAGAGTTAGTGGACAGTGAGAGGTATAACCTAAGTCTTTTAGGTTTGACCCAAGCCCTCTGTTGGTTGTGGCCCCAGCAGGAGATAAACCACTCTGAAAAGAAAGTAATGTGGGGAGAGTTTAATGAAAGGACTAGTAACAAAGGTGTGGGCAGGATTAAGAGACAATAGGGATGGGGTAGCACCTCAGAAATAGCAATGGCTGGAAGCCATCACCACCCTTGGGTCTGAAGGGGCCAGGGGGGAAGCTGTTGCCAAATGTGGGGAACATTAGCTGTAGGAGCAGACTACTTACAGGAGCTGAGATCTGAAGGGGAAGGTTGAAGGTAAGGGCAAAAGAGTCTATTGATGTCGTCCCTGAAGGCCAGCTGTGGAGGGCACAGCGCAGGAGGAGAGAAGGGTGGAGAGTAGACATGGAGGGGTGCATGGAAAATATCCAGCTCATGCTCCTTACTTTTTTTTTTTAAATGGAAACTGATATTATTATCACAGAAAAGAACCTCTTGCCATTTTAACATTGAACAGTAATTCCTATCATTTATAAATGCCTTTGAATATATACTATCAATTAAAGATAGGACTAGATATAACCAAATCGATATCAAGAATCATTAGAGACATTTAAAACTCTACCCAATTTAAATGGATCAGTTTTGATGACCCATAGTTTTACACCACTGTCTAGGGGTGCCAGAAGAATTAACTTATAGAAAACATGAAGTACACTGAGAATGGTAACTTTTTTAAACTGGTATTTTATATTAACATTACATTTTTGTATTCTCACATATCTTCAAAAATAATGTGTAAACATCTTTGGCCTATGTCCAGAGGTCTTTATTTTCACATTAAGGGAAAAAGCAAATTAGAAACTTACAACTGT
This sequence comes from Puma concolor, assembly GCF_028749965.1. Taxonomy (NCBI): domain Eukaryota; kingdom Metazoa; phylum Chordata; class Mammalia; order Carnivora; family Felidae; genus Puma; species Puma concolor. The sequence continues at coordinate 67,490,570 of NC_141669.1, read as the reverse complement.
GCACATGTCTAGTGCAAATACCCATTTTTTGTAAGGGTCAAATTATCGTACAACCCAATTTTGGATGTGTGATCACCACGGCGGTGGATCACAAAAGCATCTTTTTCATGACGTATAGATAGGATCTAATAATGTCTCCATGTGACATGTGGTCTGTTAGTAAAATCCGGATGAAGTGACCAGCCACTGGTCTTCCAAGTTTCACCTGGTTGGGCCATGGTTCATAATTTATTTTTAATTTTTTTTCAACGTTTATTTATTTTTGGGACAGAGAGAGACAGAGCATCAACGGGGGAGGGGCAGAGAGAGAGGGAGGCACAGAATCGGAAACAGGCTCCAGGCTCTGAGCCATCAGCCCAGAGCCTGACGCGGGGCTCGAACTCACAGACCGCGAGATCGTGACCTGGCTGAAGTCGGACGCTTAACCGACTGCGCCACCCAGGCGCCCCCATAATTTATTTTTAAATATGTACTGTTTGATACACTTAGCGCATCTCCTCCTCCCCCAACTGCTTAGATTAACCATCTGAATAGGGAACAGAAATAATGGAGATTTTTATTTGATATATTTAGCTATAACATGCATTCAGACAAAAACCTAACTCTGTGATGAAAGAGACAAAATAAACACCAATTGAACTATTTTAATGGAAACTGGCATATAAATATTCACCAACTTATGTTTTTCTAAGTGGATGTGATCATTAGCTCAGGGGTTGCTTTCTCACTGCACCTCAGTCAGCAGTCTGTATGTTTTCAAGGTTCTCCAGTAATAAGTGCTGAGGCTTGCAGCTTTTGGCTGCTTGTCCAGGGGTAAAGAGAAGAATGTGGGATTAACCCTTCCAGGTTCTATCTTTATAACATTATGTTTTCCACCTTTTCCTTAAAGAAGGAGAGGTTCGAAACCTTCCCCCTGACCTCTCACCTCAGAAGCTGCATAAGTTATGGCCACAAATCTGAATCCCAAACCGACCTAAACCATGTTTTCCCTTCCACAGCAGAGCCCTAGGCTTGCTCTCCCCTTTCCTGCCTGTCTCATACTGGGAAAATCATCTCTCCCTTTAAAAAAATGTCCAGGGACGCCTGGGTGCCTCAGTCAGTTAAGCGTCCAACTCTTGATTACAGCTCGGGTCATGATTTCACAGTTTGCAAGATCAAGCACCGTATTGGGCTCTGCAGTGACTGCTAAATAAATAAGCAAATAAGTAAATAAATAAATAGATGTCTGAGGTAGAAAAGTTCACTTTTAATACTGATATTATATTGTCTTAGCACCAGTTTAGTGTAGCTTACTTAGGAATTATGGATAACTAGAAATTGGGACATTTCTAGTTGTGGTCATCATTTTATTAAACGTATTTAGTCTAGATGTTGAGCTGTTTTACCTGGGACTAGGTAACAAGCACACAATCATGTTGTAAAAAGAAGTTTCAAGAAACAGTGCTTTCATACTTATATCAAGCAAGCTTTGTGTCTTAATTAAATACTATTTGTTTTCCAGAGAAGGGGTATGGAATATAATTTAAAAACTGTTTTTAAAGTTGAATATCACCTTTAGTGGGATGTTTCTAAATAATATCAAATTACAAGGTCCAGCTGCTGTCAAGGGAAATATTTAGTACACACATATATACATATATATTTTTTCATTTCCCTGTCATCCAGTATTGGGTAAATATCAACATACCTCTTTTTTGTTTTGTTTTTTTCCTCCAGTTTTATTAAGAAATAATTGACATTACTGTATAAATTTAAGACCTGCAGCACAATGGCCGATTTACATATATTTTGAAATGATTACCACAGTAGGTTCAGCTAGCCTCCATCCTCTCATAGAAATACAGCAAAAATGAAAGAAAGAAGAAAAGGGAGGAGAAAAACCTACTCCTTGTGATGAGAACTCTTAGGATTTCTTCTCTTTCCCATTTTCATACAGAGGTATTCACTATATAGTTCCACATGCTCCACGTGATATCCCTAGGACTTACTTATAACTGCAAGTTTATACTTTTGATCACCTTCTTCCAGGTTCCCTTCATCTCCCCCTCTACCTTTAGTAACCAAAAGTTTGTCTCTTTTTCTGTGGGTTTGGTTTGTTTTAGATTCCATGTAAAAGTGACAGCACCTAGCAAATGCCAGGATTCCCTCGGTTTTTAATGGCTGAATAATATTGTGTGGTTATACCACATTTTCTTTATCTTTATCCCTTGAGGGACACTTAGGTTGTTTCTGTGTCTTGGCTATTGTAGATAATGCTGCTGCGTATGTGGGGGTGCACATATCTTTTTGAGTTAGGGGTTGTGGCTCCTTTGGATATAATTCCCAGATATAGAACTGCTCAATCATATTGTAGTTCTATTTTTAATTTTTTTTGAGGAACCTCCCTACTGTTTTCCATAGGGCTGCACCAGTTTGCATTCCCCACAACAGTGCACGAGGATTCTCCTTGCTCCCCTTCCATGCCAGTATTTATCTCTTGTCTTCCTGATGATGGCCTAACAGGTGTGAGATGACATCTCATGGCAGTTTTAATTTGCATTTCCCTCATGCTAGTGATGTCCACCATCTTTTCACATACCTGTTGACCTTTCATATATCTTTTCTGGAGATATGTCTCTTTAGGTCTTTAGCCCATTTTTTTTTAAGGTTTTTGTTTTTTGCCACTGGGCTGTATGAGTTTTTTAAAATATATTTTGTATATTAACCCCTTATCAGATACATGGTTTGCAATTATTTTTTCCCATTCCGTAGGTTGTCTTTTCATTTTTTGATGGTTTGTTTTGCTGTGCATTAGCTTTTCAATTTGATGTAGTCCCACTTGTTTATTTTTTAGTTTGTTGTGCTTGTGTTCTATCCAAAAACTCATCACCAAGACCCATGTCAAGGAACATTGTTGTTCTGTTTTCTTCTAGGAGTTTCAAGGTGTCATATCTCCCTTTTCAGTCTTCAATACATTTGAGTTAATTTTAGAGAGTGGTATAAGATATGGGTCCAGTTTCATTCTTTTACATATGAATATCCAATGATCCCAGAACTATTTATTGAAGAGACTGTCTTTTCTTCATTGAATATTCTTAGCTCCTTTGTCAAATGTTAGGTTGACTACGTATGGTTGGGTTTATTTCTGGGCTCTTGATTCAGTTCCATTGGTCTGTTTATCTTTTTAAACTGGTACCATTCTGCTTTAATGACTGTAGCTTTACAGGATAGCCTGAAATAAGGAAGTGTGATGCCTCCTGCTTTGTTCTTTTTTTTCTCAGGATTTCTTTGGCTACTAGGGCTCTTTTGTGGTTCCATATAAATTTTAGGAGGGTTTTTTTCTACCTCTGACCATTGGAAAAATGCCATTGGAATCTTAAATAGGGATTGTTGCATTGAATCTATAGATGGATTTTGATGGTATTGACGTTTTAACAATATACTTCCAATCTGTGAACATGGGATACCTTCCCATTTATGTGTATCTTCTTCAACTTCTTTCATCAAGGTCCTAGACTTTACAACATAGAGATTTTCGCCTTGTTAGTTAAATTAATTCCTGAAGTATTTCATTGTTTTGATGCTAGTGTAAATGGGATCAATTTAGCACGCAGGTTTGGGGCGCCTGGGTGGCTCAGTCGGTTGGGCGGCCGACTTCGGCTCAGGTCATGATCTCGCGGTCTGTGAGTTCGAGCCCCACGTCGGGCTCTGTGCTGACAGCTCAGAGCCTGGAGCCTGTTTCGGATTCTGTGTCTCCCTCTCTCTGACCCTCCCCCATTCATGCTCTGTCTCTCTCTCTATCTCAAAAATAAATAAACGTTAAAAAAAAATTAATTTCTTTATGTCTTTTTCAGAAAATTTGTTGTTATCACATAGAAATGCCACTGATATTTTGTATGTTAATTTTGTATCCTGCAACTTTAGTGAATTCATTGATTGGCTCTAACAGGTTTTTGGTGGAGTCTTTAGTATTTTCTATATATAAAATCACGTCATCTGCAAATAAAAACAATTTTACTTCTTCCTTTCCAATTCTCATACATACATACATACATACATACATTTATTTATTTAGCTAATTGTTTGTGGCTAGGACTCTCAGCACTGTGTTGAACAGCAGTGGTGAAAATGGGCATCCTTGTCTTCATCCTGAACTCAGAGGAAAAGCTTTCAACATTTCACCATTGAATATAATGTTAGCTGTGAGCTTGTTCTGTATGACCTTTATCATGTTCAGATTTGTTCCTTCTGTGCCTAGTTTGTTAAGAGTTATTATCATGATTGGATATTGAATTTTGTCAAATGCCTTTTCTGCATCTATTGAGATGATCATATGATTCTCTTCTTTCATCCTGTTGTGATATATCACACTGACGATTTGCATATTTTGAACCATCCTTGCATCCCCATAATAAATCTCACTTGCTCATGGTGAATGATCTTTTCAGTGTGCTGCTAAATTCAGTTTGCTGGTATTTTATTGATAATTTTGGCATCTGTATTCATCAGAGATAATGACCTGTTATTTTTCTTTTCTAGTGGTGTCCTTTTCTGGTTTTGGTATCCAGATAATACTGGCCTTGTAAAAAGAGTTTGGGAATGGTCCTTCCTCTTTGGTTTTTTTGGAAGAGTTAGAGAATTTGTGTTAATTCTTCTTTAAATGCTCGGTAGATTTCACTAGTAAAGCCACCTCATTCTGGGCTTGCCTTCATTGGGATAATTCACATATTTTTCAGTAGAAATTTTCAGTTACAATTTTTAATTTGAAATTATTCTCCACTTTGGCCATTTTTAAAAGTAAATGTTGGGGCGCCTGGGTGGCTCAGTCGGTTGAGCGTCCGACTTCAGCTCAGGTCACAATCTCGCGATCTCGCGGTCCGTGAGTTCGAGCCCCGTGTCGGGCTCTGGGCTGATGGCTGAGAGCCTGGAGCCTGCTTCCAATTCTGTGTCTCCCTCTCTCTCTGCTCCTCCCCCGTTCATGCTCTGTCTCTGTCTCTGTCTCAAAAAAATAAATAAATGTTAAAAAAAAATTTTTTTAAGTAAATGTTAATTGGTAACAGTTTTTTATCAACTCTGTCATTACTTCCATTACCTCAAACATTTGAAACCTTTGGCATCTTTGAATTCCTCTTGTTTTTTGATTCTGGAGTCTCTAACTTTTACAGAAAGAGTTGGCTCAGTGAAAGTCAAAGCAACACTCCACTCCCTTGGGGTTTCCTTTTATATCTAAAATCTCAGTAGATGTCATGTTTATCTAGAAAGTGGCTGGCTACATTGTGACAAGGGCATGAGAGAGTCCTTGGCATTAATCCCACTTCTGACAGGAATCTGCTTGGTCATCACAATAGGACAGTCATGCCAATGATGGGAAGATGACAATACAAAAGTTAGAGATGTACAGTTTCTTTAATTTTGAAGTACTGGAAAGCTTTAGGCATGGTTACATAAGGCAGGAACTAACAGCATTTCCTAAGCCAGTGTTAAGGCTTCCCAAGTCCCCAGAGTGCCCCAGTGAGACAGACAGCCATGCTTATGAGGATTTTTTTCCAAGTAGAAGAGGCTTCCCTTAATGTTCTCCTGAGGTTTTATTTTATACCTCTTTATATTCTCTCTCCACCCTAAACACATACCCAAATGTTGAGGATAGTCTGAATCAATGCCTGCAAGCTCGGGAGGTATAACCACTATAAAACAATTCTCACACACTGCAACGTGTTTACATGAGATCAAGGAAACTGACTTTGGCTTTACCAGAATCTTGCCTCAGCATGCTCTGGTTTCAGGTTGTGTGAGGTTATCTCCAGCCCAGAGTGAGATAGGGTCCTTGGTCATCCTTCTGGTCTACGTGTTGTACTTGCCAAGATCTTTGTTTGTCCTTGTTCTTTTTTGCCAAGTCGAGATTGGCTTTGTGGGGGATGACCTTTTTGGGTTTCACTTTATTATTCTCCTCCTATTGGTTGGAGGCCTTAAGAGTTGGGAAACAAGCCTTTGTTGTTTGCCAGATTTGGGGCATAAAGCTCCTCTCCTGCAGCTAGGATGTCAACTCCGTGAAAGCAAAATTTCTGATACACTGCCTTTTCTCCAAATTTGATAACAGTGCTAGAGTTCAGTAAATGATTGTTGATTGAGTGAATAAACTCCTTAACAATTTAACAAGATTTAGGTTCATTTCTAGTCACTGATACCCACTGGTTAGGTATCAGAATCTGAGATTTTGTTGGCATCTTGCTTGTATACCCATAATCCAGCTTGGAAATTTCTGCCTCTGAGGCATTTGGCACCCCTGGCTATCCTTCCAGCTCTCAGGTTAGTCACCATCTGGCTCCTGCCTTTAGGCAATTCCAAACAACGGCGTAAAATGGAGAGGCCCTTACTCCTAGTACCTGCAGCTTTGAGGGTAACTGTCCCCTCTTTCTAGCAGGGAGTGTGTGACATAGGTGATTAGAAGAGATCCAGGGGACCAGGCACCTCCCGTCCTCATTCATATGTGCTGTGAGCTTCCTCCTTCCACGTGGGTGGATGAGTGGTGCCTCCAGTAGTCCCCCCCCACAGGGACTTGTCCCCAGGCACCAGGGGGCCCCTGCACTACTCACCCCCATTTGACTAACCTCAGCTGTCAGCATCTCAGTATCTTTCAGTCACCCCCACTTGTGGACCTATAGGCAAACCAGGATCCTGAAGGGCGATCCTCTCCTCCCCATCTCAGTACCCCCCCCCCCACTATGAAGAGATGGTTTGGGTACCCCCAAGCATGTATGAGGGGATGTTTGGTTCTCAGCGGAATCCCTCTCCCAGTCCTCCCTGATGCACAAAATAATGTCACCCTCCATCCATCTCAGCCACCCAGTATGAGGAGACGCTGGGATGGCATTGCCAGAATTATTCTTAGCAGAGAATTATAACGAAGGAATCTGTGAATGCTTCTACATTAATATTTTAGTTCCTCTGATACATTTTTAACTTTCAATCTTATGCCATATGTTCCTTAGGAAACCAAGAAGGTTTTACCAATCCACAATTAGAAGCAGATTCTGAGCCTTTTATAAATGTTGGTTTCCTCATCTCTGAACTGATGGATTCCACCACCAAATGACCTCAAGACTGCACTCCAGCACTCGGGGTTTACAGACCTTTTCCTAAATTGTGTTTAGGGCTGAACGGGGAAGGGCCTAAAATCTATCTTCTCCTACTTTATCATATCCCTTCTGAATCCACTTGTATAGATTTATGAACTTAAGCAAAAAGAAGATCCTATAAAGAAAACCATACATTACGGGTTTATAAAGAAACATAAAGGAAATTTTATTTTTGTTTCATTGTTTTAGCCCCAAATCCTTGGATTCTTAATATTTTGATCCTTGTATCAAGATATTTAAAGTTCTGCTGGATTGTAAACTATGTGTATGGGTGTCTTAGTTCCTTAAGGGTCAGCACTGTGCCTGTCATGGTTCTCACCACGTGCCTAACACAGTGCCTTGCTCATAGCACATAGTAAACAAATATTTTTTGAATGAGTAGATGAACGAATGAATTTACTTAGCCTGCTTCTCTTAATATATACATGAGTTAATCTGTTCTCAAAATGCTCTACAAATCCCTTTTTGGTCAACAACCACATTTACCTTCATTTGGTTAGCACCGAAGGGTGATCTCATCTTTGTGGGGAATGGTGTGACCCATGTAGAATCTGGCCATGAGACTGCTCTTGGTTAAATAATTTTATCTTCGTACCATCTGTCTGTTAGGAATTAAATGTCTGTTTGGTTTAAATCTAATAACCCAAGGCAAAAAGAACTGAAAAGTCTGTGTTATTGTAGCCATCCCACCTATTTTACATGCAAGGCCTTCTTTGTCAGCGGATTTACAGTGAAACAAAGTTCATGCTCACAAGTGACGAAGTGTAAAAATATTGCAAAGATTTGATAGAGTTCCCTGAATTGGAAGAAACCACCATCTCTAGGTAATCCCAATTTTTCTTCTAACCTTTTATGCTATATTTAGCGAGAAAAACCTGCCCCCAGTTTTTAAGAGATGCTGTATGTAATCAGTCACTGCCCATTTCACGTCTGCCTGAAGCATGATGAGCTTGACAAATCAGGACAGTTCTCCCCTCCATGGAGAAATACACGACTAAACAGCCTGGCACTTCCCTTACCTCGCTCCACTGGCTTCACAGAGGCCCTTTGTCATCATTGATCAGTGGCTGCTTTGTGAGCTCGGATTGTAAGGGCTGCTAAGAACTGACAATCTTGCTAACAGGTGCTTCTAAATTTACTCTAAAATTTACCATTTTGAGATCTGTCAAAACCACTACATCCTATCCTAAACTTGGTCTGATAAATGGGGAGGAACCTCTGATTCTACATTTCATTCCAATCTGTGATGATGGAGTGATCTTAACAAGCCCGAGTTCATACAGAGACCCGCCATTGCCTGTCTGTTGTGTGTAAACTAGGCTCAAACTTTCCTCCAGGACAGCAAGTGCAAGCATACAGGGCACACCATGACCTCGGCAAGGTGTGACCTCATTCACCCAGAGCTTTTCTCTCTAGGCAGAGTTTTTCTTTACTCTGCCCCTTAATTCTGTAGAGTTCTGCACTCACAGCTGCTCTGAGTAGGTAAAAGGTAGCAAGTTTCCTGTTCTCTAATAGGGCGGAAGGAAGTGAAGTTACAATATCTATTAAACCACCCACATGCTGAAATTAACCATTTCAAAGGCCTATTGTTTGGCTATGTAACTCTGCTGAAAGCCGAATAGTTGGTTTTTTAAAGGGAATTTAAAGCTACCTTCATAAATGACTTTCCTTATTCAAATCTCTTGATTTTACATATTGTTTGAAGCAAAATAATGACTTCCGTTTCACTGATAATTTTAGGAGTTAAACCTGCCATTCATGAATTAGTAGTTTGTTCACTTTTTATCATAAAAAGAAAATGTGCCAGGGCTTGAAAATGCAGAGGTAAAGTGACTTTTTTGAAAGATTAATAGACCCAGGAAATCATATTCATACAGTGTAATCAGTTGACTCAAACCCACTTGCTCCTGGGGATAAAGAATGCATCACACACAGGTGAGGGATTTTCTGATGAAAGGGAACTTCTCTTACAAGACAGTGGCAGGATTGGAAACAGTTATTTTTATCAAGTCTCTGAACATCTCTCAGATCTCCATTTGGAGGGAGTGGGCGCTACCGGGCTGGTTACTCTCCCTTTTTCTACTGTTGTATGGTCATGAGGTGGTAACTGGGGAGGTGTTTGCAGAAGCAATTGTTGGGGTGCATGATTTGCCCCCCTCGAAACAGTGTCCCTGACTGTAAGGTTTGGAGTATCTGGGTGTTTTTGTGGGTGTGTGTAAAGCATATTGGCTCTCTCTTTAAGTAGCCCCACCCCAATCCTTTGAAGTTTCCATCATGCTCCATCTTCTCCCCCTCCCTGTCCCTGTCAGTTATCAACTTCCTGTCTGAGGAGTTCAGCTAATGGTCAACTTGGCTGAGCTGGCTCCTGCCAGCCATGGGTTACATCACCATCAGTAGCTCTCCTCTCCCTCAGTGACTTAAACTTCTCTCCTCTAGATTTCTCATCCCCGGTAATCCTAATCTTGATCCTCATTAAAGCATCCTATATGCCTTGATACCTCCATTTTTTCTCTGCCTGAATGCCACTTTTCCAGTCTTCTTGGCCCTTCATCCCTGTATTTCTCCTACAGCACATACTTCCATTCTTCTGACTAGAAGGCCACACTGGTGCAGATTGCCCTCACCAGACTCCATGTTGCCAGCTACACTGAGGTGCTCTCCACTGTTCCTTTGTTTTCTTTCTTGTCTTTGATTGGCTCCCTCTGCCAGCCACTCAGCAGTCAAACACAATTTTGCCCCTTCCTTACCTTTCTGCCTAACCCTACCCCTCCACTCTTGGTAGATGGCTTTTCTCCCCTACTTTATCAAGAAAACAGAAGCTATTGGGCATGAACTCCATCTTGGCACTTCTTTATCTCTCCTCCATCTTGTTTCCCATCTTCCAACCCATGTAAACCATTCACATCCTTTCCTCTCAGAGAGATGAAGTCCCTCCTCCTATTCAAGGTGCGTTCCTCAGCTGGTTGCTTGGACCTTAGCCTCCCAGCCATCGGTGCTCCCTGACCATTGCTCTCCTCTCCTATATCTCCTGTGCTGCTCCCTCAGGATTCATGTCCTCAGCCAAGAAATGCATTTCAGTCTTTGCTGTCCTTACCAAACTCTGTTCAGGAAATAAGTAAATCCTTTGATCCAAACATTTACACACATATTCCAACCCTTACCTTCCTTCTCCTTTCCCCTTCTCATCCAGGCTTTACCAAATCTCTCCTTCACTCTCTAGTCCATTCCATCTGTCTTCTGTCCCTGCCATTCTGCTGGCATGGTGACTTTCTGATTCCCAAATCTTCTCTTTGTCTTGTTAAAAAGGAAGAACTTGTTTCTTCTGGAGTAGCATTGTGCAATAGAAATACAATGCAAGCCACATAGGTAATTTTTCTAGTAATCACATTTAAAACATTTAAAAAGTTAAAAGAGGTGGTGAAGTTGATTTTAACAATGTGTTTTATTTACCCAATATGTTAAAAATATTATTTCGACATGTCATCGTGAAAATTATTGAGTCATTTTATATTTTTTAAAAATTATTTTTACTGGGTCTTCAAAATCTGGTATATATTTTACAGTTAGAGCACACCTTAATTTGGACGAGCCACATGTAGCCAGTGGATACCATATTGGATAGTGAAGTTATATCTTTTTAGAAACCATCTTTCCTGGCCCTCGTCCTACCTCTTCCATCATTTCTTCTCAGTGTCCCTTGTCTGCCTCCTCTTCTAGCCATTCACATGTTGTTGGGCCTCAGGCTTGCAACTCTCTTCCTGATTAATCTCCTGTATTTCACCCATTGGCTGATGATTCTCTGAGTCCCACCTCTGACTTGCACTTCTAGTGAGTAAAGCCAGACCATAGACGTCTGAAGTTTGACATGGCACCATCTTACAACCTCACTCTTCTCCTGCCAGGTGCCCAGGCAGAAAACTGATATTCCACTTGCATTCTCTTCCTCCTTCAACCCCTAGATCTAATCAATTCAAGAGTTTTTGAAGTCTACTTCACCACTATTTCTTTAAATATTCACTTGTTTCCTTCTCTACAACCATTGCTTTAGTCAAGATCTTCATCACCCCTCCCTTGGATTATTAGAGTAGCCTCTTCAGTAGCCTGACCACCTTACTCGTAGTTCCCTCCTTTCCATCCTTTATGACCTCAGTTTTTCACCCTCTCCCCCAATAAATTGATACTCATTTAAAATGTCCAAGTCTGGGACTGTATCCCCATTTTTTCAAAAGCGTGGGGAGATGAGACTGTGTTATAGGCTTCAGTCCAAAGCATTTTCAAGATGGCAGGCTTCCCTGAGGGCATCCCATAATTCTCCTGTCTGACTCTTTTCCTTCCACTCCACTTTACTACTGAGCAGCTCTACAGGAGGTTCTGGAAGACATAGGAATACATTTAACAGAATCCAGTTCCTTTTGTTTTGATAATAGAGATCTCCCATGGCTTTGTAGCATTTTCCTCAACATGGATTTATCCTAAAGCAATGATTCTTAATCTCTTTCTCTCTCTCTCAAATCATGTACATCTTTGAAAATTTGTTTAAAACAGATTTTTGTTTTAAAAAATCTGTTTAAAATCTGTTTTAAAAATCTGTTTAAAAAATCTGTTTAAAACAGATTCTTGTTTCCCCCAGAAAAATGCACAGGTGCAAACACAACTAGGCCTGAGTACCTGAAGCCCACCTGGGCTGATAGGTCTTGCTGGAAGACAATGTTGAAATAGTGCTCAGGTCATCTGCTGGCTCCCACCAAAAGGGATCAAAAGTTTAGTTTCCCAAGATACTTTGAAAACCCTTGGAGCATTTTATGGCCCATTTTGGAATCTGAAGAAAGCTATGTTTCGAACTCCGAGGACACTTTGAACATTGTCTGACTAACAACACTGAAAACAAATCTAAACTTGCATTTCTTGGCTAAATATAGCTGATTTTCTCCACACCAACACCCCTCTTTATAGAAGCTGTTTGCAACAACTTTGTTTCTTACTAGCTTTCTGAACCTCACTCTCCAGTTGGCTTTCGTGTTGTGCTCATCTAGGGTTGTGACTGATTTTCATTACATCTTCAGTCGTTTCAGAAGCTTCCCTAAAAACCTTGGCTCCGAACCCTCTCCTGTGCATCTCAGGTAATCATGTGCTCTGCTCTACCCTTCATTCTGTCATCCCAGCACCCTGGGGAGGGGACAAAGAGGGGCAAACACTGGGCACTAGCTACCTCTGGTGGCCTCCGTGAGGTGCAAGCCCATGTTTTAAGACTCCACTCATCTTTAAGTGAGCCTAAGCTTTCTCTTAAGCAGCCCAGCTGCTGAACAACAGGATTGCAGCATGGACTGACCTCCTCATGGTCCTTCCCTGACCAAGAGTGTGCTGTTTCCACAGAGGACATGGGGACATGAGGTAGGGACTGTATCCACGGGTAGGGGTGCGTCTTTGGCAGCCTGCACCCCTGGCACTGGACAAGAACAGTGCTGCCTCGTTACTTAACACCAAGTCACGTGCTTGAGTCTGCAGGCCTCCCCTTGGCTTCTTGCCTCTACTCTCTTCCTTGGCAAACTGCTCTTGTGCTCTCTTGGAGCTCAAGCCAGTCCATAGTCCTCTCTCCTGATTATCCAATTTGTTTGCTCTCTTGCCAGATTCCCTTCTTAAGTTTCTTGCCCAGTGGAAACTCTATTTCTTCTTTGTTTCCCTGAGTGACTTCAAAGTTCCACTTGCCCCCAGAGGTCCCTTTGTGTCTCTGCCCCTCCCCCAACCGGGGCTCCCCACCACCTTACCTATCAGGCTCTTAACCTTCCTGAGTTCCACCCCCCCCCCCCCCCCCCCCCCGCCCCCCAGCGCTAATCCTCACTGCTCTCACTCCCTTCCTGGCTCTCCCGTCCTGAGTGCCAGCTGGGGCAACCAGCTATAAAGAGTTTATTGGACTGAAAAGTGAGTGAATGTTCTCACACACCCTGCTCTTTCCCACCTCAGCAAAGCTTTTCAGAGTCACATTTCCAATGGAATCTGAATCTGGAAGGATTTAGATCTGCTGAAAAATGCCAAACCTCCAGCATTTGGCTGTGTTTGAGAATTTTGGCAGTTCCTCCCACGTCTGATGTTACGAACACTGTTTACAGATGCCTGGAAAGAAGCCTTTAATGCTTGTATTGTGTTTTAACTTGCTTTCCTTTGGAGGCAGGGAATTGTCAAGTAAGTATTCACAGCACTCTGGAAAAGCCCAGGTGTTCGATGAGCATCCAGTACTAAGCGTTCATGCAGAATCCACAACCGCGAAGGGTCTATACTTAACAATCCGCTGAATTTGCCACCATGCAGGTTTCTTCCTTTTGCCCCTCTCATCTTCAGTTTTGAAGCAATACAGCCATAAACATATGCTTGTGAAATAAGAAAGAAACATTCTGAGATTGCTTTACTTTTCAGTTCTTAACTGAAAATCAAGGTGAAAAAAAGCATCGGATTGCCTTTATGTGTATATATATACAATCTCCTGTATATATAAATACGCAGTGTTTGTGCTTGTATGCATACCTCGTATACACTGTATAATATGTGACATATTATACAACCTGTGTGTACCCTGGGAACAAGCCCTGCGTTTAATCTCCAGTTCTGCCTTTGAACCACGCTGTAGCCCCAGTGTACTGCTCCCATCTCAGACCTCGGCTTGCTTTTGTCACACACTCAAACATTCTTAGGTGAAAGAAGAAACCCACGGATTTCATTTGAAAGTCCCACTAAAACAGAAGAAAGAGCAGATGTCCTGGGAAGTGATAATTAATGTGAAGGAAGTGTCTAATTGCGAGAACTGGCATGCCCCCAGCCTCCCGGTTTTGCTCAATTTGGCAGCGGTGACATCAGCCGGGGGTGTCGTTTTGCAGAGATGTGCTCACTCCCTATTCTTCAGTGCAGATAATAATACCATTTGGTCCAATTATCACTTATGATTACATAACATGTTTTGATTGAAGACTTTCTCAGAAAATAAAGGTAACTTGTTTTTCCCCAGCCTGAAAATGCAAGCCTTTCCATCGGGCAAGCTGCCCTACCAAGAAACACTGGGAATTAGTAGGCTAAATTATGAGTCGAACTGGATTCGGAAACAAAGCATCCATTGTGCATAACTCCCAACGACATCCAGGAGGATGTTATTGTTTTTCTGACAACAAGTTTTCCCCCAGCACACTCTCAAATAAGCAGAGTCCCCAGGCGCATCCGCAAAGGCGCGGAGAGCGTGCGGGAAGCATTGACAAGGCTTCCTTTTTTCTCCCTATTCTGTAGGCGCTTTAGTGCAGAGTTTGCCCAGAGACGCCAGGGTATGAGCTTTCTGAATTTGTAGACTGGTGCACTCTTTCATTTCTGTTTTAGTTCTTTGCTGGCATGCTCGGGAAGCATGGTTTGTGCCACACAGGAATGTCTGTTCACTTGGATAATGCTTGTGCATGAATGAGGTGGTTGCTAATGCGGCTCTAAACTGTACTAAGTTTCTCACTTGGCTTTGTTTGCTGCTTACAAGGGGATCAAGGTAATCCTTTCTCTTTGCATAGCCCAAGAGCAATAACTAATGGATTTGCAACATGCAGCAGGACCTGCTACAGGTCTCCCTTACCCATTTCCTAAACTCCGAGAAGTCTGATTTAAGGGAGCCCCGTGTTACAAAACCTTGGCCTGCTCATGTAAGAGTAGAGAGCTTACCCGTTATAAAAACTCTTTCCTAAGTTTGGAGGCCCAGATCCAAGACTGAGAAGGGAAAGGCAAACTTTGGGATGATGATAGCAGTTTAATGTAGACCATAACCCTAAGGTATATGGCAGAGTGGGTGCTCTTTCTGTCTTTTATTCCCATACTTCCTACTTGCCCTTTTGTGTAGCATAAATGACCTGGGCACTCGGCCAGCCGAGCCTTTTCCCAAACCTGGCTTGCAAGGCCCACTTCACACCGCGGCATGATCTCTGACCACCTAATTCTGAACAACATAAGCATATCCCTGTGTGAAAAATGGCCAGTAGACTCGGGAAGCACAGCCCCTTCCTTCTCATTCTTAGGCTCCTCTTTAGTTTTAAAACCAGCCTCTCTGGCCCAGGTGTTCTTCCTGGCTCCCAGGAGGTAGAGGGACTGATCCCTGACTATGATGCGTTAGGTGTGTGAGGAAGCCCACCCCAACGCCGATAAATCCAGCCCCCATCACATGGGACCCTGAATGTCAGAATCTGCTTTTTCTGGGGGAGCGAGGGAGGGAGCAGGACCAAACAAACCCAGTGGAAGGTCCTCGGAGTGGGGGACAAGAGAGAGGGGAGCCTGGCTCTGGCCTTAGCTGAGCACACTGGACAAGCAACCTTGCTGCCTTTTGTTCAACACTGTGTTTTTGTTTTTGTTTTGTTTTGTTCTGTTTTTGTCACCCTCTGCTCCAGACCGCCTGTTAGCAGAGCAGCCCCCCAGCCTGAGAAACTCCAGAAGAACAACATCACCAAAAAAAAGAAACTGGTTGAGGTGAGAAAGTTAAGCTGTTTTGGTCTTCGTCTAAGATCAGTGTTCTAAGACCTGCCCAGTGGACACTACCATCTGCTTATGGCGAGATACCTTCAAGTAAACTTGAGTGCAGTTGATGGGTCTCTCTTGTCTCCTCTCCCTTCTACAGAGTGTTGTGTCCCCCATCCCAGAATCACGCCCACCGGGTCATATTCCTTCAGCCCTGCCACCAGGTCCTGTCAGTCCTGACTTGCAAATGTCCCATGTCCTTCAAACCTGTCTCCTTTCCCCTAGACCAGTCCCACTCAGGGGCAGGGAAGACACAGGGAGAATGCAAGCTTATTCTTTGTCTCTAACGTTGTCTGAGCACCCACCATGAGCCAGGTACTACGTATGTACTTTCCATGAAGTATTTCATATAATCTGTCAAACCCATGAGGAAGGTACTGTTATTTCCATTTTACAGATAAGGACAGTAGCTCAGAAAAGCTAAGCGACTAATTAGGTCCTGTGCCCAAGATCTCCAAGCCAGGAAGTGCAGAGAGATTTAAATTCAGTTGTTCATACTTGAGGATTGCAGCTTTGTGGACCTTCTCTTCTCTAAGAGAGGCCTCTTAACTGTTGTATCTGCCTCCAGAGTCCCCTCCCTCTCTGACACATGTCTTGCTTCCCACAGAATTAGCTCTCTCAAATAGAATACTTCACACTTCACCTCAGCTTTAAGACCCAGGAAATTCCCACATTGCCTGTGGGATTCAAGTGCATGGTTTCAAAACCTGACCCAGGAGCCACCTTTGCAGCCTCAGCACCTGTGATTTGCCACTGCATCTCAAATCTCCAGCCCCCAAGCCCTATACCTAATGTTTTCTGAAGCTGCCATGGGCTTTCAGTCCCCTGTGTTTTAGAAGTCTTCTCCTCTTCTATGCCCACACCCTGGTCTTTCCAAGCTTTTCTCTGGCATCTTCTCAGTGTAGTCTTCTTGATTCTCCTCATCCTGAACATTCCTACACTCCCTCACACACACCCCTCACCCACAGCCCTTGTTACACACACTACTGCCATTATTTCTTACTCATCTGTCTCTCCTACCACACTTTGAACTCACTAAAGACAGAAGATCCATCTTAAAACTTTTTATTAGAAAAGGGGGACTAATTGGGGAATTTATCATGAAACAGAGCACAGGCCAGAAGATGCAGGATCCAAAAGGTGAAAAGCCATCATAAACCAAGATGGCACCACTCTCTGCCCACTGCGGTTGTCTGTCTGATGCATTCTTCTCTTTTTCTGCACACTTCCTGAACTATTTTGGTAGACAAATGGGTATGACCCAGCACTTGAGTTTATATCTCCTCACTTAGTTAAACAGCCCAGCCTACCAGTGTCCTCAATTCTTAATTCCTGGGAGAAACCATGTGACTGGCCCAGCTTGAGTCAGTTGTCCACTGGGATGAGGGGTCACATTTTACATAGACGGTTTCTGGGAAACACGTGGGGGTAGGGGAAGGCTGAGATGAAAGGAGGAGAAATGCTCTTCAGGCAAGGGCTATTTTACAAAGCAGAATTATAAAGGTAGGAAAGCTCATGATGTATGGGCTAAATAGACAATGCAGCTTCACCGAGGGTACAGAAGATGTGTGAGTAGAAGTAATTCTGCCAACTTAGGAGTTTGGGCTTTATCCCGAAGGCAGTGAAAGTCAATGAATGTTCTGGAGTAAGGAGGGGTTGTTGTATTTTAGGAGCTTTGGGGAAAGAAATCAGGGAACCTAGAATCAGGGACCCACGTCTTCTTAACCTTGTATCCCACTAACCAACACAGTGCCTGGCACAGAAGTGCTGGCAACAGGAAGTGTGCATCAAATCGCATTGATAGCTGATCCTGAGCTTAATCATGGAAGATAAGACAGGAAGAAGAAAAAGACTATAAACCCAGAACAGCATCTAGTTGTTGGGGGGAAAAAAATGCAAATTATGTTGAAACTCTGTAGGGCAAGCACCAAGCAACAGAATGAACATGGCATTTGCCTCAGTATCCGGCCCCTGCCAGGCCCAGTGGCATTTGCGGGAATCAAAGCAAACCTCCAGGCCACCATTCAGCTCCCCTGAAGACTGCCTGCCAAGGGACAGACATACAACTTCTAGGTGACCTTTACAGGGCTTCTAATCAGTAGACCTTGACTCCCCTGCAGTGCCTGGAAACCTATCTAGCCTATTTAGAAAGTTCCCTGTAATTCTGTGTGTTGGCCTGTCCCCCTAGCTTTTCAGGGAACTAAAGAAAGGGCTGCGTTGTAGCCTCAGCTAGTCAAGAAGCAAAATGCTTTTTGTGGGGTATTGGCTGTCTAACCAGCCATGCGGTTCCCATGAGGTAAGTGGCTGCTCCCAGAGTGTGGGTTTGTGCCTCTGCGCTTACTTCCTCTGAGAGCCGCTTTTATCTGTGTGTGGGAACGTAGGAGCTGGCTCTCGACCACGTGTTTGGCTACAGGGGATTCGACTGTCGCAACAACCTGCATTACCTGAACGACGGTGCAGACATCATCTTCCACACCGCGGCGGCTGGCGTGCTCCAGAGCCTCTCCACGGGTAACTCAGCCCGAGAATCCCCTCTGAGGACAGGACCCCACTTTAGTCCCTTTGTGTGTACTCCCCCACTCTGGAGATGCCCCCCAAACTGACGCATTCTTATCCTGATAGAGCCCTTTCACTCAATTCCAGACTGGTATCATTTGGTCCTAGAAAGTGTGGAGGCCTCATTCAAAGGTCACAGCCAGCCGTCTTTCTTTCGAACAACACCCTGCTGTCAGCCCTCTGAGGGAGGTGTCCCTGTTTCCCATCAGCTGCTCAGATGCTGGGAGGGATGGACAGAAGCCAGAAAGAGGGTGTAGGGAGTGGAGAAATTCCTTGTGGCAGGTTACCAAGAACAGAGCACAGGGGAGATTTTCTTGCTAATTTGTTAGGGGCGACCAATTTTTTAGTAGCTCAAATTTTCAAGTTTTGCTTGTTTTGAGTAGTTAACCAGATTTACCATAAGGATGAGAACACTTAAACTGTAAGCACCCCAAAGTGTCCCTTAACTGGTAGGGTGAGTCACATGAAACAAATAGTTTGAAAAGAAACACTGCAAGGCAAAGGGAGCATGTAGAAATGAATTTGACACGTACCTTTGCCACCAGATTTAAATATGTTAACATCTTGCCTTATTTGCTTTATATCTTAAAACAGACCCCCTTTCTTTTTTTCAAATTTTTATGCTCCTTCCCAATTCCACACACTTATTTAATGCATACATTTTTAGACAGGGAAGTCACTGAGCACATAACGATCTCTTTTTGGGGAGGAGGACCTTGAAATTTTCTATACATTTTCACCTTTTTTTTTTTTTTTTAGACATACTATCATTTTAGCAGCAATGTGCTGTTTCCTTGTCTATCAGTGCCATCACTTACCTCCTAGTAGTGTTGGCTACTTGGATGGGTTTACAGTGGCCACTTTGGAAGTCAGCAAACCCATTTTCCATAGTAGATAATAAATACTTCCTGTGATTTCTTCTATTTTCTGTGTTACATGTCGAGTTAGGGCATTTAGGGGGTGAATACATCACCTGTGCCATCCAGTAGGCTCCCAAGTGGATTGGCACTTTGAGAAATAACAATGGTTTAAAAGAGATACCCGAAGTATTTTCTTATTCCACAGACTTCCCTTTCAGATGAGTAAGTGGTGCCATTTTGTTCAGTTAAGTATTATCTCCATTATCACTTTGGACCCTGGAAGCCTTGCACTTGGACTGTGTTCTGGACCCACACAGGCTGCGGGAGGGATGGCAGGGGAGCTGGTGTGTGCTAGAGAATAGATACCAGCTCTTCCGCCAGGCCTGGAAGAGAATGTGTAAATGTAAAAAAATGATCTCCCATCTCCCCAAGGATGATTCTAAAATTGCGAGCTTGTGGCCTTGATCTCTCACTTTGACAAGGCATTTCCAGACCCTATGTAATCCTTCAAGGTTGTCCTGAGAGGTCTCGAAGACTCCCCTGCTCACCATCCCGTGTCTTCCCCCTAGGGAGCCAAAGCTTCTACCTGGAGCACACGGATGACATCCTTTGCCTCACGGTGAACCAGCACCCCAAGTACAGGAACGTGGTGGCCACCAGCCAGATAGGTAGGAGGGTCGTGCCCTAGCTAAGCTTTTTCCCAGCTGAGCAGGGACATTGACTTAATAGCAAATATCTGGAAAGGGGGTTGGTGGGTTGTGGACATCTACCCATTCTGGACATTGCTGTTCTTTTTTGAGCACTCAGTATATCTGTGTCATCTCAGTTGAAATAGCCAGTGATTGTTGATTCTTAGGGATCATAAAGTCAGACCAGAGCCCGATAATCCAAATAAATGGATGCCCCTATCCCTGTGGACTTGTGCAGAATAATTTTTCACCGGCCAGGTGTCAGTTAAAGAGCCCTGTGTCCGAAGCCCGGTGATTGTCCTTGGCAAGGGTAGCTTGTCTGTGTGCCCAGCTCTTCTGCACCCTAGCAAACTGCCAATGACAAATGTGAACTGATTGACACTTCACATTTGTGAAAAGTTGTGTGTGTGTTTTTTGAACTTTGTCGTTTCAAAGGCAGTTTTTTATGAACATACCCTTCTGCTTGTTTTCATTGAACCCATGTCCATTTTTAAATTTAATTTGGAACTTCCTGATGCTGGTGTTAAGTGCTTCACTATCAGAAACATGACTTATTTTAGCTATTGTTTTCCCTTGACGCTTCCTCATTGCCATTGCCCACCCAATGCAGTTGATATTACGGAGACCCAAGGTAAGGCTGTTCCATCCGTGAGTAGTTTGAATCTTCACAGCAAAATCGTGTCGCTGTATCGTGTTTGCTGCTTGTATCTGGCCAAACTGCAGATACAAATCACTGATCTCACCAGTTGCCTCTGTGTAAACTCCTCCACAAGTGTGTGTGTGGACATAAACGCTCTTAGGCCTCTGGCTCTAAAAGCACAACAGATGTTTCTCATTGCTTCACCTCCGGCCAGGTCAGGCTATAGGTCTCTTAGGCCCAGTAACTGTAACACCCCCAAGTATTTGTCTTAGAAAGTCTTCCGGGTGAACGTAAGCTTTGCCTTGGCCCCGCCATTCTTCAGCCTTAGTTGTGTGTCATGCCTCCCACATTCAGGAACAACACCCTCAATCCACATCTGGGATGCCATGACCAAACACACGCTCTCTATGCTGCGGTGCTTCCACTCGAAGGGGGTGAATTACATCAACTTCAGCGCCACTGGGAAGCTCCTTGTATCGGTGGGAGTGGACCCTGAGCACACCATCACTGTCTGGCGTTGGCAGGAAGGTAAAAGGAGCCGGGCTGTCTGTCCATCTGGGAGGCTTGCTTGTGTTGCGTGCTGGGCTCAGACTAGATGGGCCTCACCCCGAAAACCATCAAGGGCGCTGCTGCTGGGTCAGCCGAAATCGGCCATCTCCGGTTCCTGGAGAAGCTGCCTATCAGGTCCCTGGACTCCATGGCCAGGGGAGTGCTGGTCTAGCTAGTGCAGGGTCTGTGCACTCTGGAAAAGTGCCCCAGTGCAGGCAGCCTTCCTCCTCACAAAGAAGACCTCAGCCTCCCCCTTTTCCGTCTTAATTCCCTTTCTACCCAAGTTTCCTTGTCCTTGGTATTCCTTCTGTGACCTCCAGATCCTGCCACAGCCTTATCACCCTGGTTCCCTTATTCCAGGAACTGGGACAAGATCTTACCACCGTAGTCTCAAAAACACTTTATATTTCGCTTTTGTGAAATGGGGATTCACCTTATAATCAAGGTTTACGTTTCCCGTAACAGGATTTCTCTCTTGCCTTCGCCACACACACACACACACACACACACACACACACACACACACACACACACACACAGGCTGCTGCTAAATTTATGTTCATGTTAGAATCAAAGATGTGTAATCTTTCAAGTGTATTCTCAGGTTGGCAGAACAGATCCAATTAGTTAGGACGTTAATGAGGTCTGTCTCCGGCAGGGCAGCCTGTATCTAGGGCACTCAGAGCCAGGCGCGCACAGAGGTGGCTCTTCTCCAATTCAGGGCTTCTAGAGACCCATTATCTCAGCACCTCCCCATGGAGGGAGCTGTAAAGAGATGGCAGCTAAGTTCCAATCCCTCCTGAGCCCCCATGTGAGAAAAAGAGGTTGGGGACCTGCAGACTTTTATAATGAGATTCCTTTATCATATTCGGTCCCTTTCTCATTTTCTTGTTCATCAGTGCATTGTGTCCAGAGGGCCCCACAATCTATGTTTTGGGGATGCAGCTTCATTTCTTGTCCTGTCGAGTTGGCCTGAAATAGACTCAGCCCCAGATGAGACACTGAGTGTCTTAAACAACAGACTCATAACCTCGTGGTGTTGAAAGGACTGGAGAAGTCTTCCCACCTGGTCCCGACCGTCCCATGGGGCAGTTCCTACAAGTGCATTCCTGATAGGCTGACTCCCCTCCTCCACCAAACACTTGCAGCGCTGTGGCCTGCATCATTTCCCAAGGCAGCCACCCCCTGCTGGAAATGTCTCATAAAGCCCTTCCTTATAAGAGAGCCTAACTTGCTTCCTTATGCCTTTCTTGTACTGCACTAACTCCGCTTCTGCAGTAGCCAAGACCAGATCTGTGCCTAGTTTCTCGGAAGAGGGTTAATCCTGTTGGGCCCTGTGCACAGGCTAGTCTTTCCAGGCTCACTGTCCTCACTTCTGCCATCTGCTTCTCTGGGCAGTTCCTGCTCTGGACCTGCCCCAGCACAGACCCCTTCTCACCCTGGGCCCCTTTTGACCGCTGCAGGGCAGACTGGTGGAGCCA
Organism: Puma concolor; assembly: GCF_028749965.1. Classification (NCBI taxonomy): domain Eukaryota; kingdom Metazoa; phylum Chordata; class Mammalia; order Carnivora; family Felidae; genus Puma; species Puma concolor. The sequence goes on along the minus strand of NC_141669.1, from coordinate 67,468,154 downwards.
GGACTTTTATTTAAAAAAAATTTTTTTTTTCAACGTTTATTTATTTTTGGGACAGAGAGAGACAGAGCATGAACGGGGGAGGGGCAGAGAGAGAGGGAGACACAGAATCGGAAACAGGCTCCAGGCTCTGAGCCATCAGCCCAGAGCCCGACGCAGGGCTCGAACTCACGGACCGCGAGATCGTGACCTGGCTGAAGTCGGACGCCTAACCGACTGCGCCACCCAGGCGCCCCGAGCCAGGACTTTTAAACCAGCTTCTAAACATGGTCAACAGATGCCTTCTCTTTGGTAACTTTCTCCCCTTGTCTTTGCTGGAATCGGCCCGTGGCTGTCTGCAGAAGGGTTCTGAGCCATTGATATCTAATGGTATGTCACCAACCACCACCTCTCCTGAGATGGTTGTGTGAGGGCCTCCCTTAGCTTCAAGTTCTGCTTATAAATGAGACAGTTTTGAGAGAGGTTTATATGCGTGTTACTCTTCTTTTGTTAAAGGACTGTTTTGTCGAACTCCAGGTATGTATGTGTGTGTGTAGTCCACAAAGTTGAGTAAGAAATGAGCTTATTATGTATAAAATGAATGTTGTCAGGTCCTAGATACTTGTATGAAACTTGTTCTGAGCAACGTGGAAGCCAACGTAAGGCAGGATACAGGCATCTCCACGGTCAGAAGTGTCCATAGATTAAGACCAGGAAAAAACAAACACTTGCTTAGAAGAAAGTGCAGGGGCGCCTGGGTGGCTCAGTTGGTTAAGCGTCAGGCTTTAGCTCAGGTCATGATCTCAGGGTTCGTGACTTGGAGCCCCGCCTTGGGCTCTGTGCTTATGGCTCAGAGCCTGGAGCCTGCTTCGGATTCTGTGTCTCCCTCTCTCTCTGCCCCTCCCCTGCTCGCCCTCTGTCTCTCTCTGTCTCTCAAAAGTAAATAAACATTAAAAAAAATTTAAAGACAGAAGAAAGCGCAAAATAAAACAGCATACCCCCCTTGGCTCCCAAGAATGATCCTCTATGTCTTTAGTGGCCACTTGGGCCACTTCTTCTGTAATCCAGTCATTGGAATCCTTTTTCTGCTGGGGAAGGGAGAGTTGTTTGTGTTTTCCTTATGTGTAGTTTTTTACTGATCTGGTTACTTCTTCATCTCCTGTAAGTGTTGTAATTGTTTTCCCCCAGTGTGGTATTTGTCTCTTAACTTAGTTTACGGTATCCTTGAAGAGCATGGGTTTTTAAACCTCTGAGCTCTCAGTATGGATGTATTTTCTGGTAAGTCGAACTTTCCATATGTGGAGAGAGAATGACTGTTGTGAGAGGTGACGTGCAGCAAGTCCTGGGAAGGGCCTCCAGGAGGATGAGTCTGAGATGCCAGGCCAGCTATGCCAGAACCCACCACCACTCCACTGGGGAGCCACTTAAAAACAAACACATAGTGAAACAGAAAAAGGGGATTAAGAATACACTGACCATGATGAGCACGGAGAAATGTTTAGACACCATATGAATCACCATATTGTACACCTGAAACTAACATAACACTGTACGTTAACTATACCGGAATTTTTTAAAAAGGTAAATGATGAGGAGGGGCAGGGAAAAGTACACATGAGGTAATAGGGGAGATAATTAAGAGGAAATGGGAACTAAAACATTAAGACTAAGTTAGAAGAAAATGGAAAGAAAAGTTTAAAATAAAAATTAAAAACTCGAAGGCAGAAAAATAATGATGAGGTAAAAACAGATGGGTTTACAATATAGGCTGAAAGACAACAAGGCAGGAGGTGTAGAGGGTGGTGACACTAAGTGGATACTTGCGGAGAAGTCGTGGCACCAGGCTCGGCTCCTGGGGGCGTTGCTTGCACCAGATCGCTTAATCCTCACAACACCTTATAAAATGGGAACTGTTACTATCCCCAAATTGCAGATGAGCAAACTGAGGCACCGAGAGATGACAATAATTTTCCCAAAGTTGCTCTACAGATAAATGGTGGAGCTGGGATTTGGTGGGGACAAAAGTTAAAAAGCAAATGAATCCAAAAACATAAATGAATGGGCTTGAGGAAAAAAAAACTGGTAATTAAATATTAAAGGTAGAATTTTTAAACCTAAAAGCCATGAAAAACAAAGGAATATGAAGGATTTTTTTTTTCTTAGGAAAGTAAAAGCAGAGAATCTTGGAAAGAAATTAAGAACAGTCTAAAGGAATGCGAGTCTCTAATTACACTCGAGGGGAAGGTTCAACTTCTGGTAGGCAGGAATCCTGTGATGAGGTCAGAGACAGGAGATAGGAAGATGAAGGGTGTCCTTTGTCCTTTTCTGGTATCTGGAGGCTTATATCTTCAGGGCCATCCCTTCCTGCACATTCATGGGTGCCTGGATGTGGCTTTGTGGGGGTGGAGCGGGATTGGGGTTATGTTAGCAGCACCTGCTGTTCTGGAAATTTCCCAACCTCTCTCTTCCCCACCTTGGGGGTCATGCCTGAGGCAGGGAGGGTACCGTGGAGGAAGAAGGAACACCTGAAGTGTACCCTGGGCTTTGCTGGATGGAGAGCCATCCTGAGCTCAGAGTGTGGGAGGACCCACCTCACCAGACTCTCTCACCCATACAGGCGCCAAGGTTGCCAGCCGAGGGGGTCACCTGGAGCGCATATTTGTGGTGGAATTTCGCCCTGACTCGGACACGCAATTTGTGTCTGTCGGGGTCAAACATATGAAGTTCTGGACCCTGGCAGGCAGTGCCCTGCTTTACAAGAAAGGGGTCATTGGATCCATGGAGGCTGCCAAGATGCAGACGATGCTCTCCGTGGCCTTCGGTGCTGTGAGTTCCAGCAGAAGCTTCTTGAGAGGGGGACCCTGAACCCCGGGCATGGGCATGGGGGGCACAGATAGCCACAAAGCTACAAACAGCAAGAAAGCTATTTCCACATTTTCACCTTTATTGGCTTACTTGCAACCTTTATTCCTTTATCCCTTTCCTTAGCACAGAAGGTCAATTTGAGTGTGTTTCTCTTTCTCTAGTTCTAGTTCCCTAACCAAGGAGCAGGTGGTTGGGAGGGGACCCTCTTGAGAGGTGCTGTGAGTGTCCTAGTGTGGAAGGTGTCCCTTTGTTTACAGAACAACCTCACTTTCACGGGTGCCATCAACGGAGACGTCTACGTGTGGAAGGACCACTTCCTCGTCCGACTGGTGGCCAAGGCTCACACGGGCCCTGTCTTCACAATGTACACGACCCTCCGGGATGGACTCATAGTGACCGGTGGCAAAGAGCGGCCGTAAGGCGAAACTCCTCTGGGAACAACTGATCTTTTCTTATTGTGCTGGGAGAAACTGACAGAAGCATCTCCCACTGGGAGAAAACGCAGATTTTCTTTCCCCCATCTTGCCTGCATCAGGGAGATGAGTCTGCCATCTCTCCAAGAGGGCCCTGGGCAAAAACCTTCAGAGTACAAGTCAGAGAAGGAGAGAGGTGGTTTAATGGTAGTGGAAAATCCAGAGAGGTATTCTTGAATAGACTCGAGTGACTATGCTCTTCATCGAGTGTTACTTCCCGTAGGTCTCGGGGACGGGAGGACGGAGAGGCGGGGAGAGAAGTTCCCCTGGGGACAGAGATGTAAGAAGGAAGCAGAGCAGCAGAGAAACGTTTCTCTTCATGTTTGATCTAATCAAGACACGGTTTGGTATTTTAGATCACAGTCCTCTTTCCTTCTGCCATAGTGGCATTTGAAAGTATTCTAGTGAAATGGTTGTCACTACCCGTTGGCAGGGCCAAAAAAGAAGCCACCCTGGAGGGTCTGTCCTGCTGGGACCTGGTGGCCTTGATGATAGGGACAGGGGACATGGAGCATCAAGGGCAAGTCTTAGGACAAGGCCCAACTTGCCAAGGTCCTCTCACTCCTTTTTAGGACCAAAGAAGGAGGTGCTGTGAAATTGTGGGACCAGGAGATGAAGCGCTGCCGGGCCTTCCAGCTGGAGACGGGGCAGCCGGTGGAGTGTGTGCGCTCTGTGTGCCGCGGCAAAGTGAGTGGGCGGGCCGGTCTTTCCCCAGCTGTCCCTAGGGGGCTGGGCCGGGAAGGGGCCCAAGAGAGAGAAGGAGTTCAGCCATACTCTTTCCCTGTGCCCAGGTGCTAAATCCTTAAAACAGGCTTCCAAGGTTCTACTTGCACTGCGGTGGGAGTCGGCCTAGCAGGGTCCCACAGACCCAGGCGCAGACTCTTCTGAGTCAGCACTGGCTGTATGACCTTGGGTGTGTTAGGTACCCTTTCTGTGTCCAGGCGGGTGGTTGTGAGGGTCGCGTGCGTTATAATGCGCGATGCCTTCCATTATGCCTGGCTCAGAGCCACATTCTGTGGATGTCGGCTGCTACTGTTATAGATGTGATTATTACTGTAGGCACAGAGATAGTAAATAATTTGCCATGCGCACGGTTACATGGTCAGTAAGGGGGGACAGTAAAGGGCCATCAAACTGTCTGACTCAAAGCCATAGTTTGTCAAGTCCTACCTGGGCTGAATATCAGAAACAACTGTGGAGTTGTTTCTTGTTGTTGTTGTTTTTAATATATGGCTGTCCACGTACTTACCCAGAGCTGCCAAATCAGAGTCTTAGCCATGAGTTGTGTGTTCCTTTTCTTCTTTTCTTTTTTTAATTCCCCAAGAAATTCTGAGGTCCTTAAAAAAACAAATCTTAACCTCTGGTTCATACCCTGTGTCTATAGTTTTGAATTGTTAGCAGTCTAAGAATGTGCCTTCTGGATGTTCCCCATTGAAAAAGGCAGACCTGACTTAGAGTCTCCATAATTAGAAATCGAGAGCTTTGTTTTTAGATAGATAAATACCAGTCATCTGGTAGGTAGGCAGACATCTGGGAGATGAAGGCAGAGGTAGGCCCGGAATGTGGAAGTCCTCGAGAGATGGCTCGTTGTTCAGTGCGAGGAAGAATTTGGGAAGACATTGAACGGTCCAACAACAGAAACGGACTACCCCGCTCTGTCATGAGCTTGCCGTCAGTGGCATGTTTTGGCAGAGACCAGAAGATGGCAGTCTCTGTGCCGACACTCTCATCCATGGCTGAGGGAGAAAAGGAAAAGTGAGGAGGTCACGGAAGGGCGGGCGATTTTGTTGTTAACAACACAACCTGTCCCGGCTCTTCCGGCGTTAATACCATTGCCAGCAGGGGCCACTTTCCCACATTGCTCTAATAGTGTTTGCCTTTAAGTTATTATTTAAAATACAAATCTTATTTTTTACCTATTTTCATCCATTTGCCTACCAATCTCTCACCTACTAGATTCCTAATAGATCATAAAAATGTTTCATTTTAAATTGTAGCAAAATATAAGTAACATAAAATTTACCATTTTAGCCATTTTTAGGTGTACACTTTAGCGGTATAAAGTACATTCCCACTGTCGTGCAGGCATCGCCACCATCCGCCCACAGAACATTTTGCGTCTCGTAGAACTGAAACTCCGTAGCTATGAAGTCCTCACTCCCCTTGCCCCTCCCCCTCCCCAACACTCAGCAACCACCGTTGGACTTTCTTCTACATGTTGGAAGATGTTGGTGCGCCATAGGAGTACTATCATACAGTGTCTGTCTTTTTCCTAATAATGTTTTTATGACAACAGGGGAAAATTTTAGTAGGAACCAAAGACGGAGAAATAATTGAAGTTGGTGAAAAAAATGCCGCTTCTAACATCCTGATTGATGGGCACATGGAAGGGGAGATCTGGGGTCTGGCCACACACCCCTCCAAGGACATCTTCATCTCTGCCAGCAACGATGGCACAGCCCGCATCTGGGACCTGGCCGACAAGGTGAGGGGTCCACTGTGCTCTGATGCCCACAGGTGGGGCCTGGCCAGAGCCCAGAGTGAGGAGGGTTGGATCCAGAGTTGGGGGATGCGGTGGGTCTGCAATTAAGTTAGAAAGCCTGGTGATGAAAGTCCCACTCACACACGCCCAGTCTGTCTGTTAGCTGCATATACCCACGTGTAACTACAGGACAGGAATAATCTGGAAATGAAGTTTCTTTGTTGTAAAAAAAAATCCACAAAACCTAAAAAATAAAGAGATATGTCTTCCCTGGATGGGAAGACTAAAAATGACTTAAAATTTCAAATGTTCCCAAATAGGACATTTCAGTCAAAACCCCAACAAAGTTCATGGGGCACCTGGGTGGCTCAGGCGGTTGAGCATCCTACTTCAGCTCAGGTCATGAGCTCAGAGTTCCTGAATTCGAGCCCCGCATTGGGCTGTGCTGACAGCTCAGAGCCTGGAGCCTGCTTCGGATTCTGTGTGGCCCTTTCTGTCTGCCCCCTGCCCCACTCATGTGCGCTCTCTCTCTCTCTCTCTACTCTCTCAAATATAATAAACATAAACAAACAAGCAAAAAAATAAATCCCCAATAAAGTTCCTCTTGGAGTTTGGAAAAAAAATAATTTAAAAAATTCATCTTGAGTAAAAAAATAGCAGGAAATAGGGTTGGGCCCGGGGCGGTAATTGTTACCATGTCGTATCTGATAAAAAAAAGTAAGTTCTAATCATTAAAATAGTTGGGTTCATTACAAAATAGCCAGTAAATATTTCAGTCATATTTTTAGTGTGAGGATCAAAGAACAGACTCACGGTATAGTTGTTTTACTCAAGTTACTTTTCAAAATTGTTTGTGTATTATGAACACTGGCTATCATTTATTGAATACCTGCTATACACCAGATGCTTCATATACACGATCATTAATGCTTACAATAACCTTGCAAGACTTGTATTGATATCACTTCTTTTCAAGTGGGAAAATGGGGGGGGGGGGGTGGTGCCTGGGTGGCTCAGCTGGTTGGGGTCTGACTTCAGCTCAGGTCACGATCTCACGGTTCGTGGGTTCAGTCTGCATACCGGGCTCCACACTGATGGTGCGGAGCCTGCTTGGGATTCCCTCTCTCTCCCCACTCTCTCCCTCTCTCTCTCCCTCTCCCCCTTTCATGCTCTCAAAAATAAATAATAATAAAAAGTTCAAATGGGAAAATGAGGAAGTAACTGACACAAACACACCCAGCCAGTAGTAACAGACAGGATTCAGGATTTGAACCAAGAGGTGCCAAAGCTTAAACTCTTTTCTCTGAGCAAGAGGTCAGCAGTCTAAGACTGGGGGATCCAGTCTGGCCTGCCGCCTGTTTCTACAAAGTAAAAGCATGCTCATTGTTTACATAGTGTCTAGGTTGTGGGAGATCATATGGACCACAGAGCCTACAATGTTTACTACCAAACCATTTACAGAAAAAGTTGACCAACCTCTGCCCAAGCTGTTCTGATGAAAACGTACTGCCCATCTTGGTTCCTCAGGGACAGTTACTATAAGAAGCAAGACGTTTGGAGGCCCAAAGTGGCAGCAGAGACGGCCTGACTGCTCTGGCCTGGGTGCAGGATTTCCCTTGGAGACCAGCCAAGAAGGCCTAGGGCTTAGGTCATGCTACTTTGTATCTATGTAGAAACTGCTTAACAAGGTGAACCTGGGCCACGCGGCCAGATGTGCAGCCTACAGCCCTGACGGGGAGATGGTGGCCATTGGCATGAAGAATGGAGAGTTTGTCATCTTGTTGGTGAACAGCCTGAAAGTCTGGGGGAAGAAACGAGACCGGAAGTCTGCTATCCAAGATATCAGGTACATAGCAGGTCGTCTGGGCAGGGAAAAGAAGGGCACCTCCTTCATTCTCCTTCTCTGTGGTTACCTTTCTGGAAGGGTCATGACTGGAATGAAGAATTCAGTTGTGGGAGGGTCCCTTTCAACGATCCAGCCGTGGAAGGAGACTCCCTCACACATTAATTCCCAGACATGTCTTTGCTAAGTTCCACGAAGAGTGTGGTTAAAAACTGCGTGTACGACGCCATTCTGCATAAGGCTACGTGCATCCACTCCCGTACTTCCATGGGATTGGATGCAGAGAGATTGCTGAACTCCCTAGAATGCTAACCACGTGTGAGTCATGAAGTGAGATCTCATTGCCTTTGAGCTTGGGAGGCCCATTCCAGAGCAGACCTGACTAGCCCTTCTCACAGACCATGCTCTTGGATTGCTTTTTCCAGAATCAGCCCAGACAGCAGATTCTTAGCCGTTGGTTCTTCTGAACACACAGTTGACTTCTATGACCTCACTCAGGGCACAAGCCTGAACCGCATTGGCTACTGCAAAGATATTCCAAGCTTTGTCATTCAGATGGATTTTTCTGCGGATGGCAGATACATCCAGGTATGTCTCAGCTTTGGTAATATCTGGGGCAACCAAGAATCATCACCATTATCGTAACAGCAACAGCGGTGGCTTATATTAATTGAGGGCTTGCTTTGCGCCAGGCTGTGCACCCATCTCCTCTTTATAGGAATGTTTCCAGTATTGCAACTTTTCCCCTCCCTTATAAATGAAGAAGCAGGGGCCTAGAGAACTTAAAAATGTTGAAGAAATAGAATTTTTAAAGTAAAGTTGTCCTTCAGTAAGAGACGCAGGCAGCTCAAGCCCTGGTAACTTTAACCCTCCTTTTACTTCCTCCCTTTGAAAGCTTCCTAACCTCTGCTTCTCCAGGGCTACACCTAAGCCCATGTGGCTTCTCATATTTAGTCATTTCACTTGCAAGTCTGGGGTGGGGGGGGGGGTGTGTGTGGCCCGTCCACACTTGGGGTCTGGATGCCAGACACCAAGCCTGGAGTGGGGGCTCCTCACTGGGTCCCAACTGACAGGTTGGAAGGGATAGAGAGGGGTCCCACCATTGGGACTTACAGCTGACAAGAGAGCAATGTCTCGTCCAGCACTCTGAACAAATATTGTGCACTAGTGAGCTGGCCTGGAGTGAATAACCCATTGTGAAATGAGAGGGGACCCATCCATTGATTATTTACTGAGCCAGGCGCTGTGCTAGGCTTTTGGATGGACAGGATGGGCCTGGTCACTGCTCTCCTGTAGCTTCCCTATAAGGGAGAAGACAAGCATCGAACAGATAACCACAAAATATACCTATAATTACAAATTGTGATTATGTGCTGCAAAGGAAAAGTACAGGGTGCTGCGGGAGCATTTAACAGTCGCTGAATTTAGATTCACTTCCTCTCCACACAAGTGATATTTAAGCTGAGGCCGGTGGGATGTGTAGGAGTTAGCCAACAAAGAGAGGTGGGAACATTGTTCCGGGCCATCTGTATGAAGGCCCTGAGGTGGGAAAGATCTCAGCTTTCCATGAAAAGCAAGAAAACCTAGGGTGGCCAGGCTAGAGACACCCACAGGAGTAGATGGGGCTGGCGATTTTCTAGAAAATGCTTATCTCCCCCTAGAACATTCCCAAAGAAGCAAAGGTCAGGTCCTAGATGGTTCCAAACTCAGGTACATCGGTTGCCGTCTGTGAGAAAATTCACCTACATCTGTACCAAAGGATCTGTTTGTCCAAGAACAGGGACTCCCAAACTTAAGTGAGGATCACAGATCACCCGGCGGCTTTGTTAAAACACAGATTGCTGGGTCCCACCCTCAGAGTGTCTGATCTGGTAGGTCTGGGGTGGGGCCCAGGAATATGCATTTCTAACAACTTTGCAGATGATGCTGAAGCTGCTGGTCAGGAACCACATTTGGGGAACTGCTGCCTTAGGATTTTGGAAAAGAGCCAGAAAATGAATGGAAAACCGTCCTGCTCATGTGAATTTCGCTATAGGCTGACCACAGGTTTTGCAGCCTCAAGCTGAACTTGGGTTTGTTGAAGAGTCCTAGGGATCCAGAGGCTTGGCCAGTGTTCTGGGGAAATAGTACACCCAAAGGGGGGCCCTTTGGCCTGGAGAGAAAGCTGATGGACATGGTTGCCTCTTTCTCCTCGCAGGTGTCAACAGGAGCCTACAAGCGCCAGGTGCATGAGGTACCCCTGGGGAAGCGGGTCACTGAAGCCGTGGCCATTGAGAAGATCACCTGGGCCTCCTGGACAAGGTGACTGGAGGAAAACACTTTTTTTTTGTAATGTTTATTTATTTTTGACAGAGAGCACGAGTAGGGGAGGGCAGAGAGACAGACACAGAATGCGAAGCAGGTTCCAGGCTCTGAGCTGTCAGTACAGGAGCCCGACATGGGGTTTTAAACTCACAAACTGTGAGATCATGACCTGAACCAAAGTCGGACTCTTAACTGACGGAGCCACCCAGGTCCTCCTGGAGGAAGACACTTCTTAAGGAAAAGATCACAAGGAAGTTTCTTAGGCCAGACTCAGCCTCCAAGTTTGTATGTGGCCCAGATGTAAAAAAAAAAAAAAAAAAAAGCTCAGAGATAGAGCTGTCTTGTCTTTGGGGACTGGGGGCTGGGGGCAGGAGGCTTCTTGAACCTGGGCTTTTGAAATGCAAAGCCCTCCCTTTTGTGTAATCCCTTGGTCCTTCATCTGCAAACTCACCCAGCATGTTCAAAGGGAAATTACCTCCCAGCTTTTGGCTCAGCCCTGGTGCAGTGCAGTGGAGGCCTGCCGTTGCCAGGAGGGACGGGAGGGTGGGAGGGCCAGCATTGCCACTTAGCAGGATAAGGAGCAATGCGTTGCCAGTTCAAGGGAAAGGACACCACCAAGCTGTGAGCTTGAAGGTGCCCAAGCACATACACATCCAAAAGGACTAGAGGGCAGAGGGAGTGAATCAAAAATGGAGGGAACTTTTCTCTTGGGGTGCAAAGGAGGGGGGCAGAGCAGAGCAGTAAGAGCTAGGTCAATGCACAGGGGGGCAGGGGACAGAAGAGACACATGATCATAGCCAGTGATGCAAAATAGCCCTCTCTTCTCCTTATCCCTGGGAGGGGACACCTGACCACAGGAAGCCTTCTCATGCATCTCCTTCTGACACCTCTTCTTACTCAAAACAGCATTCTGGGGGATGAAGTCATTGGCATCTGGCCACGAAATGCGGACAGGGCTGATGTCAACTGCGCGTGTGTGACCCATGCTGGCCTCAACATTGTCACAGGAGATGACTTTGGGCTGGTGAAGCTCTTTGATTTTCCATGCACAGAAAAATTTGTGAGTCTTCCTCAGAGGAACTCCCTACACGGCCTCCAGGCTCTTTCCTGTAGTCTGCAGGAGGCAGTGGCCATATCTAGATGGCCATCGAGAATCTAGAGCAAGAGGAATCTTGTTCCAGTCCTGTGGAGATTTGGGGACCCCTAACTTTTGCATCTCCCTTTGGAGGGGAAGTTCTGGAAGCCGGGAGAAGGGAGGTTGGGAGGGGTACAAATTGGCCATCCCAGGCAAGAATGGGACAGGAAAACCCATCAGTGAAAGGTTGGCTAAAAGAAATGTGCAGACGAAATGGGAATCCCGAGTGGAGGATTCTGGGACGGGGAGATTTGAGTCCTGGAAGTAGTCTGTGGTTTCCAGGAGGAGCAGGGTCTCAGCGGTCTCCATTCATTTTTGCTCACAGGCCAAACATAAGCGTTACTTTGGCCACTCAGCTCACGTGACGAACATCCGTTTCTCTCATGATGACAAGTATGTGGTCAGCACTGGAGGAGACGACTGCAGGTATGAACATGACTCACCTGCTCTGGTTCCCCGGGCCTGGTTGTTACTCCCTCTTCCTGTCCCCACATTAGGTGTCCCATGGGACACAGGGAGGGGCTGACATCATAGTGACAACAAGGATTTGTCATGTATGGTCTGGTGACTCTGAACCCAGGTCTTGAAGGGCCCGTGTCCCCAGTAGAGCTGTCCTGGGATTGGTGAGAAGGGGAGGACAGGATTCCTCCTCTGAACATTGCTGGGTGGAGGGACAGATGAGTAAGGGACTCCAGGTGGCTGATTTCAGTAGGACAACCCAAGGCATCATTGCATATAATCAGGTTAAAATGGCCTTGATCCATAGGTCTTTTAACTCATAACTTCCAGCTGATCACCAGGGTTCTTAAGATGGGTGATTAGGGGGGCCTGGGTGACTCAGTCAGTTAAGCATTGGTTAGGTGTCCCAACTACTGATTCTACCTCAGGTCATGATCTCACAAGTTGTGAGATCAAGCCCCATGTTGGGCTCCATGCTGAGCATGGGCCTGCTTAAGATTCTCTCTCTCCCTCCATTCCACCCATGATGGGGAGCACTCCCAGGTGCTCTCAAAATTATTAAAAAAAAAAAAAAAAAAAGCCTCAGTCACCGTGAGAAACAATAAGGGTGTCACCCAGTTTTACATGAGATCTGGTGAGAAGTCAAGCCATTAGGCCCAGTGCTAGTAGCAGGAGATCCTCAACCAGCTATTTGGACTGGGCTGCTTTTAACCTTAACTGCTGCTGAGTGTTAAACAGGCACATGTTCCGTGAGAGGTGTGACTGGCCTTCCAGTGATTTGGAAGGACCCTTACCAGCCTGCTCCAGAGATGACATCAGCCTCTTCAGCCTTTCCAAGAAGGCCACTTTCTCTTGTCCCTCCAAGTGCATTCCTTATTTGGATTGTGGAGGAACAGGACAAAGTCATTCCTGAATCTCTCATTCTCCACCTCTAATGTAGTTGAAGGGCTTTACTGCAACATGAATATAGGTTTCTGTTCAGCCCAAGCAAAACTCTTGGGGGGGATAAAGAAGTGTAGCAATCCCGATATATATGTATTTTTAAAGTTTATTTATTTATTTAGAAAGATAGAGAGCCTGGGAGGGGCAGAGAGAGAAGATAGAATCCCAAGCGGACTCCGTCCACACTGTCAGTACAGAGCAGAGCCCGAGGTGGAGCTCAAACCCATGAGCTGGAAGATCATGACCTGAGCCAAAATCAAGAGTCTGACACTTAACTAACTGAGCTGCCCAGGTTCCCCCAGATATTTTTAGTGGTCTGAGAGAGGTTGTGGAAAAGGCACCTGTAGAGAATGTCAACCCACTTCCTATCCAAAAGCATGGTGTAGAAAATGGCCCCCAAGGACGCTGATAGCCCGTGGGAGAGCACCATCTCCAGTCCGCTGTGCCAACAGCGGCTGGCACTTAGAGCCCTTGAGATAATACTGCCAGCAGCTCCCTGTGGAGTGGAAACACCCATTGAAAGCAGCACCCGCCAGACTGTGAACAAGCCAGCAATAAGTGAATTGAGATCCGAGGTGACTTTTGATTACGATGAAAGGCTTAGAAGTAACCTTTAAAATGCAGGACCCCTAGGCCTTTGTAGTCCTGGGAGCCTATTCTGATCCCTGGCTCTATGTTGAACACTAGAAAGGGTTCTCCTACTCAAGTGGAGTTGATAAAACCTTTTCAATAGTAACGAGAGAGATAGTGTGAAGTCAAACTGCCAAAAGTCCTTACATTCAGCACATTCAGGCTGCTGAGAACCAAACAAAACAGAAAACAAGAACTTTTTAAAAAAGCAATAGATCTTTATTACTTTTTTTTAATGTTTGAGAGAGAGAGAGAGAGAGCGCGCACACGAGTGGGGAAGAGACAGAGGGAGACACAGAATCTGAAGCAGGCTCCAGGCTCTGAGGTGTCAGCACAGAGCCTGACGTGGGGCTCAAACCCACAAACCGTGAGATCATGACCTGAGCCGAAGTCAGATGCTTAACCAACTGAGCCAGCTAGGCGCCCCCCAAAAACAAGCAATAAATCTTTAATTGGTGACAAGATCCCCGATTTGCCTTTAGAAGTTGAAATGTCCAACACATATCAGCTAAGCTGGACTCGAGAGCACTTGGTAAGATTGTTTTTTGTCACTTGACAAAGTTATGATGCCCAGCCACGCAAGATGACGGTCTGATCTGCCTTTTCAGTGTGTTTGTGTGGCGATGTCTGTAAATGCCGGAACCCTCTTTATTGCTGCTGCTGCTACCACCCAGCAACTGCAGGGGCAGTGACGAGGCCCCTTGTTGCCACCAGCTGCTGGGAAAGGCCTACGCTGCGGGCCGCACAAGTTCCAAGTGCTAGTGAAGTGGGGTGACTGCTCCCAGACTCTGGAATCTCCAAAACTGTGATGCCAAGAAGGTCAGTTCTAAAATGTTAAGAGTGCTTTCCTCTGTTCCTGAGACTATACTGACCACAATGACAAAAAAATCCTAATGTAGCCCACCAACGAAATTTAAAGCCTCAGTTACCCTGACCAATATGTAGCTTTTAATTTGCATCAAAACTTTTACAAAAGATGTTTTGCTATTATGTTTCTATATACTTTAAAAATGTTCATTTTTACAAATGAGTTGAACAAGACAGCTTAATTTAGATGCGTCTAAAGCACTAGAAATATTGATAGCCTCAGTTCTCCACATTTAGCTTTCAAAACCAAATGAGCCATGTACAAACAAGTTGAGAAACTTAATTTTTTAACGTTTCATTTGCAGAGTTTTATATCCATTAAGTGCCTTTGAAAGTTTCCAGTTGTGTGGGCTGCTGTCTCCCCTCCCACAAATTATCTCCTTTCTACATATGGTGCTAAAACTTCAAAACTGAGGAGGGCTACAGGACCCTTAACAGATTCCTGGTCTGTCACCCATGTCATGTGTTTATGTCGAGGCTTCCTAAATGACATCAGTTCCCTGCTTGAGAAGTAGTGGCAGGTGAGCAGCAAAGAAACTTAAATTCAGGAGGGAGGGGGTAAAAATGGGTTTTCACTGTTTAGTGCCAAACCTACAAAATCCAAAATAGAAGTAAAATTAACCTCTACTACAAAATAGTAGGAAAAAAAAAAAAAAAAAAAAGCTCAAGTGGGTCTAGGATTAACGAACTCTTAATCCTAATAAATGCGGGGACCCAAGGCTGCACTGGGTCTACCACCCAGTGGGGCTGACTTGACACCACGGATTTGTTCAGGTGAACTGATCTAGGTCAAGTCCAGATAAAAAGAAAAAAATCTCAGCAGAACAGATTCCTAAGCCCAAGCAATATTTGAAAGATTATTCAACAAAAACAGGCTAGCTTGGCGTTCGTCAGCGCTGGCTAGATGACACAATGTGACCTGGACAGTATTAACCAGACGACATCCCTGACCTGCCTCACTCCTACTTCACACTTGGCTCACCACTGACTCCAGGAGGGGCTGACAGCACACACCGCTAGGAAGGCTGGTGAGGGCCTGGGGACTCTGAGCACACGTGCACCCATCAGTCCTTCCCATCAGTGAACCAAAATTCTGGGTCTTGAGTTTCTGGCTATTTGCAGTTGTCAGTTTAGCGACAGTGAAATGAAGCATTTTCAATTAAACAGATTATTAACATTTACCCCAGAAGTGCTTCAGCATTCTAAATGGATTAGATCACCAATGAAGCTATTTTTATATGCCAAGTTATGAATGCCTTACATTAATCCCCTGATAGGCTGTCGGGTCCCCAGTTAAGAGTCCCTGTGCAGTCCTGATTCTGTTTTCTGTAACCATGTAACTGGCGATGCTGAGTGATGACCATGTCTGCCTATACTGTACCACCGACCTTTCATAATAATCAGATCTTGTATTGAAATAACCACGTGGAAATAAATTGATCAATGAGGATATGTACAACTATATTTAAAGAGCAATAGTGTCTGTGTCAAGAAAACTTCTTAAATCTTATTTGTAAACATTTATATGGTATGATTTTATGTATGTTTATCCTGCACTGTGTTCTATATGTTAAAATATTGGTGCATGAATTTATTTTCAATTAGCAAAGTATAAAAAATACATAATTTGAAAACATTTTGTATGTGTCAAATAAATTTGATTATGTAAACACAGCTGCACTACGCACTGGAAAGCTTTCTAAGAGTACAAGCCACGGCTCACTAGTTGAAGCAAAGTCTACTGTGTGTATACTTTTAATCTGGTGCAGTTTCATGGAGCCAAAATACCAAACATATTTTGTCTATAAGCTTTATTGATACTTTGCTTTTACAGTTCACAATGCATTCCACAGATTCAGTACAGCTTAAACCACAAATGTATAAATCTTCATTTTATAATTTTTTGCATAACAAGGTTTGATATTTGCAAACAACGTTTTTGGAAGCATTAGATTCAGTCCATAGATTCAGAGTCTGTGACAAAATGAACTACAGTAAGTCTGTGCAATGAAGTTTATGCTGAGGAGTTCTATGTGCATGGCATCGTTTCATGTTGAAAACAGATGGTAGTGCTCCTAGAAATAGATTTTCTTTTTCTAGCTTATGTGCTTTGGAACTACACACGTATAACCAATGACTCTCTGAAACATCAAGCACTGTGGGGTAGCCGGAAGGTAAAGGTCTAAGCTTTGTGAAACACTATATATAGATATATATATAATCTATATTTACTTATATTGGCAATTAATATAACAGTAAGATTCACAATACACCTAGAACATACCAGAAAGGCAAGCTTTTTCACTCTTGCTTTAGTGGTATGATCTCGTCTAAACATTGCATTTCAGAAAATCTGCATCAATCTACACAGACCATACACAGTGCACAAACTGTGAAAAGGATTATTTTTTTCAGCTTCACTTTCTCTGCAATTCCCAAAAAACAGCAAGACTACCTGCAACAAAGTGTAATATACAGCTTTCTCAGATCTTTTTCTATTCACCAGTGCCTCGTATCGGAAAAACAAGTATGATTACGGTTTAAATCCATACATAGCAGCTTACAATACTTAAGATGATGAACACATGGCAGTCAAGACAGGTAATTTTCCTCAGACACCGCATTGCTAAAAATAAAGATCTGTGAAACTGCAATGTCAAGGTTTCCTTCTTCCCTGACCCTCCCCCATGTAATCAAACGAATATCCCCTTTTAAAGATAAACTATTGTTAATGATTTCTGGCTTTTTCATTCAGCTTTGCGCTTCAATCCAGGGATTTTCGCTTGGATTCTACAAATGGAAAGGTTGAGACAAAAGGTCAATATAAATATTTTTAAATTTTATGTATTTTAAAACGCTATCCTTCAAGAACTACTTGTATATTGCTCAGCTTGTACAAGAAATAAATCTTAAGGCTGTCAAACTACAAGCTGTAATTATGCCACTTTGCCTGATGAATTAGATTTAAACAAAGCCTTAAATACAACAAAAAGCAAACAGAAATCAACGATTCCAAATGTAGAGAAAAATCGTGTGGCAATACTGTCACACTTTTTAAGTGTGATTAAGATTTGCTACCCATTATGTCTAGAAGATGAAAATACAAAGTCCAGTACACCTTGTCCTTAGTAAAAAAGAAAACAAAAGTTGCAGATTTTAAGTACTTACTTAGCCATAGCATCTTTAACATTCTTGTTTGCAAGTCCTAGATAATGATCTATCTGCGCCTGAAAGAGAGGTATAAAGGAGTTACTAGAAAACTAACGTTGGTAGAGTCTTATTAACCGTTACTCTGTTCCGGCAAATTAAGGGCTTAATAAAGGCTTAAGAAACCACATTCTTCATATTTATAAGGCTATGGAAACTGGCAATAATACATCTGTTTGAAGTAATAAAGTGAGACTTGTATCCTGAAATCTATACTTAAGAAATTACCTGATGCCGTTCATAAATAACAGGAACGCTGAAGAGTGAAATCAGAGCTGAAAAAGGAAATACACAGCCTTTAAAATCGACTAGGAGGGTTTAGGGAACAAACACGGAAAATGGTACACTCTTAAGATAGCTAGGCAGTGTTCCTAACGAATGAATAAATACACAAGGATCTCCTGGAGGCACCTGCTGGTGGGGAACCACTGCAGAGCAGTGAGTGAATTAACCAAGGGATGCTGCAGGAACCACTCCTAGCTTAAAATCACGTCACACAGACCTTATAAAATACAGGCATCCCAGGTTAGTGTGATTTATGCCTGCACCATCAGATGAGGCCAGCCCCCATCTGGTTTATCACTATTAACTGGAGCATTCTTCAGGAACTAAAGTAGCAATTCAATACACAGTATCAGTATCAGCAATTTAGCTGAAGAGATCACAACCTCAAATATACGTCCTGTCTTCCCCACAACATAAGAATTCTCTCCACTACAATGTCTCTTGGGGTGCCAGGATGGCTCAGTCTGTTGAGTGTCTGACTTTGGCTCAGGTCATGATCTCATAGCTTGTTTAGTTTGAGCCCCTCATTAAGAAACCTGCTTCAGATTCTGTCTTCCTTTCTCTGCTCCTCCCCACTCTCTCTCTCTCTCTCTCTCCCCAAAATAAACAAACATTACAAAAAAATCCTTTAAAATGTTTTTAAGCTCCTACACACAATCATCTTTTATTGTACAGTTTTTCATTCAAATAGTTTTATAGACTTACCCAAAATCAGTAGTGTCAGACCATTGAACAAGGCACCAACATAGGTAAATACCCACATCAACACTGCAAACTGTAAGAAAATAACATTAGCCTATTAAAACCACACTTCACATGAAGTTGAAGCTTTCAAATAAAAGCATCCCATCTAATGGCCAACCTACTAGAGGCCTAATCGTTGGAGATTTGGTACATATGGAGATTTCATCTTGAAGTCACCAGTCTCAATTCAAAATTTCAGAATCCTAATTAAAATAGATTTGATTCATTGTCTGGACTACACTACCAAGTAGTTGATTCAATTTTCTCTGAGATCAGAAAACATGCCAAAGGTATACCTTCCTCCTTCAACTTTAATACAGCATTTAGCTTTTACATGGGAAGACTGAAAAGGGATGAGAATTTGCTATTAAACCTGATTTTAAAGCACTAAAAAGTACTTCAGATCCACATGAGCTGAATAATTCAGACATTAAAATCTCAGACATCTGAATAAGTAACAGTGAGGCAGGAGTACTTATGATCAGTGAGAATGGGTTTCAGGTACCAAAATTACCAGCTCTGGCATTTTATAAAGGAACAGAAGCACTGGCTGCCGAGTGATACATGTTTTAATAGCCACAGTTAACCCTGGGAATGAGGATGTCTCAAACTTGTATATGTATTAATAAAACTATTATTATTCTTTTGGTCACTGCTTTCTTTATTTAACAAACACCAATATAGTTCTTACTATATTAGTGCCAGGCACAGTTTTAAATGCTTTACAAATATTAACTCATTTATTCCTCTTAACTTGATGAGGTGGGTGCTATTATTACCACAGCAGATACAGACAACTAGAGAATAAAGAGTTTTAATACCTTGCTAGCAGTCAGATTTCACTGTCCTCTTTACGGGTAGGGGACTGCAGTGAATTAACTAAACTCTCCTACTTCAGTAATCATGGTCTTAAAATCTAGGGGTGTGTGTGTGTGTGTGTGTGTGTGTGTGTGTTTTAAATCATCAAATAAAGCAGTTTGGGAAAGGCTCTTCTAAAAAGAGATTTCATTTTGAGAAGTCCTTTGTTTCCTCTTCATACTTTATTCATGAAAGGCTGGACAAGAGGATTGCAGAGTTTTCTTTCCATTCTAAAATTTGGTGACATCATATAGTACAGACTCAATGACATGATAGAAACAGTTCTTGGAAGACTTAAAACACAAAGTCAGTCTGGATTTTATTATTCTTAATCAGTAATACCTTTGCTTTCTATTAAAAGCCTTCATGTGTCTGGCATTAGCTCTGCCCTAGTCAGCAGGTAACACAATATGATGCCACCATCTACAGTGATTAGTCAGGGACAGACAACAGCCCTCCATCTCCTAGAGGAGGGATCAGCACACCTTTCCTTTCAAGTAAGATAGTAAGATAATAACCACGTTTGCTTTTATGGGCCATAGTGGCGGGGGGGGGGGGGGGGGTCTTTCATATATTCTTGGAATGTTGTCTCTGAATAGTTTTTGAGTATTATCCTTTAAAAAACATAAAAACCATTCTTCGCTCTCAGGCTATATCAAAACCTGCCATGGGTCAGACAGTAGTTTGCAGACCCTTGAACTGTCTTCCTCCAGATACTCATTCATTCAACAAAATTCGATCGCCTACTAAGAGCTGAGTACCACGCAGTAATTAAGGTGTTGAAGCTCACATTTACTACAGGTTAGGAATACAATCTGGATTCCTCCACCAACTTCAGTTCTACAAATAGCAACACTCTGGTTACCTCTACAACTGAATTTAATGTTCAAGTGACCAAATGCCAAGCATTCTTAATACCTGCCAACTGAAAATCAAAAATTAAGTGCTACCTTCCCCTTCTCCCACCACCCCCCTCCCCACCCCGCCTCAGTCTTAGCAAGTGCCAAGGTAAGAAAGGTCTGCAGCATGACTCCAGTTAGCAAGGCTTTTCCGTCTCGGAGTTTTACAGACTCCTATTGCAGAAGCTAATTTTAACTTCTGCATTTAAGCAAGTTTGCTAAGAAACATTTTCATGTTTTCATCCATCACTATCGACAAGTCTAAAAGGGAAAAGCATCAACCTTCCACATTTTAAAATAAACTGCTTTAGCAGTAAAGACACCTTTGTCATGACAGAATTCAGATACTAACACACACACAGGCTAAAAATAAGTCCTAATTTGGTCATTAAGTCACCCACAAGGCTCCACTCCCAGGTCAGCAAGGAGAGAAGCCCAAGACTTCACACCTAGGCTATCTAAGGGACTCAAATGTCACTGGACTTGCTTCTTGCAGGACACTCTTCCTAAAAGCCACATTACCCAAAGGCAAAGAAAAGAACAGAGGGAGAACTAAATGTGGAACAAGTGACCGACAGGCACGAAGAAGCATGACTAAGGACGGAGGCAGACAGATAGACATACACATTCTCCCTCTCGGGGAGGCATGTACACCCTGGCTCCACAGAATATTGCCGTGCAAGTATGTCAGGCCAATGTTGCCCAAATTTCCCATTTTGAGAGAGAAACCAGAAATTCACATTTTTATGTATCACAGAATTTTTAAATATTGCAAAAAATTTTACATTTCAGGGGCTCCAAACAAAAATGTTAAGTAAGGTTTTCCAGAGAATACACCATCAGAAGAGAAAGGAATGGTAGTTAAGGACATGCATCTAGCAACTGCACAATTACTGGAACTGTTATATAATGAAAGCAACTAACTTTTTTTTTCCTTTGGCAAATATATTAGGTCAGTTAATCTCATCACAATGCCAAAAGTTAAGTGCTATTATTATCCCCAAAGAGCAAACCAAGACAAAGAACAATTAAGCAAGTTGCCAGACCAGAGGTCACAGTGATCTAAAGTTTATCTGACTCCAGAATCTATCTGCTGTGCCATACAGTAAAACCGCCTACAGAGTAACCATTATTAATGGAAATTTGTCATGAATGTGCATGCTGTCATTTTTAAACTCAAAATTATTTGACCTTTTTTTGACATCTACAGCCTTATTCATTGGTATCACTTTGCCTACATTTTCCCTAGCCCATTTCCCAATTTTTCTGTGAGCCAGAGAAAGCAGAAACTGTCAAAATGTGTATGTTAATAACTATTTAAGAGCCCAAGAACTAAATTTCAAAGTTCTTCTGGGTCAGCTATTTCTGGAGTGCAGACCTTTTTTGGCTCACTTTCAGATTTAAGAACTGTATTCTGGAACATTATGAATGCCTGATGTTCGGACAACTATAGCTAGAAATTTTCTTACAATTTTAACATATTTTCACTGAAAGTCACGGAACTGTCATACTGAATCCAGGCTTTATCACCCAAAGCTGTGTTACAGAAAAATAAGAACCTTTGCCTAAAACACATGGCATCTGGTAAATAAAATTATTGGATTTTTTTCTTGAGATCTGAGGTTTCAAAAGCCAGGATCCCACTAATGAAACTTGGAGCCTTACTCATGAAACTCCAAAGCTGAGCCCAGTGGGGACTGTCAAATATCCTCCTTTTACAACAGGCCTGGTGGTAGTGGGAGGAAGGAGTGGGGGGAAAACAATAGCCTGGGGCTTAGAGTTTAATGCCACAACTTTCAAAAACTGTGATTCTCCAGGCAATATCCACAGATATCCCAATATTCCTTCCTTTCCCCAACCCCCCTTCCTAGTAACGAGTAAATTTTATAGCTCCCAGGTGGTTCCAATCTGCAGCCCAGACTGAGAACCACTGTTTTAAAATGAACCCGATCGAAGATCCCTCACACATAAGAGCAATCACAGAATTAAACCTTAACTAGGTGGTCTAAATATGTTCAACTACCTTAAACTTGTTTTCTTGTAGTCATGGATCTTATTTAAAAGTTAACAAATATCAGTGGGTTAATAAAATTATCCTGCCTCTTTCTGACTTCTCAGAGACTAATAAAGTACACCAGGCTAAGAAAAGGCTACATACACAGCTTTTGCTACTTAATTTTACTACAGAACATTCCTCCTTTGCTTTCCTTTCATTCATTCTCCTTTCCCCACCTGATGTCTGGCACTCAATGGAACAAATCCCTTTAAGAAATATAACCTTTAAAACAAATCCTGAACGCTGGACAAAACATTTGGCTGCAGTGAAAAACTAATGTTTGAAATAAGTTCTACTGAATGGAATTAGATATATTTTGTTAGTAATTCTGCCATATTTGACTAAAATTAATCCTTTGGGAAATATATTGTTGATACATCTGTGGACATGTGAGATCTTCTCTAGGACTTAGAAGCTTGTAATTCCCTGCAAAGGAGCAAAACAAATTGAACTACTGCCCGGGAATTTAAAAAGGAGAAATTGCAAAAACATGTCTTATTTGTATCTGTCCAAGTCAACTGCCAAAAGGAGTCTTAGGCCAGGCACAAAGATAACCACCATCTCACATCAGGTCTTTTTCAACAGGCCTGATTGCTCATGAACCTTGAGAGTTTTGTTTTGTTTTTAATCACATTTGAAAGAATAGGCTCCTCTCTCTCACTGTCAAGGAAAAAAAAAAAAGTAATGAGCAAAGGGATGAAAAAGTTTCACATGCTAAGAATAGTGGCTCTAAAATTTTCTAAGGAAGAAGGTTTCAAATAAAAGTAATGGTAACTGTGACCCAGAATCTAGAAATGTAGATTATATAAATTTGAGGGCACCAAATTTATGAAGGCAGTGAGTTATAGAAAAACCTCTTTCAAATTTTTGTTTGAAAACTATTATTTTAAATATGCCACAGAACTTGATACCGTGTGTATTTAAGAACTACATTTAAGAACTTGTAAATGAGACTCCCACTCATTTTCTTGAATTTACGGTGGTATCCGTTTTCCTAATGATGAATCATACAAAATCAAAGTAATTCCAATTAGAAGCTGGTGCTTATTTTGGGATGAGCACTGGGTGTTGTACGGAAACCAATTTGACAATAAATTTCATATTAAAAAAAAAAAGCTGGTGCCTCTAAGTTTTTTTTTTTTGTTTGTTTAATTTTGAGAAAGAGTGTATGCACACAAGCAGGGCAGAAGCAGAGACAGACAGAGGATCCAAAGCGACTCTGTGCTGACACCCAACGTGGAGCTCAAACTCAAGAACCATGAGATGATGACCTGAGATGAAGTCAGATGTCCAAATGACTGAGCCACCCGGGTGCCTGTGGTACTTGTAAGTTTTTGAAAATTCAGTGTTATTTAACAAATTCATCTGGAAACTGGAGAAACCAGGACTATTTATTAGCAAACTTTCAAAAGACTGAAAATCTAAATATAGGAAATACAATGAATCAGTCTAATAGGGCCAACATTTCTCTTTTATACTGAAAAAGTAAAAAAAAAAAAAAAAAAAGAACTGCTTGCTTTAGGGAGAGAGAATAGGGCTCCCTATTAGCTGCTGTGGCTAAAAGGGAAAAAGTAATAGAAGGAAAATCATTTTCTTTAAAAAGAAAACGCTCTCTATATAAACAAAAACTGTGGAGGACTAAGAGTGGTAAATGCTCAAGAATCTATCTATAGAAAAGGAATACTATTAAGTATTTTTTATAAAGAGCCAAGAGTGTCAAGATTTTTGTCAGCTTTTTTCAATAAGAGACATTTTAGGCAAGTATCCTGTGTTTCTACATACAGTAGTACCCTTATTCAGTGGAAACAAACAAATGGAATGTGTACCACTCACATACAATGACATTAAGATTTTAATTAAAGGGGGTCGATTTTTAATTCTTAATTTTAAAGGGGGGTCAAAGGGTAAAAAGAAAAAGTTTATTGGCTTTGGAGTTACCCTACTTACCCCAGGACAGGAAACAAAAAAGAAAGAAAAGGTTTAACTGAAGTCCCCCAAATAATAGAACCACCAGGCTTATCAAGGAAGACCCTTTGTGTGTATTATCAGAATTTACAACTGAATTACCAAGTGCTTCATACCCATCACCTTCGCAAACGTAGGGAGAAAAAGACACACCCTGCCTTTTATTCTTTTGCCTCAACAGGTTTTGAGACCTAAATGCAAACAAAGTTCATTCTATATGTTAGTATATTGAAGCACCAGTTATTTGTTTGGAGCCCAGAAGAATCACCACCTGGGAAGTCATCAAGCAGCTTTCCTTGAGCTCTGCGATGGCCAAAAAACACTACTAAAGGAAACCATTCAAGTAACTTTTCTTTTTCTCTTTTCAGAAGTACTGCTAATCTGTAAGGACAAAAAGTAGTAAACTATAATTTTTTTTTTTTTAATTTTTTTTTTTTTCAACGTTTATTTATTTTTGGGACAGAGAGAGACAGAGCATGAACGGGGGAGGGGCAGAGAGAGAGGGAGACACAGAATCGGAAACAGGCTCCAGGCTCTGAGCCATCAGCCCAGAGCCTGACGCGGGGCTCGAACTCCCGGACCGCGAGATCGTGACCTGGTTGAAGTCGGACGCTTAACCGACTGCGCCACCCAGGCGCCCCGTAAACTATAATTCTAACACGTGTCCTTTTTTCCCCCCAACATTAAGAAACAATGTTTGTTTTAAAAAAATAAAAAACGCTCATAAAAATAAAGTGTTTCACAAACTAAATCTGCCTCATTATGTGCCATTTTCTGCTACAAAATCACACATATAACAAAGTCACACATATAAAAGCCACTGAAGGCAAAAATTTATCAAGTTCAGTTTCTCTCGCTTATGCTAGCTCCATCATGAATAACATACCTGCTTCATCATGAATAACATACCTGCTTAAAAAACAAAACAAAACAAAACAAAAAACCAACGACCTGAGGTAATTTTCAAAGGAAATTAAAAATTGAGCTTTAACAGCAAAATGAAATAATTCATCTTCTAGAAGTAACTTATTCATAAAATTTCCTCATCCTATTTTCACGTATCTGTAATTTAAAAGGTGTTTAGAGTATTTCATCAAGCCTCCTCTAACGTTTTCATGCTCCTCTAGCCTTTGCCAAGTATTGCCACACATAACTGTCTACGCCTAGAAATGTATATAGATGACAATAAAATCTGAAAGAACAGAATTTTCTTTTGACTAAAGACATGTGGAAACTTTCAATTAAAATTTGTAAAAACTGGAACATAACACATCATTCCCAGATCAATTTGTTTTATTTTTAAACAGATTTCTTTAAGAACATCTTTTAGACATACAGAGCGCTGCCTTCATGGCTAAACTGTGTAAACATGAAGGATGACTTTTGGTTTCTATCTGTTGCAATTTTTATTAAGTCTATAAAAACAATGACTCTCCTCTATCAGGCTTCATAATGCTTTTGTTTCAAGTCACCCCCCACCACCAATTTTTGACTGCTAACTTCAGAGATGGTCCTTTGCTGTTTGAAACTTTTATCACTACGTATAGTGTGTTTTCTCAACCAGTTCCCACCCACAACCACTTCCTCTTAAACCACACTAGTACCTTTCTCCTCAATGGTTCACATGTTCTACCCCAGCTATAAGCTATATATAGCATATATCACTTCAATGAATAGGAACTGGCTTTTTGTGGCACTCATATGTACAAGGTTCTATTCCACTTACTCCAAAGGATTTTGTTATTTTTTCCCTTTGAAAGTAATTAATCAAGCATCCCAAATAACACAGCCATCATAGTTTCATTTACAGACTGACATCAGATAATATCAAAGCACTACTACAGAATGTCACTAAAAGCAAGCACTCTATAGATACAAAAGAAATATTAATAAAAGGAAACTAAATGATTTTCCATTAATGCTGTTAGTAAGTAACTGAGATTCCCAGTCCGAAGCTGAAAGGACACAGCTGAAAATAATGTCCATCTACTGGCTTATTAAAGCTAAGATGTTTGTCAAAAGCACCGAGCATTTAAACCTATTGTAACCTGTTCAGAAATTGCTTCACTGAGTCAAAAGGCCCAATCACGGTATTGCTATGATATCCTTGGTCTGCATGATAAATTGCTATCTCGTACATATCTCTCACCAAAGAAAAATTATAAATACCACCGTAGTACATTTCTACCCAGGCTTAGACTGGAAATGAGTCTATCTTAAGCATGATCACAGACAGTAACACACAAAACACAAATGGTAAGGTCTATGTAAAGAACTCAAGGCTCAGTGCTTAGAACTCATGTTACAAGGTGATTTAAGTGCTTGCTTTGAGTCAATGAACTCCAGGAAAGTTTATTTGCAAGGTGAGACTCTAACAGTCACTCTAGCAAAATCCAAAAACTGAAGAAAGACTTCCAGTAATTACTAACTGAAGATTAGTTGAGGTGTTCCAAGTATCAGAACTTTTCCAGAATAAACATTTCGGGAAAGAGTCCAAGATATAAAATAGCTTATGTGTGTATATAAATCACACATAAGCTAAGAAATTAAGTGCTAGACTCTAAAAGAAAGGCAAAGAGATTAAATCACATTCTGGTATCAAATCTAATCTTCATTCCTACAGTGAAAATTCCCTTTAATGTTCTCACTTTTTTTGTTGTTGCATTTTTTAAATTTAATTTTTTATTTTAATTCCAGTACAGTTAACATACACTGTTATATTAGTTTCAGGTGGACAGTACAGTGTTTCAACAACTGTATACATTACTCAGTGCTCATCATAAATGTATAATTTTCCCACTTCTCATCTTTATCATCTCCAAAAGTATGAATTTCTAACTTATTTTCCTTTAAAAAAGAATAGTACTTTCTTCCATCTCAAATAGTTGATTGGATTCTAATTTTTGACACTTAAGTTGACAGTACATCTTTGTCATTTGATTTCACTACATACTTGTCATTTACTTTTAATATGGAAAAGTAGAATTTTACACTCCAGTCTTTTGATATTGAATTCTATGTCAAAAATGAAGAGCAAATAAACTTACCTTCAGAGAATCAACTAAATCATCAACTAAAAAGAGGCGTCTCAGTTCTTTTATCGTGCAGTTCACATGACCAAGAGCAGAATTACTGTATTTCTGAACCAACTCCTCAGATATAGCGACTTCAGATTCCAAATATGCCCTGGAAAACAAAACACATCCTGTCACTGATCAGAGTGATTTTTCCTGGATGTCTGTCAATCAGCAATTACATATCTGTAAAAAAAGACATTAACAAAATACTTTACCATAAAAAACCTACTCTTTCTAAATGAAGCACAATGTAAAAATTCACCAAGCAATGGGTAGATTTCATTGATATGCACGCTGTCAGCTGATGAGCACAGAAAAAAGCATTTGCTTTCAAGTCAGACTGATCTGGGCTTGAATCTTAAACTCTGCCACTTACTTGTCTTGTGTCACTTTGGAAAGTTACTATCATGAGGAGTCACTGAATAAAGTGCTTCTTAACACAAGCAGGCACAAAGAAGCACTCAATAAATGGTAGTTATTATTAGGGACTTGGTTTTTTTCTTCACGCTGACATTAGGCTGTCTGTCATTGGGTTTTCCTAACAAAGATTCTATCTGTTCCCAAATACTACACTCTCGCAGCCTAACTTTCAGGGGAAACTACCCAATATCTCAAGGCCCAGGCTGTGAAATGGCTGCCGGAAGTATAGTGCTAATGCTAGTAAAACATAATAGTTACTGCCCTTTTAGATGCCCTAATCTATACTAAGATAGCTGGAATTGTTTTATTTAAGAAGAGAACTGTAATGAAGAAGAAAAGTCATCTGCAGGAATGCAAGGAACTGTTTTATCAGTTATTGTTTCAAAGCAGCCATTTTATCTTGGCAGAGTACAACCAACTCAGAAATGCTAAGAACTTTTCTATCTGTCAGAAATAGCTACTTACAACCCCAGTCTCTCCTCATCACTCCCCCATGTCTATGGATACTAGCTACTCATACTGGAAACAACAGTCCTCTGATAACTCCTTATCCTATAGTTTCCTTCTGTAGTATGTCCCAACTATGTCCCTTCATTTTTACTCACGATGCTAGCACTCTAGTTCAAGTGTTCATTTATTTACAACTGGGGTATTCTTATCTGTCTCCAAACCAATCTCTAATCTGTCTGCATCCTAATCCATTCCTTCAGCCAATACCAGATCAGTTTTATTTGAGCTATCCTAAACAGTGCTATTTAGATTGACCTCAGGTAGGAGTTAGGACACTTGCTACTGTCTAGATAAGGTAACTTTGTGAAGTCATTTGACTTCTCAGGGTCATGATTCCCACTTGAAAATTAAAGAAACAGACCTTCTTAAATCTCTTCAGGCTCCAACGTTTTGTGATTCTGTGGTTCCAAATTTTCAACCAGAGCTCTCCTCAGCCTTTCCAACCTGATTTCTCACTACTCACTATGATGCAGCCAAATCTGAGCCATTCATCAAACATTTTTTAATCTTACTGCCTTTGTTCACCATACTGTTTTCCCAATCCACACTGCTCTCCTCTCACCTCTAGTAATAGCATATCTAGTCAGTTAGCCTGTCTGAAATCTCACCCATACATGAAGCCTCTGTGGCTCTTTCTTCTCTAAGACACTATTATGCAATTCTAATGCACTCTTTTGTAGCTTTCTTTTGTAGCAGTATTATAGTATTGGCCATATCCAGCCCTGGAAATGTGTATACTTGTACATTTTCCCTACTAAAGTATAAACTATTAACAACCAGGAATATATCTTTATTACAATGGCATAGCACTCAGCCAACTTTTATTGATTAACCAGCAAATATCAAATTGTTATTATCAAGTTAAAAATTATCAAAGACTCACATCTACCCTTAAATCAGCAATAATTTATTTGTATAGCTTTAAGAAACACAGAACAGAAGCAGATAGAGCTTGAAGTTGGTATTCTGTTCCTTTGTACCACTGCTCTTATCCTTGCTGAAGACAAGATGCCTGGCAGGCAGGCAGGCAGGCACACATGTGGCCCTCTCAACCAACGAAGTACCATGGATACTTACATTCATTCAACCGGCACGGACGTGATAGTATAACCCCACGCCAGCACTGCCAGCATCTTGTCCAGTGACCATAGGTATCAAATACAATTGAAGGGTGCCACTGCTAGCAGTATGACTAGGAGGACTTAGAAAAACTGTCCAACAGGATTAAACTGGCATGTTGGCTGAATTTATAATGACTATAAAAAAGGCTTCTGAATGAAAAATAAAGTGTTTCTAAGGAAATAAAGAAGGAAATCACTAGGTTTTTTTCCCCAAAAGTCTTCTTTAAAATCAAACAACGTCTGAAATTTATATCGTAGATAATTTAGAAGTTTTGGCTTGATAATGTTTTTATATATTTCAGTATAACTAACTAAAAACCATATTCCTCTATGATTTATGGCATGATATGGCTCTGCCATTTATTTTGAAGCTGCAATTTCAAGTTACTGAACTTCAAGTATGTTTCCCTCTCTGTGAAGTGAATAATACCATCGGTCTCATTGAGTTTTGGGGAAAATTCAGTCTGTACATAAATGGCTAGGGACATAAGAACCATTCATCAATGTTGGTCTCTCCCTAAAACTTATGTAGCATCATTACTCAATACGAAGAGAGCTAGAGAGAAACAAATAACCAGTCTTTACAATAAGCAAAATGATGGAGCTCTCTTCTGTAAAGTGTGAAAATCAGTTTACATTTACATATTGATACCAACTAGATAACGTTCTAGGTAGTTACATACTCATTCATGCCCACATAGATACTTGCCTTACCAAATAGTTTTTTAAATATTCAGGATCCATTTGAGAAAAAAAAATTCCATATACAAAAACAATCAGAGACCATTTCAAAGCCATATTTAGTGAGATAGGAAATCAATCAATCCTCAGATCATTTGGACCTAGTGTTAGAGAAGCCTTCTTCAAAAAGTTCCATCTTGAAATCAAACACAGAACCAAATAAAAAAACGTAATATATAGGGTCATCTGAGAAGCTAAAAAGGCAGCATCAATGGGCACAAAACCCTAGAAAGGGCACATGAGAGAGAAGATAAAGATATGTGGACTTCATCCTATAGTGAACAGGGAGCCCATATGCCTAAAAATACAATAAAAGTGGTATTTGAGAAAAATTAATCTGACAACATCCATAAAAGTCAAAGTAAACCAAAGTAACCAGAACCCAATTTGGTAACAAGTGAAGTCCAGCCAGAGTAGGCAAACTTTTTTGTAAATATTTCAGGCTGTGAAGTCTATATGGTCTCTGTCACAAGTATTTAACCCTGCTATTAGAGCATGATGAAAACAGCTAAGTGACGGAATATGGCTATGTTCTAATAAAACTTTATTTACAAAAGCAGGCAGCAGACTGGATTTGGCTACAGCTTATGGACTTGTGGTCTACACTGAGGCAGCAGGGGGGAAACAACACAACGTAGTTATCTTCTTTATGTGAGATGCTAACAAAGATAACATCAAAACTGGGAGCCTGACATGAGGATAATAGTGGTGTACTGATAGAAATTGACAAGTCTGAGAAAAAAAGGTTCATTTAAAGACATAAGGAGTTAGTGGTTGTCAGGAGCTGGGCAGGAAGTGACTACCAATGGGTACAAAATATCTTTTTGGTGTGATGAGAATATCTGGAATTGGATGGTGATAGTTGTACAATTCTGAGAACATGCTAAAAACCACTGAATTTTATAGTATGTGAATTAAATCTCATTTTTTTTTAAGTGAGGGAAAAACATGGTAAATCTGAAGTGAGGGCAGAAGACCCAAACTGAGGTTTGTCCCATTACCAGTTAGATATGATGCTAGAGTGTACTTGTAAAAAATAAGGGCAAAAGATGATAGTTTAGAGACAAGAAGCTAATACAGATGCTCACCGAAGGGTAATACAAAAGTATGCCTTAGGGAACAAGAAGAGGAAACTAGATAGAGAAGGGATGGTAAGACAGCATTATATAAAAACATACACTGTTGGAAAGAAAGGTATTTCTAATATCAACATGAAAAGTATGCAATAAAGAAAATATAACTTTCATCAATCCTTACCATGTTAAAAAGACAGCTTCCAAAGTAAAATTAGGGAACCAATACCTAGTTCTAATAAATATATATTACTAACACACAGCAGAGTTAAGCAAGTAACACACAATCCCAGTTTTCTCCATCATGAGCCCGTGAAATGACCTTTAATCTCAAAAATCTCAAAAGCAGATGCTTTTGGAATAGGTTTTGAGCAAAAATCTACAACTATCTTTAAACAGTAAAAAATGCATGCCTGTAATTCTACAAATAGAATGAAGTCTCAAAATTAATCCTGTTTACAGCGTTGCCAACGTGTGCCTTGTTTTCCAGACATCTCACCTGAATGGGTGGCCTTCATCTGATTTCTGGATAGCTTGGATCACACCCTTATATATCCTAAAGCTGATAGTCACAGAGAGCAGGGCCAAGACAATGTAGGCCGTTACACTCACAATGCTGAATACTGTCAATGAAAGCAGCAGGAACAAGCTGGCACCAAACACTACTCCAGTCTTCTTAATGTCTCTCCAGTAGAGGAGGTCAACAACTAAAAATTAAAAAAGAAGAAATCTGAAATTAGAACATTATTTTATCCATTTGGATTTGGCACACTTATATTTGCTCCACCTATAAAAATAAAAAGGTCTCTAAAGTACAATCAAAACCTAAATTGTTAAAGAAAAATGAACTTTGTAAGCTGCATTTTAAACCCATCTAAGTTGTAAATTAGAATCATACCTACATCGATTTCTATTTACCATCAATTTTTCTCATGCAAATCTATTTCCCTCGTGTCCAAATCAGTCTGGCTAGACAAGATTGTTCCATTCTCAAGCCCAGTACAGCAGACTTCTAATCCAAAACAAGCGTTCTTAAAAACCATCTTGAAGGCTTTCAAACTTTGTTCAATGCAGGATATAAATACAACTAATTGAAAAAAACCTTAACACACACTCACTAATAGATACTTCAGTGATGTAAAAATGTATTTATCTGCAGAAAAACCACTAACTCAAAAAATATTAAGAAATTAAAACTACGAAAAACTACGCATAGGTGTTCTACAGTTCTTCTTTTAAGAAATCTCTCTTTGAGGGGCACCTGGGTGGCTCCGTTGGTTAAGTGTCCGACTTCAGTTCAGGTCATGTTCCTGTGGTTTGTGAGTTCGAGCCCTATGTCACAGCTCTGAGGTGTCAGCACAGCTACTTGGGAGCCTACTTGGGATTCTCTGTGTCTCCCTCTATCTCTCTGGCCCTCCCCTGCTCATTCTATGTCTCTCTCTCTCTCTCTCTCTCTCTCAAAAATAAACATTAAAAAAAAAATCTGTCTTTGGGAAACATAATAAAATTGTAACCTAACCTGGCTATCATTAAAGCAAAAATTTCCTATAAAACACTAAAGACAAAGGGAAACAGCTTTTGGATTACCTGAAAAGCTACTTCTCTGTGAGTGTAGATAAATATAATGCCATAAAAATTTAGGTGTAAAGAAAAAGAGAAAAACTAAATGTGCTACACTGTTATATAATGTTTATTAATAGTAAGGAGTCAGACAAAGCCAAACTTAGGAAGTTTGCTCTTGGCCTATGGTCAGAGAGCCACTGGGGATCAAATAAGCATAGGCCCACATTCTTAAGGTCAGGTTATGTACAACCCACAGAGAATTCTGCAGTATGCCCAAGAGCTCTTGAATTCACAGGCAAAACATAATTTGTCTATGGATTGTGAACAGGGGGAGGGGTGATATTCTTACAGTAAAATAAATATGGATATATTCTTGAGTAGAATTTTTTTTTTAATTTTTTAACATTTATTTATTTTGGAGAGACAGAAAGAGGCAAAGCATGAATAGGGGAGGGGCAGAGAGAAAGGGAGACATAGAATCTGAAGCAGGCTCCAGGCTCTGAGCTGCCAGCACAGAGCCCAATGTGGAGCTCAAACTCACAGACTGTGAGATCATGACCTGAGCCAAAGTTGGAGGCTTAACCGACTGAGCCACCCAGGTGCCCCTTCTTGAGTATAATATTAAATATCCATTAGTTAGTTAGTTAGTTAGTTGTTAGTTTTTAAGTGTATTCATTTATTTTAAGGGGAGGGGCAGAGAGAGAACCACAGGCAGGCCCCCTGCTATCAGCATAGAGCCCTAGGCAGGACTCAAACTCACAAACTGTGAGATCATAACCTGAGCTGAAATCAAGAGTTGGACACTTAACTGACTGAACCTCCCAGGAGCCCCTTAAATATCCGTTAATGTTTAATGTAAAGAAGGTAACAAAGAAAAACCACATTTCCAGGAGCTGCTTTGGTCTTGAGGCTCTCTAAAGTATGTAACTGTCCTTTACTGTTAGCAGTACTTCTGTGGGGAAAATTATGCATGTGAAATGTGAAATGTAAAATGTTAAGATCATCTTGAAGCCCTGAATTCCTGTTAGTATATATATACCATGAGTACTGATGAACAGATTTTAAATGCCCATCACAGTCTCTGACACACAGTGGGAGCTCAA
Organism: Puma concolor; assembly: GCF_028749965.1. Lineage (NCBI taxonomy): Eukaryota > Metazoa > Chordata > Mammalia > Carnivora > Felidae > Puma > Puma concolor. The sequence goes on along the minus strand of NC_141669.1, from coordinate 67,434,556 downwards.
CATTCATTATGGTTGGGAAGCATTTATTCTACTCTGCTAACCATGATTTGATTCAAATGCTATTAATTTAATATTCTATATATGATTTACAGCTTTGTTTTCAGACTTTGATTTCATTTATTCATTTTCCCCATCTCAAGTTCATTCCAACCCTGCCTAAAACATCTGCATCAGTTTTGCTCTATTCAACTTGTTTCTACTATTGTACCGATACATTAGCACAACTGAGAAATAACCAGAACTTGAAGCAGTGTACCTATGCTATCAAAATGATGTCATGAATAATATCATACTGAATAAAGAGATAGCAAGTGATGCTAGGAGTTTTATGACATTCAGCAAACATTTATTGAGCTGATACTGTTCAAGAAATTCAACCTAGTAGAATGAAATAAAAACCTAAAAATGGGGATGTGGACTTTTCTTTAACGCCCTAACTCTACAACACTACAATTCTAGGAAGATCAGACATATAAAACAATGACAAAAATAATAAAATAACTATTGCACCACCATGAGAATTCATCAGTAAAATAAAAAAAAAAAAAAAAAAAACTGGAGGAAACTTTATTTTTTTATTTTTTATTTTTTTTTCAACATTTATTTATTTTTGGGACAGAGAGAGACAGAGCATGAACGGGGGAGGGGCAGAGAGAGAGGGAGACACAGAATCGGAAACAGGCTCCAGGCTCTGAGCCATCAGCCCAGAGCCCGACGCGGGGCTCGAACTCACGGACCGCGAGATCGTGACCTGGCTGAAGTCGGACGCTCAACTGACTGCGCCACCCAGGCGCCCCTGGAGGAAACTTTAAAAGACTGTGAAAAAGAAACTGAGCTGGGTCCTAAAGAATGGGGAGATATAGAACATATTAAACATGCAGGCCTCACTGCAAGTCTCTGCTAGGAATGGTTCTCATAATTAATGCAGTTTTTTAAAACAGGGTACAGTGAAAGAGTAGAGGAAGCAAATGATAAAGACTGCCCTTGGTAATGTAATTCTTCCCTGTGAGGCTCCCCTGTGCCCCAAGCCAAGCAATTAGACTCTAGTGTTGTTATCACCTACACTCCGTACATTAGCTATATGACCTCAGGCAAGTCACTAAAATCCCTCTGTACCTCGTTTCTCCATCTATAGAATGTATATACAAATAGGAATGATCTTATTGAGATATTGTGAGAATTAGGTGAGAAAATGAACTAATAAAATTTTTCATTAATAAGATAACAAATATAATGGACATAATATAGTGCACAGCATATAATAAATTCTTAGTAAATGTAGGGCTGTTAGCTGCTGTTATTATTATGAACACCATCACAGTCACTATCACCAATCTTATCCAGGTGTTAAATATGAACAAAAAGAAAAGAAAATTTCAACCTTATGGTTAACTTGTAAGTTAACGAATTGTATTCCTGTTATAAACATGTTACTTTATAACCCACATGGAAAAGGATTTTCAAACTTATCTAAGATTTCACTATTACTGAATAAATAAAAAGCATCCTAGAAGAATCAACAAGTAAAGTACTTTATTTTTCTACTAAAGCACTCAAATTTTTAGATGAACAAATGCTGCTTTATAAAAATGTAGGATTCTCAATGTGCTCCAACATTTATTAACCTTCAAAATCACCACTGGTGATAAGCTAAAATAAATGCAGATATCTTCACTATTCCTTACCATCATTAGAAACTATTCAGTAAGACCTGATTTTATTAAAAGGAATGATTTCAGATTTGAGATGTACAATATCAATGACTAACCAAATTACCTAATGTAAGAGTTACTGTCTGAACAGTTTCAATGACTAGATAAGAATGATTTCTAATTGGTCTAGAATTTCTATATAGATATGGTGGAAGAAACTGCCCGTGGCTGGGATTCAAGAGAACCACAATCTAGTACTGGCTCTGCAACCGTACAACTTTGGATGAGACTTCAAGTTCTCTGGAGCTCAGTTTTATCATTAGTAAATAGGGCATTAGATAAAAGATTTTTCTTTTCCCTTCAGAAACTAATACACAGTTAGTACAAAGATATACATCAGTCCCAAATTCAAATTCCCAATCAGTGGGTCTGAATTAATGAGATTTTATTCATGTATTATCTGTGACAAATATAAATTTTAAAATATCTTGTTTTTTAGATCTAGATTTTCAGGAGGGGCTTAAATATGTTTATTCATACCAGTCTCTTAAAATGAATCTTAACAAAAACACTTTGCTTTTATAAGTGTCAAACAACATTAAAACTTTAGGAAAACAATAAATTCATATTTCTACCATTTTTCAAGCAATTATAAACCGTATCATTAAGGTCACAGTATGAGAAAGGCTAAAAAAAGAAAAAAAAGAAAAAAAAAAAGAATGGAAAGCTACAAACCTTTTAAGGCTGACAGACTGAAAGATGTTTCAGAAATCTCTTCCAAGTTGCTGGTCTACATTCTCCACACCTCCCTTTATTTCCAGAGTCAGTATGTACCAGGCACTTACATTGTGCTAAATACTATCTATAGACTATATAACATTATCTCTTTCAATTCTTAAAACCTTAAAAGGCAGGCTTTCAGACAAGAAAGTGAGAGCCAAGCTCTTATATATGACTGGACGGATATCACTTAATTAGTAAATGGTAAGAACACCGATTTCAACACAAACTTCCTATTGATAAAACTCATATGCCCCATGTATAATGCCAAGATGAGCGTTCAGCACATTAATGTCCTTCAAAATGTCATGCATTTGCACACATAATGAATAAGCAGTGTTGGCAAATAATCACATGTGAGATGAATAACAAAGGCCAGGAAAGTCTAGGTAAGACTAACAAGAGATGTTGTTAATCAATGAGACAAAAATTTTAATGTGAATACTTAACCAACAGTTAAATCCAAAAGGGAGGAAAGAGCTCTATTCCAACATACCTGAAGGTACCTTCCCATAGTAGAAAACTATAATTAATCAAGTTGTGAAAACAGCTTTTAAAAGCCATGTGAATCTAATTAAGTAAAATTAGAAAATGCATCAATGCAAAAGAACATTATGTAGTCCTTAAGTACAGTTATGCAGAACTATATCACCAAAGAAACATGTCCATATTGATAAGTAGAAACAAAATGCTAAAAAAGATTCATCAAGTAAAATTTTAAAAACTTAGGGTAACCATGAAGTCTGAATGGGTATCTAGCAAACACAGTTTTTACCCCCGGGTCTAGACTTGCTGCTTTATTCCTTTCTATACCATTTGAAATTGTCTCCCTTCAATGGCAAACATGAATTACTATTATACTTAAAACTTTAGCAGTATATAGCTAAGTTGTTTACATGGGGCTTTGGGTTGAACCAAGTCAATTTCCCCCAAAGTTCATCATCTTGAAATAGTCATGTATAAGGTGTAGTAGTATTCAGTGATTACAGCCTAAAATAAATTTAACTGCATGAAGGTACAGTAAACCCTAACCTATTAGTTTCCTTCTGCCTATCATGATTCCTAGAAATAAGGTCTTTTCAAAAACTGGAAGAGCTTTGAAAATCACACATGCAAGCCTCCACATATTACATGAACATATGCAAATAGCTATACAAGAATACTCAAAAGTAGATATTTTGAAAGCTTTGTTGAAATAAGCCCTAGGGATGTGGTGGTGGAGCTGCAGACCCTCAAGGCACTGAGGAGGAAAAAAGGGAAGAAGAGCCAAGAGAGTCAAAGACAACTAGGTACTGAAAGTCACACGGAAGACAAAAATTAATATAACCTACACTAGGAAGGGCTGAGAGGCAGTCTACACTGTTACCAAAGTCATTGGGCAAAATAAATTTTGTGCAAAGAAATAAATTTTGTGTAAAATTTTAAAGATTGTTAATGAAATTGCAAGGATGAAAAAATATTAGATTATAAAAATATTAGCAAACAGGGCTGCCACCTTAAGTGACATTCTTCAGTATTTCTAGTCTCTTGGATTTCCTTAAATTGGTTTTAATGAAGAAACTTTGGAAGATTAAGTTTATCCAGGATTGTTTATTTTCAATTATAAGGGAGTAGTCACAAAGTTTTAACAAAATTCTGAGAAATATATTCAAATGCTATTGCGTCTAATATTCATCAAAAGACTTACATCCATTAACTAATTTAGACTATAGACCAATATCCCTTATGAATACAGACACAATAACCCTCAGCAAAATACAGCAAACTGGATCCAGCAACAAATAAAAAGCTTTATATACACCATGGCCAAGTGGTATTTATCTCAGAAATGTAAAGCTGGTTCAACATATGGAAACCAAGCACTTTAACACACCATATTAATAAACAGAATTAAGGTTAAAAAACTGCATGATCATCACAACAGTCAAAGAAAAAGCATCTGACAAAATCCAACATCCTTTCATTATAAAAACACTCAACAAACTAGGAATCGAAGGAACATCCTCAGGCTGATAAAGAATATCTACAAAAACCCTACAACTTACATCATACTTACTAATAAAGAAAGACTGAAAGCTTTCCCCCTAAGACCAGGAACAAGACAAAGACACTCATTCTTTCCATTAGTCAACACTGTCCTGGAGGTATGAGGTAGAGCAATCAGCCCCCCACCCCCAAGAAAAAAATAAAAGACATCCTGATTATAAAGGAGAAATTAAACAGGAGAAATTAAACTTTCTATTTTTATGTATACAGATAACATGATCTTGTACACATAAAATCGTAAGGAATCCACAGAACAGCTACTAGAATAAACAAGTCCAGAAAGGTTGCCGAATGTAAGATTAGTATCAAAAAAATCAAGCATACGTCTATAAAAGCAATGAACAACCTAAAAAAGAATTAAGAAAATAATTCCAGGGGCACTTGGATGGCTCAGTCAGTTAACCATCTGACTCTTGATGTTGGCTGAGGTCATGATCTCACAGTTTGTGAGACTGAGCCGTGAGTCAGGCTCTGCGCTGACAGCATGGAGGCTACTTTATTAACTCTCTACCCCCTGCCTCTTTCTCAAAATAAATAAATAAGCATTAAAAAAAAAAAAAAAAAAAGAATTCCATTTACACTAACATCAAAAAGAATAAAATACTTAGGAACAAAATGAAAAATGAAAAAAAAACCCAAGACTTAGAAACTTAAAACTACAAAATATTGTTGAAAGAAATTAAAGATTTAAGTAAATGGAAAAGACATGCTATGTTTATGGATTAGAAGGATTATTAAAATGGTAATACTCCTCAAACTGAACTACTACATACAGTGCAATCTCTATCAACACCCTAAATGCCTTTAGCAGAAATTGGTAGACATCGTATGGAAAAATGCAAGGTATCCAGAATCGCCAAAACAATCTTGAAAAAGGACCGCAAAGTTGAAGAACTCATACTTCCTTTTTCCAAAACTTCCTACAAAGCTAAAGTAATCAAGTCAGTGTGGTAGGGGCACAAGGGTGAAGGACAGATCAATAGAATAAAATTAAGAGTCCAGAAATAAACTCTTAGTATTCATGGTCAGTTGAATGACAAGGGTATCAAGACAATTCAGTGGAGAGGAGACTTTTCAAGAAATGGTGCCAGGACAACTGGATAACCAACTGCCAAAAAAAACCCCCAAAAAACCACTATTTCAAGAGTAAGAAGGGGCGCCTGGGTGGCGCAGTCAGTTGAGCGTCCGACTTCAGCCAGGTCACGATCTCGCGGTCCGTGAGTTCGAGCCCCGCGTCAGGCTCTGGGCTGATGGCTCAGAGCCTGGAGCCTGTTTCCGATTCTGTGTCTCCCTCTCTCTCTGCCCCTCCCCCGTTCATGCTCTGTCTCTCTCTGTCCCCCAAAAAATAAATAAAACGTTGAAAAAAAAAATTTAAGAGTAAGAAGACGGCCCACTGAATGGGAGAAAATATTCACAAACTGAACATCTGATAAGGGGCTTGTGTTCATAGTATATAAAAAACTCTTACAACAATAAAAGACAAATAAGGCAATTAAAAATGGGCAAAGGATTTGAATAGACATTTCTCCAAAGAATGTATACAAATGGCCAATAAAGCAATGAGAATATGCTCATTACAAAACAACATCATTAGTTATTAGAGAAATGTAAACCAAAACCATAATCAGATACCACTTCAGACCCACCAGGATGGCTAATATTAAAAAGATGGACAGTAACAAGTGTTGACAAGAAGGTCCCAAAGACTGGGACCCTCTTAAATTGCTGATGGAAATGTAAAATTCAGCCATTGTGAAAAAGGTTGGCAATTCCTCAAACAGTTAGAGTTACCATACTACCCAGCAATTCTACTCCTAGAAATTTCCACCCAGAAGACTAGAAAACATGTGTCCATACAAGAACTTATGTTCATAGTAGCATTATTCGTAACCAAAAAGGAGGAAACAACCCAAATGCTGAAAAACTGATGAGTGGATAAACAAAATATGGTAGATCCATACAATGGAGTATTACTGGTCCATAAAAAGGAATGAAGCACTGATATATGCTACAACATGGATGAACCTTGAAAATATCATGCTGGGGCGCCTGGGTGGCGCAGTCGGTTAAGCGTCCGACTTCAGCCAGGTCACGATCTCGCGGTCCGGGAGTTCGAGCCCCGCGTCAGGCTCTGGGCTGACGGCTCAGAGCCTGGAGCCTGTTTCCGATTCTGTGTCTCCCTCTCTCTCTGCCCCTCCCCCGTTCATGCTCTGTCTCTCTCTGTCCCAAAAATAAATAAACATTGAAAAAAAAAATTTAAAAAAAAAAAAAAAAAAAAGAAAATATCATGCTAAGTGAAAGAAGCCAAACACAAAAGGTCACACATTATGTTTCTCTTTATATGTAATGTCTATATGTAATATAGACTAGGTGATGCTATAGAGACAGAAAGTAGTGGTCGTCAGGGGCTGGGAGAAGTAGATGGGGGAGTGACTCTAATGGGGTTTTGGGGGGTATGGATAAAAATATCGTGGAATTAAGATAATGATGATGATTACACAATTTTGTGAATATACTAAATATCAATGAATTTTATACCTAAAAGAATTTAGAAGTAAATTTAAAAAATTCTTGTTTTAACATCTGTTTCTCTATTAGGTTGTAAACCCCACAAGACAGCATGTTGCCTTTATTTACTATATCCCCAGAGCTCAGCACAAAGCCTCAATCAACTAAACTTTCAACAGATATTTGCTGATTGATTAGAATGAATGCATACTTTATGCCAGTTTAAAACAAACTGGCGTAAATTAACTTATTCAATTTTTTGGGGGGGGCTCTGGATTTCACATTTGTTTTATTTAAACTACTTTCAGATATCTATACTTATTAAGTAACAAATAGCATTGCTGTCTGGTAACTTATAAAACAGCAAATACTGTTTTACAGGCTTGTCTCTTCTTACTAGACCCTGAAGGATTGATGAATACCTCTCATCTTTAAATTCCCATTACCTGCTTCATTAATATTTGCTGCATTGTCTGAATACAGGCCAGATTATTCTTAGGAACAGAAACATTTAAAGACTATACTATTTTCAAATTAAAATAAAGGACATCTTTAAATAAGAACTCTAAGTTCACTATAATGCTGATTTGGGGTTCTTCTGTACTTATTAGTTCTGTTTATGAATAAAGAGTTTAATGGTCTCTTTATTCTTGAGATACCAAAATTAAGACAAAGGGCTTGTGCAAGAAAAACTTAATCTTTCATGGATTCTGAGGTCTCCTTCTACACTGCAAAATAAAATGTTAATCATGCAAGGTAACCTACTGTAGCCTTAACTTTACTCTTTTATAAAATATTCATGAGGGGCGCCTGGGTGGCTCAGTTGGTTGGGCGTCTGACTTTGGCTCAGGTCTCATGATCTCATGGTCCTGAGTTCAAGCCCCGTATCGGGCTCTGTGTTGACAGCTCAGAGCCTGGAGCTGCTTCGGATTCTGTGTCTCCCTCTCTCTCTGCCCCTCCCCTGCTCATGCTGTCTCAAAAATAAATAAAAATATTTTTAAAAAATTAAATATTCATGAAATATCCTTTTAAAGATCTGAGATTAATTTAACAGTGCCTTTCCTCTTATAACTGTGGGAAATGCTTATGGATTGCTGTACCAAAATAATGCTGATTAACTTCAATACATTCTGGTTGTTTAGGAAAAAAGTGATTTACTCCCTGCAGTGCCTACCCACTTTTATTTTCAAAATAAAAATGTGAAAACTTTTTAGTGTTTTGTGCAGTGGGCAGAGCAGCAGCATCTTTATCAAACTAATATTTTTATTTAAAAACAACTCTCTACACTACAATCTTTTCTTCAAAATAAAAACCTCTGGCCCAATCTAGAGTAAGAAGAGTTGCTTGCCTACACTGGGTAATCATAAAGTGTCATCTGTCAGAGCTAAAAATAGTGCTACCGTCCATGCCTTACATGCAAAAGTCATCCAATTACATTTTGCCTCAAATCAAATTCTTACTAGCTCTTCCTTGAATAGCCTGAAGCCAGGTTTCAATTTTAGAATCTTTTGTCTAGGGGGGAAAAGCTGAACTATTTGGTCCTAAAAATACTGTTAGGTACAGGGAATGGCTGGGCAGGACAATGCCTCTTCCTAAGCAAAAGCAAATATTAAGTTTTCTTTAATAAAGTCAGGCAGTTAAATAAGAAACTAATAAACATATATTAAAGTTATAATAAAAATTGTTATTCTTCACAACCATAAGCTTTATATAAATCATTATGTATTTATTAGGAACCACAACTTTAAATCAATTTCTTCCCAATTGCCAGGAAAAGCTGACTCAAACTCAGAGTTGATCATTTAGCCCTATGTAATAAGCTTTTACCACCACCAAGTGAGCACTCACCAAGCTAATAAATGACAGGTGGAGGTCCAGAAAAAGATCTGTGCAGAGCGGGAACTTAACTCTTTAAACAAAGACAGTTAAGATGGGCTTGCGTCCTATTTCTTCCTTCGATTTACCATCAGTATGACCTAGACTAGATCACTTAACCTAGTTTCCCCATGTATAAAATTAGAAAACAGACATCAAACTAAGTAGTTAGTTGAAGCCGAAAAGAGATTTCACAGATGAACTAACTAGTTCATTAGCCAACAGTGGGGCAAAATGATCCAACATAAAGCCTCTTTTACAATAAAGTGTTGAATATCTCATGTAATTTATTGAATACTGTACTGAAAGTGAAAAACAGATTGCTTGTGTAAGTTGCTTGATGAACTAACTAGTATCTTATGAGACAAAGTCAAGCTGGGCAATCAAATATTACATGCAATGCTTATTAACTAAGCCCAGATTTTTTTAAGGGTGATTCAACTTTCTCTGAAAGCACTGCTAATTTAGTTTCAGTGAGCAGTTCAGATTGATGGATCCCTACTATTGCTACCAAGTATCTCAACCAAATAGTTGGCAAAAATACTAGCATCTCTCTTGGCCATCTCCTCTTCCTATAACTAGAGTTTCTGAGAAGATCTCACACAATTTCAGGTCCTTGTCTCTTTTATCATTAAATCTTTCCTGCTTTACTTCCAACAACATTACAGTATACTGACCAATTTCAACCACCACACACCTGCAGAAAAAGCATTTCAAGTAAAATCAGCATAAACTCTATACCTGCTTTTTCTATAATAATTTAGTAATCCCTTATTCTGAGCAAGGAACTGTTCTGAGTAATTTGCATACATTATCACTAATCTCATTCCTCTACTAAGTATTTACACACGAGGCAGGTGAGGCTTAGAGGTATTAAATTATTATGTAAGGTCATAGATTGAAATTCAGCTCTGACCATGAAAGTCTCACTTTTTCCACCATACTACATTTTGTGTTTAAAGGAATGTCAGTACTCGTACAGGCCTCATTTGTAAGTTAAATTCACCAATTAATTAGTTCATGTATCTTTCAATACTTCCTTTAACCCCACATTCTATTTCTAGCTTTATTAAAAGGCAAAAAATACAGCAGAAGATAGATTCTAATTTCCCACTTCCAATTTCTCTAAACCATGATAATTTTCCCTCCACAGGAAAATTTATATAGCTAATTCCATTTTCTCTAAGGTAAAGCTAAATAAGTATCTTCTCTCTGAGCATGTTAAATTTACATAATCCTAACCAATGATTCTCCCTGCCTGCACAAACTTAAACAATTCCCAATTGTAAAGTATGTAAAAATAAGGACTCTTCCTATAAAACACCTGAGTTCTGGTAACTTTGGTAAGTATGGAGCCATTATTTTAAATTACTAGAATTGATCCAGACGTACACAAATGTAAACCTAAAATTAGAACAGACATTGGTTCAATGCATAGTTTACTATAGTTTAAATTTTATTTCTTGTTGGCATCTGAGCATTACAACATTACAAGAAATAAGAACCAAACCTTAGGAGTAGAAAATCACTGCTCAAAATTCTATTTTCTACTAATAAACTAAATGGAAAACACACTATTCCCTAACTCTAGAAACTTGAAAATCTTAACAGACTGGAATGGCAGAGGGCACCCAAAGCAAATTATTAGTACAAGGAAAGAAAATGAACTTCAGTAGTAGGTAAGCCAACGATATTTAAATAGTCCCTGCCTTAGATGGTTCTACGTTGGATGGTGCGAAAGCAACGCATATTCAGTAGACACCATACTTTGAATTTTGATCTTTTCTTGGGCTAACGATATGTGGTATGATACTCTCACGTGATGCTGGGCAGCAGCAGTGAGCTGCAACTCCCAGTCAACCATGGGATCACGAGGGTAAGCAACTTACACAAGCAATCTGTTTTTCACTTTCAGTACAGTATTCAATAAATTACATGAGATGTTCAACACTTTATTGTAAAAGAGGCTTTGTGTTGGATCATTTTGCCCTACTGTTGGCTAATGTATATATTCTGAGCATGTTTAAAGTAGGCTAGGCATTCTGGAAAACACTAGGGAGGTTCCTCAAAAAACTAAATATAGAACTATTCTACGACCCAGCAATTGCACTACTAGGTATTTATCCAAGGGATACAGATGTGCTGTTTCGAAGGGACACATGCACCCCAGTGTTTATAGCATCACTATCGACAACAGCCAAAGTACAGAAAGAGCCCAAATGTCCATCAATGGATGAATGGATAAAGAAGATGTGGTATACACATCCAATGGAGTATTACTCAGCAATCAAAAAGAATGAAATCTTGCTATTTGCAACTACATGGATGGAACTGGAGGGTATTATGCTAAGCGAAATTAGAGAAAGACAAATAACATATGTTTTCACTCATATGAGGACTTTAAGAAACAAAACAGATGAACATAAGGGAAGAGAAGCAAAAATAATATAAAAACAGGGAGGGGGACAAAACATAAAAGACTCTTAAATATAGAGAACAAACAGAGGGTTGCTGGAAGAGTTGTGGGACGAGGGATGGTCTAAATGGGTAAGGGGCATTAAGGAATCTACTCCTGAAATCATTGTTGTACCATATGCTAACTAACTTGAATGTAAATTAAACAATAACTTTAAAAATTTTAAATCAATTTTTAACCAGTAAAAAAAAATAATAAAGTAGGCTAAGCTATGATGGTTAGTAGGTTAAGTGTATTAAATGTATTTTCAACTTACAGTATTTTCAATTTATGATGTGTTTATCAGATGTAACCCTATCATAAGTCAAGTAAGATCTGTACTTCTATAACCATTTATACCTATCATTCACACTGAATATAAATGCTCAATGAATAAATAGCTGATAGTACAGACGATTAAAGGAGGTAGTATTCATATCAGAATACTAAATAACATATCTTACATTATTTTAGTTTATATGAGAAAAATACACAATGGGAGCATACAACAAAGAACAGCTATAATTCCTGTTATTCTTATGAAAATCATAATTTTAACAAGTCTGTAGTTTGAGAGTAGAAATTACTGAATCTATGTCAATGCCTAGCTTTTAACAATGGACCTGCAGAGATACCATTATCGTTTACTAATTTTTAATCTTTAAATTGCTTTGAGCTCCTTAAGTAAATGCTATATAGAATAAATATAAGATGGTGGTGATACAGTATTTTAGGAGAGACAACACTATTTTAGTGTCTATCAATACCTAACATAAATGTCTGATGGTGATTGGACTGAAACGTGAAAGCCAGTTTACACACACACACACACACACACACACACACACACACACACACACACACCAGTAACAAAAGTCAGCATTATCTATGATGAAGTACAGAAACAAAAAATTTGGTCTCAGAATACTACTTCAAAGATGCAAAGAGAAACACTGGTTAAATTAAATTTAATAACATAATTTAGCCTAAATTCTAGCATGAGATGAGTTAAACTGAATAAATAACAAGGAAACCTAAAGATCAGAATAAGAATTTTATTCAATGCTTAAGTATTTTTCCTATATTCAAGCATGTAATCCAATCTCTAAGGACAAAGAGAAACTATACTCCTGGCTCACAGAATCCTCACTAGGCTTAACATTTTGACAATACTCAACAACTAACCACACCTACCCTCTTTCACTGCTAGTGTGAAAGATTACTGCCTATTTTATTGCAGAGTAAAGACCATACAAAAAAGAAATATACACCATGTTCAATAAGATGATACAGCCTATTAAATGAGCAAAAATCAAAACATGGGTCAATTTACATTTTTCAATCTTCAGTTGTTCAAGTACAAATAGAAATTGTAAAATAAAAACAAAAGCCCCATGCCATCAGCTATGTGGTCCTGAATAATTTAATCTCTTTACTCTTCTTGGTTTTCTTACCTATAAAATGAGGAAGTGAGAATAAAACACTAGTAAGATGCCTTGTCTGCATTTTTCAAGAATATATGTATAGGGTTCCAGGCCAGGAATAAACCCAGCTGAACATCACAGCTCTCAGCCAGCCTCTTACATCACTGAAGTGTACAGAATCAACGAAGAAACCCAACGATGAAGCCACCACTGTTTCTGCCTTCACGGAGTTCACAGGCTAGATATACATGTAAATCTAGAGACACATCTATATACATCTATACACCTATATATAGATATAGATCTCTTGACTTTTTCTAGCTTCTAAATTCCACAAAGGCAGAAACAGAGGTGGCTTCATTGATCAGTCTCCTTGTTGACTCTGCACAGCTTGCAGGAACACTGGAGAACCTCCACATGGGAGGATAAGTAAAGACAACAAGGAAGACTGGAGCTTTGGTAAGTAATACTTGGGCAAAATGAAATGGGAGAAGGGGCTTTCTAGACAGAAAAAAGACAAGCAAGTTCAAAGAACTAGCATATTTAGGGAACACGTCCTTCAATGTGTCTATAGACAGAGCAATGAGAGACAGGATTATAATAGTTAGGACTAAACCACAGAATGCCTTTTGAAAGTCCAGGATAGACAGTATGAACTTAATTTGAAAAGTAAAGAAAAACTCCTTAAGTGCTATGATTATAGCGACACTTTAGGAAGATTAACTTGGCTGCAATACATAGGATTTACTGGGAAAACCAGTTAAGAGTCTTAGTAAGGAATTAGGAATACCCAAACTTGGATAAATAAATAAAAGAGAGAGGGTATTTCCACCAACGCTCCCACATATCCATAAGACTTTAAACCACAGATAGAGGAAAGCATTTGCAAATTTATTTTTTAATATAAACCTGGTTCTCATCAAGTGATTTAACTACTTAAAACTGACTATCTTAGAGTTAAAACCATCAGAAATGCATATGACCAAAGCTTCAGGACAGACACTTTCATACATTTGTATAATACTTTGTACCATCTTAAAATAATAATAATTATTATTTGTATCCTCTTTCTGGAGGGCAATTTTGCACCATGAACCAAAAGCCAAAATACTATAAACCAGCAATTTGGAAATAATCACGGATAAAAACAAAGATTTATATTCACTTTAGCATTGTTTATACTTGCAAAATCATGAGGAACTTGAATACTTAACTAGGGGAGATTAATTGTACATACTTAGAATACTATAGCCATTAAAACAATATAGAACATTTTTTAAATGAAAGATATTTCCCCATTTAGTGAAAGATTACAGAACAAAATGTACCATATGTCCCCCAACACATACACACACACACCACTAAAATAAAACACCAAAACAAAACCACTCCATGTGAAACAACAGTTTTACTCTTTAAGACACCTAATACAACAAATATGTATATACCTGTATATTTCTCTTATATATATATATATATCTGTATCTGTGTATATACAAATATAGTGTTGTGCTAAACCAAGATGTGAAAGAAATATCCAATGACTGCCTAAACGTTGGGTTTCAACTAAATTTAGAATGGAAAGCAAGGACCTTCCTCCCAAAAACAGGTCTCAAAATTGATTAACTCCACAGTTCCCTTCTGAGGTACTTTTTGGCTTTCACAGGAGTTAAGAGAGGCATTTATTTCACACAGCAAGATTCTTGCTCCTCTCTACCTGAATGTCAGTATGCACATATAACTGTACCCACATATCAGGTCACGTGGGTGGCTCAGTTGGTCAAGTGTCCAACTCCTAATCTTGGCTCAGGTCATGATCTCACAGTTTGTTGAGTTTGAGCCCCACGTTAGGCTCTGTGCTGACAGTGCAGAGCCTGCTTGGGATTCTCCCTCTCAAGAATAAATAAACATAAAAAAAAAAACCCTTAAAAACAAACAAATAAACATACCCACATACTTAGTTAACATTAAGCCTCCAAAGAAACTGAAAGTGGTTTATCAGAAGTAAAGACCAGGGGGCCAACAAGAACCTCTGCAAAGAAGTATGTTCCACAAGTGGGCCAAAAGCAGTTCGTCTTAAGATCTAATCAAATTGGATTTTAATGCTAGGAACTCTTCTGTCCCCACACTACAGAAACTTCTCTCAAAGATCGCCTACAGCGTGTTAACTGCCAAATTCAAAAAGCATTAGTAACCAAGGACAGTGTTGCACATGTTCCTAAAATTCATTCAACAGGGTCTGCAACCATTTCTCAATCTTCATAGTAAACAGCTTTTCTCTAGTATTTAGCCATTCCAATTTCCAATTCTTTATCATTAAACCGGACGTTTCTCTGAGCTTCAGAGAAATTCTATAGTCGTTTCAAATTTCAAGCTTCTAAAACTGAACTTGGCATCATTTGTGCCTATTTCCATGGACACTAAAAAGCACTGGCACTGCCAGTCTCAACGTGACTGAATCTCATGTTGTCCTTTGAAAACCTCCCTCATTCTAGTCCCACAAATCTATGTCAGATGTCAAGTATTACTCGCTTGAGTTTCTCAAATCTGTCACTTCCTTTTCATTCCTATTTCAGGCCAAGTTCGGGCACTATTTGCTTTAAATCTGGGCACAAATACAGTCATCCTAACTTCTGCCTCTCAGTACTTGAATTTATCTTTTACAGCACCCCAAACCAGTCTTTCAAACCGGATAATCATTTTATCATTCTTAACTTTAAAACTTCCAAAAGCTCTTTATTTCCTTTATGATAAAATCCAAAAGCCAATGTCCTCTGCAATCTGGTCCAGGGTATCTTTTCATAAAGACAGAGAACTTCAAAACTGGAAGCCTAGAAATCATGCAAATGAGGAAACTGAATCAAGACCAAAAAGGCTAAGTGCCTTACTCTGGCCAAAATTAAATTACCAGACCAGAAACTTAAAAACCAAGATCAGTATTTCCTAAATTTGCCTGATTATAACATTACTTACACCAAGATGTTTAATATACAGATTGCCAGACCCTTCCCCTGTCAATTCTGATTCAGTAGGTCTGAGTACAATCACAGGACTCTGAATATTTAAGAAGCACTAGGTGATTCTCTCTCATCTTCAGGGAAGTTTGAGGAAACCTGACCTAAATCTTGCAAATCTTCTACATTCTTTCACTGTATCAATCTTACCTTTCAACTACTGTCTTATAAATACTGTTCTATCCAAAAAGCTCTACTCACTTTCACTTATACCTTGTTTAGAGGTTATATCACATTTTTCCACCCTACCCAACCCTCAAAACCTACTCATTCCTTCCTATTCTAACCTCTTCAAAATCTTAATCAATGCTTTCCATATAACCCCAATAATCAAGTACCCATATGGATCTCAGGTATTATGTAAGTATGGTGCTAAGAATAGAAAACTGAAGATTAAAAAACATATAGAAGAATATAAATTATTACTATTGGTCTTGGCCTGAAAGATAAAATGCCTTACTTTGCCTAATCAGCAAAAACAACCAAACAACTTTCTAAAACACTGAAATCAAAGTATCTCTCATTTTTGTCACACTATTCTACTTCATCATCGTTATGAGGCCTGACTTGTATTTCAACCCTGGCACTTGAGGTAGGGAGGGGAACAGCAGAAAAAAATATGGACCCAAGTATTTTTTTAAAATGTACCTAGAGTCTAGATTTGAGCCCAGATCATAAAATGAAAAACACTCATTTCCTCACATATGAGGAAAACTCATTCTATGGCAGATTCACCTCCTCAGTGATTTCCATTTAAGTTGTAACCTAGAATCTACAACATTAAAATTAGCTGCTGATAAATAATAAAATAGAACTTCACCAGTAAATCAGAAAGACAGGTACCAAGCAAACAAACAAACAAACAAAAAAACAAAAAACAAAAAACAAAAAAAAAACAAAGACAAGCACTAAAATATTAAGCCATTCCATTTAACATACAACATGAGGCTCCCGGAGAGCTCTAAGAGTAAATATAATTTTATACTGAGTATCTAAAAATAATCAAAATAAATCTCTGGCATAATATGGGCTATACTGGATCTTAATTTCTCCTGTGTCAAAATGTCCCTAAATTCAGCAAGTAAATAACTTAAGATGTTATTAAATGGTCTAAGATGTAAATTAGTAATACAGAACCTTCATATCTGCAGAGTAGGCCCTGATACAACTTTTTCCCTATTTTTAAGGCTTGTTTTATTGTACTGTTATCACTACTAACAATTTAATTATCAAAAACTAGTGTATCAATTCACCTTTCTTTTGTAATGCTAATGGTCAGAAAGATGAAATAAAAATCGTCCTTTTCCTTAAATTCCCATATAAAGAAACCATAAAGGTAAAATTACAAAACTGTATAGTTTTCTATTCTTTAAATTA
Source organism: Puma concolor (assembly GCF_028749965.1). Classification (NCBI taxonomy): domain Eukaryota; kingdom Metazoa; phylum Chordata; class Mammalia; order Carnivora; family Felidae; genus Puma; species Puma concolor. Next base: position 67,417,425 of record NC_141669.1, on the reverse strand, counting down.
TAATAAAAATATTTCTAATGTCTGAGTGTGAACTCAATCTCAAACTCACCTTTTCCCCACCTTTCTTTATTGAACCAATTTTTAAAAGGATGTTATGAACATTACTGTAATTAGCCCCACATATTGCTTTTAGAAACATTATTACCAATCCTGCTAATAATTCTGCCATAAAAGGAAATAACATTTTTTAGAAACTATAAAACTTGAATATGGCCAGAAAAAAAATTGTGTTTAGTAAGGTCTATGTGGACTACTTAAAAATAGTTCTAATAATTGTTAACAATATATTATGAGTGGTCAGATATATAGCCTACCACCTTCTCTTTTTTAAAAAAATGGGACATTTAACCCATTTTTAATATATTAAATATTTTTATTTTTAAAAATATTTTTTAATAAATATTTTTAAAATATTCATTACAGTCAACATTTTATCACTTATGGGCTTAAATTCTTACACAATGACCCACTGAGACTTGAAAGGATCTGCTGGGCTTTCAAGGGGGAGGAAAGGGGATCAAGATCACTGATTGGTTACTACAAGGACAAAGGTTAACAACTTAAATATAGACATGCATTTAAAACTACTGTGCATACATTTTAATGATTTCAAGATACATAAAAATATAATCTACTTAAAAAGTGAATGGTAATGACTTTAAAGGTTTAAACAGATTTCCAAAGAAGAAACAAGCTTATTGCAAACGCAGTATTCTGCTACCTACAAATCTTGGATAGAATTTCAGCTACACCAAATCAGCAAAAAAAAAAAAAAAAAAAAAGTAGTCACAGAAAATGTCATTATGTAATGCAAAGATAGCTATGTACATTTATCACACCAAAGTGACCAACAAATGAAATATGTTAAAATTATATTGTTTACAATGTGCAAGATTAAAGAATAGAACCTAATCAACTACAGGACTGTGAAGCCTAAATCAAATGCCAGTGAAACAGAACAGCATGACATTTCTTCATACACAACCAAATACAAAAACACATACCAAATAGCTGTTTTAATCCTTTACTCCTAAACCTTTCCTAGGCTTCATTTTCAATCCAAAATGTGTCTAAAATTGCAAAGTTTATTCATAGAAACATATTACCGGTCGCATGAAAAAAACTGAAAAGAAGATTAAAAAGCAGATATACCCTTATCCTTCCAATTTTTCTTCTGACAGTCCATCTCTTGTCACGATCTGCCCCCTCCAGATGCAATTATCAATTATGCATACCAACAGAAAAGCTGCAACTGCACAAATCTACCCTGTGAGACATGAAATATCCGTTTCCTCAACCGAAGTCTGCAGTCTCTGCTGCACAACTGCAGCAGGACTGAAGTCACCTGACGTCTTCTGGGTGTGGAACAGTCTGACGCAGTGCAATCTGTAACTAGGCTACTAATACTCAGGCACTACCGCCTTCTTCCTATGTGTTTATTGTTCTAGTCTTTTGCTTGTTGCTCATACCAAAGGGAGCTACTTTTGCAGGGGGAGGGGAGTGCTACCAAAGAAAGGAAAGGAAGGTTATTCTTGTGACACAGTTAACCATTGATTATATGCGAAATGTACTTACAGCCATATGCAAGTTTTTTCTTTTCGTACATGGGTGAATTATGCTGCTGGTTTTGTCTCATTTAAAACTCTAAAATCAATAGTTACCTAATAAGATAAAAATGGACTGATCCAAAGAAAAGTAATAGCTTAAATTTCAACCCTGGGAAATGCTGAATCTCTTCTTACTTTCTCCCGTTTATTAAGGCTTAGAGCATTCAGCATTTTGTATCCTTATGAGGGTATAAGTAGAGAATCACAAAGTCAAATTATTAATGTTTACTCAGTGTATGCTACTTCAAAAGAAAAAAGGTTTTATTTTATCTTGGGAGTCTCATCTTTCTAATGTAATGTTCTCTAGTTTTTCTTCTTTTACAATTATGGAAATCCAGACTTAAGAATATACGAATATACATTTATTCCTAATCATCACCTGCTACAACTCAATCCTTCAATAAATATCTATCAAACATTACTGCAGGTACTATTAATAGACCCAGCTTGAAGAGAAATATTCATGTGCTAATTATATCATTTGCCTTGGGGAAATGACCTAAGACCTAACCAGAATTGAACTGAAAAATACAAAAACAAATCTATACATAGAATTTCTGAAATTTTTTCTCAACTATATAAAACTGACATTCATGGGGCGCCTGGGTGGCGCAGTCGGTTAAGCGTCCAGCCAGGTCACGATCTCACGGTCCGTGAGTTCGAGCCCCGCGTCAGGCTCTGGGCGGATGGCTCGGAGCCTGGAGCCTGTTTCCAATTCTGTGTCTCCCTCTCTCTCTGCCCCTCCCCCGTTCATGCTCTGTCTCTGTCTGTCCCATAAATAAATAAAAACGTTGAAAAAAAAATTAAAAAAAAAAATAAATAAATAAATAAAAAAAATAAAATAAAACTGACATTCATTCCAGTGCAGAATATTATGTCTTTACAAATGTTCCACAACTGGCTGAACTGATTCAGTGTGTAACCAAGCAAAGGGCAATATATAATGAGAAATCAGCTAAAACATTTTAAAATGTGTAATATAATGAAGTATTATAAGATATATAGTCTATGTACTATACTTCTTAAGACTACATAGCTACACTGAAATTGGTATAATATTTTCTGGAACTTCCTGTAAAAAACTCTGCAAAATCCTTAGTATCAGAAGTGGCCTGGTCAATGACTCAGTTCTTTCACTATCTGCATTTCTAACTCCATACATAAAAAAAGCGAAGTAATTTTTAAAGAGAGTCTACTATTCTAAGCTTAAAAGTTAATACCTAACTTTAAATTTTATTCAATGGACCTAAGCATAATGGAGTATTTGACAACTCTGTTGCTAAGTTATACTATGGATAAAAAAAAGTCTGGCTTCTCCAAACAATAGTTTGAAATCTCAAACTATTCAGTAAATATAAAATATTTCCATAATACTTATTTTCTAACAATGAATCCTTTGAAACTGAAGACATGTAAATACTTTTGCATTAGAATAAAGCACTCAAAAATAGTACCCAAACTGTTTTCAAGTCAGAGATTACTACACAAATAGGAGAGAGGGGGGAAAAAAGATTTCTTGAGACAAATGTATTTACCATTTATACTTTTCACCTGCGCTGGTACTTGATTTGACTCAAGATATTTGATAACAGTCTCAGAGAGCAAGAATGTGTAATAATAACCATTTACCTACACATTAAATACACTTGGGGCACCTGGGTGGCTTAGTCAGTTAAGCATCTGACTTAGGCTCAGGCTGTGATCTCACGATTCCTGAGTGAATTCAAGCCCCACATCGGACTCTGCTGACAGCTAGCTCAGAGCCTGGAGCCTGTCTTCGGATTCTGTCTCCTCTCTCTGTCCCTCCCCTGCCCGCACTCTGTCTCTCTCTCACAAAAATAAATAAAACATTAAAAACAAACAAACAAACAAACAAACATTAAATACACTTAAAAGCTCCCCTGGTAGATTAAAAGTCAAAACAGGAGCCTTAAAGTTTGATCTTATATAATGATATCTAATTCTTTAATTATTAAGATCTTTGCAATTGAAACTACTAAGTTTACAAGAAAAACTAACTCATGTAAATCAAGTGACATTTGCCCATTTCTTTCTTAAAAAGTTTTAAAAGGGTTCAGTTTGGTTAGCTAAGCAAAAAAGTGATTAAATATAAATACACAATAAATAATACAAATCTGTTAAAAATATAAAACCATATGGGCTATGCTTATAGTGAGGATCAAATGAGTTAGTGTAAGCAAAAGGCCTTAGGACAGTGGCCTGACAAAAAGTAGGCCCTATATAAGCCTTAGACATTATTGTTATGCTACAAATAATAGTCAAACTAGTAGGGACAAGGTACATAAACCACATCTAAAAAAGCACATATATTAAGCCATTCAAGTCTAGGGACTAACCCAAAACCTTTCTAAACAAGCGCAAGCAGATGCGCACACACATGCACACACATACTTTGCTACACAGTTCTATTATACTCCAGCTCAGAAAAATTTTTATAGGGATAGTTTATAGGTCCAACATTAAATCCCAACATAACAGACAAATAAAGGACACAAATCTGTTAGAAACTTACCTTCATTTATTTTGTTTTCCTTCAAATATTTAATATTTCGTTTTTAAAAAATGAATACTTTCAAGGACAATTTTCAAACATAAGAGATACATCCCAACTTGTAAAACAGCACTTTGATTATTTGGGACAGAAACCTATTTTTCCTTAAAAGTAAAGGCTTTCAAAGGAGGGGGCCACAGAAGATTCCTTTATTTACAATGCAAGTAAAATAAAAATGCAGTCTAATTTTAAGTCTTATAGCATATGCAGAGGAGTGGAAGGCATTTTCCTCTTTAAAACTCAAAATCAGCCTTACACAGAGCTTTTGAAATAAATTGTTCAAAGTTCATATTTGGCAACTTCCCACTCCTCAATATCCACATCCCCAGTACTTCTTCCAAGCATGAGAAAAATAAATGAAAACCTGCCCAAGCATAATCCTAACTCCTTCCCAAAGGATATCATGCTCTAAAATTACCTAGATTTCTCTTCTCCTCATACCTCGAATAAAAACTCTCATTTTCTTAGTGTGCTTAACCTCACCAGTAGGAGAATCATATGATTAAATCATTTCCTGCTAAAGAATAAAAATTCCTTTCTCTGTAACCTTTTAATGAATTGTGTGTGTGTGTGTGTGTGTGTGTGTGTGTGTGTGTGTGTGGCTTGCATCTGTAAGTGGCAAGATTTCAGACTCAAGACTGTATTTTGGAATAGGCAGCAATACCTAAGCAGTAAGTCCACTCCAGCCAGCTTTCCCAAGATATTCCTCCTTTTCCATTTCTTTCCTTCCTCTACTTCTCAATCCCAGAAAAAATCAAGTTTTTGTTTTTTTTCCCCACAATATTTAGAAATCAAGGGAAATAAATGAAAAAGAAGTAGTCATTTAGATTTAAAGTGTTACTAAGTTGGGGATTGCTAGTATACCATTCTTAATAGCTAAAATAAGTATTTCTACTTTCTGTAAACAGAGAACAAGATTCTTTTTTTTTTTTAAATAAAGAAACAATTATGGTTACACAGGAGTTTCAAACTTATTTAAAAATTTAATTATTCTGAGCTATACAAAAATATGAAACTAAACATATGTCCCATTACTGAAAGGTATTAACCAATGTTGCTTAATACCATACGCAGTAACATAATGCCCTCTATGGACTAAATTATAGCACTTCAACATTAACTACTAAATTGAATCTTAAGACATGGCAAAATACTTTAGTCTAGAAAAATGAATGACAATACAACTTCAAATGGGAAAAAAAAAGAGCATTTGAAAGTCTACAATTTCATGTAATTTGCTAAAAATGAATATGAAAGTCCACAGAGAAAGAAATCTAAAGTGATACTACTCAGAACTAAATAAATGCTGGCTTCATGTATTATAATCTAAAATAAATATACAAATTCCAAAAGATCCAAAGCATTTCTAAATTTGGAATTAAAAAATTAATAGTCACTAGGCTCTGGACAGATGTTTTAAAACTTTTCAGTTTTCACTAAAGTAAACAGGTTTAGGGGAATCTTAAAGGTCATTCCATAATGTTTAAAATAACATGATTCAAGCATTGTCTGATTCAACACAATGTGTCAAAATCCTTTTATAAAGTCATTTGTTAATGTAAACCAAATATCCACAACTCACTAAATTTCTCTGATCATCTGAATTTATTCCATATGGTCAATTACAGAACATTCCATAGACCTCACTTTCTATATACAACACTAGATGGCACCAACACCCATAGTACAGTAGTAGACTGTCTAATTTTCTAGGCATGCAATCCAACAAAAACTATGTTCTTAATATTCTGGCTCTTTCTGCCTGACAATAGGGAACTAGAGATCAGAATATAACAGCAATAGAAAACAACTCCACCACAAAGAACACATGTGGGATAAAGGGATCTCTGAGCAGTATTCAAAATAAATTTTAAATAGGTAAGAATCAAGTATAAAAATAAAACCATACATACATACATACATACATACATACATAATTTTCCTATGTGAAAACTGAAAATGTCCACTAAAATATAAAATAAAATAAAAATTGTTTGGAAAACTGTAACATAACAGGAGTTTGCATCCATTGTACAAAGAGCTCTCATAAAATCAGAAAAAAGATGAACATCTAAATTTAAAAATGGGCAAAGGGTATGAACAGGCAATTCACAAAAGACATAAAAATAGCCAATAAATACATGAAACATGTTTACTTTTACTAACAATCAAAGATCAAAACTTCAAGATACCACTTCAACCTATTAAACTGGTAAAGGTTTTTCTTTTTTTAAGTGCCAAATTCAGAATGTCTGGAAGGATATCTAAGAAGTAAGTCCTAGCACAGGACTCTGAAGGAGTACAAGGTAGCTTGTTGAGACAGGAAGAAGACTTAGTGTCATAGGGCTCTTTGAATTTTGTATAATATGGAAGTATTACCTATCCAAAAATAAATAAATAGTATCAACTGTAGGTGGTAATGGAGAAATGGATGTCTTCTTACTCTTTTGGGGGGGAAAAATTAGTACCATTTTTCTGACAGCCAAGTTTTGTCAAAACTCTTAAAAATGGTCATACCCATTTACCTAGGGTTTATTTCTAGTAATTTATGAAAAATAGTAATTCAGATATGTAAAATATTTAAATATAGGTTAACAGCAGCCTTATTTATAGGTTAAAAAGTTGGAAACCACCTAAGAATCCAACAATAGCCAACTAGTTAAATTATATACAATACTAATGAAATGTAAGCATTAAAAAATCATGCAGCAGCAGAATAAGGACATGGAAATATCAGCATTATATAAGATACTGCTGATTTTTTAAAGCTATAAACAATGTGTAGACTATGATCCCTATTTGTTAAAACACAATTTTTTTACTCCATTCATAAAGTATCTATATGCATTGAAAATAGACAAGAAGAATATATTCTAAAATACTAACAATTACTATATCTGGGCAATATGATTACAAATTTTTTTCATCTCAATAGTTTTCTCTACTTCTCAAATTTGTACAATGAGCATGCATTACTACAGAATGTTTCATGTATCATTGATCTGACTTTACTGATAGCAGGTCCTTCAGACAAATTCTAACTACTAAGCTCAAACAGATTAAAACATTTGCTTAAGGTCATACAGCTATAATCCATAATAAAGCCAGGATTAGAACTCAGGTCTGTTAAGATGCCCAAAATGAAGTCCTTCAACCACACTACTGTCACCTAACTTTTATAGTACATATTTCATAATTATTTTCAATCTGTACTGGGCTCATAGTGAGCACTAAATAAATCCTCATTAATTTGATATTTGTTTAAGTCACATTTGTTGAAGTAAATATAATTGATTCTTTTATTAACAACAGCGCATTTCTAATTTAGCTATATTTACTAACAGATTCCCAGCTAAAGGTATTCTACTCAATTTGTAAGATTAAGCGTGTTAATTTTTAAGGGTACTTAAATTTCTTACTTCTTAAAAAAAATTTTTTTAATGTTTGTTTATTTTTGAGAGAGAGGCAGACTGCAAGCAGGGGAGGGGCAGAGAGAGAGGGAGACACAGAATCCAAAGCAGGCTCCAGGCCCTGAGCTGTCAGCACAGAGCCCGATGCGGGGCTCAAGCCCACAAACTGTGAGATCACGACCTGAGTCGTCGGAAGTCAGACGCTTAACAAACTGAGCCACCCTGGTGTCCCTAAATTTCTTACTTTTATCAGATTAACTGCTCAGTGTCAGAATCAAAGTCCAACTAATAATTATCAAAGTATCCTAAATATGCTTACTAAAAATATATTTAAACCAAAATACCAAACCTTAATATCTGTAAAACTTTACTGAGAAATTGCAAAGGCTATAAATTCCTAAATTAATAATAAAAATGTTAAGTTATAAACACTATCTAAAGAAAGCTCTTATTCATGAACACATTTAAGAAGCATATATAAATCTGCAAACGATAATTTTTAATTCTTTACCTAGATAAAAGGGCCCCTTTTAAATGAGTCCTTTATTATGGCAATACTTTATTATGGCAATACTACGTAGATATCACATACTTTAAATAAAATGAAAAAACAATCACGTTGTTGGTGGTTTACACTTCACTCACCGAAAGTTCTAGCAGGTCAGCAAAACAATCTATACTCTAATTATGAACTAAAAATACTCTGTGCATCATTGGCAAACCAACAAACATAGTAAACAATCAATGTCTTTGAAGCGAAGATGTCAGTGGTTTGGATGAGAGACATTAGCACCTTTCCTTACCAACAGCCTACCAACAATAAAGATAGCAGCTGTTCACAAGAGGGTTATTCAGTCTCTACATGGAAGCAAAACTGTTACCTTCATTTTGATATCCCTACATATGGAAAATCATGTGAGAAAAATGTACATGGTAACCCAACTTTCTTGACTTTTAAAACCTGTCTTAACATTGGTTACAACACAACATGTATGTAATAAAAGCACAGCACCTCAATTGCTTCAAAATTTGGCATAATAAATGCTCATTCCAAAATGGAAAACGACTGAGAAGGGGAGAAATCCCTTTTAGGTTGGAATCCGTTATTCACCTGTTGGGAAAAAGATTTTCCTGTGGAATGATCTTCCTTTTGGAATTAAGTTAAGATTACTTAAGAAAGTTATAGCCCAATGTCTGGAATACAGAGGTTCAAAAGTATTGTGCTTACTATATAATTTGCTATGTAACTTCGAGAAATAAGACTAAGTCCCACACAGTGGTGCTGTCATTCATAAAATGGTTCCTTCTTTCTCATCATAGAGACTATGTCAAAGTGCTTGATGTTTAGAAGATTTCCCATAAATGGCAGCTCCCTTTTCCAGATAAAATGAGAAAAATTCAGCTTTTCTCAGTCTTTGAAAATTCTCAAGTTAAAAACCTCCTAAATAGAAAGAAAACTTAAAACTGAAAGAAAACTGAAACAAATTGATCTAACTATATTTCAAATGAGAATTATAATCACACTGAAGGCTGGGGAAGAGAGAAGGAAAGGGGAGAAAGGAGGGGTAACTAATCCAAATAACTTGTACTTGACTATATACATTCAATCTTGGGCAGGATTGGGGTGTAGATTTGCAAAATAACTTTGAATTATTTTATTGTGTTTACTATAACGATATTAGAAAACATTCTAAAACTATCTTAGAAATATTAAACGATCAAGTAAATGAGTAAATGTGTTAGCTGCCAGGGTTCTCACTACAGAAGGAACATACAAACATGAAAGGAGAGAAGAAAGAAACAATCTTCTGGAAATAGACTCTCAACTAAAAAGAATCAGGGATCCTTCAAGAAATGATTGATTTCAGGGCTGCGGTAGAACAGACATAGATGAGCCTATATTTTGTTAGGCTAGAAAGTCAGAAGAGCTTCTCTCTCCATCCCAAAAAGAAGGATAGCTGCACATCCTTGGGCCAACCTGAACAGGGCCCTTCTAAATCTGGGACAATTTATAAACAAAACAATTAATGAATTATAATTCAGTAATGAATTATAAACCATTAGGGGGAAAAGAGAAACGTATAAATCCATATTGGTAATTAACTAACTAATCAAATCACAGAAAAGCAGAATGCTAACAGTAGCAGAATGCCATGGAATGACTGATAAATGTGAAGGGAATGTTGGAATTGAAAAATTATCATTTTGCAACCTTAATGGTAAACAGTGACACTAAATCTAGGAGGGAATTTTGATGGGGAGCAGGATATCTGTAGTCTTGAAATGTCACCCCTCAGACTGCTTATTAGTTCTAAGGGAAGAAGAAAGCAATTATACAGTAAGGAAATGAGGGCCACCTTAACCAGATGATAGAAATTAACCTCATCAATGAGGGACTTAATGAATAGTGGGTACCTTCAGATATGATACCATGAGAAGGGTAAGGGGTACTACACATCTTCATTTTGGCCATGAATCCAAAACCCCAATCAAATCTCTGACAAATAGCAGACAAATGTAAAATAAGAACATTCTATTAAAAAGGGAGATGGGGGGGGCGCCTGGGTGGCTCAGTCAGTTGAGCATCGACTTCGGCTCAGGTCGTGATCTCACTGTGAGTTCGAGCCCCGCGTCAAGTTCTGTGCTGCCAGAGAGCTCTATGCAGCCTGGAGCCTGCTTCAGATTCTGTATCTCCCTCTCTCTCTGCCCCTCCTCTGCTCATGCCCTGTCTCTCTCTGTCTCTCAATAATAAATAAACGTTAAAAAAAAAAAAATGGAGATAGGGAAGAGTCTACACTTAAAAAATGTTAATGTAAGGGATAAACACTGGAAATGTAACAGACAAAAGCAGCCAAAAGCAACATGACAACTAAAAGCAAAATTTGGCCCTAGACTGGATCTTGTAGTAGATGACACTTATACAGGACACATTAGGTCACAGACACACTGGAATACAGATAGATTAGAAAAAGTACTTTATCAATGTAAATTTATGAAGTTAATAGCTGTACTGAGGTTATATAAGAACATGCCCTTTTTGAAGAACTTAAGGATAAAACAATGTATATAACTTACTGTCAAATGGTTCAGAAAAACACCTCTCAACTCCCTCTGCTCTCTTCTTTATATTCAACTTAGATGCCACAGTCCATCACATCAAACTACTCTTACTATTTATTAATCCTCAATTCCTTTGATTCACTCTCCTTCCACTGGGCCGTCTAGCTATAAGCATTTGCCCTCCCTGAATCTATACCCAGGATGTTGGGCAAAGTTAGAGAAAAGTCACTCTACCATACAGATTTGTATGGACTCAACCTCCAACCCTGACTGGACTCTTAATACAATGCCTCTCTCTCCTCCTCCACCTAAGCATGTTCTAGTTCATTCTCAGCAAATGACCTAACATACTGCTTTAAATAAACATAAACCACCATACACTCCCTCAACTTCCAGCCACAAAACGAGCAGTATCAACACCCACAGTTTCCCTTCCATTCACTACAATATCTTCCAAAACTGTTCCTCTTCTATATGCCAATTCCTCCACCTGAATTCTGGATCTCATCCTACCCCATCCCCTCCTGACTTTCTACTACCACCTTTAGACTTTCATTCCCATCTTTAAAAAAATAAAAAGGTTCTTCCTCAAGTCTATCCTCTACCTCATTCATGCTATCACTTTCTCCATGATCTCAAATTTCTCAAAAATTAGCATTCAGCATCCATTTGCTCAAGTGTCATTCCCTCAGCACCCCTAGCCCTGCCCATTTACTCTACCTGCCATTGTCATGCCAACACCTTCCCCACTTTTTAACAAGTTCTCAATCCTTATCTTAACCAAGCTCTATTGCATTTGATAATGCTGTCCAATCCTTCCACCTTTAAAGCTTCTCTTTTTCTTGGCTCTCCCTAGTCAGTATCTGTGGTTTTAATTACTATCTCTGAGCCCATGATAAACACATATAGCCAAGGTCTCTCAAAAGCTTTATATGTACAACATCCATCACTTCTTGGATACCTCATAGGCACTTTAATAGCAAAATATTCAAAGCTGAATTTTTCATCTTCTCTCCTTAAACCCACTTTATTCTCTCATGTTCTCTAACTCAGTTTCTCATACTGCCATATGTGTACTTGAAAACACATGGAACCCAGGGTTCCTGGAGTCACCTCTAACTTCTCCCCTTATCCTTCATGTCCATATCCAATCAAACATCAGGTCCTATGTCTCCATGCTCATCCCACTGCCTTAATATTTATCATCTCCTCTTTCTTAAATTATAGCAACAATCTCTAACCTTGTCTCTCTGCCACTAGTACTGCCCATCTCCAACATATAAATATACTCAAGAAATAGGAAGTAATCACTACACATTTTCATAGAAAACACAACTAAATTAGAATGCTAAATAAAAAACACAGGTGCAAATCACTTTCCACAAAACAAGTGTGTAATATAGCATCAAAAGAAAAAAAATGACAATCCCTACTTTTCAGAAGAATTCATAACAGCATACCTCAATTTACACTTTTCAACAAAATACTCAATATGCGTGACTTTATACCTATTACTGGAAAATACACCAGTATATTGAAATATTGGAGACTTGTTACAGAAATGTTCCTTCATAAAAATTTAAAATCAAGTAATTTCTAGGAAAACAACAGTAAATGCATCTGGAAATATTTTGTTTTAGTATCTCCTAATCTCCATGCTATGAGGAAATACTGAAGGAAAAGAAAAGAAAGACATGAAGCCAATTCTAATAAAATTTTCTAGTTCCATGGTGCAATATAAAAAAGGAGCAATAAATAATTGTGTGGAAAAAGTTATGAGCAAGGACGAACAGTGAGTGCAAAAAAAAAAAAAAAAAACACTGAACTTCTGAAACAGTAGTAAAGAATTCTTATCAATGTGATATATTAGATACTGTGAATGTAATATACCACACAAAATGTAGTGGAATATTCCGTAAGTCAAAAGCTAGCAAGAAAGTACAAAACAATGTATGGACTGATTACCTGAAGTTTTACTCAGCTCTGCTGAAAATAAAGCAGATGGTGATCTGTTCTCTTGTTCTGTATCAGAAGGGGTTTTTTTCTCAGCTTCTTTCACAAGAACTTTGGGTTTCACTATACTGCCTATTTCGGTTTGAGTGGCCAAAGCAGAAACATCTGGAGGCAGTAAGGGCACCATCAAAATATCAGACCTATCTTTGGAGAGTTCATCTGGGACATGGACTTTATCTTCATCTTTAGGTTGTACATTCTTGAAAGAAAGGTCATGGGGTAACTCTGAGCAAGGTAATGACCCAGCTTCATCCTGGACATTAGCGATCTCACTTTTGTGGGATACTTCTAGGTCAGTGGTTAATTTAGGAGGAGAATCAGTTTTAGAACTGACAAATGTAGGGAACTCATCTATAATCTCAATTGGAGATGAATCTGAGAATGTTTCACTCTCTCTTATTTTTGCTTCCTTAGCAATAAATAAGCCATCATCTGAATAAACTGCAGCACTGAGCTCCTTCATCTGCAAAGGAATTTTCTCCTTTTGGGTCAGTGTTGAAACTTCATTGGGTAAGAAGGTATCTTCTGTAGTGTCTAAACTGGGCTGAAAAGATTCCAAATACGGCTTTCCCCCCTCAGGTGGTAGTGAAGCACTGAGTTTTTCCTTATGTTCAGGTTCTATCACTGACTGGGATGAAGTCTCAATCAGATTTTCTCTCACAAGTATCACAGCTTCATCCTGTTTTTGTGGAACTTCAGGTATTGAATCATCACTAAATAAGTCAACTGGTTCAGAATCAGGTGAGGAATCTTCAACTAACTCAGAATGATCAGGCACTGGCTGTGCAACTTTTGCTATTTCTGAGTAATCAGAGAAATCTGAAGTTGGTTCAGTAGGGAGCTTCGTTTCTTTAATTAAATCACATGCAATAGATATATAAGGAGCTTCTGTTTCTTGAACAGCTACCTTAATACTTTCAGGCTCTTTAATTTCTTCCTTTATTCCTGATACATTTTTTAGTGATACATTCATGGCCTCTTCATACGGTGGGGGATTTTCAAGCTCAGGTTTTATGCTTTCGTAATTAACTAAAGAAGGAGCTTCTAATTGTGAAGAAGTGGGCTGCACTGCAGAAGCACCAGCACTAGGAACTACAGAATTTAATGGTGCTTCCATAACAATATCAGGCAAAACTGGTGACGGAGTAGCTTCAGATTCTTCAAAGGATGGGCAAAGCTGTGCCACAGGGTAGAGGGACTCCTGCATAGCTTCTGATGTTTGAACCAAGTCCATTTTTGTTTCTAAAGCGATCTTCGTGCCTGTAGCTTCATTCAATTCACTTTCACATGCTTCCTGTACTAAATCTGGGGTTAGACCTTCAGCCATGTTTGCCACTGCTTCCTCAGTCACCTTTGACAAATTATCTGTTGTGACATAATCGGTCTCAGAATCCTGTGTTGCTACAAGGAAAGGATTTGATGCTTCGGTACTAACATTCTTCTCTGTTACAATTTGGGCCTTTTTTTCTTCTATCTTTTTTTCATCTGTCTTATTTTCTGAAGTATGATCTGCCAACAAAGGAAAAATGTTTGTTGAAAGGTTTTCAGCTGCTGTCGGGTTAAAGGGAGCACATGTGATATATGCTCCTGAACCATCTTTTACAGCTTCTGGTGTACTGGGAAAAGAAATATCATCATTACTGCTTTCACTATCTTTTTCATGATTTGTTGGTTCAGGGCTATCAGCAAAACATTTCTTATCCACTTTACTCTCCAACTTGCTCTCTATATTAACTTCAGCAGCCAACACATCACTATCTTGCTTGCTTGTATCTCTCACGTCCCATACTCGTTCAAATGGCTTGAAGTCTGCGTATTCTTCCCTCATAGGAGCTTCTGCTGCAATTCCCTTTTCATTAAAACTATCCTTTGTTTTTTCTGGAAGCATAACTTTGTCCTCTTCTTTAACTGATTCAGTAAGGGCTACAGGTAACTCTTGTTGATTTCGAAGGATATTATCACTAACTAAATCCTCTTTTTCATCCTTATTCTTTTCCCTAGGATTTGCTATTATGGCAGACTCTGCTTTTGGAGAGCCACCGAATGATACTCTCATTTCTGAGTATTCCAATTGTGTAAACTCTGTTAAATCTCTGTCTATAAATGGATTTTTTGCCTTCTCTGTGAACTCTTTAGAAGCTTCTGCTGATGTTTCTTGAAGCGTTCCTTCAGTGGGTAATACTGCTGATAAATTACCAAGATATTCATGTTCTTTAAAAGAAGCAGCTGAGAGGGGAGACAGAGAAGGAAGAGAAGCAGCAGTTTCAAGCAGGACAGATGGAAAATCCTCTTGACCAGTGGAAACAGTGTTACCTGGCTGCTCCTTCAAGTCCATAATTTTTTCTGTGACCATGGACAGAAAGGAAAGTTAGAGAATGCCAGCGTTCTCAGAGTTAATGCAAGTTTTATGACAGATTCAAAATACTATTAGTAAAGAGTTACTGTTAACTAAACTTAAATGTAAATAACAATAAATAATAATCAAGTAGTCTTGAATCATTACGGAAAGAATTAAAGCTATTGTCAAAACGTGCATGGCTACAGAGGCAATTGCATGCTATGAAAAGACATAAATCAAGTCTAAGAAAAAAACCTCAAGTATAATCAATTGAGAAAAGCTACTTCTAACTAGAAGAGGACAAGAGAATTGAGAAGAGGGTGTGGCAGTATAGAAAAGGCACTGAATAATTAAATGCGATAGAGTGGCATTCATTTCTATGAAAGCCTTTCAGCCATAAGTAAACTGTATTTGGAGAAAGGGACTAATCAATATACAAATGTAAATCAAGGGTCCAAGAATTCCTTACATATAACCAATTATTAATCATGTTCTGCCCATTTGTCTCTTGGACATAGCATATAAAATGCAAATTTCAACTTTTTCAATATACAAACATTCTTGGAACCATGCTAAATTTTAGTAACTGAATCCACTCTGTACAGAGTTAATAAAACTAAAGAGTCAAAGTTAGAATACACAGAAGATAAAAGGCTAGCAGAAAGAACTTGCCTGCAGAGGAGTGTATCACAGGCTCAGATGCAGCAGGAAGAGCAAAAAGTGTCTCATCTGAAAAACAAATAGAATATAACCTCAGCAGAAATAAAGACAGAGTTTGAAGGAGACTAAAGATAAGAGGAGCAAGCAAGGGTTCAGTTTGTAATAAGTTAACACAAAACTTTTATAAAGAAAAAGCCAAGATGGAAAGGAAAAAGTAGTACCATTAATTTGGATTAAATTATCATTATATATTTATATTATAAAGATGATTAAGTCATATCCACAGAACCTATTGTTTTTCAAGAGGCAATAACATGATTATGTTAAAGAATTTCATAAACCAAAGTAACCTTAAGATATTATTCTCAGTTAACATGACATCCAAAGCTTTTATTCACATTTTCAGATAGGTAACTTATTTGCCCTAGTCAAGCCTAAAATTAAAAAGATGCATGAGTAAAATTAATAATTACTTTTGCTTAATCCTTTTTTATTGGCATATGTTCAGTTCAGAAGAACACTTTCAGGGAATCATGCTTATTTTCTTATATTCCAGGTTGTCTACCTAATTTAAAAAAAAACATTCTAATAGTCACTGTGCACTATTCCTTGAGGATATTAGTCCTATGCGCCACTATCCAAACTGCAAAGAAAATACTAATTATCATTAGGAAGATAATTATTATCATCAGTCTTGTTTTGTTTAAAATTAACACTGAGGGATACTTGTTATACCAAGTTCTTTGCATGCAGGAATTCATTTTACTCCTTATAACCCTTTGTTATAAGTGGGTTAAGATCCCCCATTTAACAGATAAAAAAAACAAAATGAAACAAAAAACACAACTGACTGACAGAGGAGTAACTCACTCCATCTATAACTAAGTAAGACTCAGGGCAATGCAACTCCAGAGCTCGTTTTCTTAGCCACTATATGCTATATGTTACGGACTTAATTTTTTTTGTGTCCTCCTCCCCAAAGTTCATATGTTGAAGCCTTAACCTCCAGTGTGATAGCATTTGGAAATGCGGCCATGCAGAGAGGTCATTAGGATTACATGAGGTCATGAGGGTGGGGCCATGGCTGATGCGGTTAGTGCCCTTATAAGAGACACCAGAGCTTGTTCATGCCTGTGTGACAACAGCTCCTCCACTTCCCCCTTCCTCCTCTTCTTCTCTGAGCAACATAAAGAAGCCATGTGAGCACACAGTGAGATGACAGCCACCTATAAGCCAAGAAAAGAGGCCTCAGAATGAAACCTACATTGCCCATATCTTGATCTTAGACTTTCCAACCTCCAGAGCTGTGAGGAATGAATTTCTGTTGTTTAAGCCACACAGTCTGTGGTACTCTGATGTGGCAGCCTGAGACGACTAATGCAGTACCTATTGGTATATTAAGCTTACACAGCATCACTTTATACCTGCAGCTGGGAGATCTTGAGCTAAAGGTCTTCTGTGGTTTATACTAGAGAAAGGCCTCTAGCGAAAAACAATTTGAGATAGCCTGAAGAATGGCAGGAAGGTATTCCTTTAGTGGAGAGAACCTAAAAAATTTGGATATTTGTATCTGGAAGGACAAACTAGGCAAGGTTGATCAACAACAAAACAGAGATGTGACTATCATTAATGTGGACATACCTTCTAAGGATATTCCCCTTGAAGAATAAGAGAATTAAATTCACAATGCCGTATAAATTTTAGATAAATTCATACTGGACATGATGTCATATCTAAAGGATTCTTAGATGGGGTGACGAAGGGAAAATGCATTATACGTGTTTTAAAAAGTCTCCTATAACCTAGAACAATAGGTTAGATGGGCAACTCATCCAAACCAGTAAGACATACCACCTTATGAGATTTTATAAAACATACACATATAGACAAACTTTTTTTTCTTTATGTTTATTTATTTTTGAGAGAGAGCACGAATCGGGGAGGGGCAGAGAGCAAGGGAAACACAGAATCCAAAGCAGGCTCCAGTTTCTGAGCTGTCAGCACAGAGCCCAAAGTGGGGCTCAACCCCACAAGCAGTGAGATTGTGACCTGAGCCAAAGTCGGACGCTCAACCAACTGAGCCACCCAGGCGCCCCTGTGTGCACCCTTCTTAAAGATGACTTGCTATGTGATCTTATTTGTTACATAGTTTCTCATTTGTAAAACAAAGGAATTTGAAAATTCCTTTCAGCTAAAATAATAAATTATAATCTTGTATAAAACTGAGACTTGGGGATCAAAGAGCAAAACCAAATAATTACATAGCTACTACATCTAAATAAAAGGTAGCAAATCCTTAACAAAATGGCAGTCTTCTTCACTGAGTTAATATAACTGAAAACCACAAATGCAGGTCAGTCTTCTTGGAAAGTGAATTCAAAACATGTTACTGATTACTGTTAAAATTAGAGGGAAAACAAACTACAACTAAAATTTTGTGCCAAAAACTTAAAGTATTTTTTAAATGTATCCTTATTCCTATCTAATACCAGAACCTCTCTTATAGTAAAAACTATATTCCTGGCCCTTGACCAATTGAGAAAGTTTATAAACTGGTATTTCAAATATTCACTAAATTTTGAAAAAAAGAAAAACTGTACATTGAGATTCAATACAAAATTAATCATGAAACAAGAACTGCATTTCTAAAAGCAGTTAGCAAAAAAAAAAAAAATTCAGAAAAGATCACTATCATTTGGCCCTCAAGAAGGACAGTTGTTCTGACTTCTCCTGAAGCAATCATGGATCATGGGATCAAACTGCCTGGGTTCAAATCCCAGATTCATCACTTACAACTGTGCGACCCTGAGAAAAGTTATTACTTATCCCCTCTGTGCCTCCTTTCTTCATTGGTAAAATAAGAATAATAGTACCTCCCTCAAAATGTTGTGCAGGAGGAAGAGGAGAAGAATAAGAAACAGCTTGCCCTAAGTCTCAGGGCTAGGAGGCCAGAAAGCCAGTATGTAAACATGTCTAACTCTTAAGTTATGTGCTTTATCTTTGGAGGGATGAGTTTATAATATAAGTGCAACTGGTCTGAAGTCTTCTTTCTTTTTTTTTTTTTTTTAATTTTTTTTTTTTTCAACGTTTATTTATTTTTTGGGACAGAGAGAGACAGAGCATGAATGGGGGAGGGGCAGAGAGAGAGGGAGACACAGAATCGGAAACAGGCTCCAGGCTCTGAGCCATCAGCCCAGAGCCTGACGCGGGGCTCGAACTCACGGACCGCGAGATCGTGACCTGGCTGAAGTCGGACGCTTAACCGACTGCGCCACCCAGGCGCCCCTGAAGTCTTCTTTCTTAATCAGCCCCTCAAGTTTGATCTCCTGAGATATGATAAATTGTCATCCAGGAAATACCCTATAGTTATCTGAAATATTTGGTTATTTTCTTCTACTTCACAATACAATAACATTTAGAGAGACGGTAATGCCGGCCAGGCATTTTTTTCAGATGCTCTTTCAATACTCAAAACCACCCTATGAAGTAGGTACTACTGTTATCCTCATTTCAGAGATGAGAAAACAGGCCTAAGAGTTTAGATAACTTCCCCAGAGTTACAAAACTGAAAAATGATGGATCTGAGACCTGAATCCAGAGTATACAGGTCCATGCTCTTTTCTGTAACTACCCTGCAGTACTTTCTTCCTGGACTTAAGTTTAAAAATTTTTATAAACTAAATTAAGGATGTTAAAGAAAAATTTTGATTGACAACACTTACATATCATAAGCTACCAAATTTTTAAGACTAAAATGCTTACTAATTACTTTCTTCTTTTGAAAAAAATTACTAATTTTAGGTTAGTCTTCCTTTTTCTATAAAAGACCCTAACTTTCACAAGTGAATAAACTACTTTATAATATGGGACACTGTATTAAAAGTATAATATTCTGAATTACTGAGACATGTTATGTACATACTTATATTACTGGTCTTACAAAAACGGTAAACAAGTCCCCCTCTTCGTATGATCTTTGTCTATGACTATGTCAAATTCTAACTGTTGGATGAAACTGAAACTTTATTCATCAACCTCATTTGTGCTATTTTGAAGAAATAGAAAAAATAACACTAAGGACTTAATTATACATACACTAAGTAAAAACACAGTGGCATATTTAAATGAACAAAAACAAGTTTTCACTAAATAATACACAAAAGGGAAGCCAGAACTTTTCTATTAAGTCTCTCTACTCTACTGCCATCAAATTAATATTTCTAACAGGACAGTTCTATTTATTCTCTTGCTCAAAACATTTAAAAGCTCCCAGTTATCTGCTGAATTATACCTGAAACTCTCAGATAAGGTCCTGTACCTTATGGTCCTCACTTAACTGTCTAAACTTATTTCAAAAATTTCTCACATGCCATCTATGTTAATCAAACATAAATAATTCTTCCCAACCAAACCCACGCCTCCACCTCCTGCATATCTGAATGCTGACATCCACTAAAACACAAATTTACCATATTCAGCTTTACTTTCTTTTTAAAACTTATCCTTATTTCTGCTCATTTTCTGTAACATTTCCAGTTATCTAAGCTCAGAGAATTAAGTAACTTATTCAGTCACATAGCTAGTTAATGACAAAGCTAGAAAATTATAATTAAACTGTGACTACAAACAGATATACATTTATTTCCTTATTACCCTCAGTAAAAAGAACAGAATCACTATACTTACGACAGTATGAAAGATGAATACCATTCATAAAACTTTTTCCAAATGAGCTATTCCTCTTTGTTAGCCCTGATGCTAGATTCATTTCCTTACCCAAGCTTAAATCTAGAGTGTAAATTTAGACTAAAGCTTCAGGGCTATATGCTTTGAATACTAATTATTTCCATCACACAAGGATCAGTTTCAAAATTAAAGTTCACAAAAGAGATTTATTTTTTAAGTCACTTTTTAAAAAAGTAAAAGGTGGGTGCCTGGGTGGTTCAGTTGGTTGAGCGTCCAACTCTTGATTTTCAGCTCAAGTCATGATCCCAGGGTCATGGGACAGAGCCCAATGGCTCTGTGCTGAGTATGGGGCCTACTTACGATTCTCTCTCCCTCTGCCCCTCTCTGCCACTCACTCTCTCTCTCTAAAGTAAAAATTTTTTAATTTAAAAAGTTTTTTTTGAATATTAAAAAGTAAAAGTGGTGGGACGCCTGGGTGGCGCAGTCGGTTAAGCTTCCGACTTCAGCCAGGTCACGATCTCGCGGTCCGTGAGTTCGAGCCCCGCGTCGGGCTCTGGGCTGATGGCTCAGAGCCTGGAGCCTGTTTCCGATTCTGTGTCTCCCTCTCTCTCTGCCCCTCCCCCGTTCATGCTCTGTCTCTCTCTGTCCCAAAAATAAATAAACGTTGAAAAAAAAAATTAAAAAAAAAAAAGTAAAAGTGGTATGTCAGTTTTGAATTTATTACTGGTCAATTCAAAATATGCTATCACGATCTCACCAATGTTCACATACTCTTATACTAAATATTTTCGTTGACATGTTCATTCCAAAACCAGTTTTTCAGCCAAAAGTATAACTGGTCAGTCAATAAAAATCATAAGTAATTTATAAAGCACAGGAAATAAACTTCATTTTAAAGTCACAGAAAAAAACTTTTGCTAGGAGAATAATTATATCAGACTAACTTGTCTCATATGAACAACTATAAAATTGGGCAAAATATATGAAGCAACTGTCATGAGACACTGGATAACATGAAGTACATGAACATGAAGGGTATAATTCCTGAGAAGAGGAAAGCATGCCAGATGATGCCCTGGTTTTCTACTTGAAGGCACTCTGTCTACAGCACATGGAAAAGGAGCCCAAGAATACTAACACTCTGGCCAAGTTGAGTTAACAGCTAAGCTGTCTGGAATTTGTGGGGCAAGGTAACATACAAAGGAAAACTTCATAGAAAAGGAGCTCCAGAAATCTGGATAGAGATTCCTTTTAAATCTCTGGTTGAACTATGCAACACATATACAGCACAAGACCTACCAAGGCCAAGCAGAGAATCTATGAAAGAGTTGTGAACTAAACGTATATTCTGGAGGTCAGACTCTGTACTGGAAGACATGATCGAAAGTTTTTGATAAGCCAGAGTGGAGAGATCTTGCTGAACACCCCAAGTATAAAAATGTGACCCGAGGAAAGGCACATCTTAAGAGGAGGATTACTTTAACCCTAAACTAAAGGTTACTTGGTCTAGACTTAGACCATGAGTTAGCAAAATATGGCTCGTGGGCCAAAGTTATATTGGAAGACAGCCATGTCCATTTGTGTGATGTATCCTCTATGGCTACTTTGGCATTGCAAGGGCAAACTTAAGTATTTAGGAAAGAACCTACGTGATGCACAAGCTTAAAATATTTACTGCTTTACCCTTAAAAAAAAAAAAAAGCCAAGCCCTGCTCTAAACCCTAACTTTAAAATCAAAGTTTGAAAAGGTCAAGATGATTTGCCAGCAAACTGACTTCCAGAACAACACTAACACCAAATCCATGGCAACCAGTGTAGAATAAAATATTACTGGACATGAAAAGAAAATATGAGCATAAGTAAGAGAAACAGCCAATATAAACAAAGAAATAATGTAAACATTGTATTCATAAGCACTAAAATGAAAATTACAATAGCTATTAAAATATTCCTACATAGATACAGTAAAAGATGGACATAACAAGTGAATGGAGAGAGACTCCTGGAAGAGAAATATAGAAGAGAGAACCAAATGAAAATCCTAGGATTGAAAATTATATTAAGTAAAAGAAAAACCCACTAGATGGACTTAAAGCAGACTGGGCAGTGGAGAAGAAAAGATCAATAAGCTTAAAGAAAGAGCAACAGAACTATCCCAACTGAAGCACAGCATGGAAAAAAAAGAAAGGAAGAGTCTCAGTGACCTGCAAGACAATCAAGCAGTTAAAGTATATGTAATTGGAGTCCCTAAAGAAGGCAAAAGTGACTGAAGCAGAGGAAGGGAGGGAGGGAGGAACAAAGGGAAAGATATAAATGGCCTAAAATTTGACAACTGTGATGGAAAATACCAAATCCACAGATCCAAGAGGCTCAGTGAACCCTGGGTAGAATAAACCAGAAAGAAATACATTGTAGAGATCAAACTGTTGAAAACTAAAGATATAGAAAATCTTAAAAACAAAGGAAATAGGGGCGCCTGGGTGGCGCAGTCGGTTAAGCGTCCGACTTCAGCCAGGTCAAGATCTCACGGTCCGTGAGTTCGAGCCCCGCGTCGGGCTCTGGGCTGATGGCTCAGAGCCTGGAGCCTGTTTCCGATTCTGTGTCTCCCTCTCTCTCTGCCCCTCCCCCGTTCATGCTCTGTCTCTCTCTGTCCCAAAAATAAATAAACGTTGAAAAAAAAAAAAATTAAAAAAAAAAAAAAAAAACAAAGGAAATAGGCAGAGAAACAGCAGTAAGAATGACCTCAGCTGCCACTGGAAACAATGGAATACGGAAGATAATATCTTTATATGATGACACATCTACCAACCTAGAATTACATACAATCATTATTCACTGACTGCTATTTGTCAGATTGTGTACTAAATTGATATTCCCCAGATCAATACTTAGCAGTGGTCATGTGCAGAGCAGCACAACATTCCAGTCATCTAAAACACGTTCCCAGGTAACGTCAAACAAGGCAACCGTATGCCTTCCTGTTTCAGCTCTCATACTACAAATACGTGTGCTTTCTGCAGTTTATTTAGTGTCATACACTAAATTTTTGTGATTTGTTTAAAATGGCCACTAAGAATAGTGCTTAAGTGCTAGCTAGTATTCTTAACCACAAGAAGGCCATGATGTACCTTACAGAGAAAACACGTGTGTTAGATGAGCTTCATTCAGGCATAAGTTATAGTTCTGTTGGCCTTGAGTTTAATGTTGATAAATCAACACTATATATTAAGTAACGTCTTTAAATAGAAACACACATGAAACAAAGACATATTCATCAGGTAACAATACTGTGACTAGAGGTTCACAGGAATCTAACCCTGTATTTTCCCTTGAGGCAATGATTCAGGATTTGCTAATTAAGTGTTTTCCTTGACTTTAGAGAACAGAACTACCATGAACAATAAGACTGACTGTATTCATCAAAAATATCCTTCAAAAATACAGATGAATAAAAGTATTATCAGATAAACAAAAGATGAAAACAAAAACTGAAAGAAATTATCACCAAGAGACCTGTACTACAATCAATGTTAAATGCAGTTCTTCACACTGAAGAAAAATGATACTAGATAGTAACCTGGATCTTCAGGAACAAATGAAGAATAACAAAATTGGTAAATACCTGAGTAAACACAAAATATTCTCGTTCCATAATTTCTTCAAAGAAATGATGAATATCATAAAATGATAAATATATATTGTTATTCTCATTTCTTAATTTCTTTAAAGAATAATTGATTTCTGAAGCTCTAATTACTGTATGCAATATATGTGGAAGCAAAACATAGGACAATAAAAGGACAAAGAATGGAAGGAATATAGAAAAGTATAAAAGTTGGGGCGCCTGGGTGGCGCAGTCGGTTAAGCGTCCGGCTTCAGCCAGGTCACGATCTCGCGGTCCGTGAGTTCGAGCCCCGCGTCAGGCCCTGGGCTGATGGCTCAGAGCCTGGAGCCTGTTACCGATTCTGTGTCTCCCTCTCTCTCTGCCCCTCCCCCGTTCATGCTCTGTCTCTCTCTGTCCTAAAAATAAATAAACGTTGGAAAAAAAAATTTAAAAAAAAAAAAAAAAGAAAAGTATAAAAGAACAAAAGCAGAAGAGACAAAGAGAAAATGAACATTTTTTTTAATTTTTAAATGTTTATTTATTTTTTGATAGAGACAGAGCGCAAGCAGGGGAGGGGCAGAGAGAGAGGGAGACACAGAATGCCAAGCAGGCTCCAGGCTCTAAGCTGTTAGCATAGAGCTTGACGCAGGGCTGGAACTCACAAACTGCTAGATCATGGCCTGGGCTCAACCAGGTGGCTCAACCAACTGAGTCACCCAAGCGCCCCAAGAAAATGAAGATTTAAATGAGCCATATGAATAATTACACTGAATGTAAATGGATCCAATTAGGAGGCAGAGGTTTTTAGACTAGATAAAAACCATACTTTGGCCCTTTACAGGACACACTTTAAATATAAAAACATAGGTAATTAAAAGTAAAAGAATGTAAAAGGATATATATATCATCCAAACATATACCCTACAAAATCTGAAGTGCCTAATGTTAATGTTGAGCAAAGCAGATTCTAAGACAGAGTATTACCTTGAGATTACCAGAGATAAAGAAGGGCATCAGTTAATGATAAACAAGTAAACAGACATAATACTAAATAGATACACCAACACTAAAGTGTATGGGAAATATATGAAGCAAAAACTAAAGAAAGACATAGACAAATCTACAAATTTTATTTTAAAATTTTAACATTCAAGTCTCACCTGACAGACTAGTCACGCATGCACATACACACACCAATCCAAGAATACAGATGATTTAGACAATACTATCAACGAACTAAACATAACTGACTTTTATAGAGCACTATAACCAACAACAGAATTCACAACCTTCTCAAGTACACATGGTACATTCACCAATTTAACCATTTCTGGGTCTATAAAACAAGTCTCAGTAAATTTCAAAGGACTGAAATCATGAAGTATATGTTCTCTGACCACATGAATTAAAGTGAAATTACAATAAGACAAAAATATCTGGAAAATCCCCAAATGTATGAAAAGTAAACAACACAATTCTAAATAACACAGAAGAAACTAAAGATTTAATTTTAAATTGAATGATAATGGAAATTTGTGGGATATAGCTAAAGTAATGCTCAGAAATTCACAGCTCTAAACACTTTGAGAAAAAAGGGTTATATTCAAACTTTAAAGTTTCCACCTTAAGAAACTAGAGAAAGAAAACCAAGTTAAACCCAAATAAGTAGAAGAAAATAAATAATAAAAATAAGAGCAGAATCCTGTGATACAGAAAACAACCAAATAGAGAAAAATCGGTGAAACTAAAAGCTGGTTCCTTGAAAAGATGAAGATAATTGACAACCCCTAAAATGATCAAGAAAAAGAAAAGAAAAGCAAGTACTAAAAATAAAAGAATTATCACTAACGATCATAAAACCATAAACGATTATGAACAAGTTTATGCCAACAAATAAGACAACTTAAATGGGTGGACAAATTCCTTGATGTCCACTCATCAAGAGGAAAGAACAAATTCCTTGAAGGGTATACACTGCCAAAAGTGACACAAGCAGAAATAGAAAATCTGAATATCCCTATATCACTTAAATAGAGTATATTTACAATTTAAAACCTTCTCCATAAAGAAAACTCTAAGCCCAAATGGCTTCACTGCTAAACTGCTAAAGTCTGTAAATATCTAAAGATGTTTATACAAATTCTTTCAATGTATAAAGAGCAAACACTTCCCAAAACATCTTCTATAATTCTGCATTAGTACCAAAACTAAACAAGGATATTACAAGAAAATTAATTTACAAAAATTATTCGTATAAAACCTCTAAACAAAATTACAAAACACTGCTGAGAAATTATAAAGATCTTAACGGAGAGAAAGAGACATCATGTCCATGGATTGAAAGATTTAATGTTAAGTGTTAGGAAAGACAATACACTATGCTTCCTGTGTTGCACATTTTATAAGCAGAAGGATTGGGTACTGAACACCTTTGCTCCTGACTATCTTTTCAAAGATGTTTACATACGGAACAATCCTGGAGACAGAGATATGTGTCTTCCTTTTGAGCACCAGGCATACTTATTACATCGTACAATTCAGTTTCCCTAAGTTCCTTTCCTTATTCAGCCCATGGCAAGAGTAAGTGTCACTTGGCACTCTCCAGTGTTGCTCTATAGGAAACGGGGAGTAGGGAACGTGCACAAGAAAAATGCTGATATTCCAGCTATTTACATTGCTGAGTAATAAAGTCTTCTATCTCTGACCCAGGTATCTGTGTCTTCTGCCAGCATTCAAGAAACTACGGCAGACTATCCTGTTAGCTTGTTATAATGCTTCAAACCCTCAAATGTCAACTTTCCCCATATTGCTCTTTAGACTCAACGCAATACCAATCAAATTCCAAGCAGACATTTTGTAGACATGATCAAGCTGATTCTAAAATGTATATGCACATACAATAGACATAGAAAGGGCAAAACTATTTTGAAAATAAAAAGTAACACTTGGAGTAGGCACACTACTTGATTCTAAGACTACTTAAAGCTTGTAAAACTATACCAATCAAAACAGTCTAATACTGGCAAAAGGATAGGAAAAAATAAATCAACAGAACAAAACAGATGTATGTCTGGTCACTGATTTTCAACAAAGGTGCCAAAGCAATGAGAAAAGATAAATTCTTTCCAAAAGATAATCTGCCGGGGTAACTGGATATCTTTATGGAAAAATGAATGTGGATCTGTAACACTTCCATGGACAAACATTAATTCAAAATGTGTATTAGATTTAAACATAAAAGCTATTTGGGGCACTTGGGTAGCTCAGCTGGTTAAGCATCCGACTTCCCCTCAGGTCATGATCTTACAGTTCGTAGGTTCTACACTAATGGCTCGAAGCCTGCTTGGGATTTTGTCTCTCCTTCTCTCTGCCCCTCCCCTGCTTGTGCTTGTGCGCGCACTCTCTCTCTCTCTCCCCAAATAAATAAACTTAAAAAAATAAAAAAAATTTTTTTTAATAAACATAAAAGCTAAAAGAAAGCTTCTAGAAAAAAACAGAATATTCACAACCTTGAAGTAGGCAAAGATGTTTTGGACAGCACACAGAAAGCACTAACCAGATAAAAACAGAGAGGGAGGCAGGCAAAACATAAGAGACTCTCAAACATAGAGAACAAACTGAGGGTTGTTGGAGGAGTGTTGCGTGGGAGGGATGGGCTAAATGGGTGATGGGCATTAAGGAAGGCACTTGTTGGTATGAGCACTGGGTGTTACATGTAAGTGATGAATCACTAAATTTTACTCCTGAAACTAATATTATTCTATATGTTAACTAACTTGAATTTAAGTAAAATCTTGGAAGGGAAAAAAAAATTAAATGTATCTGTAATCTGCCAAAAAAAAAAAGCACTAACCATAAAAGAAAAAAAAATGATAAAAGACTTCTTCAAAATTAGAAAATTACACTCATCAAAAGAAACTATCAATAAAAATAACAGGAAACCATAAATAAAATTAACAAGCAAGCTACAGATTAGGAGAATATATTCACAATGCATACATCTGACAAAATACTTATCCAGAGTATATAAAGAACTCCCTACAATAAATCAGAAAAAGACATTATTACAACGCTATGTAACAGCAAGCAAAAGACACATCACAAAAGAAAATATACAGGTAGCCAAGAGACATGTAAAAGTCCTCTCATTCATTAGTGATTTGGGAGATCTAAATTACCACCACAATGAGAAATCATTACATACCCACTAAAATGGCTAAAGTTAAAAAGACTGATATCAAATGGTGTTGAGAATGTGAAGCCACCAGAACTCTCGTATATTGCTGATGGAAGTGGAACCACTTTGGAGAACTGTTTGGCAATTTCTTATAAATACATACTTAGCCCATAACTTAGCTGGTTACTCAGTTGGTTACTCAATTCTACTCTCTTTACCCAAGAGAAATGAAAACATATGTTCACAGAAAGGCCTGTATAAGAATGTTCATGGCATTCTTTTGTTCATAATAGCCAGAAGCTATAAATAATCCCTATGTCCATCAACAAGTGAATGAAAAATTAAACTGTGGTATACTCTTATCATGGAATACTACTTAGTGGTAAAAAGGAAATTACTGAGACCTGCAACATCAATGGTAAATCTTAAACACATACTTAATGCAAGTAATCATAGGAGAGTACATGCTGTATGATTCCATTCACATGATGCATTTTGCCTGTTACATAGCATCATATGAATAGGAACAAACAGGCAAAATTAATCTGTGGTGAAAGAAATCAGAACAGTGTTGTTGGGATTGGGGAGTTGGAAGAAGGACAGAACAAGAATTCAACTGAACTGACTACTAAGGGCCCAAGGGATCTTTTGGGGATGATATAAATGTTCTACATCTTGACAGCAGTGAGTCAATGAGTGGACGCACTTGTCAGAACACAAAACTGTTAAAACTTAAGATCTATGCATTTTATTGCATGTAAATTATATCTTAATAAAAAACACAAAGGGGTGCCTGGGTGGCTCAGTTAGCTAGGCCTCTGACTCTTGATTTCTGCTCAGGTCATGATCTCCTGGTTTGTGGGACCAAACCATGTGTCAGGCTCTGTGCTGACACTGTGGAGCCTACTTCAGATTCTCTCTCCCTCCTCTGTCCCTCTCCCACTTACACATGCATGTTCTCTCTCAAAATAAATAAATAAATAAGCATTTAAAAATAAAAAAATAAAATAACATTAAAATGAAAAAAAGTATATGAGCATTCTTCAACAAATAAATTTTGGAGAGACAGTGCACACAAACAAAGGACAGTCAATAAGACTTATAAAACAAATCAATCCATTTTATTATTTTTTTAATGTTTATTTTTGAGAGAGAGAGAGAGAGAGAGAGAGAGAGAGAGAGCGTGCACGCGCACGCACGCATAAGCAGGGGAGGGGCAGAGAGAGAGACACACAGAATCTGAAGGAGACTCCAGGCTCTGAGCTGTCAGCACATGGGGCTTGAACTCATGAGCCATGAAATCATGACCTGAGCCAAAGTCAGAAGCTTAATCGACTGAGCCACCTAGGCACCTGAAATCAAACCATTTTAATATGTAGACCTTCTTCAGATTCTGATTTTTTTAAGTTTATTTATTTATTTTGAGGGACAGAGAGAGCAAGCAAGCACAAGCAAGGCAGAGAGAGAGTATCCCAAGCAGGCTCCCTGCTGCCAGTGAAGAGCCCAATGTGAAGTTTGAACCCATGAAACCATGAACCCATGAGAGATTACGCATGACCTGAGCTGAAATCAAGAGTCAGAGGCTTAAGCAGCTGAGCCACCCAGGTGCCCTTGGATTCTGATTTCTTAAAACACCGTGATAAAAACAAACAAACAAACAAACAAACAAAAAGACCATTTATGACATATAAACACTAGCTGGATATTTGAGGACATTAATTTTTGTTAAATATGTTGGGGAAACATTTGATTATTTAGTGTTGCGGTTATGTTTTGCAAAGTAATTACAGTTTGCAAAATACATAATGAAATATTTATGAGGGTGTGGGATTGGTAGGATTGACCATGGGTCGATGGCTACTGGGGCTCAGTGACAGCTAATCAAGTTTCTTTCATTATTCTGTCTCTATGTTTGGAATTTTCCATACGAGAAGTATAATTTTTAAAATCCCTTCAAAAAAGAGATATGGCAATGTAAGTACACTAAAATTCTATATACTGAAGCAATTTTAACCAGTTTTATCCACAACTCTTACAGCAATTAAAATATGTATATTTGATTCTATCAATGCTAACTATAGCTCATGCTGAACATGTTTCACTAACAAAATTTTAGTAAGGTCAAAAGAAAGCTTGGTGGGATAAGAATGAGTAAATGAGAAAGTATGTTGGTAAAAGGTAGTTTTTCAGTCCTTGTTCAAAGTGATATCTTAAAGCCCAAATCCTTATAGCATACCTGTATTATGTAGTGTAGAACGGCCTATAAAACATTACATAATGAAATATATGATGTCCTAAGTTCTGATTTTCATAATTCACCTTATATAAGCAAAAGTACCTAAGTGTTCATCAAGTTGTTTTGTATAAAAATTAAGATACCAGAATATCAGAACTTGATAGAATAGTAAGCCTTTCTATCATTTAAAAATGATGATTAGTTGAGACTGAGAAGTTTAATTTTTTTTATTTTAATGTTTATTTATTCCTTAGAGAGAAAGAGGCAGAGCATGAGTTGGGGAGGGGCAGAGAGTGAGGGAGACAGACTCCGAAGCAGGCTCCAGGCTCCGCGTTGTCAGCACAGAGCCCAACGCGGGGCTCAAACTCACAAACTGTGAGATCATGACCTGAGCCGAAGCCAGAGGCTCAACCGACTGAGCCACCCAGGTGCCGCGAGACTGAGAAGTTTTAAAGGCATGGTTTAAGCATGTTTAACAACTTTCTTAGAACAAAGAAAAAGAAAATTTTTCAAAAGGAAATTCCCTTCTTTTCTGAGATCAAAGACACCAGTAACTTAAAAAAATGTTTTTAATGCTTTAGGTTGCTTTACCTAGCACTGTCAAAACACTAATATAAGTAAATTTAATAATGGCACCTTCCACCTACTCAAGTTTACAAGTCAATCTGTAAAACTGAAGAAAAAATATGCAGACTGACCTAGAACTCAATTAAGGTTTTTTCTCTTTTCACAAAAGCTGTTGACAAGTAGGTAAGTTTATGACTATCCCTACAGTACAATCACAAGGCTCCTCCAGTTTTAAGACAGCAGAAAATTCTTTACAACTGGGAACTTGTGTTTTTCCCTTAATCTGCTACCTATGCCTCTCTTAAGTACAACCTCTACTCATCTTTTTGTCCCCATATTTAGCCCTAAGCATTGCTTAAAAAAAAAAAAAAAAGGAAAAGGAAAAGGAGTATGCTAATATTTAACGTTGAACTTCAAGGGATTACTAACATAACCAAACAACCACTAAATTTGTTTGAATAACAAAACTTTATAAGCCTTCTTCACCTATGGTAACAATTCCATCAATGGGAAGAACAAACTATTAAAGAAATCATGTTTTTCCTTAAAACTAGAGGACCACTTAAGGCCCTCTCTAAATTTAAGAATTTAGAGACTGCTAAAACAATAGTCCAATATTTAGTAGCCATAGCTCTATACTACGAGAGTATAGAAAATGTTTCTCCCCTTCTCAAAACAAGGTTTTTTTTTGTTTTTTGTTTTTTTCAGAAATAAAAAAGCAAGATTTCTTTCTTTACCTGTCTATCTATCATTAACTGAAAAGAGGGGTCCAAATATCTATATAACCCAGTATATCAAGTGTCTTATACTAAGCAGGCTAGAGTATTTAATAATTACTTTTTAAAGCCTGTATTTCACATAATTACAAACTAATTTTTAAAAATACAGGTTAAAAAAATACAGGTTAATAAAAACCGTGTTTGTAGAAAAATACATAATACTGGTCCAAAAAAATATCAATTTTCCCCTAAATTAATGATTAAATGTAATGTAGCCCCACTGTAATTTCAACAGAGGAAGAGGGAATTAAATAAACAAATTTTAAAGATCAGGTAAAAAGCAGATAGCCAGAAAAAATAATTCTGGAAAAGCCCTATCAGCTGTCATTTCATTGGAAAGTTATAGCAACTAAAACAGTCTGATACCTATACATGAAAAGACAAAGAAATGGAAAAGAGGAAATATTTCACCGATAATACAAGTATATGACAAAAGTGGCATATCTAAATAGTAAAGATGGATGAGTCAACAAATGGTGTTGGGACAAATGAGATATCATGTTGAAAAATAAAATTATATCACTACTTCACTTTCTACAAAATAAGCTACAGATAATGAAAGGATCAAATATTAAAATGAAATCATAAAAATCATGGAAGCACTAAGAAAAAACATGGGAGAAATTTTTACAATCTTAGAGAAGGCCTTTCTAAGAATTATATTAAACTCAATGACTCGTATGATTCAAAGGCATAAAAGACAATGATACTTAAATGTGATTACTTAAAATTTCTGCAAAAAATATACTGAAGGTCAAAATACAAACAACAAATCATGAAAAAAAGTTTTCAGGACACAACAAAATGCTAATTTCCTTACAATACATCAAGTGTTCCTACATCTGTAAGAACAAAAACCCAAAAGAATAAGCAAAAGCTGTGATCAGAAAAAAGTTAATGGCACCTATGCCAAAAATACTCTGAAATGTAAATTAAAAAAAAGAAAATTTGCTAAACCATTCACTAGATTACCAATACACTGTGTTTATAAAGGCATAAGGAAAAAGGTACTTTAAACACATTATTGGTGGGAATAGAGGTTGCAGTAACTTTGCAATACAATTCAGCATTACTTATCAACATTTTAAATGCACATACCCTTTGAACCAGTAATTCTACTCGCATGAATTTATCCCACAATATATATATAAAAGCATGTATTCCCAAAGAAATATATATAAGTGCATAGCAACATTATCTGTAACAAAGTTGAGAAACAACCTAATTAACTATCCATAAGAGACTGACTGAATAAAATATGGAACATCCATATACCTTGTATATGTAAATAAATGCTTTCATTCATATGATTTTTATTGAGAATATATTGTACTTCTAGGACTATACATCCATAATATCAGTTTACATCCATAATATCAGATCCATTCAACAAATCTCTGAGTGCCAACACCACATCTAATGCACTGTGATCAACAGTAAAGATATGTCACATAGTCTTTTTCCTCAAGAGAAAAATGTTCAGGGGCACCTGGGTGGCTCAGTCAGTTAAGCGTCCGACTTTGGCTGAAGTCATGATCTCACAGTTCCTGAGTTCAAGCCCCATATCTGGCTCTCTGCAGTCAGCACAGAGCCTGCTTGGAATCCTCTGTCTCCTTTTCCCTATGCCCCTCCCGTGCTCACTCTCTCTCAATCTCTCTCTCAAAACTAAACAAACATTAAAAAAAAATATTTTAAAAAAGTTATATAGCCCCTTTCCTCAAGGAGCATATAGTCTGGCAAAGAATAGAAATAAGTAAACATACTATTACCATATACAGTATGATACATATATAGAATGTTATTAGAATACTTAAAAATAATCACCATTTAGAGGTGTCTGGGTGACTCAGTTAAGCCTTGGACTCTTGATTCAGCTCAGGTCATCATCTCACAGTTGGTAAGACTGAGCCCCACACAGGACTCTGCACTGACAGCACAGAGCCTTCTTGGGATTCTCTCTCCCTCTCGCTCTGCCTCTCCTCGGCTCACATGCGCCAGGGTGCACTCTTCTCTCTCTCTCAAAATAAATAAATAAACTTTAGATCTACTTCTAAAAAAATAATAATAATCACCATTCCAAAAAACAAAAAAACCAACCACTTAAATGTAAAATTATTAACTCCTCCTTTAGAGTTTAAAAGAATGATGAAGCCATCAGTGTGAGAAGACCTCAGCATCAGTAAAGCTGCGTCCCACCATTTTGCATGCCTATGTCCTATCTAGCTAACCACAAAAGTCACATTTACCCATATAAACACTGATGAATTATGGTCTGCCCTTACAGTTCTCATTACTGGTGCTGTCACACCCAGAGGGACCTTCTAGGGTCTATATTTAGAAAAGGAACAAAAAGTATCAAAGAATATAGTATAAGAGTGATGTGTCTACAACACTGACTTCTACTTAATTAGAAGTTTCAGTAAAGGATCAAGAAATATCATCCACTTGGTACCTTTTCCTGGGCTAGCAAAGTACCTTTAAAATGTGCCATTTAATTTGGGGCCTTGTATCAGCAGTGTTTCAAATAAACTGCTTTTAGGGAGATTATGAAATAACTACATATAAAACAGAGCCAATTATTAGACAATAGATAATATACTTGCTCCTTTTTAGAAATATTTCATATAAGATAGCAAATCTTCTAAGTTTAGAGGGATATAGTGCTAAAACAGCATATTTTAAATACTACTACTCATACTGAGGTTATTTATCAAAGGTACAAAATATATTCATCATTTCATTTTAAAATGGTTTGAGGGAGTCTGCCAGTCACTAAAAACGATTTGACATTTGATGTGGAGCTTCCTATGAGCCAACCTAAAACGTAACTTAACTTATCCATAAGGAGCATACCACCGTTACCAACTTTTACTCCTAGTCCAAAATTAGAAATGGCTTAACAAGAGTAACTATTCCGAATCTGTAAATTCATCAGTTCTTTACCTTGATTCCAATTTCAAAGTAGGGTGGGGAATGGATAGGGCATGAGAGTTCCTTCTTTAGAGGCACCTGCTTCCTAGAAATGCGTATCACTGTTCAATTAGCCTTTGTATTAAGAACTAGTACTTAAGATTTAAACTATACATCACTCAAAATCTTTTAGCATTTCTACTATGTGCTCCTATGCCAATACACATGATCATATAATAAATGACTTCATAAAAGACTAGTAATTTTTAGTCCCAAGCCATAAACTATACTTACGAGCAATATTCAATTCTATATAAATGTCCACTGCAATTAACAAATTTGGACAGTCTCTGAAATTGATTTAGTAAGCCCCAACACTTTCTTTGTATTTACATCCCCTGCCTCCAAGCTCTATCAATTCTTCTATCATAAAACCTTATTTTAACCTAACTATAAAAATTGAGATTTGCAGCCAAAAAAATCCTACTTCTTAGAGTTTCTTATATTCTTCCCTTCTATTCCATTTTCACTGACTGAAGGTAGTAGTAAACTAGTTCAGGCTCTACTCACCTCTTTCAAAACACCTGCAAAAGCATTCTAAATAGTTCTGTTTTTCTTTCCAACCTAACTTGAGTACTGTCGTTAATTCACTTTTCTAACACCGCTTTAACAATGGCATGCCTCAGTTCAATAATCTCCAATGGCCTCACAATGCGTAAAGCAGTAATTCAGGACAAAAGAGAAAAATAATGAAAGAACTTTTACATTTTGGAAACAATAACAAAAACATTTTTTGTTTCATAATATAAATTACCAAAACCAAGAGCAACTGTGGATGGCAGAGCATGGATAAAAACAGGATAATAAAACCCCAATACCTTAATTTAGTATTCAATACCCCTCAGAATCCAGATCTACCGCGAGTTTTCAATCTTAATTAACACTGGTTTAGAACATGCCCAAAGGCCAGTGCAATGTCATTGTTAATGATGTTTACATTTCTCTCAATGCAATTTTTATGCAGCATTTCCCTGGAGTACCTTCAAAGCCCATTAACCAAGCACCTTTTCAACTTGAAGCCAAATGTTTCTCCATGGAAAATGGTCAAGTGAGAGGCTTCCATCTCATTTCATTACTGTACAATGGGGATGTTCCAAGAACAGTAAACAACAAAATTCAAAATTATTCAAAAATAATGTAAACAATGTTAAATGCACAAGTGTCAGGAGTCTGCCTAACTCAGTAAATATAACCCTCTTCCCATAGGGCTGGTCTGTTTTGAACCATGCTCTGCTCATCTCTCACCTTGTCTTTACTCACATCAGTCCTCTTGGTTCCTCTAAATCTTCAAACTGTATTTTTGTTTCAAATCACAATATAATTATTAAAGAGTATATTTCTAAAATAATTAAAAAAAAAAAACTTTTTACAATGGCCTATTAGAGACCCCAAATGAGCTAAGTGTAGCCCACCTCCCCACCCTCACGTTACACCACTCTCTCTCCAGCTTTTTTCATTAGTCTTACTAGACTTTCAAACACCCAAAGCTAATTCCTGCCTCAAGGCTTTTGCCTCCTTAAGGGTTGCTTGGAAATTTTTATCTGCAGCTTAAAATCTCACCTCCTCAGAAAGGCCTTTCTCAGTGCCACACTACTTAAAAGGCACTCCCCCCCCACCACACCTCAGTAATTTTCCATGCCATCATCCAATTTATTTTCCTCGTAACACTTACCACTATTCTGAG
Organism: Puma concolor; assembly: GCF_028749965.1. NCBI lineage: Eukaryota > Metazoa > Chordata > Mammalia > Carnivora > Felidae > Puma > Puma concolor. Next base: position 67,381,062 of record NC_141669.1, on the reverse strand, counting down.
TTTCTTATTTATGTGCTTATTATCTATACTCCCTGCATAGGGAGCATATGTGTCTTGTTCATTGCTATACCCTCATAGCCCAGAACAGAACCTGTCTCAGTTGAATGAATGAATAAACTGTTAAGAACCTGAGACTCACTAAAATGGTTTAACTATCCATGACTATAATCATGATGTTCAGCGGTTCACTAAGGCAACTAAAGTTTCTAAACAGGTATCATAAATACAGAATTAGGGAACCATATAAAGGTAAGAGTCCCTGAGTAGGCAATATCCTTTCTCCTTTGTCTTCCAAACTTAGTATTCCAAAAGTCAAAATTCCGAGAATGCTGTCACCTCCTGAATCCCGAATGTTCAAAGATCAGAACCCTTCTCCTGTTTCCATATTGGAATACAAGATGACAAATTAGTATGCTTTTGTTAATCCTTAAACTGCCCATTTGCAAATTTACTACTTTATATTATTCTACCTCACTTTAGTTCTCTTAAATGTGTTTTTGACTCAGGAAAAGAAAAAATCGTGTTACTCCTCATCTCCTAATATCTTTAGTGTAATGATTATTGTTTTGATTAATGCTTTGGGGTGTGTCATCAAAATGTTATTCAGAAACATCACAAATGGCTTATTTTACTGCTGTGGAGAAACGAACTGAAAAATATATGTATTTTCTGTGTGATCTCAGATTCATTTTCTTCTTCTAGAAAACGAACTATTTCTAAAATCCGATAAAGCTATGAAGATTTCTCAGCAGGCAGTTAAACTACTTGATTCTTGCCCTTTTATGCATTAAGAAAGATCCTACTGCTGGTGGGACACTTTGTCCCCAAAGTAACAAGCTACATGTTGATAAACTAGTAACTTGTCTAATAAGATTTAACATCTCTAACAAACTTGGTTTTTTTTTCTCTTCCAAAATAAACAATTTCCCAAAATGAAAAGGGTAATAAAACAATGTTCCTTAAAAAAAAAAAATACAATCAGGTACTAAAGTGAATGAAAAGATTTGGAAACTATTTATAAACTATGCAGATTTGTCTCTGTCGACCTAAAACATAGAACTTCTAATAGCATTTCTAACCACTACAAGAAAACATCTGTCTCAAAACATTGTATTAAAGGCTTCTGACAAATCTGCCACAAATTCAATTGGCCTATTCGCGGCAAAAAATCCACAGGTTTCCTCTTTTTTAAGAACGTCAACCATTTTGCCTTTTTCCTCTACGGATTCATTATAATGCATCAAGAGCCTAAACCACAGCAACAGCAATCCGTCTCATTCTGCAGCTAAGACCCTGGCAGAACTGCTCCCCTCGGGCCACAAATGCCCAGATCCCACTTCCCAGGCTCTGTTTAGCTAGGGAGTCGCCACATCACAACCCGGATAAACTGGGCGGTGCCAGGACTTTGCCAGAAGTCTGGCCTTCCCAATTCTCCACGCGCCACACCACTGGAGGCGCTCTCCCGTCACTGCAGTTGGGTCAGTGTGGATGTTTTCCACTGGGCCAGCTCCCCACCAGCGCCAAGAATCGAGAGGGAGGGGGATGAGGTGCTAGGGGGCCACCCAAGCCAGGGAGGTGAGGAGGGGGTCCAGGGCTCAACGCTGGCAAACAGACTAGCAGCGAAACTGCGCCTTTTCCCTAGGAATGACCCAGCCTGGGAGACAAAAGATTAAGGGCGCCAAGGCCTTTCCATCCTCACCCGGGAACCTAGCCAGCCCAACGCACAACCCTAGTTCCTCGATACAAACCCAGCTCCTATTAGGGGTGGATGCCTAACTTCCGGGACGCAGAGGGATAGGGACTATGGGGAAGAAGCCGGGAGCCGACGTGGTGCACGTGTTCCCCGATACCGAGACAGACAATAAAGAACAAGCCCGGGTTTCCTCGGCCGCCCCACCCTGCTCCTGGCGGCTCCCACCAGCGGGGGCGCCTTCGCCCCAAGGTCCACGGACAAAGCCCCTCGGGGCCGGAGAGGAGGGCTCCGCCCGAGGCATCTAGGGGTGCACACAAAAGACAGAGGGAGCGAGGGACTGCGCGAGGAGTAAGGGCAAGGCACTCACCCACTGAGCCTGAGGAGCCCCTGCGCTTGGGCGCGGCCGGGGTGGAGGGGGGCGCGGCGGGGGCCGGGGCGGGTGGGGTCCACACGGGCTCGGCCTGGGGGCTCACGCTGGCCGGGGGAGGAGGAGGAGGCCGGGCCGGAGGCTCATCGTCCTCGGGGAGCTTGGAGGGCGAGGCTGCGGCAGCGGAGGGCAGGGATGGCGCGGGCGCCGAGGGCGACACAGGGCTCGGGTCCCAAGACGGCGGCCGCTCCGGGGCTGCGGGGGGCGCGGCCGGCAGTGGCCCCCGGGGCGCCGGAGGCACGAAGTCACTGCCGAAGTCCAGCAGGGGCGCGCCAGCGGCGGGGGCGGTGGGCACTGGGGCTGCCGCCAGCCCAGCGGCGGGCTTCCTCTCCAGCACCTCCAGCTCCTCTAAGTCCTCGTCCTCGTCCTCCTCGTCTTCCTCCTCGTCTTCCTCCTCGTCCTCGGGCTCCCTCACGAACTGGTACTTGAACGGGGGCTGAGGCCGGGGTGGGCTGTCCGACGACGAGGAGACCAGAGGCGACTGGTCCATGTCTTCCATGGCTTGCGGGTCGGAGATGATGCTGCAGCTGCTGGCTCCACGGGACGCTTCTCTTCAGAGCCGCGGGCGGTTGTGGGGGTTGGGGAGGACTGAGAGGGGCAGGGCCGAACAAGCCCAGGGACCTGCAGTGGCGACAGCTCCCGGAACAATGAGACTGCTCCTCCTGCCTCTGCGCCCGTGATGCGCCACCCGCCCAGTCCCCAGTTGCCGCCACCGCCCAGACAAGCGAAGGAGACAGGCCAGCAGATTCTCCGCCCAGTTTGGCGTGACTTACCCTCCCTGGCGGGGAGAGGCAGGGTCTGGCGCGGGAGGGAGAGAGCCAATCGGCTACGGGATAGAGACGATGGGCAACCAGCTGGCCCAATGGAAAGAGAAAGAGAGAAAAGTGGGTGGGGCTTTTTGCACTTCCTCTCTCCTACCGGCTGGGGTGGTTTCGATGGGTGGGGCTTGGAGCTGGGAGACCCACCCTTCACCTTGGGTACTTGCGGGTTGGGTCGGGGTCTCTCCTTGTCTTGGAGCTGGAGGTCTGCCTGCGGCCCTAGGGCTCCATAAGCGTGCGGTAGGGCTGGCGGTCTGCCCTGAAGGGTCCGAGAGGTTCTTGGCTCCGCACCCCCGGAAGGGCGTTATCCTGGGGGACTGGGGGTGGTAACTTTCCTCCCAGGAAAGGAAAATCCCAGGGTTGAGAAATGTACTATGAAGTAGGCCCTAAAGATTTATGTATACACTAAGAATTAAAAATTTTTGAAATAAAAAGATTACATTTTTTCAAACTTAAATTACCAGACCAACTCATCACTACTACCTGCAACCTCCTTAAAAGAAAAGAAATTTTTTTGACATTTTTAAGGTTGTTCTCTATTCAAACTGCAGGCCCTGGATGAAGTAGGCAAAACAGAGCTGGGCTTGGACAGTCTGGAGGACTAAAATCATTTCAAACTCGTCTCATCTCCTTCCAGGACGGTTTTGGGATCTGCCTGCTGCTGGACTCACATGGTAGAAAGATGAGTCACCCAAAGAGAGAGAGAGAAGAAAGTGGAAACAAAACGATGCCTTGGAAGGCAAATTTGATTCACATTACATTTCAGTCACCTTAGGCTCATGAGTCAACATTTCAGATGATTCAGGCCTTCTGGGAGTCAGGAAGCCCAGTATTGGTTTGTTTGATATGCTGGAATGAGCATGATCCCCATTCTACTTTTTCCAAAATGGGAGAGGGAGTTTAAAGGAAAGTGGTCACAGAACATACAAGTATCAGCATGCAAAGGGGTTAGAGTCCCTTTTATGGTTCTGGTATATCTTACAGAAATATTCACTGCCTTCCTACTGTGGAGGCCCTGGAGACAGGATGACCTGCTTGCAGATTGCTCACAGTCTAGGCCTGCCCTGTCCAATATCTTAGTCACTGGCCACTTGTGGCTAATGAGCACTTGAAGTATGACTACATGAAATGAGATGTGCCATAAGTTTAAAATGCACAGTAGATTTTGAGTATCAGTATAAAAAAAATTAAAACATCTCAATTTCTGTATGGTTACATTTTGTAATTGATGCTGTTGATGTTGATGTGTTGGAAGAAGTATATTAAATTGTTTTCACTTTTTTTTCTTACTTTTTAAATGTAGCTTCTAAAATATTTTAAATATATGTATGATCACGTATTTCTTTTGGGCAGTGCTAGTCTAAATAATTAAGAAATTCTGATTGCCATGGGGAATCATTAGGGTTATTTAAGTAAATTCTTAGCTCAAACTAATTAATATTACTCCAGGCTTAATTTAGGTATTAAAAAGGAAAGGCAGTGGTTAGGGAAGAAGGAAGGAGAAATGAACAAGTGGAACACAGATTTTTAGGGCAACAGAATTATTCTGTATGATACTGTAATGGTGGACACATGACATTATACTTTTGGCAAAACCCATTGACTGTCCATCACAAAGAGTGAACCCTAATGTAATGGAGGTTAGTTAATAATATATCAATACTGGTTCATCACTTGTACCAAGATGTTAGTAATAGGGGATGGTTGGAGAGTGGGCATGGTACTCCCTGTACTTTCTGTTCAATTTTTCTATAAATCTAAAGTTGCTCTAAGAAACAAAATGTGTTCATTCTTTAAGAAGGGAAGGGTAGAACGAGATTTCCTGGGAACATTACCTGATCCGGTTAGCACCACGACATTCAGGACCTGGCATATCCATTCCACAAAGACCAACTGGTTTTATTCCTACAAAATGGCTGAGGTACTTTGAGTTTATTTGGTTTTTATTTTGTGTCATTTTTGAAGAGTAGGAAGAGAGAAACATTAGTGTAGAATTTGGGGGTGGAAAGTTTAATGCCAAACTAAAAATTTTAAACAAAACAGATTCCTACAATGATTACTAAAAGTCATGTTTCAAGTATTTGTCAAAAATTATCAGAAATGTATATGATCTTCAACCGCATACACATACAAAAATATACTAGCAAAATTTTATGGTATGAACTTTTTCTGTTATGTAACAATTTAGCTATCAGTAGTTCAGTCTTCACTGTACTGTTTTCCCCACTATAATTGTTCTGAAACTCCTTAATAGAAAAATTTTACAGTTTTCATACATTATTTGTAAGTTGCTTGCTTATATGATATCTCCACATTCATATATATGTGTGCCTGCTATTACTAAAATAGTCTCAAGGGAATATCTTTAATTTATTAAAAGTGTCATAAAAGGATAATTATGGAAAAGTGGTAGATTTACAACTTTTATAATAAATGGTAAATATTGAGGCAATAATATAAGCACTCTCCTCTGAAGCAGAAGAAAAATAACAATCTTATTGAGCTCAGGGACTTCTAAAATGTAAGTATTTGATGGATGAATTAAGGGTAAAAAGAGTTTACCCAGTGTTCGTAGAATGATCAACAAAGGATAAGGAAAGGAGACTGTTGCTGATATACCAGAATCAAAAGTAGAGTTAGTTACACATTAGGATAACTACATATAAATATCACTCTCACTAACAAGAAAATTCTGATGGGCGGGGCGCCTGGGTGGCGCAGTCGGTTAAGCGTCCGGCTTCAGCCAGGTCACGATCTCGCGGTCCGTGAGTTCGAGCCCCGCGTCAGGCTCTGGGCTGATGGCTCAGAGCCTGGAGCCTGTTTCCGATTCTGTGTCTCCCTCTCTCTCTGCCCCTCCCCCGTTCATGCTCTGTCTCTCTCTGTCCCAAAAATAAATAAACGTTGAAAAAAAAAAAATTTTTTTAAAGAAAATTCTGATGGGCATTTGAAATGCTTAAAGGAAGAATGTAAATTCTTGATCATAATAATAGTTAGAAAAAGAATTATTCAATGAATTACTTTTGAAATTATCTTACCAGAAGTAGAAGATTAAAGTTTTCAGATACCACAAGTTAGTAACTGTTCTGTTAGAACACTACAAGAAATCCATTCATCCTGATGGAATTATAGAATCTCAGAGTTGGAAGGAATCTGGGAGATCAGTTTGACCAATTTCCTTACCATTACAAGAATTCCCTACAGAAGGTTTTTTAAAGTTGACCATCGGTGCTAGATTAAAAACAGCCACAAACTCTTTGCAACAACTCCCATTCAGAGGTAGGGTCAGTTTCCCCACCCCTTCTGAGCTGGCCTTGTGACTTTCTTGACCAATAGAATGCTCTGGAAGTGAGTTCCAAGCCTAACTAGCAAAGGCACTGCAGCTTCTATTCTCACTGTCTTGGAACACTGAGGCTAAAGATGAGATACACATGGGGAAAGAGACCTAGCTGACTCTCTGGGAGCTGAAGTCCCAGAAATGTGAGACCATTTCAGATTCTGCAGCCAACCCACAGAATCATAAAAAGTAATAAATCATTGTTTTAAACTACTACCTTTTGGGATGGTTCATTACAGAACAAAAGCTAGTTTAAACATCATCTGTTTTGTGCTTTACTCATTCGTACATGAGATATTTATTGGGTATTTACTCTTCATCATGCACATGGAATACAGCACTGAACAACTCAGCACAAATGTGCCTGGACATTTTCAGGGAGACTCACCGCTTAAGGAAATATCCCGTCCTGTTTCTATTATATTATACCTTATTGCAGAAAGCTCAATTGATATCTAATCCATGTACACAGAACAGGTTATTTGTCCTTCTATCATGTATGCCCCATGAAAGAGTTAAAAGGCATAGGATAGCTATATTCTTGTCTACATATGTAGAGTGGGTTCAGCAACCACAGGAGAAAGATGAGAGGTTAATTCCTGACAAACTTATATCAAGAGCTGTGCACAACTTTTTTGTCTACTGGAAATGACCTGCCAATATTCAAGATCACCACTGAATTACATTCAACCTTTGTCTTTAAAAACAAAACAAAACAAAACAAAACAAAAAAAACCTGAAACATCATGTTGGCAGTCCTAAGGGGAAAACTAAAAACTTGCTGTGTCATTGTCCCTACCATTTTTCATGAAATGCAGTTCATGGTTCTGGTTAACATCTTGACTTATACTAAGTTCATTCTAAAATGAGAATAGAAATAGAAGTATTATAAGATCAACATCTTCAGCCATGCTAGTTAAGCGTTGAAAATTATTGGGACACCTGGGTGGCTCAGTTGGTTAAGCGTCCAACTTCAACTGAGGTCAGAATCTCACAGTTCGTGGGTTAGAGGCCTGTGTGGAGCTCTGTGCTGACAGCTCAGAACCTGGAGCCTGCTTCGGATTCTGTGTCTCCCTCCTTCTCTGCCCCTCCCCCATTCATGCTCTGTCTCTCTTTCTCTCAAAAATAAATAAACATTAAAAAAGAAAAAAGAAAGAAAATTACTGTTGGACCTAAAATCAAGTTTTTAAGTTCCAAGAAGAAATCACATAAAAGCCAAGTGAAAGTCATAATTAAAATTGAGCCTAGTCTTTCTCCTTTAACCTTCTTTGGTCCTCCACATTAATACTGCATTCCCTTAGGCTAAATTCAATATGCATCATTTCTCTGGTGAAATTTATTGTGATCTAATATAAAAACTATTTTGATTCAGAAGAAAATTAATTTTGATCTAGCAGCACAAATCCAAGCAGAGAAATTCTTAAACCATCTTAGACAAATAAAAATCTATCCTCATGAGAAAAAAGAACTACAGAAAAGAGTTCACAAAATGATCTCAGTTATAAATAACTCATTCCAGCATCTCACCTATTCTTCCTAATACCTAAAAACTGAAGTATAATTTCTGCTGTTTTATTTTCAGTGGAAATAGAAACCAGGTAGTCGCTAGCTTTACAATAAACATGACTCATTTACTCAACTAAAATCTATTGAGCTTCTAGGTTCTGGTGATAAAGGGTAAATAAAACACACTTCTTACCATCAAGGAACATATAATCTAGTTTATAGAAAAATATATAGGTATGTATACACATATATTTGTAAACATATTCATATATATGTGTATATATGTATGTGAATATATAGAATATACATATATTAATATAATTCATACTATAAGTATATAATTAATACAATATAATTCATACTATATATATATGTATATATTAAGAAAGAGTGAAACAGACATATTCCAGCAGAGTTTGGGAAGGCTTCATAAAAGGTGCTACTCTTTTAAGGTAAAGAAAGAAGGGAAGGCATCTAATGAAGGGAAAATAGCACCTATAGAGGAAGAGGAGTTAAACTCCAATATAGATTCAAGGCATAGAGAGACATAAGGTATGGTTAGAGAGGTAGAAAATGACTGAAGATAAAACCAAATAAAGAAATCAAATACAGACTATGAAGGGTCTCAAATGCCATGCTAAAGAGTGAAGCTATTATTCTCTACGTAAAGAGTTATTAAAAGTCTTTAAGCAAAATGGGGACACCTGGGTGGCTGATTGGATTAAGCATCCAACTCTTCATCTAGGTTCAGGTCATGATCTCACAGTTCCTGGGATCAAGCCCCTCACTGAGCTCTGCTCTAACAGTGCGGAGCCTGCTTGGGATTTTCTCTCTCTTCCTCTCTCTCTCTGCCCCTTCCCCATGCTCTCTGTCTCTCTCTGTCTCTCTTACTCTCAAAATAAATAAATAAACTTAAAAAAAAAAAAGGCTTTAAGTAAAATGGTGAGATGACCTGATTGCTAATTTACAAAAATAGTAGTGATAGTGTTATAAACATAGATGAGTATGGATGCTAGAATAAGGAAATAACATTTAGGATGCAATTATATAATATTACAGGTAATCTTTGCCCAGTAACTTGATTATAGCTACTATAGTTTAAGTGTAACATAATTACTGCTTAGAGTTTGGGCAAAAATTGATGAAAGCGTGAACCAATAGTTTAGGAAATAGGAGAAGATAAAATTGAAAAACACTGAAGATGAATTCATAGAATTTGGTGACTAATAGGATGGAGGGGCTGATGGAAAAGAAGAAGAGCTGAAATAAGCTTTATGCTTAGGTGGCAAGGTATATTGGTGCTACCATGGTGAAAGCAAAGAAATCAGGAGAGGAAGCACAGAACTGGTGAGTAATGCTGGGGAGAATATAATGACCTTAATTTTTAGATACATTGACCTTGAGTTGCCTTTGGAATATTGAGTAGAAACAATCAGGAAGCAGCTGCAAAGCCAGGGCTGGGACTTAGGATGACGTTGTAGTCTGGACAGCAGGTACCTAAGTGTTAGTTAAGTTTCATGGGTAAAGTCTTGGGAGGAAAGTGTGGGGTGGGGGCAGTGGGGCAGGTTGATGCATATTGTTTGCTATTCTCAGAGAACAGGGCCTAGAAAGGAGCCATGGGAAACACCAACACGAAATATCTCTGGATGTACTAGAACAATGCTATTTCCACATAATCTTTACTTTTCCAGGGCAAAACAAAAAAACCTCCCTTTTGCTTTTCTTCATAGGTCTAGTTGTTCAGTTTCATTTTATCTTCTCCATCCTCTTTAAATATTAAACTCAGAACTCCAAATAGTATTCCGGTAAGTACTCAATATAATTACATTTAGCACTAAGTAATCTATAGCAGTAGGGACAATACCAATAATTTAAACCACAGATAATCCTTAAACCCTCATTAAGCTGGTAGCGCCAGCCTCTTAGCCAAAAACAAGTAGTAGAATTGCCTGGTGGTCTTTAACCTCTACGTGTAACTGACCACCCTCTAATGAAGGTGCTGAAGAGAAGGAAATGGTTGAAAGAAAAGCAATAAGAGATTAAGCAAGCTCCATTAAATTAAAAAATTAACTAGACAATAAATGGTTCTTTTGTATACTACTTGTATTTATGAGGTATGGGATTTTTTTTTTTTTAATCAACAGATCTACATTGCTCATACTCAACTCGTTTTCTGCTTTCCAGAGAACTCAGAAATGCATTCATCACTGGAAATGCCATAATATATTGCTTTGCCTGTGTCTTTTTTGAAACTCTCTTTCCTTTTACTGCTACAGACTCACTGTGATCTACATTTCCATCTTATCTTAGTATTATTTATTGTCCTAGGTGGAAATTTATCCTGTCAGGTGGTAAAAGAAAGGTAAGTCATTTGTGAATAAGGACCTAGCATAGTCAAATACATAGAGGCAGGGAGTAGAACAGTGGGTCTCAGGGGCTAGAGGGAGGGGCAGGCAATGGGGAGTTAGGGTTTAATGAGTAGACAGCTTCAGGATGGAATGATGCAAAATTTCTGGAGATAGATGGTCATGATGGTTGTACAACAATATGAATGTACTTAATGCCACTGAACTGTGTACTTAAAAGTGGTTAAAATGGTAAATTTTATGCCATGCATATTTGACCACACTAAAAAATTTTTATTGCAATTATAAAAAAATTAACATAAGTTAGAAGATAAACTTGAAAAATCTCCCAGAAAACAGAAAAGGAACAAAAAGATATATCAACAACAAACAAGTAGAAATTAAAGGTTTCTTTTTTTAAATCAATATCATTTACAATAGCATCAGAAAACATGAGATATTTAAGGATGGATTAAACAAAATATGCCCACTACCATTACACTACAAATATTGCTGAGAGAAATTTAAAAAACTAAAAGAACTTCAACTTTGATTTCAACATTTATGAGAAAGCTACAATGATGAAGACAGTGTGGTACTGGCATAAAGATAGACAAAGAGATGAGTGGGACAGAATAGAGAGTCCAAAAAATAGACTCAGAGACACACACATATATAGCCAATTAATTTTTGACAAGAGTACCAAGGTATTTCAATGGGATAAAAATTGTCTTTTCAAACAAATGGTGCTAGAACAAATGGATATCCATATACAAAAAAAAAAAAGAAATCAATAAATAAAAAAATTTGGATTCTAATCTCACATGCAAAAAAATTAACCCAAATGAATCATGGGCCTAAATAGAACAGCTATAAACTATAAAACAATAAAATTTCTTTTTTTTTTTTTTAATTTTTTTTTTCAACGTTTATTTATTTTTTGGGACAGAGAGAGACAGAGCATGAATGGGGGAGGGGCAGAGAGAGAGGGAGACACAGAATCGGAAACAGGCTCCAGGCTCTGAGCCATCAGCCCAGAGCCTGACGCGGGGCTCGAACTCACGGACCGTGAGATCGTGACCTGGCTGAAGTCGGACGCTTAACCAACTGCGCCACCCAGGCGCCCCTAAAATTTCTTGAAGCAAACATAGAATAAAATCTTGGCAAGGATTTATAATAAACGCTTTTGCAAGTATAAAATGGCACAATAACTGTAGAAAATCATCTGGCAATTTCCTATGAAGTTAAACATACCTAATCACGTGACCCAGAAATTCCATACTCGGGTATTTATCCAGAAGAAATGAAAACCAGAAATGACCTATATGTCCACCAACTAGTGAATAGACCAACAACACATGACTTTGGAAATCCACTCAGCAATAATAAGGAACAAACTATTGATGTATATAGCATAAAAGAAACTCCAAAGAATTATATTAAATGAAAGAAGCAAGACACAAAAGCCTACATTCTATATGATTCTGTTTATGTGACATTTTAAATTTTTTTTTTTTTCAACGTTTATTTATTTTTGGGACAGAGAGAGACAGAGCATGAACGGGGGAGGGGCAGAGAGAGAGGGAGACACAGAATCGGAAACAGGCTCCAGGCTCTGAGCCATCAGCCCAGAGCCTGACGCGGGGCTCGAACCCACGGACCGCGAGATCGTGACCTGGCTGAAGTCGGACGCTTAACCGACTGCGCCACCCAGGCGCCCCTATGTGACATTTTAAAACAGGCAAAACTCCCAGGGGGTAGGGAAGGGAAGGAGGGTGACTGCAGAGAGGATGAGGGAATTTTGGGGGTTTGTTTGGTTTTTTTAAGTTTATTTATATTGAGAGAAGGGGAGGGGAGGGGCAGAGAGAGAGGAGAGAGCAAGAATCCCAAGCAGGCTCCACACCATCAGCACAGAGCCCAGTGCAGGGCTCAAATCCATGAATCATGAGATCATGACCTGAGTCAAAGTCAGAGATGAGGGAACTTTTTGGAGTAATAGTGGTGAAGGCTATACAACTATATACATTGTCAAAACTCATTGAACTGTACAATTAAAATGAGTGAAATTTATTGGGTAAAAATTTTATCTCAATACAGATGTTTTTTTAAAAAAAGACAAAGATATAATACAGAGGACAAAAGATAGGAAAGTTAGAAGATCTCAAGGATGGAACTAGACGGTATTATGCTAAGCAAAATTAGTCAGTCAGAAAAAGACAAATATCATATTACTTCACTCATATGAGGACTTGAAGACACAAACCAGATGAATATAAGAGAAGGTAAGCAAAAATAATATAAAAACAGGGAGGGGAACAAAACATAAGAGACTCTTAAATATGGAAAACAAATGGAGGGTTACTGGAAGGGTGGTGGGAGGGGGGATGGGCTAAATGGGTAAGAGGCATTAAGGAATCTACTCCTGAAATCATTGTTGCATTATATGCTAACCAATTTGGATGTAAATGAAAAAAATAAAATTAAAAAAAAAAAAAGAAAGAAAGTTAGAAGATCAGTTTGGAAGGCCTACGAATCACTAACAAGAGATCCGCAAAGAAAGACCAGAAAAAACACTAAGTTTTCTATTAATCTAACTTGCCCTCTAGAAAGGTGAACTTGCAGTACAGTACTACATGCTCCATGACAGAGCATTATTTAAGAGTTTACATTTTAACTCAACCTTATAATTGTGTGCAGATTGTTTGAATGTCAAGAAATGTTTTAAGACTATTTCTTAAACAGTTTTCCTTCTCTAAATCAATCACCCTTTATCTCTATGAAATTGATAGTGCTGTAAATACAATCTAAGTCTACCTTAAGTTCTTATTTAGATCTTAGAGTTGGGTTTGGTTGCTATTTTCAGATGACTATGTAAGGTGCAATTTTTTTTTGAGTTCTATTTTTCTCCTGCCGCCCCCCACAAAATTGAATTTATTTAAACTAAAAAACAAACAAACAAAAAAATACACAGTTCACCCGTTTCTCCCACCCCTCACCCCCACCTCTGGCAGCTGCTCATCTGTTCCCTGTATCTGTGAGCTTGGGTTTTGTTTTGTTTTTTTAGATCCACATAGAAGTGAAATCATATGGGATCTATGTGTCTCCCTCTGACTCATTTCACTTAGTGTAATACCTTGTAGGTCCATCCATGTTCTTCAAATGGCAAGATCTCATTCTTTTTTGTGGCTGAGTAACATATATATACACAGACAGACCACATCTTCTTTATCTATTCATCTATTCTATCTAATCCTTGGTTTATTTCTATATCTTGGCTATTGTAAATAATGCTGCAGTAAAAATAGGGGTGCATATATCTTTCTAATTAGTGTTTGTGTTTTCTTTGGGTAAATATCCTGTAGTGGAATTACTGGATCATATGGTATTTCTATTTTTAATTTTTTGAGGAACCTCCATACTGTTTTCCACAATGGTTGCACCAATTTGCATTCCCACCAATAGTGCATGAGGTTCCTTTTTCTCCACATCCCGCTAATATTTATTTCTTGTCTTTTTGATACTAGCCATTCTTATTGGTTTAAGGTGGTATTTCATTGTGGTTTTGACTTACATCTCCCTGATGATTAATGATGTTGAACATCTTTTCATGTGCCTGTTGGTTTTTTGCATGTCTTCTTTAGAAAATTACCTATTCAGATCTTCTGCCCATTTTTAATTCAGATTGTTTTTTGCTATTGAGTTATAGCAGTTTGTTTCTATATTTTGGATATTAGCCCCTTATCAGATATGTGATTTGAAAATATTTTTTCCCATCTGGTAAATTGTCTTTTCATTTTCTTGATGGCATCCTTTGCTATAAAGAGCTTTATAGTTTAATGTAGTTTGCACTTGTTTACTTTGCTTCTGTTTCTTTTGCTTTTGGTGTCAGTTTCAGAAAAAATCATCACTAATACTTAAGTTGAGGAGTTCACTGCCTATGTTTCTGCTAGGAGCTTTATGGTAAGTCTTACATGCAAGTCTTTAATCCATTTTGAGTTAAGTTTTATGTATGGTATAAAATTGTAGTCCAATTTCATTCTTTTGCATGTGGCTGTCCAGTTTTCCTAACATCATTTATTAAAGAGACTGTCCTTTCTACGTATATTCTTGTCTCCTTTGTCATAAATTAATTGACCATATATAGTGTGGGTTCAATTCTGGGGTCTCTATTCTGTTCTCTTTATCTATGTGTCTGTTTTTATGCCAATACCATACTGTTTTAATTACTATTGTTTTGTAATACAATCTGAAAATCAGGGATTGTGAGGCTCAAAGAGATCCACAACAAAACATTATGATTAAAATGTCCAAAGTTAAGAACAAGAAGAGAATATTAAAAGCAGCAAGGGAAGAACAACTTCTAACATACAAGGGAAACTTCATACAATGAATCAGATTTTTCAGCAGAAATTTTGTAGACCAGAAGAGAAGGGAAAATATATATTTAAAGTGCTAAAAGAAAAAACTTCCAGTCAAGAATATAAACCATCACTGGAAAGGTAAATATATACTAAAGGTAGTGGATTGATCACTTGTAAAGCTAGTATGAAGACTAAAAGACAAAATTATAAAAATGACTATGATTACTATAATTCTTCAAGAGATATACAATAGAAAAAGATGTAGAATGTGACATCAAAGCAAAACCTGGGGGGAGGGGTGAGAGTAAAATTGTTGAGTTTTAGAATGGGATCAAACCTAATTTGCTATTAACTTAAAATAGACTGTTATAGATACAAGTTTTATAGGTAAGCCTCATGATAAACACAAAGCAAAAATGTATAGTAAATACACAAACAATAAAGAGAAAGGAATATAAGCACACCAGTAAAGAAAGTCACCAAACCACACACACACACACACACACACACACACAAAGAGGGAGAGAGAGAGAGATAGAGAGAGATTGAGAGAGCAAGGGAAAAAGAAAGGAACAGAGAGGAACTACAAAACAGCCATAAAACAACAGAATGGCAATAAGCACATAGCTACTAGTAATTACTTTAAATGTAAATGGACTAAATTCTCCAATTGATAGAGTAGTTGAATGGATAAAAAGACAAGTTCCATCTATATGCTCCCTACAAGAGACTTATTTTAGACATAAGAACATATACAAAGACTGAAAGTGACAGGATGGAAAAAAAAACATCCTATATAAATGAAAACCAAAAGAAAGCTGGAGTAACTATACTTACATCAGACAAAATAGACTTTATTTTTTTATACGTCAGATAAAATAGACTTTAAAAGAAAGACTGTAATGAGACAATGAAGGGTACATAATGATTAAGGGGTCAATCCGACAAGAGGGTACAACAATTGTAAATTGTAAAAGAGGGTATTAACAGATAAAAACAAACAAACTATTAATAGACCTTGAGGGAGAAATAGCTACACAATAATAGTAGGGAACTTGAGTACACCACTTACATCAATGGATAAATCCCCCAGATGGAATCAATAAAGAATCATCAGCCTCAAATGACATATTAGATGAGATGGATGTCAATATTTACAGAACATTCCATCCCAAAGCAGCAGAATACACATTCTTCTCAAGTGCACAAAGAACATTTTCCAAGATAGGTCATATGTTAGTCCACAAAACAAGTCTTAATAAATTTAAGAGAATTGAAATTATATCAAGTATCTTTTCTGAACCAGCGGTATGAACTAGAAATTAATTATACAAAGAAAACCAGAAAATTCACAAATATGTGAAGATTAAACTTGCTATGGAACAACCAATGAATTAAAGAAGAAATTTTAAAAGTAAATAAAAAATACCTTGAGATAGATGAAAGCAGAAATATGATGTCACAAAACTTACAGGATGCAGCAAAGCAGTTCTAAAAGGAAAGTTAATAGTGATGAATGTCTACCTCAAGAAAAAAGAAAAGTCTACCACCCATCTTTGCACCTCAATGAACTAGAAAAAGAAAAACAAATGAAGCTGAAGTTAGTAGGAGAAAATAACAAAGATTATAGCAGACATTAGTGAAATAGAGACTAACAAGACAGTAGAAAAGATCAATGAAATGAAGAGGTAGTTATTTTAAGAGATAAACAAAATTGACAGAGCTCTAGCTAGACTCACCCAAAAAAGGACTCAAATAAATAGAATCAGAGATGAAAGAGATGTTACAACTGACACCACAGAACTACAAAGGATCATAAGAGTCTACTATGAACAATTACATATCAACAAATTGGACCACCTAGAAGAAATAGATAAATTTCTAAAAACGTACAACTTATCAAGACTAAAGCATGACGAAATAGAAAATCTGAACAGGGGACACCTGGTGGCTCAGTCGGTTAAGCAGCTGACTCTTGGTTTCAACTCAGGTCATGATCTCACAGTTTGTGTGCTTGAGCCTCACATGGGGTTCTGCCCTGATGTGCAGAGCCTGCTTGGGATTCTCTCTCTCTCTCTCTCTCTCTCTCTCTCTCTCCCTGCCCCTGCCCTACTTGCTCTCTCTCTCTCTCTCTCTCAAGATAAATAAACTTTAAAAAAGAAAGAAAGAAAGAAAGAAAGAAAGAAAGAAAGAAAGAAAGAAAGAAAACCTAACAGAATAATTACTAGTAAGGAGATTGCATCAGTAATCAAAAAATATCCAACAAACAAAAATCCAGAACCAGATGGCTTCACTGGTAAATACTATCAAACATTTAAAGAAGTACTAATAGTAATCCTTCACAAACTCTACCAAAAATAGAAGACGAGGGAACTCTTCCAAACTCATTTTATTAGACCAGCATTACTTGGATACCAAAAGCAAACAAAGATTCCATAAGAAAAGAAAATTATAGGCCAATATTCCTGATGAACATAGTCACAAAATCCTCAACAAAATATTAGCAAATTGAAGCCAGCAAAACATTACAAGGATCATATACCATAATCAAGTGAGATTTATTCCAGGGATGCAAGGATGGTTTAACACAGCAAATCAGTCAATGTGATATGCCACATTAACAAAATACAGGATAAAAGTCATATTATCATCGCAATAGACATAGAAAAAGCATATGACAAAATTCAACATCCACTTATGATAAAAATTCAACAAAGTAGATATAAAGGGAACATACCTCAACATGATAAAGGACATATATAACAAGCCTACAGTTAATATAGTCAGCAGTGAAAAGCTGAAAGCTTTTCCTCTAAGAGCAGAAGCACGACAAGGATGCCCACTCTTGCCACTTTTATTCAACATAGTATTGAAAGTCCTAGCCATAGCAATTAGGCAAGAAAAAAATAAAATGCATCCAAATCGGAAAGAAGAAGTAAAAAACTGTCACTGTTATAGATGACCTAATATTTTGTACACAAAACCTTAAAGATTCCATCAAAAAACTATTAAAGCTAATAAATAAATTCAGTAAAGTTACAGGGTACAAAATCAATACACAAAAATCTGTTGTGTTTTTAGACACTAATGATGAACTATCAGAAAGAAATTAAGAAAGCAATCCTATTTACAATTACATCAAAAAAAAAAAACAACAACAACAACAACCTAGGAATAAACTTACCCAAGGAGGTGAAAGATCTATATGTTAAAAACTGTAAGACATAAATGAGAGAAATTGAAGATGACACAAAGATATTCCAGGCTCATGAACTAGAACAATTATTGTTGTTAAATGCCAAAGCAATCTACAGATACAATGCAGTCCCTATTAAAATTTCAATGACCTTTTTCACAGAAACAGAACTAACAATCCTTAAATTTGTGTCAAAGCACTAAAGACCCTGAATAGCCAAAGCAATCTTGAGAAAGAGGAACAAACCTGTGCAATTTTTTTTAGAAGAAACCTTTTATTATTTAAAATAAATGTTTCTCAAGCATACTGTACTTTCATTGCTGTTGCCCTGAAAGCCAGCCATTCATCTTTTTTTAAAAACAGTTTTATTGAGATATAATTCTCATACCATAAGATTTATGCAGTTAAAGTATGCAATTCAGGGGCACCTGGGTGGCTCAGTTAAGTGTCTGACTTCACTCAGGTCATGATCCCGCAGTCCGTGAGTTAGAGCCCTGTGTCAGGTTCTGTGCTGACAGCTCAGAGCCTGGAGCCTGCGTCAAATTCTGTGTCTCCCTCTTTCTCTTCCCCTCCTCTGCTCACACTCTGTCTCTCTCTCTCAAAAATAAATAAACATAAAAAACATAAAGTATGCAATTCATAAGACATACAGATGGCCAATAGACACATGAAAAGATGCTCAACATCATCCATCATCAGGGAAATGCAAATCAAAACCACAATGAGATAGTATCTCACACTAGTCAGAATGGCTAGCATCAAAAAGAGAAGAAATAACAAGCATTGGCAAGGATGTAAAGAAAACAGAACCCTCGTGCACTGTTGGTGGGAATGCAAATTGGTGCAACCATTGTGGAAAACAATACAGAAGTTCCTCAAAAAGTTAAAAATAGAAATACCATATGATCCAATAATTTCACTACTGGGTAATTTCCCAAAGAAAACAAAAAATATTACCTGGAAAGGATATATGTTTACTGCAGCATTATTTACAATACCCAAGATATGGAAGTAGTCCAAGTGTCCATTAATAGGTGAATGGATAAAGACGATACACACACACATACACACACGTACAATAGAGTATTGCTCAGCCCTATAAAAAAAATAATAAGATCTTAACATTTGCAACAACACAGTTGGACCTAGAGGTTATGCTAAGTGAAATAAGTCAGATGGAGAAAGACAAGTACCATATGATTTCACTTATAAGTGGAATCTAGAAAACAAAACAAATGAACAAACAAAAGCAGAAACAGACCCAGGGGCACCTGTGTAGCTCAGGCGGTTGGGCATCCAACTTTGGCTCAGGTCATGATTTCTTGGTTTGTGGGTTCAAGCACCATGTCAGGCTCTGTGCTGACAGCTTAAAGCTTGGAGTCTGCTTTGGGTTCTGTGTCTCCCTCTCTCTCTGCCCCTCTCCCCACTCATTCTCTCTCTCTCTCTCTCCCCGTCTCTCTCTCAAAAATAAAGATTAAAAAAAATTTTTTTAAAGAAATAGACTGATAAATACAGAACACAAATTAATGGTTGCCACAGGGAAGAGGAAGGGGGAATGGGCAAAATGAATGAAAGAGAGTGGGAAGTACCATCTTCCAGTTATGGAATGAATAAGTCATGGGGATGAAAAGTCCAGCACAGGGAATGTAGACAATGGTACTGTAGCATTGCATGGTGACATATGGTAGCTACACTTGTGGTGAGCATAGCATACAGAGAAGTTGAATAACTATGTGGTACACCTGAAACTAATACAACATTGTGTGTCAACTATACTTCAACAAAAAAGTGTACAATTCAGTGCCAGCCATTGTTCACCTTTGTACAAGGTCTGAATATGATATGAAAGAAAAGACAATGTGATTCTGTAGAGCAAGACTTTAGAGTCAGTTCTGCCATGCTTCAGCAAAGTGACCTTCAGGAACCTTTGGGCCTTGATATCTCCACTGTACATCAGGGAGTTGAACTAGATGACTGCCCTAGCTCTGATCTACCTTCAAGATTTTTTTTTTACTGTTGTTTATTTTTAACCTTAATTTCTCTTTCGAGCCAACACCAAATATTGGGAGGACCAGCTCAGAAAGATCTATTTTACAAAAGGACATTTGCAACAATGCTCTAAACTAAAGATGGTGCTGGCAGACTTATTACAGCATTCAGAAGGCTTTATAAATGTAACAAGATCTTTTAGAGACTTTTTAGAAAGAAGGCAATTTCCTTTTACACATTTCAATGTCAAAAAATAGATAGAAGATAGTCACACAGTGTGTTTAACTTAGATGAGCTTCTTTCCTCAAACTTTATCTTTCTCATTTCTAGAAGCAAATATGAAACTATGTAGAAAGCTGAATAGACTTGGAAATACACTCAAGTAAACCATAGTAGAGTCAGTGACTCAGCCAAATTTCTTAAGCAAATATACTGCCTGCAGAATTTTTATTGAAGTAAAAAATGGAGAGTCACCATAAAGACCTAGTTGATGTACAATATTTCATTCCTGAAGATTTTAACAGTATATTATTTCATTTATCTCTTTATTTCAAATAGAGTTCAGGTTACATTTTTATTTATTTTTATTTTTTATTTTTTCAAAGTTGCACTTTTATTTACTTTTTTGGAAACTACACTTTTAAATGAATTTGCACATATTCCTAAAAAAGTAACATGGGATCTCTTAGTAAGTAATTAGGTGTTGTTTTGAGTTGAATTGTATCTCCCTCCAAATAAGTATTTTGAAGTTCTAATCCTCAGTACTTCAGAATGACCTTATTTGGAAATAGGGTCGTCACAGATGTATTTGGTTAAGATGAGGTCCTACTGGAGCAGAGTGGGCTCTTAATCCAATCTAACTGGTGTCCTTCTAAGAAGAAGAGAAGACAAAAACACATAGAGAAGTTGGCCATGTGAAGACAGAGGCAGAAATTATAGTGTTGGAACCACAGCCAAGGAATACATGTGGCTTCCAAAAGCTGGAAAGGGAAGAGTGGATCCTAGAAGATTCAGAGGGAGCACAGCTCTGTCAACACCTTGATTTCCTACATTTAGTCTCCAGAAGTGTGACAGAGCAAATTTCTATTGTTTTAAACCATCCAGTTTGTGGTACCTTGCTATGGTAACCACAGGAAACTAATCCAAATATACAGCCTAATGTTACACATATATGCGCGCACACGCGCACACACACACACACACACACACACACACACACACAAAGAGAACCCTCATTTTAACCAAATTACTGGATTTCTAAAAATCTAAAATAATGATGATTTGGGGATGTGAACTTGAGTTATTAATTATAGTAATGTATGATGCCTTATAACATTTACACAATTTCTTTAAGGTACTGCATTTCCAAATATTTTGAACTGTAAGGGTACTAAGTAAAAAAAAAAAAAAGCAAATATTTACAACGGAGAAATAACACAGTACCTTTGAGAGAAGTAAGGCAGCCTACTCAAAAGATAAAAACTCAAAGAAAAACAGCTACTAGAGAATTATTTCTTTTTTCTTTCTCTCTTTTTTCAAGAGAACTATTACAAAATGGGCAGCTGAGTTACAACACTTGATATTACTAAACCATTCAAGTCTCAAAATAAGAATTTGACAGCAATAATAATTTCATAATTTTATGATGAAACTTAGATGGAAAATTTTCACAAGACAACTTTAGATATGAAAACAATGAGCAAGAATGTGATAAACAATTTCTTTCATGTCTACTGATACTAGACTTAGTATCTGAATGTGATTAAATTTTTTTGGAGAAAAATTGAAAACTTTACATTAAAAGAGATTATAGGGAGGGGTGCCTGGCACCCCTCAGTTGAGCGTCCAACTTTGTCTCAGGTCATGATCTCACAGTATGTGGGTTCGAGCCCCGTGTCGGGCTCTGTGCCGACAGCTCAGAGCCTGGAGCCTGCTTTGGATTCTGTGTCTCCCTCTCTCTCTCCCTCTCCTTCTCCATCTCTCTCTCAATCTCTCTCTCTCTCTCTCTGTCTGCCCCTCCCCACTAGTGCTCTGTCTCTCAAAAATAAATGTAAAAAAAATTTTTTTTTTAAGATATTATAGGAACTTATAAAGAGAAGACTCAATATCATAAAGGAGGTGATTAGTCCCAAATTGATTAGTATGCTCAAGGGAGTTCAAATAAATTCCCAAGACTTTCACATGAAGGGTGACGAGATGTTTACAAAATTTACACTTAATGAGTAGTTGAGAATAGCAAAGACTCCCTCAACTCCCTTCCCTTATCTGGCTCTGGGAAACCACAACCCCAGTTAAACCCAACTCTGCCTTCTCTAATTTTGCACCATCAGAGCTGAACGTGGCTTGAGAAAAACACACCACGACGCTGACCAGTCTGAATTCACATTCGTTATCACTAATCTCACTAGGCTGTCAATCACATTAGGTGTCTGACTTCATTGGAAATGTTCTTGAAGAGTCATGAGCACTGCAGAGTCTTAATTTGCAGATGAAGATTCAAGCATGGCATTCCTGCCTGTTATCTTTACAGGGTCATACTGATTCTTCTAAGCCTTAGAGACAGTTTATAATCACTCTCCATATTTAGATCAAAACCTCTCCAAAGCAATAACCCATTTGTCCTATTGCATTCTCAAGCTTCATCCAAGCTTAGTTATTAACTTTACTTTCATCTCTTTTGCCACTTCAACAGAGCTCTGCCATAATAGCCCACATGGATGACCACCACCTAGGAAGACAGCATTCAAAGGAGCAATACAATTACCAATAATAAAAAATTGGAAGAGAACATATTGGCTTAATTTGAAGCCACAATCCTTTTAAAGAATCTTGTATTCATAGGTATCTTCCAAACCTAAAACTTGTGAGAAAGGTGGCATTTACCAAAGGTAAGTCCTCAAAATAATGGCTGCAAAAATAAATGACAACCAGGCCCACCAGCTCAGTTCAGATCCACTTAGTTCTGCAGCCCCACAAATGAGCTGCACCAGCACATTTGTCAATCCTGTTGAGTATGCCAGCAGCATATATTCGAAACCATGTTAAACAGGGGCGCTTGGGTGGTTCAGTCACTTAAGCATCTGACTCTTGATCTCAGTGTATGGTTTGTGGGATCAGGCCCCCGCATTGGGCTCTGCCCTGCCAGCAAGGAGTCTGCTTGGGATTCTCTCTGCCCCTCCCCTGCTCACTCTCTGTCTCAAAATAAGTAAATAAACATTTTTTAAAAAATAAATAAAAAGAACATGTTAAACATTTTGGTAATCACTGTTTTGAATACAGCCTTCACTATGACAGTGAAGGTAGGAGTAAAAAGCATAGATTCTAAAGTCAGACTTACTTAGGTTTACATCCCTACACTACCACTTACTGGGTTTGTGATTTTCAGCAATTATCTTCTCTGTGCTTCATTCCTCATCTGTAAATGGGGATAATAATTGTGGTCAAACTCATAGGATGGTTTCAAGAATAAGTTGAACTTTAAGAGTATCTGGCACAAGGGGCTCCTGGGTGGCGCAGTCAGTTAAGCGTCCGACTTCAGCCAGGTCACGATCTCGCGGTCCGTGAGTTCGAGCCCCGCGTCAGGCTCTGGGCTGATGGCTTGGAGCCTGTTTCCGATTCTGTGTCTCCCTCTCTCTCTGCCCCTCCCCCATTCATGCTCTGTTTCTCTCTGTCCCAAAAATAAATAAAAAACGTTGAAAAAAAATTAAAGAAAAAAAAAAGAGTATCTGGCACACAAAAGTACACTATACAGGTTAGTTTTTTTTCATAAACATTCTTGAGGATTTTCATGCAGAGAAATAAGAATTTAAGACAGTACAAGTTCTGGGGAGATCTGAGAAGGTACTGCTAGACTTAGATGGATGGGAAGATGGATGGATGGATGGATGGATGGATGGGAAGGAAGGGAGCTAGGATTGTTCTGTTTTTATCTTTTCTTCCCTTCCCCTATGTTCATCAGTTGTGTTTCTTAAATTCCACATATGAGTGAAATCATATGATAATTCTCTTTCTCTGACTGACTTATTTCACTTAGTGCAATACATTCAAGTTTCATCCACACTGTTGCAAATAGCAAGATTTCATTCTTCTTCATCACCAAGTCATAGTCCATTGTATATGTATGCCACATCTTCTTTATCCACTCATTAGGACATTTGGACTCTTTCCATAATTTGGCTATTGTTGACAGTGCTACTATAAACATTGGGGTGCATGTGCCCTTTTGAATCAGCATTTTCGTATCCTTTGGATAAATACCTAGTAATGCAATTGCTGGGTCATAGGGTAGCTCTATTTTTAATTTTTTGAGAAACCTCTGTACTGTTCTCCAGGGTGGCTACACCAGTTTGCATTCCCACCAATGGTGCAAAAGTATTCCCCCTTTCTCTGCATCCTCACCAACATCTGTTGTTTCCTGGGTTGCTAATTTTAGCCATTCTGACAAGTGTGAGGTGATATCTCTTTGTGGTTTTGATTTTCATTTCCCTGATGATGAGTAATATTGAACATGTTTTCATGTGTCTATTAGTCATCTGGATGTCTTCTTTGGAAAAGTGTCTGTTCATGTCCTCTGCCCATTTCTTCACTAGATTATTTGGGTTTGGGGTGTTGAGTTTGATAAGTTACTTATAGATTTTGGATACTAACCTTTATCAGATTTGTCATTTGCAAATATCTTCTCCCATCCTGTTGGTTGCCTTTTAGTTTGTTGATTATTTCCTTCATTAGGCAGAAGATTTTTATCTTGATCAGGTCCCAATAGTTCATTTTTGCTTTTATTTCCCTTGCCTCTGGAGACATGCTTAGTAAGAAATGGCTGCAGCCGAGGTCAAAGAGATTGCAGCCTGCTTTCTCCTCTAGGATTTTGATGGTTTCCTACCTTACATTTAGGTCTTTCATCTGTTTTGAATTTATTTTTGTGTATGGTATAAGAAAGTGGTCCAGTTTCATTCTGCACATTGCTGTCCAGTTTTCCCAGCACCATTTGCTGAAAAGACTGTCTTTTTTCTGTTGGATACTCTTTCCTGCTTTGTTGAAGATTAGTTGGCCATACATTTGTGGGTCCATTTCTTGGTTCTCTATTCTGTTCCATTAATCTATGTGTCTGTGTTTGTGCTAGTACCACACTGTCTTGATGATTACAGCTTTGTAATACAGGCTAAAGTCTGGGATTGTGATGCCTCCTACTTTGGTTTTCTTTTTCAACATTACTTTGGCTATTTGGGGTCTTTTCTGGTTCCATACAAATTTTAAAAGTGTTTGTTCTAACTTTGTGAAGAAGACTGGTGTTATTTTGATTGGGATTGCATTGAATGTGTAGATGAACATGGATGCAAAAATTCTCAACAAGATACTAGTATATCGAATCCAACAATACATTAAAAGAATTATTCATCATGATCAAGTGGGATTTACTCCTGGGCTGCAGTGTTGGGTCAATATCCACAAATCACTCGATGTGATATATCACATTAATAAAAGAAAGGTTAAGAACCAAACAATCCTCTCAGTACAGGCAGAGAAAGCATTTGACAAAAGATAGCATCCTTTCCTGATGAAAGCCTTCAAGAAAGTAGAGATAGAAGGAACATACCTCAACATCATAAAGGCCATATATGAAAGACCCACACCAATATTATCCTCAATGGGGGGAAAACTGAGAGCCTTCCTCCTAAGGTCAGGAACAAAGATGTCCACTTTCACTACTGTTGTTCAACATAGTACTAGAAGTCCTAGCCTCAGCAATTAGACAACACAAAGAAATAAAAGACATACAGTTTGGCAAGGAAGAAGTCAAACTTTTGCTCTTCACAGATGACATGGTACTCTTTGTGGAAAACCCAAAAGACTCCACCAAAAAAAATACTAGAACTAATGCATGAATTCAGCAAAGTTGCAGGATATAAAATCAACATACAGAAATCAGTTGCATTTCTATATACAAATAATGAAGCAGCAGAAAGAGAAATAAAGGAATCGATTGCATTTACAATTGCACCAAAAACCATAAGATACCTAGGCATAAATCTAACCAAATAAATCTTCTTGAAGAAGACACAAAGAAATGGAAAAACATTCTATGCTCATGGATTGGAAGAACAAATGTTGTCAAAATGTCTATACTACCCAAAGCAATATACACATTCAGTGTAATCCCTATCAAAATAATACTAGCATTTGTCACAGAGCTAGAACAATTTATTATTATTATTATTACTATTATTATTATTATTATTATTATTATTTAGAGAAAGAATCTTAAGCAGGCCCCATTCTCACTGTGGAGCCCAACGTGGGACTCAACCCCATGACCCTGGGATCATGACCTGAGCTGAAATCAAGAGTTGAACACTCAACCAACTGAGCCACCCATGCACCCCTGGGATACTCTATTCTTAAATAAATTTACTTTTTGTTTACACTGGTTTGAAATAAATTTCTGTTGCTTGCAACCAAAAAAGCCTTGGCTAATGAAGCTACAGATATTATTATATTATCTGACTATATTCCTTATTCAAAAAATATTTAATTTAAAAATTATTGTTGAAATAAGTTCTGCATATAATGATTTATGTTTTTCACATCAAAATTCAAGACACCTCATATTTAATGCAGAGTAAAACAACAGTTCAGAATTTTAACACTCAGTCCCATGCCCCTTAGAATTTTTATAATGATCAGAGGACATGCAATAAGACATAGATTTCTTATGTTTACTTAAGAGGCTTGAACTAAAAGTATGACTTGGTATCCAGAGAGTAACTCAACCTTTTCCACAGGCCATAAAAACTCCTGACCTAGAAAAAAATGCACAAATGTAAAGCATGCGGTTCCAAACAGTTCATGCATGCTTTGAAGCCAATCCATGGATACCAGTATATGACAACTTAATGGGTGGTGAATTTGCATACCTGAAAGGACTAAACAATCATACAGTGGTTCTAAATATCATAGTGTGTGACATAGAAAAAAGTGTTAAAAATTTAGATATCAGAGCACCTTGGAGGCTCAGTTGCTTAAGCATCCAACTTCAGTTCAGGTCATGGTCTCACAGTTTGTGAGTTCTAGCCCCCTGTTGGGTTCTGTGCTGATAACTCAGAGCCTGGAGCCTGCTTAAGATTCTGTGTGGTGTGTGTGTGTCTCTCTCTGCCCCTCCCCCACTTGCACGTGCTCTCTCAAAAATAAACAAACGTTAAAAAAACTCAGATATAGAAGAGATAAATGGGTCTGAATAATTTGAGGAGAATTTTGGAGGAGCTGAGAAATTAATTCACTCTCAAAATACTACTAGGATTTGGAGGGCGCCTGGGTGGCTCAGTTGATTGAACGTCTGACTTAGGCTCAGGTCATGATCTCACGGTTCGTGAGTTAGAGCCCCATATCGGGCTCTGTGCTGACAGCTCGGAGCCTGGAGCCTGCTTCAGATTCTGTGTCTCCCTCTCTCTCTGCCCCTCCCCACTCACACTGTCTCTCTCCCTCTAAAACAAAAATAAACATTAAAAAATATATATTAGTAGGATTTGGGGACAAAAGGGACCTAAAAAATAGAGCGTGGACATAGTGTTGAGAAGAGCAAGGCATATTGGGGAACCAGGTCTAGTTGGAGCAGGAGTTTGTGTTCAGTATGGACAGCACCTAGCACAGAGTTTGGGACTTGGGTGCTCAACTAGTAATAATAATTATTGTTGTTGTGACAATTAGAAGAGCAAGATAAGGTTATATGGTACGTGAAGACCATATTCTTTTTTTTTCTTCCAAGATTTTATTTAAATTCAAGTTAGTTAACATACAGTGCAGTATTGGTTTCAGGAGTAGAATGTAGTGATTCGTCACTTATATATAACACCTGGTGCTCAGCACAAGTGCCCTCCTTAATGCCTACCATCATTTAGCCCATTCCCCCACCCAACACCCCTCCAGCAACCCTCAGTTTCTTCTCTATAGTTACGAGTCTCTAGTGAAGATCATATTCTAAAGGATTTGGACTGTCAGAGAAGTTAAGACTTTTCAAGTCATTGTGTGTTTTTAAACAGAAAACAATTTAATTCAGTCAAACTGTTTGGAACACATAATGACTTGGAGAAAGTAAAGAGAGAATGGGTAGTAAGGGTATTCATTGGACTTTATATTTTAACAAGGGTGGTAGAGTAGAAATAAAAGATATATTGAAGGGACTTTAAAAATATGGAAAGGCTGGGGTGCCTGGGTGTCTCATTTGGTTAAGTGTCTGACTTCAGCTCAGGTCGTGATCTCACAGTCTGTGAGTTCGAGCCCCATGCCAGGCCCTGTGCTGACAGCTTGGAGCCTCGAGCCTGCTTCAGACTCTGTGTCTCCTTCTCTCTCTGCCCCTCCCCTTCTTGCACTCTGTCTCTCTCTCTCTCAAAAATAAATAAAACATAAAAACAAATTTTTTTTAAATACGGGAAGACCTCAAAGACTGATTAGTGAAATATAGGGGATAAAAGAGAGGGAATAGCCAGAAAAATATTTTTAAATATACTGTATTATTATTTACTTATGAAATATTACTAAGTAAATCTATTTTATAGATTCTCCAAGTGTTGCCCTACTGGAATGTTTGTTCTGGGTAAAGGGTACAAACATTCTCAAGGAAGCCACCCATAGCTCACAGCAAAAAGAGGCAGAGAGGTGACGTAGGAGGGAATCAGGTTTCTCTTCAGCCATGAACAGCTTTTTAACTGAATGTGTAGGTGGTGATAATGCTAAATGTACCACACAAAATCACAGATTCTTTTCTCCTCATAAGGAATGCCTATGATATACGTGCCAGCTACCAGCCATTTTCAGCCTTGTCTATGCTTTTCACAGCTTCTGCTATGTAGATGAAATTTTAAATGAACTTGTAGTAGGATCCAAAACATTCTCGTACTGTGTTACGCACGATTCATGGTAGTTGGAGGTTTTCCTTCTCTCTTGCTGATCACAGCGGGTCTGTTGCTGCTGGAGCTCAGCAGAAAGAGAGAAGATAATACAGTACTTCTTGGTTGCTAAGAAAAATAGGGGGGAGGGGCGGGAAATTCCAGAAATGAAAGTCATAGAAATCATTCCCGCAGTCAAGGTGTACTTTAGTCAATCCCAGGGTAGCACAGTTAATTGTCCTTGGCACACTGTAGCATCAAAAGGGCAACACTGGCTTATGTTTTGGTTTTCAGAAGGTAGTGTAATCTGTAAAGAATGTGGCACAAGAAGTCAGACAACATGGGTTCTGATACCAGATTTATCTTTCACTATGGAGATGACCTTGAGCAAGACAATTAATCTTTTTTTTCAAACCCAGCCCAAAGCAAGATATCATTTGGGGAATAAATGAAATTTTGTTGTCAGACCTGTTTGTAAATGTAAACCAGCACAGAAAAATAAAGTATCGCTGGGATTTTTTAATTTTGTTTTATCTGTGTTGATCCTGACTCCCAAGAACAAGATCTATGATTTAGACTGAATTGGTTTTCTTTTTTTTTTTTTAATAATACATATGGTAAAAACTTAATTATTTATTTTTTTTAATTTTTTAAAAATGTTTATTTTTGAGAGAGAGAGAGAGACAGAACATGAGTGGGGGAGGGGCAGAGAGAGAGGGAGACACAGAATCTGACACAGAGCCTGGAGCCTCTGAGCTGTCAGCACAGAGTCCAACTCGGGGCTGGAACTCAGGAACAGTGAGATCATGACCTAAACTGAAGTTGGATGCTTAACCGACTGAGCCACCAGGCGCCCACCCCCCTTTTTTTCTCATAATTATTGCTTTTCAACTAAAGATGCAGGGAAGGGGGAAACTCTCTTGTAATGTAGTTGGCTAATAGGAAGGAGCTGTAGTCGGCAAATGAGTGTCTTGCTATCTCATCAGGGCAGTAGTAGGAGAAAGAAAGAATGTAGGAATGAAGAAGAGAAAAAAACAGTTACTTGAATTTCTAATAGTATCCTGAAAAACACATAGAATTTAGTTTCTTTTTCTTTTTTAATGTTTATTTATTTATAAGAGAGAGAGAGAGAGAGAGAGAGAGAGACAGAGCACAAGTAGGAGAGGGGCAGAAAGAAAGGGAGACACAATCCAAAGGAGGCTCCAGGCTCTGAGCTGTCAGCACAGAGCCCGACACTGGGCTGGAACTCACCACCATGAGATCATGACCTGAGCCAAAATCAAGAGTCGGACACTTAACCAACTGAGCCACCCAGGCACCCCAAGTATACATCTTTTAAACATAAGAACATTTTCCTACATAACCAAAATAACAGAATCACAGCTGACATTAATAATTCCTTAATAATTCCTTTTTAAATTGAAGTATAATTAACATAGTGTTATATCAGTTTTAGGTGCACAATATAATGATTCAACAGTTCTATACATTGAATAGTTTATCATATCATATCATATTTGGACATTTTTCCAGTTGTCTGCACAATGTCCTTTATAGCTGGTTAGCTCAAACCAGGATCCAGTTGAGGATCTCACATCACATCTGGTTGTCATGTACCCTCAGTCTCCTTAAAATAAATCAGTCCTTATATTCATGAAACTGAAATGTTAAAGAAACAGACAGAGACAACTGTCTTACAGAATGTCCCAATTTCTCAATCTGTGTGATTGCTTCCTCAGGGTATCATTTACTTTCTCTTTTCCTTGTAATTCCTGTAAACCTGGAAATTATGACAAAAGGCCCAATTAGACTCAAGCATTTTTGGCAAGATTACACCATATGCTGTATCATGTACTTCATGTTGCATCACATCAGGAAACACAGCATAGCTGACTACTGGATTAAGATGATGACAGCTCGACTCCTCTCCTATGAAGCTACTTTTTTTTTTTTCTCCAGTGGAAAAAAAGTAACCTGTGTGGAAACGGGGGGGTGGGGGGGGCGGCACATGGGGGGATACTTTAGGAAGGTTCTTTTCTTATTAGCCATTCTCCTAATAGTTTTAACACAAACTGGTAATCCTTGCTCAAGCAATAATTTCATTAAGGAACTAACCATTTTTAACTGTGTATATAACCTCCTTCACCTTGAATAAAGACCACATTTACCTTCCTGATTCCTGTTGGATGGAAGAAAAGCCTGATGGCTGGAGCTCAATCAACCATTTTGGACCATGAGGTGGAAGCCACATGCCAAATTTGGTGGAACACTTAGAGAGAATGAACCTAGGTCTCTTATGATCATGGAGCTATCAAACTAATCTTGATCTACATACCTCTAAACTTTGTTTATATGGGCAAAAAATGTACTATCTTTTCCAGCCACTGTATTTTTGGTTTTCAGCAGTTGAACCAAATTCTAACTGATGCAACAAAGAAGAAAATAAACAAGAAAACAAACATATATTTACAATTTTGGTAAATGTTATTTAAAAAATAGAATGGGGGCTAGAAAATAGTGGGGTACTTAGATCGGGTGATGCAGAAAGGCCACTTCAAAGAGGTTACATTTAAGTTGAGAGTGCAATGCTGAGAAAGAGCAAACCGTGTGAAAGCGAGGGAAGTATCCTAAACAGAGGAAACCATGTGTGGAAAGTGATGAGGTGAGAAAGGGCTTGTTTGACATGTTCAAGGAATTAAAAGGAGGCAACATGGCTAGAGCTTAATGGCACCAGCATAGTAGGACAGGTTAGCAGGTGCCTCATCATTCTGGATTAGTAAATCGTGTTAAGAGTGGGTCACAGTTGGAATTGTTTTCAAGTGTAATGTTGAGGAGAACATTGATTTATGTTGTTAGAAATGATTGGGGCGCCTAGGTGGCTCAGTCCGTTGAGCGACTAACTCTTGATTTCGGCTCAAGGTTACAATCTCACGGTTTGTAAGTTTGAGCCACACATCCAGCTCTGCACTGACAGCAGGGGCCTGCTTGGGATTCTCTCTCTCTCCCCCTCTCTCTCTGCCCCTCCCCTGCGTTCTCTCTCTCTCTCTCTCTCTCTCTCTCAAAAATAAATAAATAAAATTTTAAAAAAGTGAAAGCCTCATTCTTATAAAAAAAATTATTCTGACTGCTGCGTGGAGAACAAATGGAGGGCATCAAAATTGGAAGCACTGCCACCAGAAAGGAGGCTGTGGTGGAGGTCTGGGCAGGAGAAGATGGGCTACTGTGGCAGCACTGGGGAGGGGGAGGAAGACAAATGACAGACGGATGTGAGGGAGGAAGGGCAGAACTTGCTGCTGGGTGGGATGTAGGAAGAGGGAAGAGTCAGAGATAAAACTCCAAAATTCTGGCTTAAACAACTGGATAGGTGGGTGTGCCTTTCTCTGAAGTGAGGAAGACTGGGGAAGAAGGGGTGTGAAAGCAGGGAGAGGAAAATAGCACAGCAGAGACGTGGGGAGTCAGGATTCCATTCCGGGCACATGCAGTTCACAACGTTGAGGCAGAGGTGTCCAGCCAGCAATTTGATATAAACACATCCAGAGCAAGAGAGTGCTTCCAGTGTTTTCTAAAGCTCTACATTAACAAATTACCACCATCGATACTTTTTAAAATATATATATACCTTGGTCACTCAGTACTTAATCAAAAGAAAGAAACCACACTAATGAATCTCTTTCCAGTAACATTAACTTAATAATGGTTTCAGGCAATGAATAAACAGACCCATGTTTATTATCTGGAAACATTCTAAATGTTAACATGTCAATTAAACCAAAAACTACTTTGCTAATTACTATTGGGTGTCATTTTGGTAAAATGATATGATAGATTACCTTCAAGCTTTATCTGTTTTACTTATGACATACTACATGAAATATTAATGCTTGATTTAAAAGATCTGAATTAGGTAAAATATTAATTAATGATAAACCATTAATTAGAACTTTGAAATAGTAAAGTTTTTTTTTTTAAGTTTATTTATTTTGAGTTAGCACCTGCATGTGCGTGAGTGGGAAAGGGGCAGAGAGAGGGAGAGAGAGAATCCCAAGCAGGCTTTACACTGTCAGACCAGAGCCAGATGCCAGACTCAACCCCACGAATGGTGAGTTCATGACCTGAGCCAAAATCAAGAGTTGGACGCTTAACCAACTGAGCCACCCAGGCATCCCACAAAATGTATTTTTAAAAGAAACTTGCAGAGTCCTCTCAGGTATAGACCATCTATAGCACTTTTGCTACAATAATTAATATTTAAAACAATAACACAGGAGTTTTTAAATCATCAAAGAATGAATTGAATATTTATACCAAAATACCAAGACTGGGAAAGTATGATTATTTACTTAAGAAATGCTCATCAGTGAGAAATAAAAAGAGTTTTCTAGTTGGTCCTTACTTAACAAGAAACAAAATTAATTATAACATAAAGTTCCAATTAATTGAGGTTTTTCTCATTTTAAATTATATATTTAACCGAACATATAAATTACGTCCTAATAAAAATTTCCTCTTTAGGAAGAATCATTTATCTGAAAGTGATTTGATACCAAATTAGATTATTACAGATAAACAACTTTAGTTTTTCCATTTAGAGTGCATGTATTATATTCTATGGATTTTTAAATAGTGCACTCAAAATAAGCCAGTAAGCATCTGACGGAAAGAATGCAAATGAAATCATAGAGATAAGTTTAGCTAGTATATTACTGATTGATATCTTTAGCCTGAAAAAGCCAGTGGTTCTGCTCTTACAGAATATCCTCTTTATCTAGCATTCTATTGGCAGAGTTTCTTCATACTAGAATCCACCATCATACATCCAATTCATATAGATTTTACTAAAACATCTATTTTTATTTATACCACATTTTCTGCATCTGAAAGGTTTTTTCAAATCTCACTCATAATTTCTGTATTTCATCCATTTGCCTTCTACCACTATTTGTTAGCATGATGGGTGTGTTGTACTTCCTCTATAAAGTACTGCCTTTACAGGCATAGTCAGACATTTAAACCAAAATGAAATCAGGTAAGACTACCTCGAGGAAAATTAATGAAAATGTCCACCAGAAGACATGTAAAGAATGTTCATTAAAGCTTTATTCGTATCTAACACTTTAAATATAAAAAACCTAATGTCCATCAACAGTAGAAATGGACAAATTCATAGAATGGAATACTATACAGCAATTTAAAAGAACAAACTACAGCTACACACAATATAGGTCAATCCCAGAGAACTGCTATTGAGCAGAAGAAACCAGACACACACACACACACACACACACACACACACACACACACACACACCAAAATACAGTAACATAGTATAATTCCACTTATATGAAGTTTAAGAAAAGACAGAACTGATCTATGTATTAAAATTCAGAACAATGGTTGCAGGTTTGAGGTGTTATTGGCTAGGAAGCAACTCAATGTGGCCTTCTTGGATGCTGGAAACATTCCATACTTTGATCTAGGTGGTGCTTGTACAGTTAGACATACACATATACACACATGCATGTAGAAAACTTTAAGATTAGTGCGTTTTAGGGGAGCCTGGGTGGCTCAGTTGGTTGAGTGTCTGACTCTTGGTTTCAGCGCAGGTCATAATCTCACAGTTTGTGAGTTCAAACCCTGTGTTGGGCTTTGTGCTGACAGCACAGAGACTGGTTGGGATTCTCTCTCCCTCTCTCTCTGCCCCTCCCATGTGTGCGCGCTCTCTCTCTCTCCCTCTCTCTCTAAAAAATTAATAAATAACTTTTAAAAAAGATTAGTGCACTTTACTAAATGGATATGTACCTAAACACTTTTTTAAATTCAGCAGTAAATTATGGTACATCTTCCAATAGACTCATAGAACTTTAAATTTTAAAGGAATAGAACTACATGAATTGAATGGAATGACACCCAAACATATTTAGCAAAAAAGGCATAATAGTTTGTTTAGCATGATCCCACTTGTGTGTGTTTGTGAGTGTGTTTGTGTTTTAATAGATATATGTATGATTGTATTTGCATAGACAATTTCTGGAAAGATATATAGAAATTTGTTGATAGCAGTTACCTTAGACTATTAGCATATGGGACTAATGGTTAGATTGTGTACATAGACTATTTTTTTTGTTTATACTTTTTCATACTTTTGATATAATTTCTAACCTAATTTAAAAGTCTTCTATTTTCCTTGTTTTTAAAATTGCATAGTTCAAGCCATATGAAAATTGTCATGTTTTTAAGTCAAAAAATGAGAGAATATTGAGTTTTATAGTTCAAAGTAATACAATTAACACAAATAAATATATATGAATGATATAAAGAAACTATATAAAAACATTCATTTAGATATTACTAATGTGGAATTTGTAATACAACTCAAAATGAATACAATTTGATTATATACTTGAGTTTAATATTTGCTCAAAAGTAACTTTTCAAATTGATTATAATTTGTGATTATATTGGTCACATACCAATAATTTCTAATAGTTTCTGAACCTATATAGTAGTATTACAGAAATATGATGAAAATGCTATGACAATGGAAAATCTGGGGGCAGATTCCAGTTCTTTCACTGGCTATCTGATCTAAGATAAGCTGCTTGATTGCTCTGAACTTTAATTTTCTTTAGTATAACATGGAGAAAATAATGCCTGACCTATAAGATTACACAAAGGATTAACTTACTGATGCATGTAAAAGCTGTTTGCAAAGTATAAAGCACTACCCAAATGTAATCACTATTGTTTTAAATGAAGAAAGGAAATAGCCCATATTTGCTTTGAAGAGATCAAGTTTGTACTACCCATATTGCAATTTATGTTCTTCTAGACCAGCCGTTCTCCTTGATCTCAGAATCTTTTCACACCCTCTCTGATGTGGATTTTGGTTATAAGTACTTACTACAATATAAATGTAAACTAAAAATTGTTTAATATTTATTTAAAAATAATATGAATATACCCATTCATGTTAACATAAATAACTTTAATGAGAAATAGCTATTTTTTATAAAATAAAAATTAGTGAGAAGAGAGACATCATTTTTGTTAATGTTTATTTATTTATTTTTGAGGGAGGGAGGGGGGGGGTGAGAAAGTGAGAAGCGAGAGCAAGCAGGAAAGGGGCAGAAAGAGAGAAAGTCAGAGAAAGTCAGGCTCCACAATGCCAGAGCTGGGCCCAACGGCAGGGCTTGAACTCATGAACCATGAGATCATGACCTAAGCCAAAATCAAGAGTCAAATACTTAACCAACTGAGCCATCCAGGCATGCCAAAAGACATCATTTTACATTTTTGCAAAGGTTTTAAAGTCTATCTTAATACAAGACAGTTGGATTCTCAATTCTACTGCATTCTATCTGTTACAACATACTGTTTTGGTTGAAGAAAATTTGGCCTCACACAGTAAGTAGCTGGAGAGGAAGGAGTATTTTAATAGCCTTTTCAGGTAATTATTGATTTAACTATTTGATACTATATCAAATAGGAATAGTGGTTCCGTAAAGGTTATTTACAAAGAATCTGAAACCAATGAACTTGGTTCATTGCTTTTTTGTGAAAAGTTATTATCAATGAACTGCTCCTCTGCTATATTAAAATCCACTGGTCTATCTTATACTTCTAATGGCTCTTTCACCCATCCGTAATTGGGTGGCAATATTCATTGGTCCTACTGAATATATCAGTACATAGACTTCAGGTCTTTCTGACACACTTCCTTATATAATACTAAAATATCACATGAATTGATATCACTACTCATCTCGCCAAAAATGTCTTTTAGTAGTGGGAACTGTCAAACTCACAGTGGTAAATACAAGTTTACCAAAATTCTTATTTTTGCTTAAAAACCCAGAGTTCAACTTTAGAAAATACTGTAGTGTTTTCTCCCCCTTAAAATGACAGGCTCACTTCACCTGCTTTTCTGAAAACTTCTATCAAACGCCTAAGTTTAATCATAGTTTGTATTTCAGTGATTCTTTCAAGTAAACGTGATGTTTCACGGAAACAAAGTGACTAGTTCAGTTTGCACTCAACTGAACTGCACTCATGCTTTTCCTTCAGACAATTGTTGCATTCTGTACTTCGTATACAGCCACAGCGCTTTACGCGCACTTCCTGTTTGGCCACCCCGTTTATTAAAAGTACAAATTTTCAGGGCACCTTGGTGGCTCAGTTGGGTAAGCATCTTGACTTCAGCTCAGGTCATAATCTCACGGTCACTGAGTTTGAGCCCCGCGACAGGCTCTGTTCTGATGGCTAGAGTCTGGAGCCTGCTTCGGGTTCTGTGTCTCCCTCTCTCTCTGCCACTCCCCTGCTTGTGCTCTGTCTCTCTCTCTTTCTCTCTCTCTTAAAAATAAACATTAAAAAGAATTTAAAAATACAAATTCTCAGGGGTCAAGATTTAACAAAACAGTAATTTTTACTGCTTCAACGAGGACCTTCCTAAGTGAAACTGTTTTTTTTTTTTTACTGTGAGTACAGAAGCAAAGAATACAATGACAACTAGCACCCCTTAGAGCCACGGCTTAAGTTTTGTCAAGACAACCACACTCCTCTTTGCCATTATGTGTGCATCATCGGTACACAGCCAGGGAGGAGAATGGCACAGACAAAAGGCAAATAACACGTTAATAGCATTATTTGGCAAATTTGGACCTTTCAGACTCTCTGAAAGAGTCTCAGGAGCATGCAGGGTCTGGGAGGCCACACTTTGAGAACTGCTGAGCTAAGATGATAGTTCAGCTGAAGATGATGGATTCATTTCACCTAGCTCAGAGCCAACCCTAAGGAGGCTGATGAAAATAGTTAGGATATATAGTCCCAATCTTTATTACTGAGATGCAAACAGTGCTTCCCATCCCTGTTAGCACCCTTCTGGAAAGTTAAAATTAACGTTACTTGGCCCTCTGCACCTCTTTCCTCACAAAAAAATCAGCAAGTCCCTGTAATAGCCTAAGTGATCCTCTTAATTAGTACGTTCAATCTACCCATTGTCTAAGAGCTTGCTGAAAATGTCTGCATGGCCTGAGACTACCTATGCATAGTTCATTACTATTAGGCAAATAGAGTTACAACGCATAGGGGAATGTGGGGTCTACTTTTTACCTTCCTTCTAGGACAAGAGTAGTTTACTCTCCCTCTAGAAAAATTAGCCTGTGGGTTTTATTTAAGACACTCAGGACAGACTTCTGCTTCCCCCACCCAACCGTTCTTCCAAAAATAATAGTTGAAGTTCTGAGATAAGCAGTTCCCAAGAGAGGCCCAATTGGCATTCCTGGTGGCCTCCAGGGCCTGCAGCCCCACCCATCAGCCAGTCTCTGCCCAGACTCAGTGCTCACTTACAGAGCACAAGAAGAAGGGGCCCAGCCCACAGCAGAGAGGAATCACGTCAGATTGCTGTCAAAGAGGATGAGGTTGGAGAAAGGCACAGGAATATAAATTTAGCCAAGGAGTTAGGGAGGGTGACAACAAGGGACCAAGAACTAGGAGAAGGGAGGAAAAACAAAGAGGAAACACTACATATGGGGTAGAAGGAACACAAGAGCAAACTCTTTAAAAGTTTTGTCCATTTGTTTATATAGGGGCGCCTGGGTGGCTCAGTCGGTTAAGTGTCTGACTCTTGGTTTTGGCTCAGGTCATGATCTCACAGTTCATGGCTTAGAGCCCCACATTGGGCTCTCAGCTGACAGTGCACAGCCTGCTTGGGATTGTCTCTATCTCTCCCTCCCTCTGCCCCTTCTCCCCCTCCCTTTCTCTCAAAATAAATAAACTTAAAAAAATAAAAATAAAAGTTTTGTCCATTCATTTATATAATTCCCATGATGGAGACTGTATGTGTGACAAATTGAGAGCTTGGCAATCACCATTAACCAAGGCAGAGAGACATGGAGAGCAGGTATCCTCAAGCCTTGGCACTAGTGACCTTATGAACAGGGTAATTCTTTGTTACGGGGGCTATGCTGTGCACTGTACGATATTTAGCAGGATCCCTAGCTGCTACATGCCAGTACTACTCCCTCCCAGTGGGGACAACCAAAAATGTCTCTGGAGATTGCCAGATGTCTATGGGGAGACCAGTGAAGTGAGTGGGCAAAGTTGCCCCTACTTAAAATCCACTGGTCTGGATGTATTATTATCTCAACCTGTAAAACTCTCCATCCCTTTCAGGGCACCTGCATGGCTCACTTGGTTGAGCGTCTGACTTCGGCTCAGGCCATGATTCCATGGTTGCTGGGTTCAAGCCCTGCATCAGGCTCTCTGCTGACAGCTCAGAGCCTGGAGCCTGCTTTAGAGTCTGTGTCTCCCTCTCTCTCTACCCCTTCCCCTGCTCATGCTCTGGCTCTGTCTCTCTCTCTCTCTCAAAAATAAATAAACACTAAAAAACACAAAACAAAAGAATAAACCCTCTCCATTCCTTTCACAGACAAACAGTATTCTGATTTTTTTTTTTTTTTAGTGTTTATTTTTATTTTTGAGGGTGGGGGAGAGAGAGAGAGAGAGAGAGAGACAGTGTGAGTGGGTGAGGGGCAGAGAGAGAGGGAGACACAGAATCTCAACCAGGCTCCTGGCTCTGAGCTGTCAGCACAGAGCCCGACGCAGGGCTCGAACTCACGGACTGTGAGATCATGACCTGAGCCGAAGTCAGACACTTAACCGACTGAGCCATCCAGGCACCCCTTCTGATTTTTTTTTTTTTTAATGGGACTTTAAAACTCTAAGCTCAGGTTGAGTTCCTGGGAATAGTTTCAAATGCTGCCTAGTTTCTACAGTAACAACTAATCAGCTACCAAGGGACTCCCACTGGTGATGTACAAGATAGAGTGTCTAGGCTGGAGTCAGCCATCCTGTGTCCTATTGCTGCTCTGCAATTAACTCCTTGCACCTCAGTTTCATCATTTCCCAAGTGGGTGCAAGAGCATCTCACCTACTTTCTGATTATAAGGATACAATAAAAGGGGATGTAAAAGTGCTTTGAAAAGTTAGGAGAAACTGTAATCAGACATAATTAACTCCTCATGACCTTTGCAAAAAACGGAAGCCCATTAACAAATGACTTTAAAGTGTTTGATGCCTTTTCCCACTTTTAACTCCTTATGGTTTGCCTTGCCGGTATAGGAGTAGGACCATTTGCCACTAAAATACCAGTCACTTAATTGGTACTGCTAGCGCAGAGAATGAGTGTGATCTGATTCTATGAAAAATACTGCAGGCAATCGTTGACTCCAGACACTTCATTTGTAGATTAGCTCTTCCTTGCAAACACTAGTCCAAACCTTTCACCATAGTCCCTGCATGGCTGCCATGGCTGTACTTGTAACAACAACAACAACAAAAAAAAACCCCAAAAAAACCCCACCCTGGCATCTTTTGAGAGATTCTGTGGATTTATTAACGAAGGCAGGGAAGCAATTGGAAAAGTCATAAACAGTTCAGGAGAGGTGAGTTCAAATAATTTTGTGACAGAGAGGTGTTGTAGTGACTAAGTTAGCTTGAGAATTTTAGGATCCTAAAGAAGAGAGAAGAGCAGAAAGGCAAGTTGGAAGATTGCTAAGATAAACTCCATTTACTTGAGAACTTTCCAGAATAGAATTTTCCAGAGTAAAAGAAAGTAGAAATGTTCACCATCTTCCTACCCCTGCTTCCTGCACTAAATGGTTCCCATCAATACCCCATGTCATTAAAATATTCTTCCTTTGTATGGACGTGTACAACTTATATAAACAATTCCTTATTGGAAATGCGCTGTTTCTAGCTTTTCTCTTTCTTTCTTTCTTTCTTTCTTTCTTTCTTTCTTTCTTTCTTTCTTTTTCTTTCTTTCTTTCTTTCCTTTTCATCTTTTTCTCTTTCATTGTAATTATAAATAAAACTGAGTAAATATCATCAAAAAATTGTTATACAGGGCATCTGGGTAGCTCAGTCAGTTGAACATCTGACTTCAGCGCAGGTCATGGTCTCACATTTTGTGAGTTTGAGCCCCACATCGGGCTCAATGCTGTCAGCACAGAGCCTGCTTCAGATCCTCTGTCCCCCTCTCTGCCCCTTCCCTGCCTGCACTCTCCCAAAAATAAATAAATATTTTAAAAATGTTATATATTATATATATATATATATATATATATATTTCCTTAGATGCTGTGGAGTTTCTGGGTGAGGGGCACATTTTTAAAGATTTCAATTTTGATAAGTTTTTGAGGATTCCTTCTCTTTAAGTATCATGGTGCCATCTCTCTGTTCTAGATATATCTGTACCATTTAGCCCTTGAGCACATGCCTAATGATACTTGATATACATTCTAATTTTGAAATTATCTGAAAGAATGCCTATGTGATCTTCAAATTTGGGAAGTCCCTAAATATAAAGATCATGATAATAATCATTCTTTTTCTTTTTCAGGATCACCATTTGTGCTTTAGATATGTTTATTTCAAATAATCAAAAGAGAAATTTTAGTGTTCTTTCTGTAACTCTACCCATGAAAAGCTTCACCAGTTGCTGGGCTTCCTTAATGTGTCCTCTTCAGTTGCCTCCTCTAATTTCCACCCCTTCCCCATGCAATTATTTATTTCTGCAATTATATTAGGCAATTCTATCAAGAGGCTAAGGCTGGTTTTTACTTTTTTTTTTTTTAATTTTTTTTTTCCAACATTTATTTATTTTTGGGACAGAGAGAGACAGAGCATGAACGGGGGAGGGGCAGAGAGAGAGAGGGAGACACAGAATCGGAAACAGGCTCCAGGCTCTGAGCCATCAGCCCAGAGCCTGACGCGGGGCTGGAACTCACGGACCGCGAGATTGTGACCTGGCTGAAGTCGGACGCTTAACCGACTGCGCCACCTAGGCGCCCCAGGTTTTTACATATTTTAAAATTAATTACAAGCCAGAGCTTTACTGTATATACCATGCAACAAAACAAGACCATTCTAACTAGCCATCTTTTCTACAGAAACCATTTTTATTCAAATGTTTGTTTGAGAGAGAGAGTGCATATGCTAATGTGCATGTGGCAGGAGAGGTGCATAGGGAGAGAGAGAGAGAGAGAGAGACAGAGAGAGAGAGAGAGAGAGAATATCCCAAGCAGGCTGCACACTCTCAGCACAGAGCTCAATGCAAGACTCAATCTCACAAACTGTGAGATGATGATCTGAGCCAAAGTCAAGACTTGGATGCTTAACCAACTGAGCTACCCAGACACCCCTAGAAACCATTTTTAAAATAGAGTTTCTTGCCACATATAAACTTAGATGATCTTTTTCTTTCCTGCCAGAGGTAACCTTTAGATCAATCTCATTCTTTCTTTCTTTCCATAAATTATCA
This sequence comes from Puma concolor, assembly GCF_028749965.1. NCBI lineage: Eukaryota > Metazoa > Chordata > Mammalia > Carnivora > Felidae > Puma > Puma concolor. Next base: position 67,339,196 of record NC_141669.1, on the reverse strand, counting down.
AACAGCCAAGAGTATTCATTCCATGTCCCAGTGAGCATCTTGTCATATGAAGCCATTTATAATGTCTACAAATAACTCTATAGGAAACATAAATATGCAACAGCATAGCATTTAGTGGTGACTCTTATAAGCAACAGTAAGTAGCTCAGTTTTCATGCGCTGTCCAAACAGTGAGAGAAAAAGGCAAAAGGGGACTTTGGCAGCAAGTTGGTACACCTAAGGGAATGGCTGAAGACTTCCCCAGTATTTTCTGGGAAGAATTCTGGGACTTACAACACATTGCTAATACGTGCCATTTGCATGAAGCTACATTGTTATGTCAATGTGCAAAAATACCAGGCATCAATTAGGTGCAACTTGAAAATACAGTTTCCAGAATTCCCATTTGTCTTCCAGCTGCTCACATCGATGGCTTTCTGGAAATATTTGCTGTTTCAATTTATTGAAAATCATCAGCTTACAGCCTGACGCACAGGTGTTGGGAACCAAAAAGAACATTAGAAATAAGGAGCGATTTTCTTCCCTTACAAGCAAAGAGACTGATAGATTTCTCCAGGTCACTCACTGGTAAGTGGCAGCACCAGGACCTGAGCCTCCATCTCTGACGTGAAATGTGGTGCACCACCCAAATGTCCACGCTCCCTAGGGCCACCTGCCCCAGCCACATCACAGGGTTACATGAAATCTAAGGTTAGGCCAAAGCCGGAGCATGTCCCCAAAGCAACTCACATACTTACACAATCAAAGAACTTATGTGGCAACTAGTAAGCACAACCTAGCCTTCTGGTCAATTTTAAGTCCTTTCTCTCCAATGCACACATTCTTGTATGTGATATGTGTCAGGAATTCACCTGTCTTCCAGGCTGTTGTGGCAGTTAGTGATTCTAAAGCTAGCTCATAGATGACTATCATAAAATAAGGAAACATCAGTGTAGAAATATTTTTGCCCTATTTTTCTCAGACGGAATGATGTAGATTTAGAAATGATATTCCAGTTCTTCTTCTACTGGAATGATAGAGGTGAGGCTGCAATAACCAAAAAAATAGTTAATTTCCTGTTACTAAATACATTTTTGCTCTGTAGGAGATTTTAGCCTGTCTTCCTTTAACAAATATTGAAAACCTGCTAAAAAATACTCACTAGAGGGGCGCCTGGGTGGCTCAGTCGGTTTAGCGTCTGACTTCGGCTCAGGTCACGATCTCACGGTCCGTGAGTTCGAGCCCCGCATCCGGCTCTGTGCTGACAGCTCGGAGCCTGGAGCCTGTTTCAGATTCTGTGTCTCCCTCTCTCTGACCCTCCCCCGTTTGTGCTCTGTCTCTCTCGGTCTCAAAAATAAATAAAAAAACGTTAAAAAAATTAAAAAAAAAAAAACTCACTAGAAGGGGCACCTGGGTGGTTCAGTCAGTTGAGCGACCAACTCTTGATACCAGCTTGGGTTGTGATCTTGCGGTCATGAGATTGAACCCTGTGTCGGGCTCTGCACTGAGCATTGGGATCCTCTCTCTCTCTCTCTCTCTCTCTCTCTCTCTGCCCTTCCCCCTCTAAATAAGTAAACATTTTTTTAATACCTGCAATATACCATTTTTGGACATACAAAATCATTAAAAAAAATGAGCTCGATTGTGAAAAGATTTGCTGTCAAGTAGGGACACTATTTGTAAACAGAGTGGTGGTGATAAGTGGTGAGGGAGCACCAGGCAGGCTGAGAGCAAAATACAGGCTGGCATACCTCCCCCGCTCCCAGGTTGAATATGTGTGCTATTCCTCTGACACTCCCAGCTACCCAAGAACAAAGGAAAGGGGTTTAAGTGCTCACCATGGTGATGTGGGAAACTAAGGCAAATGAAAAATTTAATTCCCTTCTGCCTACAGCCCAGGGACAAGTCCTTGAAACCAGCAGAATGACTTTCCTCCAGGAGCTCAGCTGCCTTGATAATGACACTTTGCTAGGGGCAAAAGAGAACCCTGCTTACCATTGTCCCAACCTCCAGGATCCTGTAAATCTACTCTCTTTATCTCAACTGCCCCAGGATATATGCTGGCAATCATGCTCCAAGTTTAGGCCCCCTGATATGCATCATGACTGGGGTTTTATTAAATGGTAATAAATGGAATCCCCTAGCAACAGCTAGCCCCTCAAGGTCCTGGAAACCTTGCTTCCAAAATTCCTTAGAGACTAACTCTATCCCTGACCCCCTCCCAACCTGAAAGCATATAATGAGTTACCTGTCAGAACCCCTGTGCAGCTTTAACCTGCCCATGGGTCCTGTCCCCATGGTTTAATAAAATCACCTCTTTGTACCAAAGATGACTTCAAGAATTCTTTCTTGAACCCACCATCACCCCCAAACTTCATCAGTAAATGCTTAAAGAAGGTACATGAAAAATGCTGTGGGAACTTAGAGGGGGTAATTATTTCCATTGAGAAAGATTCCGGAATAAAGTGAAACTTAAGGCCACTGAAAGAGAGGTAAAGTTTGAATAAGTGGGAAGACAGGAAGAGAATTTTAGATTGAAAGAGTGGAATGATGATAGAAGTAGAAAAGGCCAGCACAGGTACTGATGAGGGAGCATAAGGCAGGCTGAGGGACAAGCACAAGCTAGCACAAACCCCCTTCCCCCAGGTGAGATATGTGTGATATTCCTCCTCAAGTAGGCCTGGCTGCCTAAGAACAAAGGAAAGGACAGAAAACAAATGAGTTAAACTGATAGAGTCTCCATCAGCTTACAAATATCTTAGTAATATTACAAGAAAAGGGCAATCTTATCATTAGCCTAATCTCCAGGAACTCTTTACTGTCTTAAAGATAATGCTTTGCTAGAGGGAAAGACAACTTTACCTTGACAATAGCTAGGTCTCCAGTAATCTGTAAGTCTTCTTTAGCACTTGGAGCCTGGGTGGCTCAGTCAGTTGAGTGACTTTGGCTCCCAGCATGATCTTGTGGCTCATGGGTTCGAGCCCATGTTGGGTCCTGTGCTGACAGCTCAGAGCCTGGAGCCTGCTTCAGATTCTGTGTCTCCCTCTCTTTCTGCCTCTCCCCCCACTTGTGCATTCTCACTCACTCTCTCTCTCTCTTTCTCTCTCTCTCAAAATTAAATAAACATAAAAAAAAAAAAGTCCTTTAGCACACGGAAATCCCTTTAAGAAGCTTCCTCTTGACTTTATGTCCCTCAACTCCACAGTCACTCTTCACAACCCCAGGGCAGCTCTTTCTGCCCACAGGTCCTGAGCTTTAATAAAATCACCTTTTTTTGCACCAAAGACATCTTCAAGAATTCTTTCTTGGCCGTCTGTTCTGAACCCCCAACAGCACTCCAAAACCCCATCAGGTACTGGGAAAAAGAGAGATTGAGTTCCACCTGAGCAATGGGGATAAGGATGGGACACATAAAGTGGAAAATAAAGTAAAAATATCAACTGGAGCCAGTAGACCTGGTAAGAAGTTACAGATCAGGATGGTCCAGGCAAGAGGTGAGGAGAGTCTGTGTTAAAGTGCTGGAGAAGTGGATAAAGTACACCAAAAATGGCTGATGGGGCTAAAACAAACTCTGGTCTCTAGCTTAGGGACCCCTCCTCCAGGTTCTTCTTCCTTTGTTTGCTGTGCTCGCAACCCCCCCCCCCCCGCCCCCCACACACAAATATGGAGGCTTATAACTATAGATTACCCTTCCTGCTCGCATTCGGGGCTCAGATCTTTGGAGAAAAGGTCTCCTCTGAGCCCGCCGGTGTAAAGTAAATCTCTGATCCACCAAGATCTCCGAGTGGCGCTTGGTTTTTCCGTCAGCGTTCCGGCCTGGTTCTGTAACAAATTTGATCCCCTGACCGGGAAACCCAACCGCACTGGCCCATTGTTACCACCAGTTTGGGAGAACGGTGAGGCCGGTGAAGGAATGAGGAATCACAAGGGAGAGTGCGCGCCCTGCCTGAATTTTGGCAGTCTCCTGCTTTGTCACCTCGGGCCAGCCCCGCTCTGCCATTCCCATCGGACTTGAGGAGACTTGGCAGGTGAGGACCTGGACCCGACATCGGAACTGGTAAGGTTGGGGCCCAATCTAGTCAGGCCCACTTGCAAGAGTGGAAGGGGAACCTGATCACTCCCCGAGATTTCAGAAGTCTAACAGGTAGGAATTCTGTGGGAGGGAATGTAATAACCTCTGGTGTGTATGTGAATGTGAATGTGCAACTCGGTCTAGCTTGCCTACTGAGTTCAATTCCGTGGCTCCACCGGCGGGAGCCCTTGGGGTTCCCAGGGGCCCACGGAGTCTGATTGGGCCCGTCTGCAATTCCATGATGGATGGTGCTCATCTGTGGCAATATCAGAGTGGTTTCTGATCATGGGTCACAGGGCTGGGACCTGTGGGGCTGAGCGTCACCTGGGTCCCTTCGGACACGGCCAGACGGGCAACTGGCTGGTCTCCTCATTGGAGGGGGCGCCCCTGTCCCTCTGTCTGTCTTTGTGACTCCACCTCATGGGAACATTGTGGGGTCGGGGCGGAGCAAGGAGAGCCAAGCAAAGGTTTTAGCCACTTTATCCGGAGACTCACCCAGGGAGCCAAAGAAGCGACCCACCGCTCCCCTAGTGTTCTGCCTCCTCATGACTCATTAGGCTCCCTCCCCCTTTCCTGAGCTCGAAACTCTTCCCCATCTGTCTTGCCACTGCCGCTGCCAAGGAGCTGCCGCGGCAGCCTCCCATCTCTCCTCCCCTTCCGGGCCAGAGAACCCTCCACCGCAAGGACCACCGGCCAGTCTGCACCCTCGGCCAGGCCCAGGCACTCTCCAGATGCCAGTCAGGAGGCTGTCTGGGGGATCAGAGCAGGGGGCTGAGAAGGCCATAAATATGAACCTACTGCAAGGAGAAAGGACATTAAAAAGAATAAGTGTCCCAACAAGGCAAAGTCCCAAAACTCCAACCAAAATCAGGAGGAACCTCGAGAAGGAGACCTTACTGGTCTAGCAGAGATAGAACCAGACTAAAAGGGGACACCGACTCTCTCTCCCTGTTCCTCTGCTTAATAAATGTGAGGGATTATCCCTCATTTCCCAGGTGAACGGCTATAATTAGAACCAACTGTAGTTAGTCTACCTCAGGACAGGGACTTTAAGGAATATTCCCAAGCAGTTGCTGCTTCTGCCTTCCCCTCCCCCTCATGTTTCTGCACTAACTTGGGTGTGGTCCTATACGATCCTCAGTGTCTCAGGCACCATTGGCTCCTCCTCCCACCCTCCAAGTCGAGGAGCAAAGTGCACCCCCCTTGGACCACCCATTTCAGATATCTCCACTGGTGCCCCAAATGAAAATTGACCCTGGGGAAAATTGATTGACTTTTAGGTGGATGCAGGTGAAATATATTTGATGTTTAAACTAATTTAAGTTTATTGGACCTGTCTTTAAAGGTATCGGCAAAGGTCAAATAAGTCCATGTTAGCTCTGTTGCAATTTGTTAACGATAGTTAACTTTGCCTGTCTCAAAGTTTTCACGGGTAATTGTTAACTTTCAAGGTCCTTGGTAACCTGAAACTTTCCAAATAGGATGGAATGCTAAAGCTTTGATTATTGAACATACGTTTGTGTTTTTAACTTCTTATTGCTGAGAAATAAAGGCTATTCGGACCTATTGGAAAACATGCTTTGTACTTAATTGGTTCATGAATTCACTATCTAAAAAATTATGATGTAAACACCTCTCAATTGGTTACTAAGTCCTCAACTGGAGACTAAGGTTTCCTAAGAGTTAAAATTCTGCTAAATGTACTTAAGACTGATGAAAATAAAGAAAGCAACCCTGTATATAGGAAAATAGGAGATATATAAGAAAGATATAAGGAATGGAAATACAGTTTCGTTGAGGGTAGAAGAAAGTAATTTTGTCGTAAATGAGACTGGTTATTTGGAAAGAAATGGCTTTGGGACAAAATTTGGAAGCAAAAGAAAGTTGTAGAAGGTTGAGATATATGGAGTTTTAAAAGTACACTGGTATAAGGTTGAAATTCTGCTTTTCTCTCTGCTCAAATGACAACGTTTTCTTGAACTGTTGATCTGCTCTTGATAAGACAATGCAAACAAAGTTTTATCCTCTGGGAAAATCAGAGTTTTAGGTCTCATCTCTATTAGGTCTTTGATTAGTTAAAACTTCTCAATGTTAAAGGAGCTAGGTTTTGATAACAACTGTGTAATGCTATACATTCACCTTTGGGATCTTTTATTGCCACTTTGGTGGAATAAAAAAAATTATAAGATTTGTAATGATCTGTAATCCTATTTGTAATGATCTGTAATCCTATCCACTTATGACTTCTGGAGTTTTAACAAACTTCTCAGGATTTAAATGGTAAATGAAGTCTTCTTAACCAATTAGGCCCTTTTATTTGGGATGCTGTTACTTGGAAAAGCACTGTCATACGATGGTAAACTTTAAGTTGTATTGCACAGGTAAATGCTGTAACTGCCCTAATATGTGCAATTCCTAAAGTTTTAATGTTTTGATATAAGGTCATAACTTAATATTCTGATTACTTGAGATGTTATGTGTCACAGAAATAACCGAATTTTTTTGTCAATTGCATCATAATGAACTTTCATCAGATCTTTAACAATGTCTATTTCTGAGATTTTGTCATTTATAATTGTTCTTATTCTCTCACAAAATGTGTTTCTTGTTCAAGGAGATTTATAAAAAGGACTTTGGGTATAAATACAGGTATTCAACATCTTTAAGATTAATACTAAAATGGGTAAGAGTTTCCAGAACTAAAAAGCTGCATTCAAATTGAACAAGAATTAGGAACATGGGATTAAATGAACTGAGGTAGATGATAGTTTTGTGATTCTTGTTGAAAATATTGCTGGTTCTCTAATGTTTCCTCTTCCAGATTAAGGAAACTTTCTCTTAAGATATCTATGATATACAAAAATGTCATAAAGTATGCATTTGTATACTGAAGCATTTATCTTTTCTCTCTACATAACTCCCCTCAAATTCAAAACTCTAATGAGTATTCTTTCTTTCATGGCGATTACAATTGTTTGCATAAGTTCATTAAGAATCTGTTCATCTTATAAAAGGTCACCATTGGAAATACTGGTTATTTTACCAAGGCTTTGACTGGAATGTCATATTTGAGGGTGACATTCATAGACTCAGATATAACCAGACAGACTTAAGGAACTTAAGGTTCCTTAAGCCACTTAGGGTTGGCTTTATAAAACATGGAGCCATAATGTTGGCTTGGTGCCTTGCTTACAGAGTTCCAGCAGCCTCACCAGGTAAGTAAAGAACGTCACTTCCTGGCAGGTGCAGGAACCTCAGGATATCTTGGGCACCTCATGAAGAGGAATTCACCCAATTCTACAGGTATTGCAGACCTGTCTGATGGCAAGTATTTGGCTTGGCTTCTGGCCTGGAGAGGCTACTAAAATTTCAACCCAGAGATCCTTATAAAAGGTTCCAACAAAGCAAACTTTAAAAGATCCTCATGATCAATCGCTAGTCTTGCTGAACTTATGTAAATAATTAGGCCAGATTTGTTAAGACTGGATTTGTTCTACAAATGCACTGGTCTCAATTTGGCTATCTCTGGAAAGGGGGGTTTTTAGAGAGAACAACTATGTTTCAATAATGCACCATTATGGATGTTAAATTCTAGTTATGATTGCCTTTAAATGTTTGTTGTTTGCCTAAACTAGACAACTTGAGGTAAACTTCAGAAAATTGTCACAGTATTTCATGTATAGGCAATCTTATATGCTTGTTATTCTATGAGGATAATAATAAGACCCAATGGGCATACGATTATTTAAACAACTGGAAAACAGGATGGATCTCTAAATATGCAAACCGTATCTTCCCTAAACCTGATCTGACAGTTACCAGACACCCACCTCTTTCGAAGATTTGGAGATGGACTTTACAGATATACAACCAAATAGAGGACTCAGTTTTAGATATCACCCCATGGGTCCATTACTCCAGAGTTAAGAAGGCCAACAGAGGAACCCTCAACCTGGTGTGATCCAGATCCAGTCAACCCACTTAAACGGACCCTCAAAAAGACACTGTCCCCTGAGATCTCCAGCCCTGCTCCAGCCACACCCTGGAAGCTGGCTGGCCTGCACATGGCAGAAGCTTGAGGAATCAACATGTGGATTGAGCCCAGGGGTTTGGATAGAACTCTGCCAGCCCTTGCCCCTTATTGGTATCATAGTCCTGATCTTAATTCTTACTGTTGGGCTGAGAGAGACTGCACCAACAAGCTGGATATGGGACAAAAGATGCATGCTGGGTCTCACATACTTCCTCTGGATGGGAGGATTATTAAGTATTGCCTGTATATTATAACTTCTCTCACCCTCACAATTGCCACTTACACACTTTGCCCCCAGGATTGTTATACGACAATAAGGGGGGTCAAGGGCGTTCAGTGCTTTCATCTCCCTCCACAAAGATTGCTACAAGGGAAAAACACCCACTCTCTGTCAGTCATCCAGTGCCCCAAGGACTAAGTATTGGACCACAGAGATAACCCAAAATATCAGGAACACATGTCACAACAAGGGCCTCCAGAAAGGGAAATGAGCTTGCTACACTTACCTTCCTCAATGGGGGATCTTGGACGGGGGAGGGATGCAAGACAGGGCCCTCCAAAACGTTATAAAGGATACCCAGGACAGGGTAATACAAGCCATAAAGGTGACCACTCCCCCGGCAGCCTACCAGGGTTTGAACCTTTCGGCCCTCATTCAGATGCTTACCAATTCCCCACTCCAGCATTGGGCCAACACTACTCTACAAGTCTTCATAAAATATATAATCACACCCAAATCTGCTGGATGCGCTTGCCCCTTAGCTGGAGGGCTTACTTAGCCACTCCTATCCCTTTGACCTGGGAAGCTCCTGAAAATCTCAAAACCAACACCTCTGTCTTAATTGGACCCCTGGCCACTGGGATCCGTCTCACAAATGCTGACAATCTAATCTGTACGGTCCCTGAAGGTATGAATAGTACCTCTATACGGAAGAAATATAACCTTAAAGAGAAATACAACCCTATGTTCAACCCCTGGTGTGTTCTGTGTTCTAATTTGGCCTACCGATGCTTAGAGGCCAACTGGACTCAGATATGTTATCCTGTTTTCCTAACCCCAGAGATATCCGTGTACAATGAAGATCAGCTCCTAACAGCCTCTAGCCACAAGTCCCAGGCTAAATGGGCAATCCTACTATCCATTCTGATAGGAGCAGGAATTGCGGCAGGAATAGGAACTGGAATAGGGGGCATAGATTCATCCATAGGACTATGTCACAGACTATCTCAAGAGCTAAATGAAGACATGGAACAAGGGGCAGATTCTCTGGTAACCTTACAAAGCCAAATAAACTCTCTGGTGGCAGTGACCCTCCAAAATAGGCGAGCCCTTGACCTCCTCACTTCAGAAAAAGAGGGACTTCATCTTTCTGGGGGAGGAATGTTGCTATTTCGTAAACCTGTCAGGAATAGTTACAACTAAGGTTAAGGAACTCAAGGAAAGAATTCAACATAGACAACAGGAAAGTATCAATCAATGGAAAGGATGGGATCTCACAAATTGGGCATCCTGGCTTCCTGCCCTGGTGGGGCCCCTCCTCTCCATAATTTTACTTGTATCCATTGGCCCCTGTATACTGAATGCCGTGGTACATTTTACTGAAAACACTGTTGCTTGCCAAACTACTGCACATATCTTAGCCTTTCGAGCGTACTAACCTGTAAAACTGAAAGGTGATGCCTACTCAAAGTTTTTTTTAAAAGGCATGAAAGGGGGGAATGCTGGAGAAGTGGATAAAGTACACCAAAGATGGCTGATGGGGCTAAAACAAACTCTGGTCTCTAGCTTAGAGACCCCTCCTCTGGGTTCTTCCTTTGTTTGCTGCATGTGTGAACCACCCCCCCCACTCCACCCCCCCCACACACACACAAATATGGAGGCGGATAACTATAAATTACCTTTCCCGCTCGCATTCAGGGCTCAGATCTTTGGAGAAATGGTCTCCTCTGAGCCCACCAGTGTTAAATAAACCTCGGATCCACCAAGATCTCCGAGTGCCACTTGGTTTTTCCATCAGCATTCCAGCCTGGTTCCATAACAAAAGTAGCATCTTGGAGGTGGGTGTGGGGGATACAGATAAGGTTGTGGGCACAAGAGCTCTGGTGGAAGAATCTAGGTTTGGCAGCTTATAGAACTATTTGGTAAACACAAGGGAAGAGCCACAAAGACTGCCAAGGCTTCAAATCTCAGTGCCTAGGGAGATGATGGGGAAACCCAAACCAATCTTGTTATTTATGGAGACAGAAATTTATACCAATGCCAGTGAGAAATTAACTGTGTCTAGGGGGTTGACTCATCATGAAGAAACAAATAGTATTTCTTCTTCCACCTCTTGGGACGGCAAACAGGGCTTTGTTTCCTGGAAGGCTAGGCTTCCTTGCCCCAGGGGAGGGGGAAGTGACCTTTGTTTTTTCAAGTCTGATCTACTGAGTCTGTCAGGTGACCTAGATGAGTAAAGAGCCCAAGTATAAAAACAGTTTGTGGTTCAGTGGGAACCTTGGGGGCATGGCCAGATTTTCTGATCTTTCAGTGAAATCTTTTGGTCTTAAAAAGGAAAAAGAGAGGAAAGCAATTTCTTTTGGAAGAAAGGGATGTTATACTTCTTTTTCTATATTTGGAGTTCTCAAAAGGGTACATTGTCTCCATCTTCTTTTAAGCTACAGCACACAAGAAAAGGAACCACAAATTTACTTTGTCTAAATTAAATGACATATATGCAACACAGAATTATTTGTGTGAATACACAGACATTTTGAATATTAAACATTTCTGATTATTGTATTGTGAATCCAGAGAGTTTATTTATTTCACCTAGGTGATAGAAAAAAATGTATGGAATGCCCCTCATCTTTGTGCTAATCAAGAATGCTAATTGAATTTATCAGGTATGGGGAAAAGGAGACCTGAACACACTTAAATTCTTCCTTTTTCTTGATGCTGATTTTAAATATGACAGCCATCTTATTCTCCATAGATGGGTAGTTTACTTGGTAGAAGGCTTAAATTGAATTTCAATCTTTGACATAATCATATGACATAAGCATAAATGTGCAAAAATTTGTATCTATTATGGTTCCATCTGTAATCTCAGAAACTATGAAGATTATTTCTCATTGGCTCTACCATTTCCTGGTTTGGAGTACAAATATAGGAACCAAGATGTATTTGTCTGATGCCTTGATCTCCCTGGATTTCCATAAAAGCAACAGTAAATGAATACTTCTGTAAGTGTTTTTTACACACTCAGAAGTTACAACCCAACTGTTATTGGTGATACATTTATCCCCCAAAAGTCAAGGACTCAAGAAAAGCCAGATCAGGAGCAACCACCAAAAACTAAACTACCACACTCCCAAATAAGCTCCTTCAATGGGCAATCCCCTGGCAGGCTGCCTTATTAGCAAACCCAGTCTTGTGATTAGCCCCAGTTCACCCACTCCTGGCCAGGTGTTTTTTTTTTTTTCCCTTTCCCTATGGGACAGGACTGCTTTGGTGCCAGCAGTACTCAAGGTCACACCCACTGGTTATGACAATAGTCATGACTTACGGCAGATGAGGTCTGCTGCTTTCATGCATAAATGTACTCCCTGTTGGCATAACAACCACTTAAATTGATACAATCCTTCTAGGAGACCAATCTGTAACATGTTTCAAGAGCCTTGCTTGTCTCTATCCTTTGATCCAGTAATTCCACTTAAGAAAATAATCCTAAATTTTGGCAAAGCTCACTAAAGCAGTCAACAGCTCTGCAAATACGTCCTGTACTGAGTACTATACATCATAAACCAGGATAGGCGTTGGAAATAATAAAATCATGCCTTGACCTTGGGGATTTAACAGTTGACTTGAAATGTATTTTTATCATTTACTGAATGCCTACCATGTGCCAGGGACTCTACCGGCATTTTTATGTTTTCTCAATCATTAAAACATGTAAAGTAAAGTAATACCACCCACATCTCACATTTTGTGATTAAATAACTTCCCTAAGTCATGCAGCTAAATATCTTTTCTGAAATTCAAACCTACATCTAGAGATCTCCAAACTTTGTGTTTTACCCTCCACACCTTGCTGCATTATAATTTAAAATGACAGTAACAACAATCAACATATCAATAACTATCAAAGGTAAACAATCAAGAGATAAGTAAATAAATTAGTATCAATAGATTGATGTGCAGCCACTAAAAGTGATGCCTATGACAGTTTGTCACAACACAGAAAAATGCTTGCATGTAAACATAAGAATAAAAGCAGGATGTGAATTTCCACATGCAGAATGATCTAAAGTATGTTTAAAATAGATGCACATACACGTGCTCTCTCTCTCTCTCTCTCTCTCTCTCTCTCTCTCTCTCTCTCACACACACACACACACACACACAGAGGAAGGAAACACATCAGTTTTTTCTTTTAATAGGCAAACTATACCTTCACTTCAATAGTACCGAATTAAGAGGAATTATAAGGGGAAAAGCTGTGCTTCCATGTGTAATCCAGATAAAGCAGCCCACCCAAGCCTACAGAATTCACTTTTTAAACAGGGCACTGGATCCGGGGTGCCTGGGTGGCTCAGTTGGTTGAGCAACTGACTTCAACTCAGGTCATGATCTCACAGCTTGTGAGTTCGAGACCCACATCAGGCTCTGTGCTGACGGCTGAGCCCAGACCCTGCTTCGCATTCTGTGCCTCCCTCTCTCTCTGCCCTAACCCACTTGCATTCTGTCTCTGTCTCTCTTCAAAAACAAATAAACATTAAAAAAAATTTAAACAGGGCACTAGATCCTCTCTTTTCTAACGGCCATGCAAAACTTCCTCACCCTCCTCTCCTCTTCCCTTTACCTGACCTGATAGTCAGGGTTCTTCATAGAAATAGAATCAATAGGATGTATAGAGAGATATATAGATTTATTTTAAGGAAATGGGTCATGCAGTTGTGGGGGCTGGCAAGTCTGGATTCTGCAGAGCCAGCTGCAGGCTTGAGACCCAGGAAAGAGATGATGTTTGCAGTCTTGAGTGAAAGGCAGTCAGGAAGCAGCAATTCTTTCTCTTGTGGGATCTCATTTCCTCTTCAAGCCTTCAACTGATTAGATAATGTCCACTCCCATTATGAAGGGCAATCTGCTCTACTCAAAGTCTACTGACTTAAATGTTAATCACATCTAAAAGATATTCACAGCAACATCTAAACATATTTGACTAGAGGACTAGGCTCCAGTCAACCAAGCTGACACATAAAGCTAACCATCATATAATCCTTCCCCAATCTACACAGAAAAAAAAAGAGAGAGAGAGAGGAGAGAGAATTTGTATTTCAGAGCCCGTAATGCATATTAGTAAAGGCCCCAGCCCCTAGCAATAGACATTATGAGATGTGAATATTCACATTATGAGATGTGAATATCATCTTGCTATACATTTATTGGATCATAACAAATTGAATTTGTAGCTCCTCAAGATTTACCAAATATGTTCATGGATACATCTTGTGTGGTCTTCACAACAATCCATTACTGTAGGCCTCATATGGCCAGAATTAAGGCCAGAGAATTATTTTCACATGCCCAAGACTGTAGAGTTAATAGATAACAGAGCCAAGAAGTTGGGTCTTCTGAAATCAAGCTCCTTGCACCAAATATATACCACAGACAGAAGTCCCACAGGTCCTCAAGGATAGCAGCTCTTTAACTTAATTCAATTTCCCAATTAATCTACATTGAAAACACATAAAGATTAAGTTACCTGGTTTATTGACCAAAATGGAAATATAAAGCTATGTGACAAACAATTTTACGAGAGGGAACAGGAAGACTTGCATGTTTACAGATGATGAAGCAGGAAGTAGAGTTCCCACCTATTCTCACAGCAGCATCCTTGCTCTGTCACAGGAGCCCTAGTTCATGACTATGATCAAGATCTTCTAACCCCAGGGGCGCCAGTCAGTTAAGCGTCAGACTTCAGTTCAGGTCATGATTTCACAGTTCGTGGGTTCAAGCCCCATGTCAGGCTCTGTGCTGACAGCTCAGAGCCTGGGACCTGCTTCCGATTCTGTGCCTCCCTCTCTCTCTGCCCCTCCTCCACTTGCACTCTGTCTCTGTCTCTCAAAAATAAATAAACGTTAAAAAAAATTTTTTTTTAGGGGCGCCTCGGTGGCGCAGTCGGTTAAGCGTCCGACTTCAGCCAGGTCACGATCTCGCGGTCCGTGAGTTCGAGCCCCGCGTCGGGCTCTGGGCTGATGGCTCGGAGCCTGGAGCCTGTTTCCGATTCTGTGTCTCCCTCTCTCTCTGCCCCTCGCCCGTTCATGCTCTGTCTCTCTCTGTCCCAAAAATAAATAAACGTTGGAAAAAAAAAATTTAAAAAAAAAATTTTTTTAAAGAAATAGCTTCTAACCCCTCTCCTTACTTCCTTCAACCACTGTGTAGCCCCTCGGGGTAGGGTCCTTAACATGGGTCCATTTTAGTAGCATGATCCATGTATGCTCCTATATATACACTTTTCTTGGGTGAGGGTCCATAGTTTTCCTCACAGTGTTTGGGAAGCAAAGCAGGTAATAATGACTACTTGGATTTGGTGAAAGTGAGAAAGAAAAGAATCTTCTGAAAGCAGAGGAACAGAGACAGGGGGAGGAACTGGGAAGAGGAGAGACAGCTAAAAAGGTGGAGTTATGAAACATTGGCACCACCTATCAGGAAGGGATCCTCATTAGGCAATATTGTTTTAAGGAGAAGCTTATCTGGTTGCCCGTCCTCTGGCCAGAGGACAGCATAAGAATAAGGTTATCTTTGGGGTTCTTTTATCTCAGGATACCTCAAAGAGAACAAAAGGGTTCAGAAGAACTGAATTCATAGCACATTACTTGTCACTAATTTAAGCAGCAGTATGAATACTAAAACCCAGCACTACAATAGCCCATCTAGCATTAAAATACCCACCCCATCCAGGACGGCACTGTTAAACCCTACACTCTGGGAAGGAAGTTCTCTGCTTTGGTACTGAAATCACAGAACCCGGAATGTGTCTTTTCTGCTTTTCCAGTTCTTTCTGGTCACATAACATTTTTATAAACCCAGCCACTTTCTCACATTATCTGCATTAAGGGACCTATCAATTGCATATCTTTCTCTTTGTATGGATGTGCTTAAAATTCAGTGTTTCAACAACAGAGATGTTCTACAGTATCAAGGGCATGTCTAATGCTTTAGCTATTTCTGGTTTGAGTTGTCATTTCCTAAATCTGTGAAATGCAGAAGCACTTGAGGTACAAGTCTCCCCCAGGGCAAAGTGCCTTCTGCTGGCCCCTGCTGCCAACGGGTCTTATTCCAGGTATGTGGTAAAAAGATGCCTCCTAGGACACCGGAGCTTGGACTATTTTCCCCTACCGTCATCAGTGACTGGGGAGGGGCAACTGCCTGAACCCTCTCCCTCTTCCCTGCCCTGAGAAGCTGTCTGGATGCTTCAGGGATTGTCAAAGTTGAGAAAGGCTGACTTTTTACAAACAGCAAATGTTTTCTAAAGAGAGATTTTTCTCAGTTCTTGGTGGATTTGAATATATAAATATGGATCTGGAGCTGCCTTGTGGGGAGAGTGGGGCATGGGTGGAGAGAGTTTAATTCCTCTGCCAGGAAAAGTCTAGGTGCTAAGAATGAGAGATGCAAAAGGGCCACAGAGATACCCTTAAAAAAAAAAAAAAAGAAGAGCAAATGGGGCACCTGTGTGGCTCGGTTGGTTGAGTGTCCAACTCTAGATTTCAGCTCAGGTCCTGATCTCTCAGTCCCTGAGATTAGGCCCCGAGCCAGGCTTAGTGCTGACCACACGGAGACTGCTTGGGATTCTATCTCTCCCTGTCTCTCTGCTCCTGCCCTTGTGCGCGCTTTCGCTCTCTCTCTCTCTCTCAAAATAAATAAATAAACTTAAAAAAAAAAAAAAGAAATACCCTGAAATGTCCCTCACATACAGCGATCTAAGACATTTTAAGAACATGGAAGACTAGTATTCCATTTAATAGTACTTCTATTATTAAAAAATAGTATTCGTAGGCTTGCTTGGGTGGCTCAGTTGGTTAAGTGACTCTTGATTTCTGCTCAGGTCATGAGCTCACAAGCTGAACATCGAGCCTGCTTAAGATTGTCTCTCTCTCAGGGTGCCTGGATGGCTCAGTCGATTGAGCGTCTGAGTTCGGCTCAGATCATGATCTCACGGTTTGTGGGTTTGAGCCCCACATCGGGTTCTGTGCTAACAGCTCAGAGCCTGATGCCTGTTTCAGATTCTGTGTCTCCCTCTCTCTCTGCCTCCCTCTCTTGTGCTCTGTCTCTCTTTGTCTCAAAAATAAACAAAAAAAAATTTTAAGATTGTCTCTCTCCCTCTGCTCCTTCCCCAGCTCAAACTCTCTCTCTCTCTAAATAAAAAAAAAAAAAAAAAAAACGAGTTTGTGTTAGTATAGTATGACCCCACCTTCTCCCCAAACATGCACACTCACCTGTTTCCAGCAAACACTTGACAGCCTGACTGAATATGGAAATCAAGGAAGTGGCTGATTTCCTTCTCTGAGGGAAGGGTGATGCAGAGGAAGAAGATATTGTCCATAAACTGCACTGATTCAAAAGAAGCAGAAGCTGGAGCTAAAAGTGACAAGGAATGAAGCCACCTTTCCCTCCCTGTCCACCTGGAAATTCCCCCAAATCATCTTGACCGCTGTTGAGTTCCATGAAATGTGGGAAAGGCATTTGAGCCTATTCTACGCGGCAAGGAGACTGCAGCCAATGGTTCCAAAAAAACCTTCTCCAGGCCTGACCTTGAAGCCAATTGCCTATTCAATCTGTCCTCTTAGATGTCTAACAGATAACTCCAGCTTAAAATGACCTAAAACCAAACCTGACTCCATCTCCAAGCGCATTCTTCCCTTAATCTTCCTTATCTCGGTTATCAGCCCCATATCCACTCAGTAGCTCAGGCCCCAAACTGCAAGTCAGCTTTGGATTCTCTAGCTCGTCCCCCACAGCTAAGCCACCAGCAGGCCCCATCAGCCCCACCTCCAAGACATACCCGAAGTCTGAACATTTGGAAAGAAGACTTCCACTTCCTCCTTTTGACCTGAAACTTTCTAATTGATGAAGTTCTTCTTTCCACTTATCTCTTAACTCGGGTAAAAGATCCTAGGGGCAAAGCATCCCCTCAAGCACTGACTGCCCTGAGCCAGCAAGACCCCACCTGTGATTGACTCCAAGACAAAGATCCTCCTGACCTTTACCGCCCTCCTGCACACGCCCACTGACCTTTGTCCCACATTTTCCTTCCAGAAACCTGGAAGTATCTTCAGGACTTTGGAGACAGTCTTCAAGATGCTAGCTCCCACTGTCTTCCTGGTGTTGGCTACTGTTTCCACTGATCCCACCTAAGTATCAGCCACCGTTTCTCAACTGAATTAACACAATCCTGCCTCTAATCTGGTGCCAGTGCCCTTTTTACCACATAGCAATAGCAGCCAGATAAGACTACATTTGTTAAGTCAGAACCTATGACCCTACCCTTTAAAATCATCCTTAGCTTCCCACTGCAATTCAGACTCCTCCCCATGGCCTAAGGGGCCCCACGTGACCTAGCCCTGCTCACCTCCCTGACCTCATTTCCTTCTCTTTCTGAACTCTTGGGATGTCATGCACACTGGCCCCTTTCTACACACACACATAACACACGCACACACACATGATGTTCCTTCTCGCTTCAGAGCCTTTGTACCTGCTACTCTACTTTTTTCTTTTTCTTTAATGCTTATTTTTTGAGAGAGAGAGAGCACACTAGGGAGGGGCAGAGAGAGAGAGAGAGAAATCCCAAGCAGGATCCACCCCGCTGTCTGCACAGAGCCCACTGCAGGGCTCAAACTCACAAACTGTGAGAGCATGACCCAAGCTGAAATCAAGAGTCGGGTACCTGACCCACTGAGCAGCCCAGGCGCCCCTGTACTTGCTACTCTTCTGCCTAGAGTGTGTTCCCCTAAATTTCTGCCAAGCTGCTGCCACCTCCAAACTTCTGCCCCCAGTCACTCTCTACCTTTACTTTGCTTTATTCCTAACAACTCTTATTGTTTGATTACACAGTTTTCATCTTTCTCTCCACATTAGAATATGAGCTCCATGAAGGGAGAAACTCTTACCTTCTGCTCCTACAACAGTACCTAGCACAGAATAGTACTCAGTAAAGCCTGTGGAATGAATGCATCTGAGTCTCCCCTGTTTCCTGCTTTCTCTCTGCCCCAGACCAGCCTGAACTACAGCATCTGGTTAAAGCCTCACTTATTACAGTTTTGTCATTTGGCGGTTCCTCTAAGTCGGGTAAAATGGGCACAGTTTCATGTGGATGCCCTGCAGGCTCCCGGAGGCAAAGCAGGGTCCTCACTAGGGCTGGCCAAAGCCCTGGGGAAATTCACACAAGAGGGAAGTTTCATTCTTTCCAAGTATCCAGTTTTGAACCTTTTCAAAACCTCACAGAAAATTCCTGCTCCTGCCATTTTCTTTTCTCTTCAGACCTTTTCCCAAAGGGTAAAACATTTTTGTTAGACCCTTGGTCACTAATCACTATTAATGACTACAAAGTTTATTTTTTCAGTTATCAATGCAATGTTGCTTACTGAGTCTGAGAACTGACATAAATAAATGAGTGTGTGTGTGTTGAACAGCAGATGATGAGGGCCTTGCCTTATTCTGATTGATCTAATAGCTTGTGATGCATTTCAAGAGCCTGCTAATTTTCATAATAACTCTTATAGTAAAAGAATGTTGCACATGTTTTTTACATGAACAGAATTCATATGTGTTCTTAGTAAATACCTGTAAATGCTTATTCAATAGATTCTGCAGTTGAAGTGCTCACAAGTACAACTGAAACGCCATTGAACTCAAAATGGCAAAAAGCATGTGTCCGTGTTTGTTGTTTTATTTACACATACACACAAACCTTGAATAAATGAACCAGTAACATCCTTGGGCCCCAAGAGACTGTTCTTCATTCTCCTGATATGCCAGGAAGGTGTTTATTATAGTTGAGGGAAGTCCTGGCTCTCATAACCCCAAAGTTATGTCCCTGCTCAGCTTAGAGGTGCCGTTTCTCCTGGAGCAAGCCCCAACTCATTTCCCACATCTCCCCTGAGATCTGGGGCGTGCCAGAACACCCACAGCTCTCCCCCACCCAGACCAGAGGAATTAGGAAAGAGTCAAAGATGAAGAAGGGAAGGAAAGAAAGATAAATTGGTAAGAAGAAAAAGATAAAAGTTGAGCACCTGGGTGGGTCAGTCGGTTAAGCATCTGATTTCAGCTCAGGTCATGATCTTGTGGTTTGTGAGTTTGAGCCTCGCCTCCAGCTCTGCACTGACAGCTCAGAGCCTGGAGCCTGCTTCAGATTCTGTGTCTCCCTCTCTCTCTGCCCCTATGCCCTGCTTGCTCTCGCACTCTCTCTCTCTCATAAATAAATAAATAAATAAATAAATAAATAAATAAAACACTTGAAAATTAAAAAAAAAAAAGGAAGAACAAAAGGGTAAATGTGGGCAATTCTTCCTTTAAGAATCTCCTTTAAGCATGCAAGAGAGAGTAGAGGAGGGGCAGAAAGACAGGGAGGCATTACATTTAGGCCCTTTTCTTAACTCTCCTTTAAGATCTGTCAAGGAAAAAATGTATTTCATTTAGATATGTGTCTGTGGTCTGAATGGCTTGTTTTGTCTAAGGAGAAGAAGAATTGGGGTAGCAATCATAAAGGAAAAAAATTCTTGCTTTTAATTTTTTTTAAGGAATATAAGAGGGAAATGGAAATACCATAAAAGAGTCCATTCTCCTGCAATCACTAAAATCCTACATGCATGTGTCTGGGTAGCAGAGGAGACGGAGTCACAATGGATGGAGTTATAATTTCTCCGTCTGTCTGTCTGTCTGTCTCTCTCATTCTCTCTCTCTCTCTCTCCCTGCTGTGTAAGGACACAGCCAGAAGAAAGGCATCTGCAAGCCGGAAAGAGCGCTTTCACGAGGAACCAAATCAACAGCACCTTGATCTTGGACCTCCCAGCCTTCAGAATGGTGAGAAATAAAGGTCTGTTGTTTAAGCCATCCAGTTTATGGTATTTTGTTATGGCAACCTGAGCTAACAAAGACAGTGTTTTATGTGAATTCATTCAGCAGAGATTTACTGAGCATGTGCAGGTACTGCTCCAGGGCTGTGGAAGAAAGCATGGGTAAAGTGGATGAGTGAGATTCTACCTTCATGGTGGGACTTTGACTCTAACAGGAAGATTAGCCACAGACAATAAGCAAGTAAACAAACAAGTGCATTTTAATTTTTTTTAATGTTTATTATTGAGAAACAGAGAGAGACAGAGCATGAGCATGGGAGGGCCAGAGAGAAGGGGAGACACAGAATCCGAAGCAGGCTCCAGGCTGTCAGCACAGAGCCTGACACAGGGCTCAAACTCACAAACTGTGAGATCATGACCTGAGCCGAAGTCGGACGCTTAACCGACTGAGCCATCCAGGTGCCCCACAAACACATACATTTTAGATTAGAAGAGCCATGAGGAAACACAACAAGGGAATGCAATGCAGAGTGATAGGAAGGGCCACTTTAGATCTGGTGGTCAGAGAAGGCTTTCTGGGGAGGGAACATTTGAGCCAAAGGATAAAGAAGAGCCAACTAAGAGAAAACTTGGTGGAATAACATCCCAAGTACAGGATCATGGTGTTAGTTTGTGCCTGTGTAAGACCTGACAGTTACCTGTGAGTTAGTGCAGGCAGGGAATGAATAGACTTAAGACAGACTTCAGTATTAATACCCAGAAATTGAAGTAAGAGATACATGGCAAGAAAATTCAGGGGTGCCTAGGTGGCTCAGACAGGTAAGCTTCCAAATCTTGATCTGAACTCAGGTCTTAATCTCTAGGTTGTGAGTCCAAGCCCCACATTCCCCACATTGGTCTCCACACTGGGTGTATAGCCTACTTAAAAAAAATGGTTTCATGGGGCACCTGGATGGCCCAGTAGGTTGAGTGTCCAACTCTTGATTTTGGCTCAGGGCATGATCCCAGGGTCGTGGGATGAAGCCGCAGGTCAGACTCCACACTGAGCGTGGAACCTGCTTGGGATTCTCTTTCTCTCTCTCTCCCTTTGCCCCTCTCCCCTGCTCATACTTTCTCTCTCAAAAAGAAAAGAAAAGACAAGAAAAGAAAAGACAAGAAAAAGAAAAAGAAAAAAAGAAAAAGAAAAGCATCAGATTTTAAATACCAATGAAAGAACAATGGTCTCAGAATGACCCTCTACTCCACACAAGGCATCCTCTGAATTTTCTTTTTTTCTTTTTTTAAACATTTTTTAAGTTTATTTATTTATTTTGAGAGAGAGAGAGAGAAAGAGAGAGAGCATGCAAGAGAGAGTAGAGGAGGGGCAGAAAGACAGGGAGGCATTACATTTAGGCCCTTTTCTTAACCCGACCACAGGCTCCTGTCTGAGCTCCACACTAGTGCTCCTAGGATCGACCACACCCCTGATCATTCCTTCATGCAGGCCACTGGGTTATGGTTTCTCATGCTTCCATTCTGTGACAGTCATGTTTCTAGGCCCTGCAATACAGAAACTGCTGAGAAAGGGCTCCCTACAGTCAAGGAGTGTGGTGACATTACAGTGACAAGCACTGTAAACAGGTAACTGCGGAGGAGGGAAGTGGATGCTAGATGCTAACTTGGGCATGGGCAAATTGCAAAGGGGGAGTCTGGACCAAAGCCCTGCATGGTGGCTGTGGTACTTAAGGGAGATTACACAAGGGACATGGTATCTTACCATGTCTTAAAGATAGAAAAAAGTTTGCCAAGCAGACAAGAGGCTGAGGGAAGGCCTAGACAGAGGGCACTTCATGCACAGAGTAAGTCAAGGCCACTGAGAAATATAATATGGAAGTATTTGCAAAACATGAATATGAGCTAGAATGCGACCAAACAAGGACAGGGGCACCTGGGTGGCTCGGTTGGTTAAGCGTTGACTCTTAAGATCCGCTCAGGTCATGAGATCAAGCCCCAAGCTGACTCTGTGCTGATAGCGCAGAACCTGCTTGGGATTCTTGCTCTTCTCCCTCCTCTCTCTCTGCCTCTCCCCATGTGTGTACTCTCTCTCTCTCTCTCAAAATAAATAGACATTAAAAAAAAAAAAAAAACTACAGGACAGTGTTTTTAAACTGTTGGTCTGAAATCAACTTAGTGAGTCCCTGACTATCATTACTTTAAAGTGAAATAGAACATGTGAGAAAACTTGGCTGTGGACATTTTGTCTGTTACTGCATATATAAATATTTGCATGTCCTGCTTTGCAATGTAAACTATTTCTTGCTAGAAATCACCTTTAAATAAGCATTTTAAAACACTGCTCTGTGCAGGTTTTACAAGGATATGTAGCAGGGATATGTATTCAAACAGTATTTCTCAAATTTCCCTGAGGATAATACCAGTTCAGAGTCCTTGTTGGAAATACAGGTTCCTGGGCCCCAACCTAGACTCATAGAATCAGAATGTCCAGGGGAAGCCTGGTAGTCTGTATTTTAATGGGCATCCCATATATTTATTATGAGGGAAACTTAGGAACACTGATACTCTGACAGCAGACTAGCAAATAGGTTGGAATGAGAAGACCCCAGAGGTGGAAGACAGCTACTGGTGTCTGAGAGACGGTAAGGCAAGGGAAAAGGAGGAGGTGGTGACTGCTGAGACCTCTAGAAGGTGGGCTGTCAGATGTGGAGGTGTGGGTCTCCAAGGTCTGTCTCTTGGATGCCTGCATAGATAGTCACAATAGGGGAAAAAAGTAGGTTTCAGGGAAAAATAATGAGTAGAGTTTTGGGACATGGCAAATTTGCAGTGAAATCCATAATGAAGTGTAGGCATTAGGACATACAGCACTGGAGCTCAGGGTAGGGGTCGAGGGTGAAGATAAGAATTTCTGAGTCACTACCATGTGGGTTAAGACACGAAAAATAAAATTCCCAGGGAAGCAGGCGGGGTCTGCCAGGCCAAAGATGACAGATGGAGGACTTGCGGCACTCCCTACTCTTGCTCATTGCTTCCATCTCGCATCATTGCCCTCCATGAGAGAGCCCTTCACTCAGTCCCCTTCTCTGCCTAACACAACCTCACAAGCTATCTGTCCAACTCTCACCCCCAGATGGAACTAACCCCAGCACTGAGCTACGGTATCTCGTTTGCTGACAGCACAGAGTCCGATGCAGGGCTTGAACCCACAAACCGTGAGATGGTGACCTGAGCTGAGTTTGGACGCTTAACTGACTGAACCCCATTTCTGATTAGGGTTAGTGGTGTCCCATTTTCTTTTTTCTCCTGTTAGAGGTAGAAACATTTCTGGATTTCCAGCACCTAGCACAGAGTAGATGCCTAATAAATGTTTGTGACATCGTGGTGAAGATTTAGCAGTAATGCATAAACTTGAACTTAAAATTCTAGCATTTAAATGGTAAATGAATCTATTCAAACAAGAGCTACCAAGCTATTATAAATTATTGCTGATGATATTTTTTTGACACAGTACCATCTGGTTTTTATCTTCCTATTTCTAGCTCAAGGTTCTCACATTTTATTTTAACAATAGCTATTCAAATGTATCTCTTTATACCATTGCATAGCGCAGGAAAGTCATACATTAAAGTCATGGGTGTGAGGTTCATTTCGTCTTAACACCTAAACTATTTGGGGCTAAATCACTCACGTATTCTTTGATCAGAAATGGTGTGTACCTTGTGCAACCCCAAAATTAGTTATTTCATTTAAAAACAACATTTTAGGGGGCACCTGGGTGGCTCAGTCGGTTGAGTGTCCAGCTTCGGCTCAGGTCACGATCTCACGGTTTGTGGGTTAGAGCCCTGCTTCAGGCTCTGTGCTGACAGCTCAGAGCCTGGAGCCTGCTTCTGATTCTGTGTCTCCCTCTCTCTCTGCCCCTCCCCCATTCATGCTCTGTCTCTCTGTCTTAGAAATAAATAAACATTAAAAAAATTAAAAAAAAAAAAGAGGAGCTTTACTTCATGCCTTATTCGGTTACCAGTCACATCAAAAGTTCAGAAAAAATAATATAATTTCTTTACCAGTTTTCAAACCAATAATGAGTTTTTTCCCCATCATCTTCTAAATGTGACCAGTTTTTTGAGCATCATTATAAACTCATAGACTTCAACATATTTGATGTTTCCACCTATTACCACTATTATCCCCCCTAATGCTCAAGTAGTCACACCTTTGGCCAATGGGAACCTCTCTAGATTGGTTCTTGGGTTCTTTTGGAGCAAGCCTAGTAGTCTTTGGTAACTTCCTCAACTATGTGACAGGATGCTTCAAGTCTCTCTTGTTCACTTCCTGCCCCAGACCTGAATCAGCCTGGCTCCTTTTAATGGGAGAGGTATTATAAGACCTTTATCAGGGCTCTGGGGATGTTCACTGCCCCTTGGTTGACCTGACCTTGACTCTGAAGTTTTAAATTTCTCAGACATACTAGTTGCTAACAGTGCAGACTCCAGGGGTAGACTGACTGCCTGGGTTTGAATCACAACTCTACCACTTATTAGGTATTCACTGGCCAGTTTATCAACTTCTCCATGCTTCAGCTCCTTCAATTATAAAAGGAGAATAATAACGCTACCTCAAGTCATAAGATCCTGGTGAGATTGAAATGAAGAAATGTATGTAAAATGCCTCGAATAGAGCCTGGCACAGAGGGCTGTGTAAAAGTTGGCCACTAACATTCTTACTACTGGGGGGCTCAGTCAGTTAAGCATCTGACTCTCAATTTCAGTTCAGGTCATGATCTCATGGTTCACAGGTTCAAGCCCCGTGATGAGCCCCATGTTGGACTCCACACTGGCAGCACATAGCCTGCCTGAGATTCTTCCTCTCCCTCTCTCTGCCTCTACCCTGCTTGTGCTTGTGCTCTTTCTCTCTCTCAAAATAAATGAATAAACTTTAAAAAAAATTCTTATTACTCATTTCTTTGTAGCCTTGTCATTTTGCCTGCTCCCACCGTAGGTCATCTGGGATGTAACACAGACTTACGTTTTATTCATATCTAGTGACACAGTGATTTATTAAAGAAAATTATTCTAACATTCCATCTGCAGCATTGGTCCCACTAATGTGTAGCTCTAAGTGATGCAACACTCACACATATTAGAACATTTCCTATAAAGGAATCCAAACTCAACAAAGCTAATGGCATTCATAAAGTTCCCAAGCACCCGTGTACTTCCTGCTTTTTATGCTCCTTTGGAAAGGGGTAAATTGGCAGAAGCCTGGCTGGGAGTGGCCCAACCGTGGAGTTAAGTTCTTATTTTGCACTGGGGGCCTTGCCAAGTCACATTTGTCTGGTCTTTCTTAGTTGAACACAGGGAGCTATCAGAGATGGCATTCCCCAAAGTCCTCCAGCTCCCTTTTTAATCAAACTGGTAGAGCTTCAAGACATATTGCAGATCACATAAATCATAACACCGGTCCTGCTCTGGAAGCTCATCCTTATTAAAATCTTGATACATTTAGCCATTTGCAATACAACTCTTTCTTCAGGTTTGAGAGGTTAAAGGCTTCAGGGCTGCTACCACTGACTGGTCAAATAAAGACAGCAAAAGGGAAGCAGAAGCCCAGGGGGCTGGTTCCTTAGATCTCAACAAAGCCTCCTGGGACCTCTCTGAACCTGAAGACGCTACAGAGCCCTAATGTGAACAGTCTCTCAAGTGGTGATGCCATGAGTTCTTTAAGACAAAGACATTTGTTTGCAATTTTACACACTTGCATCACTGACATATAATTGCACTGTGACTGCATCAGCCCTGGCCAGAAATTCCCAGGATGCCCCAAGATCTATCACTGCTTAAACAGAAATTTACTCACTTCCTTTAATTTTTTTTTCCTCTTTTTGTGTCTTATTGCACTGTCAGCATTTTTCAAGTAGCTGCTTGTCAATAAGATGACATGCCATTCAGATGACATTTGAAGCACTTTAAAAATAATGATTGTAACACAAATGTTTGTCAACAGGGAAGTTGTAGACAAAAAATGGTAGACTGACATAATGGAAACTATTTGGTCACTAAAAATAATAAAGTGGATCTTTAGGTATTGATACTTAAAGATATCTTTAGGGGTGCGTGGGTGGCTCAGTCGGTTAAGCGTCCGACTTCGGCTCAGGTCATGATCTCACAGTTTGTGGGTTCAAGCCCCGCATTGGGCTCTGTGCTGACAGCTCAGAGCCTGGAGCCTGCTTTGGATTCTGTGTCTCCCTCTCTCTCTGTTCCTCCCCCGCTCATGCTCTCTCTCTCTCCTTCAAAAATAAATAAAAACATTAAAAAAATTTTAACAAAAAAAGATATCTTTAGGTATTAAGAGAACCAAAAGGAGTTTCAAAACAGTATGTATAGTAGGATCATATTTTAGTAAGATAATAATTCTTATACATCTTGGTATAAAAATCTGAAGAAAGCTCAGGCTGACAATAGGGGCTATTTTCAGGGATGAAATTATAATCGATTTTTCTTCTATATTTCTATACTCTTTAGAATTTCTTATGAATAAGTATTACTTTTTCAATCAGAAAAAAATATTTTTAAAAAACCAGTGTTATTATAATATGTGCAAAAGAGCAAAAGACTGTATCATTAATTTTATTAATTATATATTAATTTTAATATTAGTGAGATTTTTCATGGTAGTTTCTCAGTTGAGTAAGCTTCTGTGAAAATAGCAGTTATTATTACTATAATAACTGGTGTAAAAAATAAACTCAAAATGGATGAAAGACCTAAATGTGAGACAGGAAACCATCAAAACCCTAGAGAAGAAAGCAAGCAACAACCTCTTTGACCTTAGTCACAGCAAGTTCTTGCTCAACACATCTCCGAAGGCAAGGGAATTAAAAGCAAAAATGAAACTATTGGGACCTCATCAAGATAAAAAGCCTCTGCACTGCAAAGGAAACAATCAACAAAACTAACAGGCAACCGACAGAATGGGGCAGGATATTTGAGAATGACATATTGGATAAAGGGTTAGTATACAAAATCTATAAAGAACTTACCTAACTCAATACCCAAAAAACAAATAATCCAGTGAAGAAATGGGAAGAAAACATGAATAGACACTTTTCCAAAGAAAACATCCAGATACCCAAAAGACACATGAAAAGATGCTCAACATCACTCATCATCAGGGAAATACAAATCAAAACCATACTGAGATATCACCTCACACCAGTCAGAGTGGCTAAAAGTAACAACAGATGCTGGTGAGGATGTGGAGAAACAGGAACCCTCTTGCACTGCTGGTGGGAATGCAAACTGGTGCAGCCGCTCTGGAAAACAGTATGGAGGTTCCTCAAAAAATTAAAAATAGAGTTACTCTATGACCCATCAATAGCACTACTAGGAATTTATCCAAAGGACACAGGAGTGCTGATGCATAGGAGTACATGTCCCCCAATGTTTATAGCATTGCTTTCAACAATAGCCAAATTATGGATCAACTGATGAATGGATAAAGAAGATGTAGTTTGTATATACAATGGAATACTACTTGGCAGTGAGGAAAAATAAAATCATGCCATTTGCTGCAATGTGGATGGAACTGGAAGGTATTAGACTGACTGAAATAAGACAGTCAGAGAAAGACAAATATCATATGTTTTCATTCTTATGTGGATCTTGAGAAACTTAACAGAAGACCATGGGGGAAGGGAAGGGGGGAAAATAGTTACAAACAGAAAGGGAGGGAGGCAAACCACAAGAGACTCTTAAACACAGAGAACAATCTGAAGGTTGATAGGGAGGTGGGGGAGAGGGGAAAATGGGTGATGGGCATTGAGGAGGGCGTTTGTTGGGATGAGCACTGGGTATTGTATGTAAGCAACAAACCACGGAAATCAACCCCATAAACCAAGAGCACACTTTACACACTGTGTGTTAGCCAATTTGACAATAAATTATATTTAAAAAGATTACTATAATAACTGGTATAGGAAAAAAAACAGTATAACTAACCCTCACTGAATCCAAAACAATTTAGTATAGGGTTTTTTGGATTGTTTTGGTTTTTTTTATGTTTACCAGCTTATGAAAGGATGTGATAACTACGAATCAACAACAAGATGAAGAGATACATAGGGTGAGGACCAAGGAAAAGAGTACACTGCCCTCCCCATACCTCTAAACCACAGTACTGCAACCAGCTACTCTGATGCCTAACTCAGTTGAGCCCCCAACTGAGGGCTCAGAATGGCTCAGTGCTCAGAATGGTCATAAAGAATAGAGGCTGACAGGGGTGCCTGGGTGACTCAGTTGGTTAAGCAATGGACTCTTAATTTAGCTCAGGTCATGATCTCACAGTAGTGAGCTCAAGCCCCATGTCCCTCTCTGGGATGAGTGTGGAGCCTGCTTGGGATTCTCTCTCTCCCTCTCTCTCTGCCCCTCCCCCACTTGCACTCTCTCTCTTTCTCTAAATAAATAAATAAACGTTAAAAAAAAAGAGCGAGAATAGAGGCTGACACCATTTGTCAAGCAAACACTCTATTTTATTGGAAGTCCACATATACACATACATTGCACTTTACAAAAAAAGCATCTATCTGGATCTCTTGCTTCCCTCTAATTCAATATAGGAGGGTTCTAAGGGAAATAAGAGGACAAGGTCCCCCTTCCAAATGCTGGGGCTGCCCTGTGCATCCCCAGGCCCCTGGCCCCATGCACAAGAGGTGGGGTTAGTGGAAACCCCGCTGGCAGCCAGCATGGGGCACCCAGAGCCTATCCAGGGCCCTCATCACCACCCCAGGAGAGGCCTCTGCCAGGACCATGAACACACTGAGCCCTAGTTGGACACAGAGACAGGCACCTGCCTCAGGAGGAGGAGACAGGGTACCCGGGTGGTTGTGGTCAGCCTCACTCAGGGTCAGGGTCAGGGTCAGGGTCAGTGACCGTCTGGGCTTCAGTCCCAGCTCCTCCTCCTCCAGGCAGCACTATGGAGGCCAGGCCTTGAAGAAGTTAGAAATGTAGCTAATGGTGAGGCCAGCCACCAGCATCCCCTGCAGGAGGCCAACAAGGGCATAACTCGATTGGTGCTTATGGTCAGACACACGGCTGTAGCCAACATAGGGTGCAAAGCCCACTAGGAAGAACTGCACTGTGGGCCCCAGAAGCTGTGCTCACTTGGGGCAGAGCCATGCCTGCTTGCGCATAGAGCACCACAAACATCCCAAAGGAGGAGTGTCCGGAGTTGAAAGACATTCTGGACTCGGTGATGTTACTAGGCTTTCCCTGCACATCTTCTCCACATGCACGTAGACAGAGCAGTTGAAGTGGCTCAAGTCAGGGTCACATTCAGCCAGGAAGTTGGGCCACAGATGGCCTATTGTGACCTTGGCCAGGTCTGCCAATGACAGACTCATTGCAGCCCTAAACAGGAACTTTCTCAACACCTTATAGAAGTCAGCCACTCTGTTGTTGAAGTTGGAGTGGGAATAGAGGCAGTCTGTGTGCACCAGGCAGGCCTCCTTGGTTGAGACAAGGATGATGGTGGCTGCGATGGTGACCTCCAGCCATGAACTCGTGGGTGATGGTGTCTGGACAGTAGGGGTACTGGATGGAGTCTTCTCTGCAGTAGAGGCCATGCTTATATGGGGCGTTCACAAGAGTCAGGATAGCAAAAGGCAAAGAGGCCCCATTCCATGCCACCTCCATGACCCCCGATGCCTGTCCCAGTGCATCCCATAGCACCCTGACCGGCCACAGGGTCACATGGCTGCTGAGCCAGTAGTATATGCTTTATACATATTTAAAACCAAATGGAATTTAAAACTCTGGTATCTGTAGAACAATGAACAAACCATACTTATTCATTAAACATGTATTTCCGTTAGAAGTATGTGCCAGGCAATGTGTTAGGTGTGTAAGAACTAGGTATACAGTGGGAGAAAAGATAAACTTGCTTCAGAAGATGGCAGAGGAGGAAGATCCTGAGCCATCTCCTCCTACAGACACACCAAGGCTACAACTTCATACAGAACACCTTGCTCCGAGAAAACACCTGAAGACAATTAAAAAAACAGTGGTGCTGGTAGGCACCGCTTTTCTTGCCCTCCTTCAGCCTTCCTGGCCAGACACTGGTAGGCACCAATTATGACACTCTCCATCACCTTGTTAGTGCCACTGGCCCTGCCCTGGCATTCCCCTGTGGACCCATCCTGCCCAACATGCCCACTGTAGGTGCCCCTCCAAAGAGGCTCCCATCCTGCCACACCCAACAGGCAGCCTTGGCCAGGACCAGTACCCCTCAAAGGTGACACCTGCCCCAGAGAGGAAGAGCAACAGTAATGGCCTGGCCTCATGGTTGGACCATACCATGGGCTAACACCACCTACTCTCATGCCTGCAGCAGCCATAACTGGGCCTCTAAGCCGTCCAGGCCAGGGCCGGCCCTGCCCACCAGTGTGCCTGCAGCAATCAGCCCAACCACAACAGGAGGGCTCATGCAGCCCATATAGGAAACACTCCTGGAATGCTTCATTCTGGTGACTGGGAGGATTGGGCTTCTGGGCCCCACCAGACTCCTATGTAAGGCCACCACCTTTGAGACCAAGAAACATAGCCGACCTACCTAGTACATAGGTATCAACAGTACAAGTCAGACAAAATAAGGAGACAGAAGAATATGTTCCAAATGAAAAAAAAAGAAGACCGAAAAAAAAGAAGACCAAAAAAAAAAAAAAAAAAAAAGAAGACCACGGAAAACAAAACAAAACAAAAAAAACCCCACAAACAACAACAACGACAAAAACCTAAATGAAATGAGTTCAAAGTAATGGTCATAAAAATGTTCACTAAACTTGGGAGAATAGATGCATTCAGTGAGCTATTCAAGAAGAGATAGAAAATATAAAAAATAACCAATCAGAGCTGAAGAATACAATAACTGAAATGAAAAATTTGCTAGAATCCACAGCAGATTAGAAGGATGCAGAAAAACAGATCAGTGATCTAAAAGTCTATGTAATGGAAATCATCCAAGCTGAACAGCACAAAGAGAAAAGAATTTTTATTATGTTTTAACATTTTAATTTATTTTTGAGAGACAGAGCACGAGTGGGGGAGGGACAGAGAGACAGGGAGACAGGGAGACACAGAATCCGAAGCAGGCTCCAGGCTCTCAGCTGTCAGCACCAAGCCCTCCGAGGGGCTCGAACTCACAAATCGCAAGATCATGACCTGAGACGAAGTTGGAAGCTTTAACCAACTGAGCCACCCAGGTGCCCTTAGAGAAAAGAATTTTTTAAAAAATGAGGATAGGTTAAGGGACCTCTGGTACAACATCAAGTGTATTACCATTCTCATTTTAGGAAGTACAGAGAGCCCTACACAATCATGAACCCAAAAAGACCCACACCAAGACACCTAATAATTAAAATATCAAAAATTATAATGAGAGAATCTTAAAAGCAGCAAGAAAATGTAAATAGTTACATACAAAGAAGCATCCATAAGGCTATCTGCTGATTTTCAGCAGAAATTTTGCAGGCCAGAGGGAGTGTCATGATATATTCAAAGTGCTACAAACCCACAACCAAAAATACCCTACCCAGCAAATTTTTCATTCAGAATTGAAGGAAAGACAAAGTGTGTCCCAGACAAATAAAAGTTAAAGAAGTTTAATACCACTAAACCGGCCTTATAAAAAATGCTAAAGGGACTTCTTTAAGCAGAAAAAGAAAGGAAGTAAGAAAATTATGAAAGAAAAAAATCCACTGGTAAAAGCAAACATATAGTAAAGGCAGTAGATTAACCACTTATAAAGTTAATATGAGGGTTAAAAAACAAAAGCAGTAAAACCAACTGTATCTACAATAATTAGTCAAGGGATACACAAAATGAAAAGATATAAAATATGATATGTATATGTAAAATTATAGTGCTTTTAGAATGTGTCTGAACTTACATGACCATCAACTTAAAATAGACTGCTATATAATAGGACATTACATATAAACCTCATGGTAACCACAAAACAAAAACCTATAATAGATCCACAAAAAGTAAAGAGAAAGGAATCCAAGCATAACGCTAAAGAAAGTCATCAAATCACACACATACAAAATACAAAAATAAACACAACATACAAAAATAAAGCCAAATGGATTAAAGACCTAAAGACCTTTATACCTAAAGGTGTAAACTTAGACCTTATATAAAGATACAAGACCTGAAACCATGGAACTCCTAAAAGAAAACATAGGCAGTAAACATTCTTGAACATTGGTCTTACCATTGTTTTTTTGGATCTGTCTTCTCATGGAAGGGCAACAAAAGCAAAAATAAACTGCTGGGACTACATCAAACTAAAAAGTTTTGCAAGTGAAGAAAACCATCCACAAAATGAAAAGACTACCTACTAAACAGGAAAAAATATTTGCAAATGACACATCTAATAAAGCGCTAATATCCAAAATATATTAGGAACTCATACAACTCAACATCCCCCAAAAAACCAATCTGATTAAAAAAAATGTAGAGGATCTGAATAGACATTTTTCCAGAAAAGAAATACAGATGGCAAACAGACACATTGAAAAGATGCTCAACATCACTAATCATCAGGGAAATGTAAATTAAAACCACAATAAGATATTACCTCATACCAATCAGAACGGCTAGTGTCAAAAAGAGAAGAAATAACAAGTGTTGGTGAGTATGTGGAGAAAATGGAACCCTCATGCACTGTTGGTGGGAATGGAAATTGGTACAGCCATTATGAAAACAGTAATGGAGGTTATTCAAAAAATTAAAAATAGAAATACCATATGATCTATCAATTCTACTTCTGGATATTTCCCAGGTGAAAATGGAAACACTAATTTGAAAAAATATATGCACTTGATGTTTACTACAGCATTATTTACAATAGCTAAGATATGGAAGCTACCTAAGTCTCCATCAATAGAAAATGGATACAGACCAGGTGGTACATATATACAATGGAATATTACTCAGCCATATAAAAGAATGAGATCTTATCATTTATGACAACGTGGATGGAGCCAGAGGGTATTATACTAAGTGAAATAAGTCAGACAGAGAAAGACAAATATCATATGATTTCATTTACACTTGGAACCTAAGACAAAACAAAACAAAAACAAACTCATAAATACAGAGAACAAACTGGTGTTTGCCAAGGGGATGGTGAAATGGGTGGAATAGATGAAAGGCATTCAGAGGTACAACTTTGCAGTTATAAAGGAGATAAGTCACAGGTGTGTCAAGTACAGCACAGAGAATATAGTTAATAATGCTATAGTAATGTTTTATGATGATAGACTGTAACTACATTAATCATGATGAGCATCTCTTGATATATATGTCAGATCATTGTGTTATACACATAAAACTACTATAATATTATCTGTCAACTATACTTCAATAAATAAAAACAAACTCAGTTTCATACCATATTATGGCATGAACCAGCCCTGTGCATATCCTGAAGCATTATCAGAAATAAACTAGAATTACTGCATGTGAATAAATAATAAGCAAATAAGTTAACTGTACTTCTACTCAAATTTTTATTACTAAGTGAATTTTTCCTTTCAATAAGGGCTAAGTGACTAACATGCATTATCTCATCAGCATATTCAACTTTCACAAAATCATCACTCACTGTGATATATAGTTTGATACTTATAAATAAAATATAAAATAAGAAGAACAGAAATAGACGAGAAGGCTTATCTTCTTTCCTGTTAGTGTTTCAGTCATAGATGTGACCTCTGGATACTAAGGACATTTTTTAAAAGTCTCTGGTCTTATTTTGAATTACAAAATTAACAAATCAATTTAAAAAAAATCATTAACACCAACTTCCTTAAAAATGAGATGTTTTAGGGACACCTAGGTAGCTCAGTCAGTTAAGCATCCGACTTTGGCTCAGGTCATGATCTCAGTGTTTGTGGGTTTAAGCACCACATCAGGCTCTGTGCTGACAGTTTGGAGTCTGGTGCCTACTTCAGATTCTGTGTCTCCCTCTTTCTCTGCCTTTCCCCTGCTTGTGCTCTGTCTCTCCCTCTCTTAAACATACATAAAAAAAAATTTGGGGGGGGGGCGCCTGGGTGGCTCAGTCCGTTAAGCGTCCGACTTCAGCTCAGGTCACGATCTCGCGGTCCGTGAGTTCGAGCCCCGCATGGGGCTCTGGGCTGATGGCTCAGAGCCTGGAGCCTGTTTCCGATTCTGTGTCTCCCTCGCTCTCTGCCCCTCCCCCGTTCATGCTCTGTCTCTCTCTGTCTCAAAAATAAATAAAACGTTAAAAAAAATTAAAAAAAAATTTTTTTTTTTTAATGAGATGTTCTTATTTCATAACCTACGGTTCCAGGGGCACCTGGGTGGCTCAGTCGGATGGGTGGCTGACTACAGCTCAGGTCATGATCTTGCCAGCTATGAGCTCGAGCCCTGTGAAAGGCTCTGTGCTGACAGCTCAGAGCCTGGAGCCTGCTTCCAATTCTGTGTCTCCCTCTGTCTGTCTCTCTCTCTCTCAAAAATAATAAACATTAAAAAAAATTTTAAACATAACCTATGGCTCCAATCATGTCCACATTCTTCAGTCCTTCCTTTTGAACAGGTGACAATTTAGGGGACAAGGGAAGGGAGCATGAACGTGTCAAGTGAAATAGAACTGAATTTAATATTTGCAGAATTGGACTTCCTTGCAGATGCTCATCTGCTGTTACTCTAGGCCAAGGTTCAGCGGACTTTTGCTATAAAGGGCCCAGACAGTAAATGTTTTGGGCTTTGTGGGCCAGGCGGTCTCTGTCCTGATGGGGTTCAGGACACAATGCTCTAAAATATGGCGCCTTGGCCTATTAAGTATCTTAAGCTGAAGACATAATTTAAAAAATGGCAAAAGCAGGAAGGTCCCTCAGATCTCCCCCCACTTGTATTTCTTTCATGAAAGAGTCATAAAATTTATTTCCAGGAGGAAAGAAGACATTCTTATCACCAGCAGCAGGGAATGTAGGACCAAGAAGGCTGTATACATAAACCTTGTTAAACTAACTCTTACCTTCCTAGTTACTTCTTCCCCCTTTACCACCTCTAGCCAAGCATCTCTGTCTCCTCAATTCTTCACAAATTTACTGGGTTTTTGTCTCAAAGTTGTAAAGTCTTCCTACTCTGGTCATGCCGGGTCTTCATTCTCCTGTGAAATCTTCCATGTAAAGATTCGATAAAGCCTGTATGATTTTCTCCTGTTAATCTATTAATCCTAACAAACATCAGTTTAATTTGCAGACCTAATCAGGGACCCTAAGAAGGTCAAAGAAAACTTCTTCCTTCCCTACCATCAAAATGGCTTAACCCTGCTCTTGTAGCACAGAAGCAGCCATCGTCTATACATAAACAAATGGCCATGACTATTTTTCAATAAAATGTTTTTTATTGACACTAAAAATTTAATGTTATATAATTTTCACACGTCATGAAATCCTCTTCTTCTTTTTTTTTTTTTTCAATCCTTTAAAAATGTAAAATCCATTCTTCGCTGGCAGGCCTTATAAAGATCAGGCGGTAGGCAGATGACCATGGCCATAAGTTGGCGGCCTCTGCTCTAGGCCAGCACTTGATACTTAGAATCTGTTGCTTCTCTGGAGTCCTGGAATTGAGGGCTAGGGAATAGTGGAAGGAATCCAAGATATTTGGAAACAAAACATCATGGTGTTACTTTTCTAAAAACAAATGTAAGGGGTACCTGGGTGGCTTGGTTGGTTGAGCAACCAACTTTTTTTTTTTTTTTTTTGCAAGCGTCTCTCTTTTTTTAATGTTCCTGAATTTTATTTTATTTTATTGTTTATTTAGAGATAGCTTCTTAGCCTTTTGGCTAAGATCAAGTGTATTTATTTATTCTGACTGGGGTGGGGGGTTGTGGGGGACGGACAGAGAGAATCCCAAACAGGCTCCTTGCTGTTAGCAAAGAGCCTGACATGGGCTCTATCTCAGGAACCATGAGATCATGACTTGAGTCGAAATCGAGAGTTGGACGCTTAACCAGCTGAGCCCCAGGTGCCCCTTAAGTATCTGACTCTTGATTTCAGTTCAGGTCATGATCCCAGGGTCATGGGATTGAGCCCAGCATTGGGCTCCTTGCTGAGTATGGCATCTGCTTGCAATTCTCTCTCTCTCTCTCTCTCTCTCTCTCTCTCTGTCTCCCTCTCACCTGCTCTCACTCCTGATCTCTCTCCTTCAAAAAACAAATAAAATTTAAGCAGCTTCATTAATCCAAAAGGTTACTATCATAACATCTGTTTTTAAACCAAGTTTAGAAAGCATTTAAAGAAATAATGAGTTTTTAAAAGGCAGCTCTAGGGGCATCTGGGTGGCTTAGTTGGTTAAGCACGGGACCCTCGATCTCTGCTCAGGTCAAGATGTCACAGTTTTGTGAGTTCAAGCTCTGAGTCAGGCTCTATGCTGACCTCGAGGTGCCTGCTTGGGATTCTCTCCCTCTCTCCCCGGCTTGTGCTGTTTCTGTCCCTCTCAAAGTAAATAAATAAACTTAAAATAATAATAACAATAAAATAAAAGTCAGTTCTGAATGAAAGAGCTGTTCATTCTTCCCCATTTTTCTTGCTGGACATGGGGGAATAGTCATTAAAAAATAAAAACAAAAACAAAACTTTTCATAATTAATAGGTAAGAAATTCCATATCCTTGTTGTTTTCATTTAATTTTCTTAATTACTACTCATATGGAATTTTTTCCTACTCATAAGCCATTTATATTTCTCTTTTTGTTAATTGCTCATTGCCTTTTGCCCATTTTTCTATTAAAATATGTTTTTTTCTAATTTATTGTGTGTTCTTCATGTTGCCATTAACCTTTTATCTCTATAAGTGACAAGCATTTCCCTATTCTCCCTTGCTCTTTTATTTTGTGTAGGATGTTTATGATAGTTCATCTTATTATAGTCAAAAGCAATCTTTCCTTTTACATTTTCTTTTTTAAGTTTTTTTAATACTTATTTATTTTTCAGAGAGAGACAGAGAGGCAGAGTGCAAGCAGAGAGGGACAGAGAGAAAGGGAGACACAGAATCCAAAGCAGGTGCCAGGCTCTGAGCTGTCAGCACAAAGCTAGATGCGGGGCTCGAACTCACAAACCATGAGATCATGACCTGAGCCAAAGTCAGATGTTCAAATGACTGAGTCACCCAGGCGCCCCACATTTTCTCTTTTTTATGTTTAAAATGGACTTCCCCATTTCAAGATCACATAAATATTCACTTATATTTTCTACTATTTGGGGAACTGCATTCTTTAATGTTAAGCTGCTAGGATTTGGAATTTAGCTT
The DNA here is from genome assembly GCF_028749965.1 of Puma concolor. Classification (NCBI taxonomy): domain Eukaryota; kingdom Metazoa; phylum Chordata; class Mammalia; order Carnivora; family Felidae; genus Puma; species Puma concolor. The sequence continues at coordinate 67,301,729 of NC_141669.1, read as the reverse complement.
GGTGTATATGCTGGGGAGCTACAGTAATATTTTCCCAGATAGCTCACCTATTTTCCTCTCAGGATTGCCCCACTTGGGAGAGGGCTCACATTCCTCTCAATTCCTAATTGTTCCCTTTGCCCCTCATCCCCTATGGTTCTTCTTTCTTTCTCAAAGCATAATTCTCTGTGTAATCCCCTCTATTGTACCACACTGTAAGCTCCTTGAAAGCTGGCACTGAGTTTTATTCATCTTTGTATCCACCAGAGCCCTCATCCAGGGCCTCACATTTGTGGAAAGAAAGAAACAGTGATGGCAGCTCTGAGCCCTCCCCCCATGCCTCTGCTCCTTCTCCCAGAGGGAGGGCAGATCAAACCTCACAGTGAGGAAGGGACCGCCTGCCCCCATGCATCTGGGGGATTTGCGGTAGCCACGAGTCCAAGGCAGCTCTTATTTAAACACAGCTGGTATTTATAGAAAGAGGTCATGTACTCCAGGCTGAACAGATACTGAAGTGAAGAGAGATGTCAGTCAGGCTCTGGGTAGACAAAGGGTACTCTGGGCATCTACAGCCCTCATGTCTGTATCAGGAATGTCCATGCCACTCCCTGGACAAACACAGATCCCAAGGCAGGATTCCTCCCCCTGACCAATTATGATCACAAAACCAGAGATTGTGAGATACTTCTGAGTGACTCAGGAAAGGCTACATGGGGTGCACCCAATTCGGAACAACCTCATCATGACTTCTGCTACCTTAGAGCTTGGGTTTTAACTATAAGTCTTACTTTTCTTGTCATGTTAAATTCCGTTACATATGTATGTATGCGTATATATATATATACGCATACATACATACAGAGTTTTGGGGAAGTGTGAGTAAGCATTTAAAAATATTGGCCTATTTCCGTTGTATTCTCCAAATTCCAAGCTGTTGAGCACTTAGTAACTTGAGTGCCTATTTCCTGCCACAGTGGAGAGGGAGCAGGGTAGAAGATGAACCTGGAATTCTACTGGTGTGTGTGTGTGTGTGTGTGTGTGTGTGTGTGTGTGTGAGAGAGAGAGAGAGAGAGAGAGAGAGAGAGAGGGAGAGAGAGAGAGAGAGAGAGATTGAGAACCAAAATTTATTGGTGGCAGAGAGTCTCTTGCTAGCTATGGGTGGGTGGTGGTGTTTTTTGTTGTTGTTATTGTTTTGTTTTTACTATACTTTGAAATTTATTTATTTATTTTGAAAGAGAGAGGGGGAGAAGGGGCAGAGAGAGAGGAAAGAGAGAATCACAAGCAAGCTCTGTGCTGTCAGTGCAGAGCCCAATGTGGGACTTGAACTCATGAACCGTGAAATCACGACCTGAGCTGAAATCAGGAGTTGGATGCTTAACCAACTGAGCCACCGAGGCGCCCCTATTTTTACTGTACTTTGAGTACAGGGGTCAGGGAGAGCAGCTCCAGGGGCGGATGGTGATTGGGGAAGCTAAGCTAATATAAGTGGATTTGGAAATAAAAACCATTAGGCCTTGTCTCTACCCTTACCTATCTCTCATGTCTTATTACTCTGATCCCCAAAAGAAAGAAATAACGGACCAACTTCTAAAACCAGAATTGCAGAAAATACTAAGAATAGAGGATCTACAGGGACAGTTATATTCCCCAGAGAATAGCTCCAGGAGCTCTCTGTTAAATATGTTCTTAAGAAAATGGCAAAGACAAGGTCAAGGCCAGAAGCTTTTTCAAAAGTGATAACAGGCTCTGCTCCAAGTACCATTTCTGAATCATGAGAAGTGAAGTTGCTTAAAGTCTACAGGTTGAACTATTATTTTTAAGTATTCCCACTATATGAAATGTTTCAGCCACAATTCCTTTTTTTATATACTTTATTTATTTATTTATTTATTTATTTATTTATTTATTTATTTATTTTAATTTACATCTGAGTTAGCATATAGTGCAACAATGATTTCAGGAGGAGATTCCTTTAATGTCCCTTACCCATTTAGCTCATCCCCCCTCCCAAAATCCCTCCAGCAACCCTCTGTTGGTTCTCTATATTTAAGAGTCTCTTATGTTTTGTCCCCCTCCATGTTTTTATATTTTTTCCAGCCATAATTCTTAAAACATCGATAAACTATAATCTCCTAGAATCTTGAAATTAAAAAAAAAAAGCTATATACAAAAGAGTGCTAAATTCCTTTTAAAATGTAGTAAATATCCATGGGGCTCCTGAGTGGCTCAGTCATTTAAGCGTCTGACTTCAGCTCAGGTCATAATCTCACGGTTTGTAAGTTGGAGTCCCGTGTCAGGCTCTGGGCTGACAGCTCAGAGCCTGGAGCCTGCTTCAGATTCTGTGTCTCCCTCTCTTTCTGCCCCTCCCCTGCTCAAACTCTGTCAATGTCTCTCTCAAAAATAAATAAACATTAAAAAAATAAATAAAATGCAGTAAACGTCCAACATCACAAGCCATAATGCAAAGTTTACCAAGTGGATACTGCCATGGGAGAAAGTCCCGGAACAGCTTGGGCCCTTCAATAATAGATGCAAAGTTAGGGAAGTGTCAACACTGACAATAAATTGCTCAGGGCAACTCAAGCCCAGCTTCTACTCCACTGCTCGCTTCTGGTACTGCCCATTCCTCACATTTCTCCCATGCTACAGAAGAACCAACACATGCCGTATCAAGTAGCTAGGTGGGCCCTGAATAGAAAATACACAGCTCAGCTTCAATGAGAATGTTTGACCCTGGAATTTTTTATTACAGATATTCACCAACCATTCTGATGAAACACGTTTTAGAAAAGGAAGAGCTTGAGCAGGATGAATATTTTAGCTGGAACAAGAGGGTCTTACTGTGTAGGCCCCACATTAGGAGTTCATTGGGAGAAAAGCAACACCCAAGAAGTGACTCAGAGCATGTGTGGCCTGGGCGCCTGGCAGGACACAGGATCTTCAGACAGAGTAAATATCCTCTAAACATTTGAAAATGAGAATTAGTCAAGGAAAGAGGAGACTGAAGGAATGCCCAAATAAAACCTCAGACCTGGGGAAGGATATTATTTATTCCCTGGTGGGGGTGGGGGGGGGGACTGTTTGCCTCTTCACTGAAGAGTGAGACATTCAGCTTACGCCCATAAGCAGTAACAGAAAACTTTGGGTAAAGAAGGGATGTTAAATAGTGGAACAAATTATCAAAACAATAATCTGGAATCTCAGTTTCAGAGGGTCTCTCTCATCAATAGTAAGTACAATTATAGAGGTGCCTGGCTGGCTCAATCAGTTGAGCATGCAACTCTTGGTTTCGGGGCTGTGAGTTTGAGCCCCATTTTGGGGGTAGAGATTAAAAAAAAATCAAGAAAGAAAGAAAGAAAGAAAGAAAGAAAGAAAGAAAGAAAGAAAGAAAGAAAGAGAAAGAGAGAGGGAGGGAGGGAGGGAGGGAGGGAGGGAGGAAGGAAGGAAGGAAGGAAGGAAGGAAGGAAGGAAGGAAGGAAGGAAGGAAGGAAGGGCAAACAATTGTGGCTATAAATGAAGCAGAAGGGTAGACCAGATGACTCCTTAGCATTCCTTCCCACCCTCCATTTTCTTATGATAGGTATTTACCCAAGGTTACAATAATATCAAAAGAAGCAAAACAATCAGGAATGCCTTGTGACCTATCAGACCAATAAAGGATAGAAAAAAATTCTTGCTGATGAAGAAAACAAATGTTCCCAAACAGCATTTCCTGATTACTTATCAATAATGCAGACCAATGTCAATCTATCTTAAGAGACATATACATCCATTTGGATCCTTTTTTATTTGCCTCATTCTTTAAATAAATGCCAAATGTGTTCACAATAAAATCAAGAGCCAACCTCAAAGCAGGGAAAATACATATTATTCAAAGTATATATATATATATATATATATATATATATATATATGTATATGTATATACATATATATATACACATTATCTTTCTCTTTTCTCTTTACTTGCTTGCCTGCAAACCTTGGAAAATTTGCTAGTTGCAAAGTTGCTTTTTATTTTCCCCTAATTTTTCAGAGAATATTGAAGTATTTGTGTGAAAGAAAGCACTTCACTTTATCCTTTCAAGATTTTAAATCAGAAAATTAGTACAGAGATGTGGGAAAGCATTTTTTGACAGCATCCTCATACCCCACACTCAAATAGACAGTGGAAGTAACAGAAAAAAATATCCAGAGCAACTATGGAAAACAGATCTCACGGCACAGTCCTTATTGTGGGTCACTTCCTTTTGTGACACCCCACTCAGTCTCAGGCAGAAATAAGTGTTTTCCACTCTTGTTCCCATAATTTCACTTTGAGTGCATGTGCAGGTAGGGAGTGGGGAGGGGGAGGATTGTACCCCCCCCCCCCATCCAGGACCACTCTAGTAGCTTTCCCTTCACAGCCACCTCCCTCCCTCTGCTGGATGTCAGACACTACCCACAAGGACCCACACAAGAGGGTGTCTGGGGCTGTTCAAGAGGTAAGAGTCCCCGCTGGGTAGTTTGGGTGGGGTTCAAAAAAATTAAAGCCCAGTTGTAGGGCCAGGTGGGTGGTAAGAGTTTAATAAATGCTAACACCCACCCCACCCTTCCTTCTTCCAGACACATTGAACAGAAATATGCACTAAAATCCCCTTGAAAAATATTCTGTACGCCACGGCCATTCATCTTCCCGACTGCTGCCTGCCTTTTGTCTTGGTGACTGGCTTAGACCCTGCAGTATGACTCAGCGTGAAGTCTGGCTTTGTGGGCAGGCTCAGCTCTAAAAACTGCTTTAACTACCAGAGGCAGCTGATTGCAATGGGCCTCTGGGGACCCTGCTCCAAGGGTCAAAAGAAAGTGAACACTGGAGCCATATCTTCCAATTCAGTGCTACTGAAATCAAGAAAAAGCATACCTAGCCCTGGAAAGAGCTCAGGCGCCAGTCCCGAGAGGCTGCTGGGTAAGCTTGCTTAGGACTCCACCAGGCCCATCCTACTAGCTTCCGACTGGGCTGTCATGATGATGATGGTAACAACAAATCTAGTAACAAAGGCAGTACTGACTGAACGCTTATTATTTGCTAAACCCTTGGCATAGGGTGCCTCATTTACCACCCCCCATAGCAACCCTGGAAGATGGAGAGTGAAATTCTCATTTAAAAGAAAGTCAAGGTCATAGAGCCTAAAGTCAAGCAGTGATTAAGCAGGATTTGAGCTGAGACCTGGAAGGTTAGGAGTCCAGACACCTAACCACTTCAACACCACTGGCTTTAGAAAAGCTGCGCTATCCACACCAGTATGGCTCTAAATCTAAGCACACAGGGGAAAGGATAGGAAGCAAGCCTCCCCCCCCCCCCCCCCAAATTGACCTGTGAGCTTTTTATAGAGTAGCATCTCCCCAGGCACTGTCCCTCCAGCAAACTTGGAGCCAGGCTGCCTAGGTTATGTCTGCAGCAGCCTTCAGAGGCTCTTCTGGAACCTGACCCTGCAGTTCACTGTATCCATGCTGCCGCTGGCTCCGGGCCCAGCCTTGCAGCTCATGCTGTCTTGTGAAAACAGATTTCCAAATGGATAAACCCTGGAGGCTCAGGGATAGGCCTGCATTTCCACAACAGAGTAAATATGGGTTGGAGAAGCAAGGATAATTATAACAGATAATCCCCAACTCTCATTTAACCATGAATCAAAGTTCTCCTCTGCTAGAGAAGTCATCAGAGCTGTTCGTGATTCTGGCTTCCTTGTTTGATTTCTTCTGCCAACACATAACTAGAGTTTGTGGAGGAATAAAATACCTAAAAGCAAAAAAGGGGAAATGGGAAGAGTCTGACACTTACAAAAATGGGGAAAGTGGTTTCTGGAAAACAAACTGTAGAATGAAAAACTATGGCCAGAACAATGTGGGCATCCGGGTGCTCAGTGGATGGTCCCTAGATAACAGGCCTGAGCACACCAGGATTCCAGGACCCGGGGGAAATCTCAAGGCTAGCATGAAGAAGAGGAAGACGGTGGCCTGACAGAAAGAGAAAGGCTCTGTCCTGTGCTGTCACTAGAAAAGTAAAAAGGTCCACCAGCAAGAGGGCTCTCTGCTTCTTTTAGGAGGAGGGGAAGCAGCTTGGGCCAACCCTGGGATGGGGAAGGTACATTCTCTTCTCTGTCTGAGGAGCACTGCTGACCTATAGAAGATGGCCCTTCAGAGCTCCAGTACCATGGTTTCTATAGTCTGGAGACACTATGGAATTGAACCCAAGCCCCATTGAAACTCACTGACCACAGAGAAGGAGCTCAGGTGAGGTTATGGTGACCTTCCCCTCTCATTAGCATCCCTGACTATGCAGACCTCCCTCAGGAAGCTTCTGTCAGTCTGCCTACAGTGGGGAGAGGAGACAGGGGGCAGTGGCAGCTGCTCTGTGGGGAGAAGTTGCTACAGTGGCCATAGGTTGGACAACATTATGGGTTTCCCCCCAGTAGATGACTTCTCACCCCAACCTGTAGAACCCAAGGGCTCCAATGTAGGTAAACTGGCTCATCAGCCTGGTTTCATCACCCATACTGCCCCCCACCCCATCGGGAGCTGTAGGAACACTTACTACCCTCATAGGAAGGGGAGGGAGGAAGACCTCCAGTCCAAAGTGGTTGGGGACCATGACTGACCAGCCGAGGATCAGACGGCCAAGAAGCCTCCTGCCTAACTCTAGTGCCAAGTGTAGGAACTTCTCTGCCCCTGGAAATGGTCTTGGCCACCCCTACTTGGCACAAACCAGAAAAT